>NC_068338.1:49951035-51151035 GCF_014633365.1 Diospyros lotus
AAAAAGAAAAGAAAGAAAAAAAAGAAGGAAAAAAAAAAAAATGATGGAAAAAAAATCCTAGAAAAATCCCAAAAGATAGGAAACTTTATTTCGGTGATATCTTGGAGATTTTGGTGGAAAAAAAAATAAAAAAAACGGCAGGGCACGCATGTCGGGAATAGGGGCACGCATATCGAGGAAACCGAAGATGCTGAGTTAAGGTAAGTAAAATCTCCTAGAAAATTTTAGAAATTCAAGAATATTATTTTATGAATTTTCGCAGTGAAATATTTGAGAAAATATTTTAGAAATGTTTAGTTTGGATTTATTGAAGAAAATTAGGAGAAATAGAAGAAAATTATAGAAAATGCCGTAAATTATGGAAAAATAGGTTTTAATGTTTATTTAAATAATTATGGTGATTAGAATGCTTTTAGGTTGAAATTGAAGAGACTTGTGCAATTTTGAGGATGGCACGCAAATCGAGGCGATGTAAGAGACAAGGCACGAATATCGAGGTAGCTCGATAAGCTTGAGAGGTAAGAGGTACTTCCTTGAAAATATTTTTCATCATATTGACATGCCTTGATATGTATCCATCACGTAGAATGCATCCATGACATGACTATGAAATGCATAAATACACGTTGATATCATTGATCACACGCATATGAGGCCGTAGGAGTACGAACTGGCACCGCTGCCTTACCAAGGTGCACCCATACACTCCGGCTTCGAAAGAGGTGGCTGCTAAAATGGTAGGTAGCATGAGGGGTGCAGTTGACACCTACGATGAAAGACATTGCATAAACTCATGACATAACATTATGTACCCTACTTAGATGGTTCATCATCTAACTTGGGTTTGCCCCTGGAACATTCAACGTTCCAGTCGGGACTTGCAGAGATGATTCGAGAGAATGGTGATATGTAGTGACGTGAGACGTCAAGAAGCGAGTAAATGTATCATGTTATGTTGTAATATGAGTAGTTTAAGAATTATGTACATTGTATTGTCAGACGCTTATGAATTTAACTCTGTAATGAATGTCATGTCTAGTTATTATTAATGAGCAGGTTCGATTCAGCTTCCGCTTTGTATTTATTTTCTAGTGTAGATATCTCGCACTAGATAAGGTCTTAGGGAATTTCGGGATAATGTAAAGAAAAAAAAAAAGAAAATACCAAATTTCTTAAGGCATAACACGCCCTAAAGAAGTGGGCTGTTACATGCCCGAGCTCATGTATCTCCTTTGTTATTGATAAAATATTATTTTTTTGCCATTTATTTCCCATTATTGGTTATTAATAAAAGTAAATCATTGTAGAAAAAAAAAGAAGAAATAGAAAGGAACTAAACTCAACACAAATTTGTTAAATCAACGTAAAATAGTAAATTAAAGATTATAAACACATAGAGGAGAATCAAACAATCATATATGCCAAAGAGATTAATTTTTCTCTTAAAAAAGAATTTCAAAAGTGTTTCTTAATTATACAGTTCAGGGTTATAATAAGTTTGTGTCAAACGATACTCAAATTAACGAGGATGGATTGAGGATCTCTAACCAATATAGCAATTAACAAAGTTGTAACGATAAGTTATCAATAAATTTTACTTCCTAAAAGAAAAAAGAGATTATGTTGTCAGATTCTAAACAATTTTACAAGTGTTTAATTCTTATAATTAGATACTTTATTTCCCAAATCAAAGGTGATTCAACACTTCCGACCCATGCCACACAATGAGGGATAGCATCAATTAACTTGTCGTAAATCAAACAATCAAGTGTATAAAACCACCATTTGTATAGTAAAAGAGAAAAAGGGTAAAAGTATACACATTCTATTTACATTTTCATGGATGAAAGGATTAATTATAAAAGAATCTGCAAACTACAACATATACTGAATTTCCCAATTTACAATACTTTATTAGAATGAATGATTTAACCATTAAACAATCTTAATTGCATTAACCCAATACTCGCGGGTAATAATCTTTACATTAATGATCACATTCACATATTTTATTGCATAAATATTTGGTGGTTAATTAAATTGCAAGATCTGCAACCCGCCCAATCTTTATAGCAATGGCTGAAATGAATAATAAATAAGACAATTAGAAATAAACTATCGTCACATAATGTTCTTGAACATTATATAAAGATTACGAGAAGTAAGGAATACTATTTGTATTTACATCAAATTTTAAGAGTGCAGAATGAAGTTTATCTAAATAAACAAAAATTAAGCAAGATGTAGCATCCAGAACAATTATTACCACAAGTCCCCGGGTATATAAATTGTTCTCCTCCATTTGTTTGGCCGATTCTAGCCTCCCAACTATAGTCGGCAAGGCACCTGTAAGACACCGTAACAGTATATGAACAAGAGTTTGTGGACTAATTCAGAATTCAAGATTTTTTCTACTAAAACCAGGCAGAGCTAAAATTTTGTTAACTGAATTTTGTGCATTCTGCAGAAACATGGAGTCTCTCTTTTGCAATCCCATAAGCTAAATAATTGGAAAAAAAAAAATGGGGAAAACTAATAAGGCTTAATTAGTAGCATAACTGTTCGAAAATATTACCTGATTCTTCATATGGGGTTGTTAATTTTATCCCCCAACCATGCAAATGCATCCAATTGTGTTGGTGAGGCCAATGACATTGCGAGTGAGATCTTAACAAGATGTAAAAGCAAGCAGGTGTGCCAAGGGATAAAACACGATGCTTCTTAATCCGTTTTCTAATCCCCTGTGCACGAGACTCCTCATTCTCTAATAGTCTATATTCTCTACAAAGAGAAGTACATAAAGATATCATGCACAATACAGTGATCATGAATTAACATTATCAAGTGTTAATAAAAAAGAAAATTGAGAAGTACATTTTTTTGCTTTGATCTGTATGAAGATTTCTACTTTCTGATTGCTCCATCATGTCACTTCTGATGTAGATGTGCAACTCCAAGAGAGCATGTTCTTCGAACACCCAAAAGAAGGAAAAGCAATCGATAAGGCAATAAAAGTAAAGAAGCGGTGAAGTTTGTCTCGTGAGGCAATAGATATATAACCAATGTCAACCAATGCATGTCATACGTTTAGACATTTATGTGTCAATTAGTCCGAGTTTTGTTGCTGAAAACCAATGCATGTTATACATGTAGACTTTTATGTGTCAAGTAATTCGAGTTTAGTCTGTAACAACCAATGCATGTTATACATCTAGACTTTTACGTGTCAAATAGTCTGAGTTTTGCATAATTAAGTTCTAGTTGTAATAAAATAGTCGAAACTGACAAAAGCTTTAAAACGTAAGAATAAAAAAATGAGTTACTCGATTTAAAAAAAAAATAAGAATCAAAATTAGCTGTAACTAACCTCGGCTCAAAAAGGTGTAAAAAAAAAAAGATGCAGAAAATTATAATAAAATTCCCTAACCATGCATTTTAGCAATTGATAATGAATACATGTCATTCATTTAGGCTTTTGCATCTCAACCTCAAGTAATTTGTGTCCCACTCTGTTTTACTTTTATTGTGACTAATACTACTAACTGACAAAAAAAAAAAAAATTATAATGTAAAAGTGATAAAGTGTAACATCTTGGTATCTTGAAAAATAATTAATTTTTATATTTAAAATGATTTGTTTATAATTTACTAGTTATTTATGGATTTGAGAATTTTAATAGGAGAAATTATAATTATTGTGTTCTTGTGATTGTAAGTTTGTAAAATTTTTGGGATTTAAGTATAATTTCGAAAAATGGGAACTAAGATTAGTATATAATTAGTTGGTGCAAATATAATAGTAAAGGTGTTGGCAGCTCAGGCAGTCGGGTCTTGGGTTCGCGTCCAGGAGAGGCGCGCTAGAATTATTTTTGGAGGCATACACGCGTGAGGCCATGAAAGCGGCCGTGCGTGGCCATGCGGAAACGGGCGCGACATGCGGGGCCATGTGTGGCACGGGCCCAGCGAGCGGAGTTAGGTTGGCTGCCAGAGCTTGCGTTGCAGAAAGAAGGACTACGTGGGCAGAATAATTCATCAAAAGAAGAATAAATGGGAAAATTAAGTAAATAAAGAAGAATAGGTGGACAATGATGAAACTTGAGTGGAGATTATTATATACTTATACCACCTGAATCAAATTCCCTATAAATAAGAAGATTGGCAGCGTGAGGGGAAGAAGTAAGAGGTAATGTGAGCTTTAGTAGCAAGATAAGTGCAAAACATCTGAAATTAGATGGAAATCAATTTTAGTAATTTTTTTTTATCTTATTATGTTTAATTTTTGTTAGAAGAATTTTGAGGAATAATAATTAGTGATTTCAATGTTGTAAAGAAATATTTCAAAAGAGGGCTATCAAGCTATCATAAACAAATTCTGCAGGAGTTAATATGTTTTTTATGCAAATTATAGTGTCATGAATTGTATATGATGACAGGGGAATTGTAAGGACCCACTCACGAATGTGCCCGCTAGCATAGGACATTCGAAAGGAGATCATCACAAGGATGATATAGAACAATACCTCAAAATAAACACACACATTTATCTATTTTCACGTAGCGGAATATCAATAACTTTCGTTACAAACCAATGTTGATACATCTAGGCTCTTAGGCCATACAAACCGAATATGAGGCTCTAATGTAAAACAACAATTTAAAATCTCATCAATCTACCTCACCAAAACGCAATTAGGATCTCCGAGTTGAGTGCCTCTGTACACCACTACCCTTGGGTTGTAGTCCCACTGGACTCGCCCTTAATGACTGCTTTACCTTTACCTGGAATGGCATAAGAAGATCAAGTGAGCCACAAGGCTCAGCAAGTTCTAGTACAAAGGAGCAGTATGAAGAAAGAGAAATCATGATGACACCGAGAGGAGTGTACAACGATTTCATAACAATATTCAATTATATAAGTCGAAAATCATATCTCATAGAATTATAAATTTCAATTTTTTGTTCATGTATAATCATACAAGTGCATACATCATAAATATAAATCCCATAGGCTCATAAGCCACGATGCAAAATATGCATTAATCATCATATCAGTAAATCAACACATAACGTATCGAGCACAACCTGCCGGGCTATGGCCACCTCGTCCCGCGTCTGGCGCTCCTAGGGTACCCTTTATTTCCGCGCAAAATAATAAGTGCACTAAGAACATATATATATGAGCATCATGTACATGTATGCATCATGTATGCATTTACCAGCAATGTAAAATTTAAATTCTCGTTCTCAATATACATTTAATACCATTGAAGAATGTTATGGCAAAAATTGTTATTTTTCCACCATACAATCGCTCTAATACATTAAGTAAATGTTTAATTAATATTAATAAAAATTTTCGGATGGGTACTGTAGCGGGGTACTATACGGATACGGTATGGTACTGTAGCAAGATACTGTATGTATACTGTACGAATACGGTATCATACTATAGCGAGATACTATATGGTATTGTATCGAGATACTGTATAGGTACTGTATGGTACTGTATCGAGATACTGTATCGAGATACTATATAGGTACTGTATGGTACTGTATTGAGATACTGTATAGGTACTGTATCAAGATACTGTATAGGTACTATATTGAGATACTGTATAGGTATTGTATGGTACTGTATTGAGATACTGTATAGGTACTGTATTGAGATACTGTATAGATACTATATGGTACTGTAGCATCCGAATTTTTCACACATTAACTTGATATTTTTCCACAATTTCATGGGACATTCGGGTATAGACATTAATTATCCAAACATCATTCACATATAAGATATACCAATAAATACACTACAATGAGCAATAAAGGTGAACAAACTCCCATCATAATGGAGGTGAAAAATGCCATTCACAGAATAATATTAGGGTGAATCAAACCCCTTTTGAGACATCAAATAGACTCACAATATTTAGGAATTTTATACTATGTAGATAGAAAAAATTTAATAGAGATGCTACACATGGAAGGGGAGAAAAATAAAAGAAGAAGAAGAAAGGATACTTGCCTGAGGATGAATAAATCAAGATGAAGCACCCGCACAGAAGCTTCAATTGCCATAGAAAATTTAACAGAATAGAAGCAGTAGAGAAGAAAAAGAATGCGTATCAGATGAGGAAGAAGAAGAAGAAGAAGAAGTCGGGAGGGAGAAGAAGAAAAGGAGATAAAGAGGAAGAAAAAAAATGTGTAAAAAAAAGAAGTGAAAGAAGAAAGTAGGAGTAAAAGGAAAAAGAAGAAGTAAAAGGAGGAGTGAAAGAAGAAAGGAGAAGTAAAAGAGGGAGTGAAAAACAATAAAGAAGAAGTAAAAGAAAAGGTGAAAGAAGAAAAAGAAAGGAGGGTTGGGAAGTAATGATGCGTAGATGGTGGGTGTTTATTTATTTATTTATTTTTGTATTGGGCTTAAGCCCAAATAAATGGCCCATCTTCTATTTCCTTAAAGGCCCAAGCCCAACTCTTAGCCCACTTGCCTTAAATAAATTGAAGCCCAACTCATTATCCCATCCATTTAATTTAAACCCATACATACAAGCCCATAGATCTATTTCAACATTAAGAATCAAATTTGCTCAACTTATATAATAACTAAAATAAGTTAATACATCATTCTAAAATTCTAAACCCAATAATGGGTCGTTACAGGAATGCTTAGGCATGAGGCTATGAATTTTTGACCGAACAAAGCTCGTGTTAGGGTCCCAAGAAAAATTATATGGGGTTACAAGAGTTTATGATGGATGAGATGAACAGACTTACATGCATGTTTTATTTCATATTTTTCTATATTTGTTATGAATTATAATTTGTTATTTTTCATATTATTTTTATTGAGTTTCAGGACTCACCTCTTATACACTACAAGAAATTCAAGTTTTAGTAACAAAAGTTTTCGTCGGTGATGGAGTAAGGGAAATTTTTTTTGTAAATTAGCGACGGATCAACGATGGATTAGCGACGCAAATTAGTGACGGAATATTATTTCGTAGCTAAAGTAATAAAAAAATTAAAAACCAAAATGTTTTAAAAATCTAGCGATGAAAATTTCATTCTGTCGCTAATTTGGCTATGGAATATTAAATCCGTCACTAATTTTAGCGATGGAAAATTGTTCGTCGCTAAAAGTTTTAAAAAAATAATTTTTTTACGTATTTAGCGACGGAATATGGTTTCCGTTGTTATTTTTAGCGACAGAATCCGTCGCTAATTACATAATTTTTTTTTCTAAAAATTAGCAATGGATATTTTTTCGTCACTAAATCAGCGACGGATTCTCCAAATCAGTCGCTAAAATTTATTTTTTATTTTTTTGTTATTTAAATAAATATTAAAATTAATTTATTTATTTTAAATTTTACAAAACGGATTATTATTTCCGTCTCTAAATTTTGCTATAGAATAAATTTTTATAGTTATTTTTTAAAAAATTAAAAATAAATTTTCTAATTAGCATCCATAGCTAAATTGAAAAAATAAATAAATAATTTTAGCCCAAATCCGTCACTGATTTAGCAACAGAATATTCAAAATATCGCAAATTTTAATTTTCCTTTTATTTTTTGATTTTTTAATCAATTAATTTATAAATATTTAAACTTGGATGAATATTTAAAATTTATAAAAAATAAATATATTAATATATAAATATAAAAAAATTAAAATAAATTTAAAATTAAATATACATTTAAACATGAAATATAAAAAAATTAATTTGTAAAATTTAAAATTTTAATTTAAATAAATATATTAAGTTTAAAAAACATAATAATATTTTTAAATTCTAAATATATTAATTAATATATTTTATGTGCATAAAATATAAAATATATTAAATGTATGATAATTAACTATTGGTAATATTTATTAAATGTGTACAAAATGTAAACAAACACTACATTTGAAAAATAAATAAAAAGTTTAAAAATCATAATATTGTTAAAAATTTTATTATTTTAAATTTTAAAAATAACAAAAATAAAACAATATTAAGAGATTATATTATATAGAAATGAGTCTAGGGGCTATCTTGTCAGTTTCTTTTTTTTTATAAATAAATTTTTTTTTTTACTAAACTAAGATACAATTTTAGTGAAACTATAATTTCACTTCAAACACAAAATTGACTTATGTATCAAAATGTTTACAGGTGATCTCATTCGCGTCCTAAACTTGTTTTTCTCTTTACAAGCCTCTTGAAGATGTCAAGAGACACTCTCTTGAATCTTTATCGAGACATTCTCTCACATAAAACTATTCATTCAATAAATGCATTTTTTATAATTTGGATTACTATTCATTCAATAAATTGTAAGTAAGACTAACGATTTTGTACTTTTGCATTTGTACAATTTGTATTTTAATTTCTTAAGAAGAATATTGTTTCACATATGTTTTTAAGTTTTGGATTTATGGTGTAATTAGCTTGTTCAAGATTTTAAAACTAAAGTTAATGTTTTTTTCATATATTTTGAATCGATATTAAACACATACAAATTATTTTTCATTAAACATTTTTGGTCCCTAATCTTATTTTTCTTATATTTTTTATTTTTTATGCATTAAATTATTTTTGTGACATTTTTATTTAATATTCGTTTAAATACCAAAAAATAAAAAAATGAAAAATTAATTTTAGATTTATAATATATCAAACTTATTTATTATAATTATTAGATTTATAATATAATTATATTTTTAAATAAATATTAATTTGATGTAATAATTTAAATTATTTTATTACCATATTTTAGATTATTATTTTATTAGTTATCATAATCATACATTATTTTATTTTTATTAATTAAATAATTAATAATATTATTTCATAAATTATTTTATATTTATTTAACAAACAAATATTTCAAAAAAAAAAAAAAAAAATTGTGGGCGGGAGATGCCCCCACCTTCTTCCCCAAATCCCCAATTTTTTTTACCTTAACTGACCCCCTTCTCTCTCTCTCTCTCTCTCTCTCTCTCTAAACTATTCTTGTAGTCGACTCATCCGCCGTTACCTCCGCCTCCTATCATCTCTGCTGCTTCCGCCTCATGTCGTTGCTGCCTCCGCCTCCTATCATCCCCGCCTCTGCCTTCTGTCGTCGCTTTTTCTTCCGCATCTGTTCGCCGCCGCCGCCGCCTCCATCTCGATCGGGCTTCGCCTCCGCCTCCGTCGCTGTGAGATTCGCCTCCACTGCCTCAAAGGTATATGTATATGTATTCTGTGTTGAAATGTTATGGCAGTAGCAACTCGTGACTACCAAAAAGTGGGTTTTTGGTTATCTCTCTCATTGGTTATGTTATCATCTTTGTTCTTTTTTGTTTTTAATTATATTGCTTATTCAATTTAATTTGAATCAATCTATATTTGATATTTTTAGTTTGTCCATTTTCATTCATTTGTTGTTAGTTTGTTTATTGAGTTCAGTCTGTCTCTAAACCTTCAAACTTGGGATGATGAGAGATGTAATCATCTAGGTTGGAGTTCTTTAAATCTATTTCATCTTGGATCTAATCACTTTAACCTATAGCCATCTCAAAGGAACATGGAAAAAGAAAAAGAAAAAAAAAGAATTAATGATAGTCTGATACGAGAGGACTTTTGGAGTGCACTGATTTCTTTTAAAGTAGCTACCTTACAGGCTTACCTAATATTATTGGATATTTCTTAGAAGTTAAAAGGATTGCATGGTCGATGTAGTGATACAGTTTTGTTATTTAAGTTTGGAAACATCGCTGAGTTGGAAAATTTTGATTGTTTGATTTAGTTGACTCTAGAAAGAAGCTGAAAAGAGACAAACATTGGAGAACTGAGGACATGGAGAGTACAGAGAGATTACTGAAGGGGATTTCTTAAGTGAAGTCACTGGGAGTGAAAAAGTAATATGTCACTTCTATCATTGGGAATTCTATCGGTGCAAGTAATTTCTTCACACTTCCCCCTTCTGTTTGCACATTGCTCAAGGTTATTATAATCAAACATATTAATCTATAGTATCTTCGGAAATATATATATACATATAAATGGTTCTTGGTCCTTGAAATTATGTTGTAGCTTCTAGTATCTAGAATTATTTTTCTAGCTCCTTGTTAAATCGTTCAAGGCTTAGATCTAGTGTCCGTTCATCACTTTGGTAACACCAACGAATAAAGACCACAAAGCCACAAAGAAGCCCCCAAACTGAAAGCCCAGAAAACCCCAACACCTCTCGGTCGAACACAAATGAAGCCCTCTCTCCCCCAAACGATCAAAGCCACACAAAGTAGGTCATCACAAAAGGTAGATCGATCACAAAGATAGTGGTTCTAAAGCACAAAGCCAAGAAAGAAAACTTACCGAGAAATGATGATCAAAAAACCCCCTCAATAAGGCACACTCATCATCAACAAATCGACCAAGATCACCAAGGAAAGATGAGGCCTCTCAACATGGAAAGAGGCATTGGACCGAGATGGAAATGGAGCCATGAAAAATCAGCCACAAAAGGAAAATCACGAAGGAAACAATTGGCCAAGCAAGGAAATAAGAGAAAGACTAGGGTTTGGCCACGAGAGGGAAACACCAAGAGAGAGGCCACACAATGGCCTTTATATATGTGGGCTTTAGGGCTTAGAATAGTGGGCTTCTCCTACTTGAGCAAATAGGTTGAGGCTCATTTCTCCTTCAAAGTGGGATTAGGGCTTGTGGCCCAACTTTTAAAATGGACTGTCTAAAAGTGATGACAGACTTGGGTTCTTCAATACCGGGCCGAACCTTATAAAGATGAAACTCACTAGAAAAATCGTCACAGTCTTAGGCTGTGTTAGGAAACATAAACCCAACAGTTATAAAAATATAGAAAAGAATCAAACAATCATATATGGCAAAGGGATTAATCATTTTTGTAAAAAAGAAATTCAAAAGCATTTCTTATGTAGTTAAGGATTATAATAAGGTTGTGTTAAAAAAATACTCAGATTAATATGGATGGATTGAGGATCTCTTACCAATAATTTTAAATAATTTTACAAGTCTTTAATTCTTATAATTTTATTTCCCAAATCAAAGGTTATTCAACACCTCTGACCCATGCCACACATTGAGGGATAGCATCAATTAACTTGTCTTTAATCAAACAATCAAGACAAACCACCACTTGTATAGTAAAAGAGAAAAAGGGTAAAAGTATACACATTCTATTTGCATTTTCATGGATAAAATAATTAATTACAGAAAAATCTTTAAATTACCACATATACTGAATTTCTTATTTTACAGCATTTTATCGGAATGAATGGTTTAACCCATTAAACCATCTTACTTGCATTAACCCAATACTCACCGGATAATAATCTTTACATTAATGATCACACCCACATATATTTATTGCATAAATATTTGTTGGTTAATTAAACTGCAAGACCAGCAACTCGCCCAATCTTTATAGCAACGGCTTAAATGAATAACGAGGAATTGCAATTAGAATAAAATGTCGTGACATAATATTCTCGAACGGTATATAAAGGATTACGAGAAGTGAGGAATACTATTTGTATTTACATCAAATTTTAAGAGTGCAGAACGAAGTTTATCTAAATAAACAAAAACTAAGCAATATATAGCATCCATAACAATTATTACCGCAAGTCCCCAAGTATAAATTGTTTTCTTCCGCTTATCTGACCGATTCTAGCCTCCCAACTATAGTTGGCAAGGCACCTGTAAGACACCATAAAAGTATATGAACAAGAGTTTATCTACTAATTCAGAATTCAAGATTTTTTCTACTAAAACCAGGTAGAGACAAAATTTTGTTGATTGAATTTTGTGTATTCTGCAGAAATGTGGAGTCTCTCTCTTTTGCAATCCCATAAACTAAATAATTGAAAAAAAAAAGGGAAAAAACTAATAAGATTTAATTAGTATCATAAGAGTTTGGGAATATTACCTTTACCTGGGGTCGTTAATTCGATCCCCAACCATGCAAATGCATGGGTGATCAACAAATTGAGTTGGTGAGGCCAATGACATTGCGAGTGAGATCTTAACAAGATGTAAAAGTAGGCAAGTGTGCCAAGGGATAAAACATGATGCTTCTTATTAATCCATTTTCTAATCCCCTGTGCATGAGACTCCTCGTTCTCTAACAATCTATATTCTCTATAAAGAAAAGTACATAAAGATATTACGCGCAATACATTGGTCATAAATTAACCTTGTCCAAGTGTTAAAAACTTATTTCATCTATATTTAATAAAAAAATAAAAATGAGATGTACCTTTTGTTGCTTTGATCTGTAGGAATATTTCTACTTTCTGCTTGCTCCATCATGTTGCTTCCGATGTAGATATGCAACTCCTAGAGAGCATGTTCTTCGAACACCCAAAAGTAGAAAAAGCAATCGATAAGGTGATAAAAGAAAAGAAGTGGTGAACTTTATCTCGTGAGGCAATAGATATATAGTCACTGTCAACCAATGCATGTCATACATTTAGACTTTTACGTGTCAATTAGTCTGCATTTTGTCACTGGAAACCAATGCATGTTATACATGTAAACTTTTACGTGTCAAGTAGTTCGAGTTTAGCCGCTGGCAACCAATGTATGTTATACATCTAAAATTTTACGTGTCAAGTAATCCGAGTTTTGCATAATTAAGCTCCACCTGTAATAAAATGGTCGAAACTGACAAAAGCTTTAAAACGTAAGAATAAAAAATGAGCTACTCAATTTGAAAAAATAAAATAAGAATGAAAATTAGTTGTATCCAACCTCAGGCTCAAAAAGGTGTGAAAAAATAGAAGATGCAGAAAATTTTAATAAAATTCCCTAACCATGCATTTTAACAATTGATAATGAATACATGCCATTCATTTAGGCTTTTGCGTGTCAACCGCAATAAGTAATTTAAGTCCCATACTGTTTTACTTCTACTATGAAAAAAATTATAAGGTAAGAGTGACAAAGTGAGTTGCTCAATTTAGAAAATAAAATAATAACGAAAATTAGGTCTATGAAACCAGGCTCAAAAAGATGTGAAAAAAAAACATAAAAAATATGTTATTGATGCATTTTAGCAATTGATAATACGTACTTATCATATATCTATGCTTCTACATGTCAACTATAATGAGTCATTTGAGTCCTACACGATTTTATTTCTACTGTAGCAAATAGTGCTAATTAGCATAAAAAATATGACATAACAGTAATTAATAAAAGAAGCTACTCAATTTAGAAAAATAAAATAAGAATAAAAATTAGTTGTATGAAACCTGGGCTCAAAAAGGCATGAAAAAATACGACATTGGGGAAGATTAATTTTAGTACAATTTCCAAACAATGCATTTTAATAAAATAAGAGCTCCATTTAGGCTTTTACGTGTCAACTCCGATAAGTAATTTGAGTTCCGCACGTGGCAAATAGTTGCTAATTGACAAAAATAATTTATGACGTGAGAGTAGTAGTAAATTAAACTACTCAATCTAGAAACACAAAATAAGAATGAAAATTAGTTGTATGCTTCTCGGACTAGAAAATAAGCTACTCAATCTAGAAACACAATAAAATTCCCTAACGATGCATTTTCACAATTTAGCTTTTTACGTGTCATTGTGATAAGTAATTTGAATCCTATACGATTTTACTTGAACTATGGTGAATATTGCTAATCAACAACAATTTTTTGACATAAAAGTAATAAAATGAGCTACTCTTTAAAGCTAGGACGCGTCTCCGTACACCACTATCGATTGGTCGCAGTCCTATTGGACTCACCCCCAAAAATCGTCTTTCCTTTACCAGGAATTGAAAAGAAGATCAAGTGAGCCACAAGGCTTAGCAAGTTCGAGAAACATAGAACAATATATAGGATCCAAGAACATGATGACACCAAGAAAAGTAATCAAGGACTCCATAATTATATATAATATTCATAATTCATGAATTTATCAATTCAACTCAATATATCATGTCACCGTGTATCACTATGCAAATGTGCATAAAATTTCAATGTCATTATTAATTCTCACAGGCTCGCAAGCCATCAATCAGTACATGCAAGAGTGTATCATTTCATTACCAATATCAATTTTCTTGGCTCTCAAGCCATAAATCAATGCATGCGAAAGTGCATAAGTTTCATAAAACCTCACAAATAAGTATGGAGCCAACCTGTCGGGCTATGGCCACCTCGTCCCATGTCAGGTGCTCTAGGGTACCCTTTCTCCCTCCGCACAAAATAATAGGTGCGCAAAATATATATATGAAACCTGTACATATATGCATCATGTATGCATTTGCCAACCACATATATTTAAATTTTTGATTCTGTGATATTCATGCTATTAACATCACTTACCCATATCGGGTATTTTCCCATCATCAGATAAATTCAACATATCTTACTTCATAATGTTTACCATATTCAAGATGTAATTTATGACAGAAATGCTTGATGTAATTTATAACACAGGAATAGTTTTTGAGACATGCTATTCAACATCAAGTCTCGATTCACCAGTAGAGGAGTATTATAAATTTAATAACTATTTTTCCCATCATATGATTGTTGTGATTTCATTTAACTAGTGATAGTATGCATTTACTTGCATTCGTGCTCATAACTCAAATTCATGATTAGTCCCCATGCAATCAAATGACCATACCACGCGAAATTGCTGACCAAACATAAACCTGAAATTTTTCTAAGGCAATGGACCAAATAGAACATATTTTGAAAATGTCTTTATTTTTAAAAACTAATTCCCGGTAATTTGATAACTAGCATTCATTGTTGTAAAAATGATTTTTAATAAATTTCTCAAGAAACGAAAACTATGTATTTCGATGGTAGTAAAATTGAAAATTCGTGGATTTGTACTAAAACCAAAATTCTAACTTTTTATTTTTATGGATTTTGATTTTTTTGATATTTTTATTGAATCCAAATGGGGGTACTTTCTTATTTACATTTATATATTAAAGTAAATGAAAGTAAAATATAAATTAAGGAAAATGCAAACATTTACTTAAGTTAAGTTAAGTTAAGGAAAGGTAAATAAATAGGGTGAAAGCTGATAGCTCCAATTCAAAGGCATATGGGATGAGCTCGGGACCAGCTCGAGGTCATGAGTTCGTGGCTTACAGAGAGAGCTCGGGAGAGAAAGGACAAGCGAACGAGCTCGAGGTCATGAGGTGAGCATCAGTTCGTTAAACGAGCTCGCGGTCAAGAGGTTGAGCAAGAGCTCGCTAAATGAGCTTGAGGTCAGACGCACGGCAAGAGCTCGCGGCCAAGAGCTTGAGAAATGAGCTCGCGGGAACGTGCTCGCTATTAAGCTTATGATCAGTGAGCATATAGGTGTGAGCTCGTTGCAAAGAGCTGAAATGAGCTCGCGGAAAGAATTGGAACGAGCTCGCTAGAACATCAAAGAAGCTGAACATGTATTTATATATAACTGGGTTTGCCGAACAGAACAGAATAGGGGCATTCTAATGATTGTTTAAGCATGAATATATGGTGGATTAGCTAGGCAGGGCATGCTCTAATAAGCTTTACAAATCTCTGAGGGGTATCAGCTCGTTACGCATGTTGTATATATGTATTTACAAGTGGGTCTCATATATGGGTGAACAACATATATATATATATATATTTTCAGTTCAACTTTTGCTGTTTGATGCAAGACCTTCGAATACCTCAATAAAATTATTCGAATGAGTGGCAGATGACTTAGCATTTTACATTCCGATATAGCACATACAACTATAAGATGCATTTGGAATAGCGAGCTCATACAGAGGTGATATACACACATATATATATACATACATTTAACATTGCTTCTTTGGATGTAAAACGAGTAGAGGTTCTCATCCTCACCTAGCTATATAAAATGCCATTCATAAAGAAAGTTTGGGGTGAAAACAAACCCCATTTCGAGACCACAAGAAGACCCACAAAGAGATACAAAAACAAAATGTTGAACACAGTGAGCTAAAATGAATAACACAGCGAGCTAAAATGAACTGGAATGGACACAGTGAACTATCATGTACACCTCAATCGCATTAGCAGAAGATGATGTATAAAAGAACTTGCAGCATGAAGTTAAAGCTAAAGGTAAAAATCAAAGAAGCTTGCACTGAAAATGGATATATCTATATAGGAGAGCTCGCACTAAAAATAAGTGGAAGTGCATGAAGAACTTGCAGAACAGTAAATGAGAAGGCAGGAAATCAAGGAAGTGAAATACTGAATGTATAAACGAGCTTGCACTGAAAATGAAGAGGGAGTGCAAGAAGAACTTGTAGGAATGAAAAAAGAGTGAACGAAGGAAACTTGTCTGATGACTTTGCTTATGCAGAAAAATCCTCCCTTACTGAAGCTGCTATCAACCCAAACGAAAATACCAGCAACCAGGAGGGAAAATGAGAGGTAAGAAGATGAAGTCTTAGATGGGAAAGGAGAGTATGCACAAGAGAAAAGGTCACCAATACAGATGAAACATAAAGAGGGCAATGCACAATCTGCACCTGCAACTTTGTCCAAATGACCTGATTACCCCTCACCTTTACAATGGTAAAAAAGAAGACCAAGGGCACTATTGACATTTGATGGCCAATTTATTTTATTATGATTTTCTTTCAAAAATTTCAAATCTCATTTCCCAATTGGGCTCAGCCCATACCATGGGCCATTCCATGGCCCAACTCATTAACCCAAATAAATTATCATAATCCAAGCCCATTCATAGTATAATTAAAAATCAAAACACATCTCAATGGCCCAATCTACTTGGACTTTCCCCACATTTTTGGATTCCATTTAGATGGGCTACCAAATTCTCATTTTCATTTACTCTTCATTCCATAAGCAAAGAAAAATATTTTCAACTCTCAATTAATTAAAGCAAAAATTTTTGAATCCAAAATAAAATACCCGAAAACGTCTAGACCCCATAACGGGTTGTTACAAAACCTGCATCTCAAGTGCATAACAAACTGAAACTCATGCATAACATGCCATGCAATCTCATAAACTGACACAGGTATCAACTGCATAAGTAACAATGCACATATACAGGATCTTGGGGCCCAAATAAGGAATGCACTACCACCCAAGTTCTTATCACAAACCTGCTACTACCTTGAAGGCAGACTGTACTTGTACTATGAGCCGAAGCTCGCCTGGGTAGGAGCAATCACACCCTCTGGCCCACATAAGTGACCAAAATAAAAAGTTAGGCACTCCAAGGCATCCTTAAGTTACTCGGTTCGAGAAAGCCCGACACCGTACAACTGTATTTCAAAACTGGCGCCATGACAATGCAAGTGCAACATATAAGGGTGGCGTAGTAGACCGAACAGGATACAAAGCCCCCACAAGCCAAGCATCTCGCTAAGCCTCGCCCAACTAGTAAAACACACGCCAAATGCAAATGCTCGAGTCTACCAACTACAGATAAATATAACATGATCGTGTAACAAGCACTCGAGTGTAAATGAATCACACAAATTACATAAACCCGACTTGAGTGTACGATTATTACTATTATTATTATTAAGGAAGAAAGATAATAATAAAAATAACATTACATGCTCTTACTAATATTGTCTAAAACTATTATTATTTATTTAGTTACCTCAAATTGTACTTATAGACTTTAAGCAACATTTACACAAATGTATATATACATATATATATATAAACACTTTATGCTCCCAATGCTCAAGGACGTGCTGCCTGCCACTTCCAACTTTCAACATACATTACAACATAAGAGGAGCAACCGAACAGAAAAACAGTCAGCTCCCTCTCGGCCATATAGAGCCTCTGTAACATGCTACTACATATATATGAAAACACTTCTTTCTAAAACTCATCAACACATACAACTCAAACACCCCTACGACTTACACTACAAGAAATTCGGGATTTAGCGACGGTATTTTAGCGACGGACATTTCTATCGTTATATTGAGAGGGAACAGCGACGAATTTACACCATAAAACTAGCGACGGATTAGAGACGGATTGGCGAGGGAAATTAGCGACGGAAAAATATTCCGTCGCTAAATTAGAATTTCAGCGATGGAAGAATAAATCCGTTGCTAATTTTAGTGACGGATTAATAATTTCGTCGCTGAAATTTAAAAATAAAAGGAAAATAAAATTAATTTTTTATGTAGAGACGGAATAAATTTTCTATCGCTAATTTCAGCGACGGAATAAATTTTCTATCACTAATAGCCCGTCGTTAATTTACAATGGATTAATATTTCCATCGCTAGATAAAAAATTAATTTTGTTTTCCTTTTATTTTTATATTTCAACGATGGAATTATTAATCCATCGCTAAAATTAGCGACGGATTTATTCTTTTGTCGCTGAAATAAAAAAATGGAAAATTAATTGTGCCGACGGAATAGTTAATCCGTCGCTAAATATAATTTTCCTTTTAGTTTTTTTTCTTTTTGTAAATATATTGTGATCATTATAAAAACTAGTGATGAACATGTGTAATACATGGGAAAGTTTAATTTAAAAATAAGAAAATAAACTTGTTATTTTAAATAATTTTAACAAAATTGATAATTATAATTTATTTTAATCTTGAATCATTTATCAAAATTTAAGTTTAATTAATTATTCGCTATTTAATATGCTAATAGAGAACACTTTTAATTTAATATACTGTCATTCAATATGCTAAAAGTCAAATACAAAGCATATGACATATAAAATCATTATCAATACACATGCAAGTGGATAATGCAGACAAAAAAAGATCATACGTTTCGTTTGATGATTTTTTCGTTAAATATCATTTATTTTTATCTCTATACACATCAACTTTATCTTGATTGGGTATATATTAAATACTTATATGATATATATTATTTTTATTTGACAAATAACTTGTGGTCATTATCTTTGGCCTTTTCGAGTACATTGGCTAATTTCTCAAACGTGCCAATTTTTAGGAAATGTTTAAATAAATAATTTAATATATTAAATTAATTTATTAAATTTATAATATAAATAAATATTAATTATCGAATGTTGGTTTACTAATTATGTTCCAGTTTGAGAATTGTGTTGCCTCAAAGAAATTAATTATCGAATGGTATGTTTTTAACTCGTGTGTTCATTTGGATGCCATCAATTTAGCTGTTCTGTTCTTGGCAGCTTAATTCATACAAATTAATCTAAACGACTAATCGGTTCAATAGTTATTTTTCAGAATTTTTGTTTGAAGAAAATAAATAATTAATATTAATTATACACATAGAATGAAAAATCATGTTGTTTATTATCGTAAAAAAAATGCCCCTTCTGATTAAAAAAAACAAACCAGTCAAAGACAATTTTATAACATACAAGACTTGTTTTTGACAATTGAACAACCCTTGTTTTATAACATAATGTAGATGTGATGTTAACCCCTTAATTTATTTGAAACTTGTTTTTGGTATACTTATTTGGAATATATTTAAAAGTAAATTCAACATATATTTAATTATTAAATATTAAACAAAAAATAAGAAAGAGGTGGGAATCTCCTTGCCTCTTTCTCTTGGCCAAATCCCCCCCTTTAAAAATCCCCCAAATCAGAACCCCTTCTCCCCTTCTACAAACCCTTATTCTCTCTTCTTCCCCTTCTTCTCCCTACAAACCCTTCTCCGCCGCCCTAGCTCTCTCTGGCTCTCTCACCTTTGCTCGCCGCATCGCCCTCACGGCTCACCCTCGCCCTCGCTCGCTACATCGCCCTAGCCTCTTATTCTTGCTCGCGGCTCACTCACTGCCTCGCCCTAGCCTCTCGCTCTCGCTCGCTGCCTCACCCTCGCCCTCGCCCTCGCCCTTGCCTCTAGCTTTCTTGCTCTCGCTCGCTCGATCAAGGTTTAGCTGTTTCTTTTTCTTGAAACTTGAATGCTATTAAAAGCTATTTGTTTTTGTTTTGTGGTATTTTAATGCTATTGAAACTTGAATGTTATTTGAATGCTCGAGGTTTAGCTGTTTCTTGAAACTTGAATGCTATTGAAACTTGAATGCTATTTGTTTCTGTTTTGGTGTATGTGACAGTGCATACAGTGTTTTGGAATTTTGTGGATGAAAAAGTGAAGTCAAGATGAATGCATGTATATATGTGTGTGTGTGTGTGTGTGTGTGCGTGAGGTGAATGGATAGATCTAGACTGATTGAGCAGACGACAATGATATTTTACTTCAAAAATGGCAGAATGTATTGCAATATCAGTGAACAGATGAGCCAAAGGGCTTAGAATGCAGTTAATCTATGCATCAATCACATTTGACTACTTTAATAACGAAGAAAAAAGTATCTCAATCATGTACTCAATACATTAACGCTTGAAATTTTCTTGCTTTAACGCTTTTAATACGACTTTCCCAACCTGTTTGTGATAATGGTTTAAGTGTCAAATATAAAACATGATCTTGTAAAATTTTTCATCTTTTTGTAGAAGAAGAAAATAATGTGTATATGCGTTGTGTGACTCCAAAAAATGTCATAGCATCAGCACATGAATTAGCCATATCACAAAGCACTAAATTAAGACTGTGACAACCACATGGTGTATAAAATGCTCTAGAATTTATATCTAATAATCTTTTTTGCACACCTTGTTGTTTACCTTTCATATTAGATCAATTATCATATCTTTGTCCTCTTAAATTATTTATATCAAGTTCAAGATTTTGTATTTTATTTGTGAGTACATTAAAAATACCTTGACCAGATGTATCATCCACTTTTAAAAAATCTACAAAATACTCTTCTATTTTTATTGGATTTGTTGAAATATCTACACATCTTAATATAAAAGACATTTGTTCTTGATGACTTGCATCTGGGGTATAATCAAGTATAATTGAAAAATATTTTGATTCTTTGATTTTTTTTAATAATGATATTTCTTATTTCTAATGCTAAAATATTTATCAACTCATTTTGTATATTATGACCAAGGTAATGACTATGAATTTCTCCATTTTGTATGCGTCTAAGGTGTTCTTGCATTATTGGATCAAATTCAGTAACCGTTTCAATTAAACTCAAAAAATTTCCATTATTATCTTGATAAATCTTCTCATTTGTACCACGAAATGCCAAATTATTTTTTGAAAGATTTTTTACAATAGTAATAAGTCTTATTAGTACATTATTCTAATGCTCTTTCTCTTTATTTATTTTCTCTTGTAAATGTTTATCAATTGTTTTATTTTTAACTAATCTCATTTCAGCATCAACCCAAGTATTCATATTTATAACATGCTCATTACTTGTTTCATGACTTTTAAGTTTAGTACTAAGATTTTTCCAATCTCCACATCCTTCATTTGCTAATTGACCTATATTTGATTTCAAACTAAATAATCTACAACAATAACAAAATACTTTATCTAATTCTTTTGAATATACTAACCATTTGCTATCATGTTTTTCTCCATTTGGTAAATTTCGAATATAATGAATTGTAGAAAAGTGTCTAGAATTTTTATCTCTTGAAAAATTTAAAGCATGTCTAATTGGACCTTTCTCAACTAATAAATCAATTAATCTTGAGTCTAAATTTTTCCATTGTGCTGGATCATAAATATTTTTAATAGTTGTTTCATTTTTATTCTCATTTATTAAAACATCTTCTTCTAAATTTTCTTCATATTCTTCACTATTTTTTGGTGAATTTAAATTATTATCCTCAAAAATTTCTTCACAATTTTCATCTAATTTTTCATTTAAATCTTCATTTGATTTTTCTAATATTTATTGTTTAGTATTAATAACAAATCTATCAAGTGCACCTTTTTGGGATTGGGATTGAATTAATTCTTCTACTTTTCTTTTTTTCTTACGTTTTTCAAATCCATAATCATATTTTCTACCAGACATTTTTATTCAAACAATATTAATTTAAACCTTTTAATATTATTTTTTAAAATAAAAATAACAATACAAGAATTTGAGGGTTTTACCCACACATAAATTATCCACACATATTATACGTAGGTATTTACCCACACATAATAGTAATATGTGTGGGTAATTAAATTAGATAAGCTCGTTATATTATCCACATTTATTATGTGTGGGTAAATTGATATACCCATACTTATTTTGGCGGAAAAAATTCCCTCCACTTTCAATGGTTGCTGGGATATTTTTCGATAAAATTTTAGCTGATGTGTCATTTATTTTGGATTATATTTCCCACACATATTAATAAATGTTAGGCATATGTGGGTAATTGTTTATAAACTTACCCACACATAATTATAAATGTTATATATGTGTGGGTATCCACACATTAGATGATGTGTCAGTTTTTTGGATTATATTGCCCACATATATTAATAAATGTTCCGTATACGTGGGAAATGTTTTATAAACTTACCCACACTTAAATTACCCACACATATTATATGTGCGTATTTACCCACACATAATGGTAATATGTGTGGGAGATTAAATGAGACAAACTTATTACATTATCCACATTTATTATGTGTGGGTAAATTGATATACCCACACTTATTTTTGCAGAAAAAATTCCCTCTACTTTTAGAGATTGGTGAGATATTTTTTGATAAAATTTTATGTGATGTGGCATTTATTTTGGATTATATTACCCACACATATTAATAAATGTTACGCATGTGTGGGCAAGTGTTTAAAAAGTTATCCACACATAAGTACAAATGTTATATATGTGTGGGTATTCAAGTATTAGCTGATGTGGCAGTTTTTTGAATTATATTGCCTACACATATTAATAACTGTTACGTATGTGTGGGTATTTAAGTATTAGCTGATGTGGCAGTTTTTTAGATTATATTACCTACACATATTAATAACTATTACGTATATGTGGGTAATTATTTATAAAGTTACCCACACATAAATTACCCACATATATTATACGTGGGTATTTACCCACACATAAGGGTAATATGTGTGGGTGATTAATTGAGACAAACTCGTTACATTATCCACATTTATTATGCGTGGGTAAATTGATATATCCACATTTATTTTGGAAAAAAAAATTCCCTCCACATTTAGAGGTTGGTGGGATATTTTTTTATAAAATTTAATGAGATGGGGCATTTATTTTGGATTATATTACCCACACAGTTTAATAAATGTTACGCATGTGTGGATAATTGTTTATAAACTTACCCACACATAATTACAAATGTGATATGTGTGGGTATCCATGTATTAGCTGATGTGGCTGTTTTTTGAATTATATTACCAATATATATTAATAAATGTTACAAATGTGTAGGTTATTATTTATAAACGTACCCACACATAATTACAAATGTTATATATGTGTGGGTATTCATGTATCTATGATTTCATACTTAAATTACAAAACTACGTTGTTTTAATTTTTATAATTTAAAATAATTTATTATTTTATTTTATTTACAAATACAAATAATAAACCTAAAACTAAATCTCTACACTAAAATTTGCCTTTCCCTAAAATTAAATCCATTTTTTTGCTCATCAAGCTCTTTTATTCACACTACAAAAAAAAAGGCTTTTAACGAGGGAAATTTAGCGAGAGGATAAATACCCCGTCGTTAAAAGCATAATTTTCATAATTATAACGAGAAATTATTTATACTCTCGCTAAATGTGGTGTAAAATTAATTTTTTAACGACGGGTTTCTTAATTTCTCACTATTAATTAAAATTCTCGTCGTTATTGAGTTTAAAAAATCAATAAAAATATTTCCCTCCAAATATATATCTATAATTTTAATTAGGTAATATTTTTTTATTAATTTTTCTTTTTACACATAATATTATTTTTTCATAATCTTTATTAGGTTTTGAGAAAACAACATATATAATCTTCCTTCCCGCCTCTTCCTATATCCCAATCCCTGCCTCTTCCTGTGATCAATTCCAAATCCCTACTACCAAATCCAAATCCGAAGTCGCCTTTCCCGTCAATCTAAAATCGCCTCTCCCATCAATCCAAATTCGCCTCTTCTTCTCGTCGTTGTTGTGAACTCTTCCTTTATACCATTGGTGATCAAAGACTTGCATATCGTTGTTACCGGTGTTGAAGTCCTCGACCTCAGTTTCTGTAAGTTTCTCTATCACTGTCTAAAACTCTATCGATTTCTGTAAGTTTCTCTGTTTCTATAAGTTTCTGTAAGTTTATATCTACGTATTTTCTATAAGTTTCTATCATCTATTGATCTCGATTTCTATGAGTTTCTGTAAGTGTCGATTAAAATCTGAAATCAATTGCTGTAAGTTTCTGAAATCTTTAAGTTTCTGTATTCTGTAAGTGTTGATCTCGATTTTACAGTGGTTAAATCTCTATTTATGTTTCTGTAATTGTGGTTAAATCTCTGCAAGTACTAGATTTATGTTTCTGCAACTACAATTCTTATTTATGTTTCTATATTGTGGTTAAATCTCTAAAATCAATCTATTTAAGCTTCTGTAATTGTGGTTAAATCTCTGAAATCAATCTATTTATGTTTCTATAATTGTGGTTAAATCTCTGCAAGTTAAAACTCTAGCCAAAAAAGAATTGTCTTAAACATGTTCGAATAAAGGCCTCAAAGAAAACACATGGAGAAATTGCTCTCACTTGCTATAATGTCCTCACTTGCCATATATAACTAGAAAAGAACATAAAGAAAGATAATCAATGGATCTGTAGCATTAATAAAACACCATTAATAATTTTATTTATATATAAGTGAGTTGTATGTTTGCATGGGTGTGGGTGGGTGATGGGATGAGATGGGCCGTTCCCATTCTTTACAATTTCACTCCTAATTGTAATTTTCATAGCTTTGCCCTCTGATCAAAGGCATCAACCAAGTCAATAATAGTGATTTTATTGCCCTCTGTTCTTTTCTAGTTATATTGCACTAGGGAATAAACCTTGAGTTTACCATGGTACTTGTTAGTTGGCTGTGAATGGTTGTAATGGTGTTAATTACCAACTGGAAAATTATTACAAACCATTAATAAAACACCGCATTGATAAGGACTGTGACATAACATGCTGAAGTGAGGCCTTACTAGGAAGCACTTGAGACCCTAGTAAATGAAATGAGCAATGTTTGGAATTTTGTTGGCTTCGTTTTCACAAATCTCCACAGAAAATCATTGTTACTTCCACATTGTCTAAGATATCCATTAGCCAGTCATCCTTGACGACTGTAGTTGGATTTACCTGTTAGAAATGCTAATGTTGAGAAAATAATAATCACTGAAAATGAGAAAAAAAATTCAAATAAATAACAAGAATGAGTAATAAGATAAATGAGTTTATTTCCTCCTAGTGACATTATATTGTAACCAAGTTAACACAGATATAGTAAGAGAGCTTCATCACATATAATGCTTCAAGTTTTGAGGATAATGTTGCTGTCAATGTGAAGCTTGCCTACAAAAGCAATATAAGATACTTGAACTGGAAATTATCTGATCAAGATAGATTGTTGCATACACAATATTAGCTCTCTTCCAAAAATCACTAAATAAAGCAAGTGAAAATTAGAAACTGCAATCAAAAAAATTAAAACCATGCAAGACTGCTATTACATTCACTTGAAGTTATAAAGCAGATTCACTGAACTCTACACAAAACTGAAACCATGCAAAACACTCATTTTTAACCTTTACACTGACTCCAAGTTAGGAAAAATAACTTTGCACTGACAATTGAGAACCATCAAAAGTTTGTATATTCTTATCCCTGCATAAGTGTCACATAATGCATAATGTTGGGGAAAATTATGGGGAATTTTGTATAACGTGGCTTTGACTATAACGGATCATTGTCTTTAAGGTGTTAGAATTGCTACAGTGTTAATGGCAGATCACCCCCCAAGAGTTATCAAGGTCACAGAAATCTGCAACCAACAATTTCTAAAGATTTCCCTTTAGAGCAACTTAGTGTATTTTGTATTTTGTGAGAAGGAGATAACACAAATGAAGAGTTGTTATTCTATTAACATGGATTGGCCTAGTGTAACAGTCATGTCCTTTTGTAAATAATCATGTTCCTAGAATGTCAAAAGACGTGTTTCTTGACTAAAACCAAAAGACATATCTCTTTGTAAATAGTTATAACTTTATGGAATAGTTATATCTATCTACAAAATGTTATCTCTCTTAGAAACACAACTAATTATATAACACATTTCTTTTCCTTCTCTTATTTCATAGTGTAAATTATTCCAAAAATCCCCATTTAATTTACACTATTAAATTCCAAGTATATACATACAAGAAGGTATCTTTTGATGTAACCTTCAATTAGTGCAAGTATACCAAAGTTCTAACGAAAACATTGGTGATTAAAAAAAAAAAAAAAACTTAAACCATAATTCTTGTCTCAAAACTGGGTATAACACATATGACTTTTGACAAATATGATGAGATGCTTACTACAAAAAAAAAAGGATTGCAATTGGAATGGAAAAGTGGGTGAGTGAGGATTACCGAATGCAAGATATATATATATATATATATAATATTGAATTTTATTGCTTTAGTAAATACATAGATGGAATAAGATATTTGTATGTGAATGTAAGTAAAGGGAAAATAGAGGCTGTGAGATGTGTCTAGAATATATATAATATATTGTAATGATAGAGCCTCTTTCTCCATTCTTCTTTCTTGCCGTTCCATGTGGAGCCCAGTAATGTACTCATACACAATAATATATATATATATATATATAATATTGGTAAAAAAAAAAGCTGGAGATGGCGGACAATCCGAAGGATTTTGTTGTTAGGTGTAAGGCTCAAAATGTTAGTCTAATGCCAATATTGTAACATTATGTTTTAGCTCTTTAATTTCCTTTTGATGTTTTTAATTTTAACCTTTTATTAGATAGACTATCATAATGAACATTATAGTGTTAACATTAATATCTACTGTTTGTTAATATTCTGAATATTACATTCATGATACTATACTATGGCATATATATTGCAGGAAAATGTTCAAAGCTAAACCATATGACAACTTTTTCTATAACTTTTATTACATTCTTAAACCTCCTAATATCTGGCTTTTGTGTATTTGCTTCTAATACTTTTATTAAAATAAAGTGTCATCATAGTCTTGGTCACTTATCATTCATAATTTATTGAGTCTAATTATATATGCAACTGAAAATATTGCTTTGACTGCTAATATTGCTTTTGTTGTTTATTGTGGCTGAAATTTGAATTAGTTGGGTGAAATTCCTGCCTATTTGTTGGGCGAAATAAGTTTGGTTTGCTGCCTATTTGTTGGGCGAAATAAGTTTGGTTTGCTGCCTATTTGTTTTGATAATGAAAAAAAAGGGGAGAATGCTTATGATGGTATATATATAGTTGAGAGTTTGGTTGATTGAGCTTATTTGATGATTACTGAGAGTTTGGGTGATTGAAAGTATGTTGGAATTTTGAATGAGTTGAACAGTTTGATGATGATGGTATATATGTGTTGATATATGCTGAAATAGTTTGGTTGATTGAGTTTACATAGAACACTTTCACTTTTGAGTCCAAGCATCATGTTCACATAGTGACACTGCTACTTGAACAAAGTGACATAAATAAGCAGGGGATGCAGTGCACAGAGAGATCCACATTTTTTACAGAACATTTGAGATGCTTAAGCGGTGTTTTCATTTGCATGTAAGTTGGAACCTTACTAAAAGAAGTCCACAATTTTTATGAAACATTTGAGATGTTTACATGGTGTTTTCATTTGCAGTTAAAGACAGTCCTTGGAGGGGTTCACTTGCTCGATGTTGTCTATAGCAACAATTGCAGTGCTCATTTTATTTCATTACATCTGTTTCCAGAGAACGGACATAAGTCATAGATGAGCAAGGGGAACAACGATAAAATTCTTGAAGACATGGAGTGCTTGACAATTATGCTGTAATAGGTAAGAGGGGATATAAATTTTATAATCAACTTACTGAAAAATGCTTAAGAAAAAAAACAAAAATTGCACCTTCAAATCATGACGATGCTCTTGAAGCAATTTTGTTGCGCTAAGAAGCATCGCGACATGGGCATCATGGCCACAACCATGCATCTTTCCTGAGATTTTACTCTTGTGCTCCCACTCTACCTTTTCCTGCAACCATTGATACCCTTTTCATTGTCAACAAACTATTCAAACCAAATTTTCATAATCGTTAGTATCAATTGCTAGGTCCTCATACTGAAGATTTCAATATTTTCAACAATTAATCTATATGCCTACATCAGCACAAGTGAATTCCCTCCCCATTCACCAGATTAAATTAATAAATTGGTATCAATTGCTAGGTTTTCATTTGTTCAAGCATCATGTTCACATAGTTTGAAGTTAATAGAAATAGAAATGTTCTTATTTTTTTATTTTATGTCTGGTTAGACCATGTTATTGGTAGTGAAACCATATAGCAACGAATAGACAGACATCTCTATTCTTAGAGCTGATGCATTATAAGTTGTTAAATATTAGCTTTTGAATTGAAGTTTATTTTGTTTTTACTTTTATATTTGATTACATTATGACTTATGAGATTTATGTAATTTAGATCATCATACAATGCTGGAGAATGGCGAGTAATATATTTTTTTTTTCTTTGCAATTTGCAGGTATTTGAAGATACAAGTCGAGCAGGAACTGTTGATATTAGTTGTGAATAATACGTAAATTCTAGCCATACTTGTAATAATTTTTTGATTTTCATTATAGGGAGAGATTAGAATAATATGAAACTCATAGTTTTTTTTTTTTTCTCATTTTTTATGATTGTAGAGGGTATAAAAGCTCTTATGATGATTGTAATCAATACATTTTGAATGTAAATGATCATTTTTTGTATATATCTTGTTTTCTACTAAATTCATGTGATCATATTTATATTGAATGTTTATCGTTGATATTATATTTAGTGACCGGTAAACATTGCAATAACGACGGGAATATCCATTGTTGATATTATATTTAGTGACTGGTAAATATTGTAATAACGACGGGAATATTTATTGTTATATATTATTATCAACCACCACACACATTGTTATAGCGACGGGAATATTCGTCGTTATTATGAGTTTTAACGACGGGACTTATGCCCCTCATTATTTATATTAACGATGGTATTTTTTTTTCCATCGTTAATACTTTTAACTACGGAAGCTTTAACGAAGGGCGACGACGGGATTTTTCCCGTCGTTAAAACTCTTTAACGAAGGGAAATTGACTTTTAACGACCACTTTTCCCCTCGTTAAAACCCTTTTTTTTTGTAGTGTCATCTGCTCATTTCTAAAATTTCTAAAACTTTAACAAATACACAGTACCATTAACCTCATAAAATTTTTCTATAGGAATAGAGACAAAGTTGTGAAGCTCTGGACCTTTTCCCATCATTTCCAACGTTTTTCATATCGGTTATTTTCTTTCTCTTTTCTTTGATTTTTTTTGCGTTTAAGGGTTATATTTACAATTTTTCCTTATTGAATCTATTTTCATTAATTCTAATCAAAAAATAATTATTAAGATCTAATTAACACTATTATAAGCAATTCCTAATATAATTCTGTAAATGCTCGAATATAATTATTAATTTATTATAATTAAGCATTAATTATTTGTTGATAATACAAAATAGTAAAAATTATGAACATATTAAAATTAATACAATATATGATGTGGATTATGCTGCATTAGAGTGTCTGGACAAGCACTAGAATTCGAATATATGATTATAGTGTCGGTGTTCGATTTTATGGGCGTAGAGTTTACATGCAGTGTCCGTTTTTAGCCTATAATATATGCTTTTAGGGTAGCTCGACGAACATGATTGAACTAGCTGCTTTGCCACTATTGTTATCGTGTTTTAGCCATTTTAAATTGCCTTTTATGATTATTTATGATTCCTTTATTTTACGTCTGAATTATGTCTTTGTTTTATGTCTATTCTGTAAAGCCTAATCTATTTAGAGTCTGTAACCCATTAGGGTGTCGTATTTTTTTATATAATTGAATCTTAATTTTCAAGATCATTAACAAATCATATTAGTTCAACACACGTAGCTTGCTTGACTGTAAGGATAGGAGTCTGTTGAGATACTATGGCCACATGGCATTACTTTCTACTTTTGTCTTGTTTTATTGGTGGTGTTTTGAGCAACGAATGGGCAACGCCAGACCGTAACACGGAAGTGCAAACTGAATAAAAGGGATTTTTTCAATAATTGCTTTTTGTTTGGGGGTGTTTGTTTTTTCACTTTTTATTTTCCGGACTGTTTTTATAATTCAAAGTTGTATGATGTTTTAATTAATTAAAAAAAACTTATCATTACTATAAAAACATAAATAAAGCAAATAAAAATGAACGTTAAAATTGAGACTGTAAAAAAAAGTCTAACAATAAAATTGGACAGTGATAAATCTGCCCATTCAACTTCTAAAATATCTATACATCCATTATCTAAACTAATATGTAAACTTGGAAGTTAATCAATCATAGCGTTATTTTTTTATTATTTTAGGAAACTATTTTTTTATTAAATTTATTATAATTATTAAATTTATTATATAATTAAATTTTTAAATAAATATTAATTTGATATAATAATTTAAATTATTTCATTACCATATTTTAGATTATTATTTTATTAGTTATCATAATCATAAATTATTTTATTTTTATCAATTAAATAATTAATAATATTATTTACATAAATTATTTTATTTTTATTTAACAAATAAATATTTTAAAAAAACAAAAACCATGGGCAGTAACTACACCTTGTATCTTTCTCTCTCTCTCTCTCTCCCCTCTTCCTCCCCCAAATCAGTAAATCCCTAAATCTAACCCTAACTCACCCCTCCTCTTTCTCTCTTTCTCTCTATCTGTGAAATACTCCCGCCGTCGACCTGTTCGTCGCTACCTCCGCCTCCAGTTGTCGCTGCCTCTAGCTTGTTCAGGCTTTGCCTCTGCATCCGCCGTGCCACATTCGCCTCTTAGAACACCCTGTTATACATGTGAGTATATGTATACGTATATATATGTGTATATATCTGTGTGAGTATATGTATATGTATATATGTGTGTGTGAGAATCTTGTGTGAGTAATATATATTCTGTGTGAGTATATATATATGTGTATATATATGTGTATATGTATTACAGAGTTACACGGAGAAGCTCTGTAACTGTTTCCCCAAAACCCCTCCCTCTTTCACTTTCCTTTTCATTTTCCTACTTTCCAAACAGTAGCCCAAATAAGATTATTAGTTAATGGCCTACCTCCCTTCTTAGAAGATCTCCTGCTCCTTGTCGATTTCAAGGACAAGTAGCCAACCCTCTTTGACATTCCCTGTACCATCATTTTATTTTCCACTGAAAACGAATAATTCATCTTGAAAGTTTACTGTTGGTTAGAAATTATAATAGTTTGTTTTTATAATTAATATTTTATGTGTTTATTTGATGGGTGTAATTTAGAGATTATTGTAAATATTTAGTGAATTTAGTCAACGTACACTCAAATTTGACTGGGGACCCAACTTGTGCTTGGCCCTTGGCACTTTACCTAGAAATGTTTTTTGTTTTTTATTTTTGCTGAAAAACATGGGAAAAATATTTATAATTGTAATACTATGTGTATTTCAATAAAAGAAATCATGTATTATCATATATTGGAATTGTAAATAGATGAAGTGGGTTATATATGATAAATTAAAGAATTAAAATAAAATTTTATCCTCATCTAATGTTATGGATTGAAATGATTAGGCTTAATTTAAAATAAAACTTAAAAAGCAAATGTTTCAATCACGGCTCAACCAATTTGCTTCCATTCTTCTGCCAATTCCCAATTGAATGTAAATTCCTAAGCATGCAAATTAATTAAGTGATAAATAAATCAAAAATGGATTTTTGAATACAATAAATTATATCATCCTGATCATAAACTAAGTAACTTTAATCCACTGTTTTGTTTTTTAAGTTTTAGTTAAACAATTTTTTTTTTAAGTTTTAGTTAAACAATTTGTTTTATATGCTTATTCATATGATGTAAAAAAATGCCACAAGTGCCATAATTTGATAGTCAATTTATTAAAAATAATTACGGACCTTTTTATTATCTTGTGATTAAGGTAAAATGGTAGAATTTTACATTTAGTGGGTTGCTATTAATTGATTGTAAGAGAGAGAGACTTAATAGCAATTGATCAATGGTTGATCATTTGGGTACACGTTTTGGGTGTTTTCTTATATTTTTTATTATTTCATTTTGTTTGTTTCTAAATCTAAAGATTAACCACAACCACTGTAGGTGGGACTTTACCAAAGAGATCAAGACATAACCTAATAAAAAAAAGTCGGTAGCCTGGCATCCACCCACTACTAATTTGGGTTATTTTTCTCCTTCATTTGCATGATTGCATTTGCATGTATAAATAGATATATATATATATATATCATCTTCCACCTTATTAATTAATTCTCTCATTTTTATTCTTTTTCTTGCTAGCTGCTTATTATAATTTGAAACTGATCTCTTTGGTTTTTTTTATTACTTTTCTACATCAAATCAAATCGAATTACAGAACCAACACTCCATATGCACAAGTAGATTGGCCGTGTAATTAAATGAGAAGCCAAATGTTTACTTTTTTTTTTTTCCTTTTTGTTCTAATGCATTTCACATAGTAGTTTGTTTGATTAAGAAAGAAATTGAACATGGATTAGATTAGATTAGATTAGATTAGATTAAGTCTATTTGAACTTCTCTGTTTCTATCTGTTTCGCATGTTAGCTTCATAACAAGAAAATAAAATGCTTAACTTATGTCTTCTTTAGGGCTATGTTGAGTTCCGTTATCATGAAAACAGAAATTTGAAACTTCTGCTATCGTTAAAGTGAAATGTATAATTTAAGCATCTGACGCAAACATTTGTTGTGCTTCATTAGTGAATAATGTAGGCATGACTATTTTGTCTAGGCTTTATGTGATAATAATCTAAATTGCCAAGTTACTTAATCCAACTTCCTGAACCCTCTCTTTGGGTCCTTATACATGATATTTCAATATATGAGATGATATGTTATTTCAGGGCATAAGAGGAGGCTAAGGAGTTCTCTTCTTTTTTTGGAATGGTTAAGTGATCCCTTTTAATGGCTTATTTTTTATTGTGCATGCATTAAAAAAATGCTGTGATGAATCTATGGGAAATGCTTAGTATTAATCAAACACTTAATCCCATCATATTTCCTGGAAAATCTAGGAGGAGGTTACCACGTTACAGGCTAATATTTCACGTTACAACTATTGTGTACTAGTTTCATAAAAGCAATATAGGTTTAACTAACATTCCTTTGTGTTAACGGTCATATATTTATTTACTTAATATGTCTTAATGTGTTACTTTTGTGTAGAGTGTGAAAAGATATAGAGTATGGATCGTGAATGGGTAAAGAACCCGAATAGGGTATCTCCTCAGTATGTGGCAGGGATAGAAGAATTTATAACTATTGCAAAAGAGAGTTTGAATTCTGCGGGGTTAACTCTATGCCCATGCTTAAACTGTGCTAATAGGAGGTTGCAAAGTATAGATGTCATTAGAGCTCATTTGATTAAAAAGGGAATTGATAACTCATACACACGATGGGTGTACCATGGTGAGGAAGAATCTGAGGAGGAAGAAGGTGTGGGCAACGAGGAATTCTTTAATGAGCAATTTGATGGATTGGGAGAAGGATTGCACGATGCGGCTGGTGTTGACCTTTTTAATATTGGGCCTACGAGTGACTTTGTTGGAAATGAACGACCAGCTATTGAAGAAGCCCGTTATGAGAAGCTATATGAAGCTTTAAATAATCCTGTATATAATGGATGTGAAAACTTCTCTGCTTTAACCTTTGTTGTGAAGCTGATGAATATAAAAGTGATGAACAAGTGGAGTGATAATTCTTTTGAGATGCTATTGAAGCTAATCCATGAGGTGCTCCCAAAGGGTAATAATTGTCCAGAGAACTATTATGACACTAGAAGATTGCTTTGTGATCTCGGTTTGGGTTATGAGCATATTGATGTTTGTCTATATGATTGTGCTATCTTCTATGGTGAACATAGTAATGCTACAATATGTCCTGTTTGTAAATATAGTCGCTATGTTCGTAACAAGATTCCGCATAAGAGGTTGCGATACTTCCCTGTCACGCCTCGTCTGAAGCGGTTATATAGCTCACGACACACAGCTAGAGACATGCGTTGGCATAAAGAAATTCGTGCGGAAGAGCCTGGAGTGTTGCGTCATCCTGCTGATGGGAAGGCTTGGAAGCACTTTGATGAGTTGTACCCTGACTTTGCTGCTGATTCAAGGAATGTACGATTGGGGTTAGCTTCAGATGGGTTCAATCCATTTAGCAATATGTCGACAACACATAGTATATGGCCAGTCATTTTGATGCCTTATAACATGCCGCCTTGGCGTTCAATGCATAAGAGCAACTACCTCTTAACGTTGTTGATTCCAGGACCAAAGTCCCCTGGTAAGGACTTTGATGTATTTTTAAGACCCCTTGTGGATGAGCTTAAAGTTTTATGGTGTAACGGAGTTCAAGCATACGATGAATACTCCCGATCAAGTTTCACTCTTCGTGCAACAGTTATGTGGACAATTAGCGACTTCCCTGCTTATGCTTACTTATCTGGGTGGAGCACTATGGGTAAATTGGCATGTCCGATATGCCTTGAGGATACTCGTTCCAGACGAATTCGGGGAAAACAATGTTATACAGGGCACAGATGCTTCTTAAGTAAAACACACCCGTGGCGAAGGAGTACAGAGTATGACGGAAAACCAGAAAAAAAGGGGACCACCTCGTCAATTTTCCAGTGATGATATTTTGTTGCAGTTAGAAGAGGTACCTATATGCACCCCTGGTAAAGCACCTAATAATGATGATAGAAAACGTAAACGTGGTGTTGATGAGTTGAATTGGTCAAAAAAGAGTATATTGTTTGAACTACCATATTGGTCAAAGCTATTGATGCGTCATAATCTTGATGTCATGCATATTGAAAAAAATGTTTGTGATAATATTGTTGGAACCTTGTTAAATGATCCCATGAAGTCGAAGGATACTGTGAAGGCACGTTTAGACTTGGAGGATCTTAACATTCGTAAAGAATTATGGTTGAAGGAGCGGAATGGAAAATTTGAGAAACCTCATGCAAATTACACGTTGAGTAAATCAGATTGTGAGGGATTTTGTGACTTTATCAAGTCAATTCGCTTACCGGATGGGTATGCTTCAAACATCAGTCGTTGTGTGACAGACTCTCATACACTTGGTGGGATGAAAACACATGATTGTCATGTATTGCTCCAAAAAATACTACCAGTGGCCATTCTCCCATACTTAGACAAGAAAATACGAGCCACACTAATTGAGTTTTGTCAATTCTTTCAAAAATTAAGTGCCAAGACTCTATATGTCAACAAACTTGAGAATATGAAGACAGGGATTGTTATCATACTATGTAAACTTGAAAAGATATTTCCTTTGTCATTCTTTACAATCATGGTTCACTTATGTGTGCATTTACCTGAACAAGCATTGTGGGGTGGACCAGTCAGTTCAAGGTGGATGTTTGGCATTGAACGTCGCATGGGTACATATAAGGGATACGTTCGTAACTTTTCACGCCCTGATGGTTCCATTACTGAAGCATATGTTGTTGATGAGGCTGTGACATTTTTATCTCGATATTTGCATAATATTGAGACAAGATTCACACGTCTAGAACGTAATTGGGATGTACCTTGTACACAACATAAGATGGAGTTATTTAACAATAAGATTCGTACGATGGGGGCCTCTAAATTTGGTAAGCTAGGGGTTTTTGACCATGTGGTGCAATGGTACCTTTTGAATAACTGCGGAGATGAACTTGATGGTTACATAAAGTGAGTTGGGTACATATAAAATATTTTTAAAATGTAATTAATGGGTCATTCTAAAATAAGTATTGACCAGTTGTTTCATTACAGTGAGCATAAAGAAGTATTGCGTTTGAGAAATGTGCGGGAAGAAGATTTCGAAGTCGTACAAAAACATGAATTTCCTTCTTGGTTCAAGAACAAGGTTAAAATCTTCTATATATATATATATTTATTTTTTGTAATTCGTCTTAAATTATTATCTCTAATATTAGCTGTCTACAGATGGCTAATCTTAGAGTCAATGGCGATCCTAAAGCAACTGATGATTTGTACTCATTGTCACAATATGCGGATGATCGTTACACAATTTGGCATAGTTGCATTGTTAATGGCGTTAGATTTCGCTGCAAAGAACGTGATGATAAGTTCAAGACACAATGTAGTGGAGTTTGTACAGAGGGTGATTATGAGAGTAGTGATTTCACATATTATGGTGTTCTACTTGAAATTTTAGAATTGGATTTCATCTATCAACGTACGGTATTCATGTTTCGTTGCAAGTGGTACAATACTGATCCGAAAGGAAAAAGAATAGTGGTTAATAATAATTTGACATCACTTGACATTACATCTAATTGGTATGCTGAAGATCCATTTATTTTGGCCACACAAGCTCAACAAGTTTTTTACCTAAATGATCGAAGTCGGGGAAAGAATTGGATGATTGTACAAAAGGTAAATCATAGGAACATATATGATATAATTGAGCATGACGATGATGAAGAGAGGGTGAACGATGATATCTTTCAAGAGGAAGAATCTAGTGAGTTACCGCATTTTCAGCCAACGGAAGAGGTAGTCGACACGTCTTTATTGGTTCGACAAAATGAAGAACCAATAAGTTTTCCTCATGAGTTAGTGGTTAAATTACGTAGTGAACAAACATTTCTTAATGATCGAGAACATAACTTGGAAGATATTGAGGATTATGATGACGACGGTAGATTTTTTATTACCGATGAAGTAACTTTAGAATCTGAGACTGATGACGACTCTGATGACCCAGATCTTGATGACAATGATGATGATGATGCATGATTTTTTATTATAGTTCTTACATGGCTCCTGGTGGGCGAAGGGGTAGGGGTGGACGAAGAGGACGGGTTGAAGGACAAACAAATCCTATTGTTGCCCCCACTACATCAGATTCTGGTTTGTTGCATTTAAATTTATTGTTAATTTCAGGATTTTTCCAACACTTATATTTGGTGCTTATATGCATGTTCATTTTTATATAGGAGAACATATTGGAGGACAGACAGAGCCTATTGCTGCCCCCATTACATCACATTCTGGTTTCTACCAACCTAGATTTATTGTTGATTTCATTATTTTGCCAACATTTATCTTTGGTGCTTATATGCATATTCATTTTTATATAGGAGGGCAAGTTGGAGGACATATAGAGCCTATTGTTGCCCCCACTACATCTCCATCAGTGGAGCCTATTACAGTCCCATCTCCATCAGTTGTCGCACACTCTGGTTTGCCAACTATCACAATCTGGTTTGCAGCATTTAGATTTATTGTTGATTCTATTATGAGTTTATTTGCTTAATGTAATAAATTGCCAAGTATAACAAAGTCAATTTTTGTTTCTAAGAAATTAAGATTCGAGTCATGATTAGATTAAATTATAACAAAGTCAGAATTCAATCAGTTTCTGTGTCTGACATCTTTAGCTACAGATGTGGATGTGCACACCTCATCTCAATCAACAGCCGCATATGTGGATGTGGATGCACCTGAAGGTTCAAATGGACGTGGGAGTACTTATGGACAACGTGCTCGGAAGCTGAAGAAACATGTTAAGGGAAAATTGACTGTGGAGTTCAATTTTACTCTTATGCAAGCTATTTGTGACAACGCAGAAATGTTTAATAATGAAATTGGGTACATTGTACGTAAAAATTGCAGCTTTCAATATAAGGAGTGGAGATGTGTACCTTCGACAGTTAGGGCACCGCTTCGTCACAAACTTCTTGTAAGTAAATCATCATTTTATTACTTTTACTTTGTATATTTATATATTTTCTTATTCCTAATATTATATGACTTCTTTTCTTTTTTAGACTATTTTTGATATCAACATTGAGGATAAGAATGTACAAAAGGTCATCGATAAACAAATGCAACGAGCTTGGAGAGGCCACAAATATAAACTACATGCTTACTTCAAAGAAATTGGAGGAGAGGAAGATCTAATTAAGGCCAAGAGTAAGTGCAATGAGGAAGTGAGCCAAGAGGATTGGGATTACCTTTGTGATCTTTGGACAAATCCTATTTTTATGGTAATGCTCATAATTGTTTTTTAGGATTTCTCTTTCTTATTAATGAAAATATATATTTATTAGTGAATTGTTGATTTTAAAAGGAACGAGCACAGAAGAATGCCGACTCTCGTGCAAAACGAAAGTGGGAATCTAGAAATGGTTCAAGGAGTACAGCGCGTCATCACGTTATTCGCGAGCTAACTTAGATGCCCCGACAGGACATATTGAGACTTGGCATCTTCGACATTGGCATTCTGAACACGGTTGGTCATCTCCAGAGTTAGAGGCTAAATATGTGAGTATATTATTTTTTTCCTAAGTTAAAAGAGTTAGAATACATAGAATGTTATCAAATTTAGCTAAATGAGAACTACACTCTTGGAATCATCTAGAGTAGATTGGAAATTGACATATATCTTACATTTGATACCTTCATCATCCCTTCAGTTGACACATGAAGATGTTTTTAATTACTAATTAAAAACATTGGCATAATTGAGTATATACCCTATAAATTTAATTGCTTTACATTGGCATAATTGAGACTATATTTTTAATTTAAAAATAGTTGATTAAGAATATGTTGCATTTTTTTACAGGAACAAATGATGCAGCTAAGGCGAGATAATCCTCCAGATAAAATGACTGATAAAGATATTTTAGAAAAGGTCCTTGGACGACAATCTGTTCGATTGTTTGGTTGGGGGCGATCTCCTAGTACTTCCGGGACAACATGCACTAGTGAGGAGTCTAATCGTCCAACCTACAATGAATTGGTAGAAGATTTGAACCAATACAAGTCTCTTTTTCGAGAGCTCCAGGGAGATGTAAACATGCTGCGACAAGTGTTAATTGAGAAAAATATTATGCCTCCTCCATCCACTCCACATGTACCATCGGATCATAGTTCAGGGCGATCTCGCCTCAGCCATTCCCGTCTCGACCCATCCAGCTCCAGCCACTCCCTCCATTCTACTGAACAAGAGTTTGGGGACGAGATTTAATAATTTGTTTTATGCTTTTTTTTCATATATGTTTGAACTTTTTAGGTGACTTCATGATTTTATGCTTGTTTTGTGACTTTATGACTTTTTTTATGCATATATATTTGAACTATATTGTAATAGATGTTTTAACAATTGAAATTTTAAATATACAATTTTAGTTTTATCCACACATAATATGTTTTTTAGCCACACATATAAAAATTATCCTTTCATATAGAAATTATTTTTTATATTATTGCCCACACATAATATATTTATTACCCACATTATAATTTTTTTTTACCCACACATATTCTAAATTTTTTTAAATTATTATCAACACATAATATTTTTTTTACCTACACATAATGTTTTTTACCCACACATATGAAAATTATTTTTTATATTATTACCCACACATAATCTTAACTTTACCTACACATAAACAAATACACGTGTCATGCCACATCATTATTCAATTAAAGCCACATCATCAGCCATGTCATCAGACACGTCATCAGCCACATCATCAGCCACGTCACAATTACAACTTCCCAACATAAAAATACCTACATATACAAAAATATTTATCTACACATATATGTGTGGGTAATATCTTAAGTTTTGCCCACACATAAATATATGTGTGGGTAAAAGTTTTTTTCTACCACCTGTTACCTACACATCTTGACATTTGCATTATGTGTAAGGAAAAATTATAGTTGACACATAAGGTAATTTTTACTCACATTTACGTGTGTGGGTAAAACCCTCAAATTCTTGTAGTGTAATTTTAAAAAATACAAGAAAGTAGGAAGGGTAGCACCTGACTATGCTCTTTTAAATGTACTTTATGATGAAATAGCAATAAAACTTGATATTGTTACCTGCCAAAAAAATAATCAAAATATTCACCATTAAAAACTAATCATAATATTAAAATAAAAATAACAGAAAGAGAAATACAAAAATAAAATCAATTACCACATTGCTAAATTGTTAATATTCTATATTCTGTAAGCTGTATTTTGTAAGCTGTAGAATTCATATAGAGAGAGGTGGGCAAGAGGTTAAATGAAGCTCGCTCACGCTGAAACGGTGAAACCTTTTATACTCTCAGGTTGTTGAAATTTCAACGGCTTAATTCCTTGTCGTTGCCTTCAAATCCCAATCTCATAAGTGATAAGTGATGGCTATATATATTCTGTAAATTTAGAAAAGCTAGCTATGTCAGCTAACAGCCATGAGAAGAGCGCAGCCCACACATTTCTCTCTTTCACTCATATCACATGTCACTTAGAAGTCAAAATGTCAACACACATTTATTGCATTTATTGCTCTGCATCTTCACATTAATTATTGCATTTATTGTTTCCGCGCTCTACTCTTCTCCCATTCTCTGCTTTCTAATTTTTGCTTCTTGGGGCCCCTCTTTTTTAGGGGGCCCTAGGCATAGGCCTCATTGGCGTATGACTTAAGCCGACCCTGCTCTGAACCACAAGCTATGTACCCATCCGCAACAGATAAACCCGCAAAGTTCTGCAGGAAAAAGGAAAAGAAATATAACCAAAGTATCATACAGAAAAACCAACCTTTTCATTTACTGTGCCCTTTGAAAAGGTAACTGTTTTTCTAATAGTGACGTCACCATTTTGAGCTATATGATCCAGGTGAGGTATGTGTTTTATATTATGTTTAATTATTAATGATATTAATTTTATAATTGATTTATTTTATCAAAGGTATGACAGGTCTTAGAGGACGTTATCGTCCTCGTGCATGACGCAATGGTTCTACACTTAACTCTTCTGAGTCCACTGCTGCTTCTACCTCATCTACTGTAGCACCGCATATTGTATCATCTCCAGCAGCATCTCTACCAGTGGATATTTCAGGGCACGTTTCACCAGTCTCTATCTCTCCCGCAGCATCTCCATCATCTCACTCAGTTGCCGGTCCTTCTACGTCTGAATCACAACATGTTATAGAGATAGATAACGATAGGTAATTTTGTTTTCTTTTTTTTTTACATCATCTCTATTTTTTTTTACATTATGACATATGTTATTTTTATATTAATTATTATTTTTTGTATACATGAGCATTTTTTGTTGTAAAGTTAACATCTCTTATATTATATCGACGATTTTCAAGAAACGTCTTCATAAAGAGGGTCACGTTTGGAAAGAAGTGCCTTCGGAGACTAAAGACTTGTATTGGAATGAATTTGCAGTACTAAATTTAAATTAATAATATATATTTTTTGATAATTATTAATTTAGAAATGTTTAAGTTATTTAATGTTATTTTTTTTTACAGAAAATTTTTCAGTGGGATCCTGCAATTGATGCATTAGTGAAAAGAGAGTGGACACAAAAAGGAATTAAGCGATACATTGACAACATCGGTAAGTGGCATGCCAATGGAAAATCGGTCTTTGTGCCAGATGATGTTTGGAATCTGTAACGCCCCGCTTTTTCGGGCGCGTTTTATAACTTGGGACAATTCCAGGACAATAAAATTTTTCTTTTCAAACTTAATTCTAAATCACATCATACCTCGAATTCGTCCCAGAATTCCCAATCATTTTTCTCGAAAGAGAATCACTATACACTTCAAATGCGGAAGCAAAGATCGAAACCTGATATCTTAACATTAATCATAAATAAACTCAACATTCCTCAAAACGTTCAGAATTCAAAGTAGCAGAACTTAAATACATGGGTTACATAACATACATTTCAATCTTCATGCACCTTGCTAAGTGCCATTTCATGCCTCATTTATCCTCGAAATCTACTACAATCTCCACCTAGAACATTTGAATATTTCAGGGGCGAAACCCAAGTTAGATGATGAATCATCTAAGTAAGGGTACATAATGCTATATCATGTGTGTATGCAATGTCTTACCTCGTAGGTGTCAACTGCACCCCTCATGCTACCTACCATTTTTGCGGCCCCCTTCTTTCGAAGCCGAGGTGTATGGGTGCACCCTTGGTAAAGTAGCGGTGCCAGTTACTACTCCCTACGGCCTCAAATGCGAGTGATCAATGATATCAACGTGTATTTATACATTTCATAGTCATGTCATGTATGCAGTCTACGTGATGGATACATATCAAGGCATGTCAATATGATGAAAACATTTTCGAGGAACATAAATCACTTACAACCCAATCATTTTCCATAAAACTAACTTTAATTGGGGAGTACCACTTACCTTCTCAAGTTTATCGGGCTACCTCGATATCCGTGCCGTGCCTCGATTTGCGTGCCAACCTCAAAATTTGCATGAGTCTCTCTAACTTCAGCCTCAAAGTATCCTAATCACCATAATTATTTAAATAAACATTAAAACCTATTTTTCCATAATTTTTGGCATTTTCTTTAATTTTCTTTCTATTTCTTCCTAACTTTCCTCAATAAATACAAACTAAATATTTCTAAAATATTTTCTGAAATATTTCAGTACGATAATTCATAAAATAATATTCTTGAATTTCTAGAATTTTCTAAGGAATTTTACTTACCTTAACTTAGCACCTCCGATTTGCTCGATATGTGTGCCACATTCTCGAAATGCATGCCCAAGCTGCTTTTCTCGTCAAAAACTCCAAAATATCAATAAACCACTATTTCCTAATTTTTTGACATTTTTTGATATTTTTTCTTATTTTTTCTTCTTTTCTTTTCTTTTCTTTTCTTTTCTTTTTTCTTTCTTCTTTTTTTTTTTCTTCACTATTCATCTTCTTCCTTGCAGAGACCCGCGCCTCCCCTACAACTCGGCCCATCCACCATGCCCAACCGCCGCTTGGGCCTCCGCCACCGACTTTTCGCTAGCTGCAACCACCACTGCCTCACGCTCAAGCTTGCAGCGCGCTACCTCGCGTCGGCCATTGCCGAGCCCTGCCTCGACCGACCTCCATTGCTGGTTCTCCAAGCCCCCTCGGTTGCTGCCCATTGAGACCACCTCTGGCCTCTCATGCGCCTCGGCCGCTGCTGCCGAGCCTTCGTCGCTGCGCCTTGTCGGCCATTCGAGCTTGCTGGAAGCTCTACTTCGCCTTGCTCGTCCATGGATGCCGCGGCTATGCGGCCATCTTCGGCCTTGCTTTCTCTCCCTCGAGCTCTCGGTCCTTCTCTCTCGAGCTCGCCCTCAGCTTTCTCTCAATCTCTCTCGGCCGAATGCTCTCTTCAACTCGGGCCATGGCTGCCTTTGCTTCTCAACTCTTATCTCTATTTATAGGCGTTCGGCTGCTCCTTCACCTCACTAAGGCCATAGCTCATTGCGTCTGACACACTCAACTGGCTGCCATGGATTTGCAGAGGCATGGGATTTGCGCAAATCGCGGGTGCAAAAAGCATGGCCGATTTACAGGGCATGGGTGGATTTACAGCGCCTACTACGCACATGCATAATTAATTTAAAAATTGCATAATTAATTTAAAAATTATACATTAAACTCCAAATTTTATCCTTATTACACTAGTGCAATTCCCTAATTGCAACTACGGCCTTAAATTTCAAATTAATTTGCATTACAATACCGAAAATCTAAAATTAATAACTCAAAACTTAGTCAAAAAGGACAGTTCGCCCCAGTGTTCTCACCGGACTATTGTTTCATCCTGAAACCACTAAAGGATTGCTTATTACGCAAAACCGGAGCTCCCCTAGGGTTCCGTTGATTTTTCGGGAGTCTCCTACAACGATTCGGTTTTACAGCCTAATTAGTAGCTGTATTTTAGCTGTACCGAAAACTGTTCCTGATTCGATTTCTTTTGATACCATAAATCCTAACTCGAAACGTATATTGAGACCATGTAATTTTCCTTAGACAATTTCACTCCGAGGCATTCCCTACAGTCGATTCGATACTAATAACTGCTATTAAGTCAATTTTTCGGTATCCTAAACTCATTGAAATTACTTGGCAACTTCATACGAACATGGGATATTACAGAATCGTTGGATGCAGAAATGGCAACAAGATGAAGCTTTCAAGAAACGGTCTGCACAAGTATCGTTGAATCGTTTGACTGAGACAGGTGGTCCTGGCACTGGTTCTTCTCGCCATACAGGGGGCTCCATATCCTCAGTGGAGCATAAAAGACGAATGGTGAGAAATTTATTTTATTTAATTTGTTAATATTTATATTTTTTTATTATTAAAATTGTTAATTGAATATTATTATTATTTTTTAGACACGGGAGTTTGGGAGGGAGCCCACATTGATTGAACTTTTTGAACGAACTCATTCTAAAAAAACTGAGGAAGGATAGAGGACGTACATCGACAGACGTTCTGCAAACGTCGCTGTAAGTTTTTTTTAATTATAAATAATATTATTTTTATAATTAACATAAGATTTAATATTTGTAATTGATTTATTCTATTTTTTTCATTAAATTGTCGCAAGAAACGTACGAACAGTTGCTGGAGCAAGCCACTCAACCAGATGAAGGATCTGAGGAGCCTTAGTAGCTAGATTGTGATTAGATATTCATTCATGCTACTGGTGGGAAAAATAAGAAGAAGAGGATTTATGGCATGGGATCCTTATCCCAATTGAAATTTTCTGATGTTGGCAGCTCATCCACTATCTCATCTGGTCTTAATGAAAATCCGGTTATAAAAGAAATGACAGAAAAAATAAAATTGCAGACAAAGCAGATAAATTTGTAGGCTTAGAAGCTTAACGATGTTCGACAACAAATGTGACAGATGCGAGTTTTGGTTGAACAACTTACTGCATCTACTCGTGGCATGTTTCTTTCTTCTTCTCACCAGCCTGACTCATCTAATGCTAGTGACGACTTAGATGATTAGTTTTTGTAGTTATTTTTGTGTAATGATTACTATGTAACAAACGATTATTAGTATTTTGTTTGAATATTAATTTTCATATTATAAATATGAATTTTAGAATTTTTATATAATTATTTTTTTAATTTATTTTATATTAGTTTAATAATTATTTATGATTAAAAATAAAGATATATATTAATTTATTAAAAAAAATTTAAATTTTTTTTGGATTTAGCGATGGAAATGTCTGTTGCTATATTTTTAAATTTTTTGAATTAATTTTAGCTACGAAAATTTTCGTCGCTAAAATTAATTCTTACTTTTTAATAAATAAAATTTTTAACGACAGAATATTTTTTATTAAAAATTTTAAAATATAGCCACGGAATATTCCGTCGCTACTATAAAATTCTTATTTTTTAAATAATTTTTTTTAAAAAATGGCGCCGGAATATTCCGTCGCTAAACCATCTTTATTTTGCAACGGAAACTTTCGTCGTGAAATTTTAAAAGAATTATATATAGCGACGAAAATATTTCCGTCGCAAATCTATCACCAATTTAGCGACGGATCTGTCGCAGAAGAACTTTAGCGATGAAGCCTTTAACGACAGACTTTTTCCGTCGCTGATCCATTGCTAAATCGATTTAGCGATGGATTTTTGGATTTACGATGGAAATATTCCGTCACTAAATCTTGAAATTCTTGTAGTGTTATATATATATATATATATCATTGCTGGATGCCACTATACCGCTTATAGAATTCACCGGGACCCCCTCCCCTTGCTGTAACTGTTTATGTATAATCCACCGCTTGAAATATATATATATTTTGTTCACTGCACTAAACCATCGAAACCGTATATGCAAACATATATAAAACCCCCGAAGCCCACAGCTACACCCTAGGCCAAAACGGAAGCTCTGCATTTGCGCATGTAAATGTATATATATATATCAACAAACAACCATTCAAAGTCCAGCTCACACTCTCACCGGAAGACAACAGTGGGTCAAGGAGGAGGAAAAGAGAAGAAGGCTTGCCTGAGAATGCTTGTTGGAATCAATAAGCAGCCACGATTCCCTTGATTTTCCTTCTTCTTCTTCGCTGCTGCAACTTCCTCAGCTTCCTCTATTCTTCACTGGCTCTTTCTTCTACACAATGGTCGAGCTCTAATCTCTCTCGCTCTTCCCACTCAACCTCTACTAACCCACCGCCTCAATCGGCTTCACAAAGTGGCTTGGGAACTTGCAACAAATGGAGGTGGGTAACAAAAGTTGCTGGAATGCTTTCAATTAATAATAATAATAATAATAATAATAATAACAGATAAATAAATAAATTAATAAATAAATTTGGGTCATTACATAATTTGAGTCCCACATAATTTTATTTTTATTGTGGCAAATAAGTGCTAATTGACAAAAAAAAAAAAAAATTATGATGTAAGAGTAATAAACTAAGCTACTCATTCTTATAAAAAATAAAAATAAATATTAGCTATATGCAAGTCTAGCTCAAAAAGGTAGGAAAAATTGGATATGGAGAAAATTTTAATAAAATCTCTAACCGATGTATTTTAACAATTGATAATGAACACATGTCATACATTTGAACTTTTAGGTGTCATTGGGATAAGTAATTTGAGTCCCACATAATTTTACTTCTAATATTGCTAACCAATAAAACAAAATTGACATAATAAAAAAATGAGCTACTCAACTGGAAAAATAAAAATAAGATGAAAATTAACTATATGTAACTCATTCTCAAAAAGGCACGAAAAAATAGGAGATGAAAAAGATTTTAATACAAATTTATAATGATGCATTTTAGGAATTGATAATGAATGCAAGTAATACAGTTAGGCTTTTTTAGCAACATGTGATCTGACTCTCACATGATTTTACTTTTATTGTATCGAACTTCGCTAATTGACAAAAAAAAAATTATGATTTAAGAGTAATAGAAAGAGCTACTAAATTTAGAAAAATAAAATAATAATGAAAATTAGGTGTATGAAACCAGTCTCAAAAAGATGTGAAAATTAAATAAGACATTGAATGGATTTTAATAAAATTTCCTACCAATACATTTTAGAAATTAACAATAAGTACTTATCATATTTTACACTTCTACATGTCAACTATAATGAGTCATTTGAGTCCTACATGATTTTATTTCTGCTATAGCAAATAGAGCTAATTAGCAAAAAAAATGTAAAAAAAATTATGGTGCAAGAGTAATAAAATCAGGTACACAATTTAGAAAAATAAAATAAAATCAACAAATCTGAAGAAGTAAAACTGACCTTGCTTTATTATCAGTTATTTTTGCTGTCTTTTTCGTTTATTTATAATTTTTTAGATTTTCTTGATTACTGCACTGATATACAACCTTATAACAAATGAAACAAATGGTAATGAGGAAATTAATTTACTTATGGAACACTTAAAAAACACAACCAAGTTAAATGTCCATAACTTGCAAATATATGGTTCCAAATTAAACTGTTTATTTGCTAGTTTTATCATATTATTATTCTTTCACCCTCACATTATAATTAACTCTTAAGATCGTCCCATACTCATGAAGATATAGACATTTGCTCTCGATCGAACCTTTGAATGGGTGCTGGAAAATCATACCAATTGATCGATGATAACATGGATGATTTTGTGCTGAACTGAGTGAATAGATGAGTGAGCAACAAATTTACATCTGTTTCGTTGCACAATAAGCCGTTTAATCTTTTAAGCAGGTGAGGCAATTTTTGAATATTATTTTGAACTGACCCCAACACACAATGGAGGTTCAATGTTCAGTTGGGTGCCGCTAGTTAAATATATATTTGATTGTTGCTGGGACCAATGCTGTACGCCCCTTGTCGTTTGATCACTAATTCCCCTGATGGTCAAGCCGCTAAGTCTGGGTTATTGTTAACCTAGCAGAAGTAGCCTCACTCGGCTTCACCGACGCAAACCACGCCAAGGCTTCTCTGTGGCGGCACCATCTTTTTCCTAGTGTTGGTTTGCCGAATTAATTTGTATATATATGGTTTTGTCATCGGATAGAGGCTTCTCATTTTGCCAGCGTTTAAGAAGAGATGTATTTATATACAATTTCTCTTTACATTTTCTTTTAAAGAAACCATTTTCACAGGGCTATTAGCACAAAAAATTCAATTTTTTTTTTGTGTTTTTGCGATTTTATCCAAAAATTTCAATTTTGGTAATAAGATCTCGATTTAATTAATTTTTTATAATTTTATTCATGACCTAAATCCGATTTGAGATGCGTCCAAGACCTGCTGATGTGGCATGCCACCTGTCATTTTAAAATATTTTGAGTGGGCCCCAGAAGTACATGTGTAAAAAAATAAAATAATGTTAAATATATATGTTATATATATGTGTGTGTGTGTGTGTTATAGATATATTTACAAAGAAGGATAGGCGGAGGATGGGGACGGCGATAATAGAGGACGACAATGACGACAGGCGACAATGTTGGGCTGGAGGCGGCGACTGACCTAGAAGTTGGAGGTGGTGATGGAGGCCGATCCTAGAAACTTGATGGTCGATCATTGACGTCGATGGCGCCTGCTTAAGCGATCGACAGTGAGGTAGTTCACTAAGGACGTCATCTACCGATAAGGACAGAGGGTCGTTGGCCGCTTTCTGTGAGGTGGCTTGAGCAAGAGAAAACCCAGATCGATGGTTGGTCCAACTTCCATGTCGGTTGTCATCGTCATGAGCAGGAGGAAGGCCAAATCAATTGTGGCCTCCAACTTCCAGATCCGTCGTCACCATCGCCATTTACCGTTGTAGTCATCGCCATCACTGTTCTCCTTCGTCACCGTCACTGTCCTTCACTCACCTACTTCATTCTCTCTGTGCACATATTTATACATAACATATATATATATTTAACATCATTTTATTTTTTATTTTTTATTTTTTTGCACGTGTTTGTGGGACTCACTCAAAATATTTTAAAATGCCAGGTGGCATACCATGTCAACGAGTTGCAGACGCCTCTCAAATCGGATCAGACTTGTGGATAAAATTGCAACTAATTGATCAAATCAAGATCTTATTGTGAAAATTAAAACTTTTGAATAAAATCATAAAAACGCAAAAAGATTTAAATTTTTCGTGCTAATAGGCCTTTTCACAATGCATTCATGTGACGTTTTTAAGCAAATAAATTAATATATTGCACATTTAAAGCATTTACCTTATAAATTTGTCATACCTTTGATTTTTCAAATAACCACACATGCAATACATACAAATAATAATAATTATTCTATATTTAACAAAATACAATTTCAATAAAAAAGTTAATTACAACTAATTTTCATAATTACCACGTATCAATATAGACTCGAGTTTGAAGTTATATATACGATTTATATCGAGTGCATTAGTATAGATCAAATATTTTGACCTGGTACCACGACGAATAAGTAGAATTTTGTATGAAAAAATAATCAATTGAATGTAAATAAGAAAGGAAATTGAGATATACCCTTTACTGTTTCCATATCTTTTTTTTTTAAAATTTCTGTTTCACACTGATTCCAATGTAATTGAGCAATTCTAGACCACATGTTCTTTGATTATGATGCATAAAAATATCTCAAATGAGCCGTTTTCAAAATGTTTCTACTTTCAAAATGCCAAAAAACTCAAAAAAAAAAAAAAAAAACATTTTTGGATAGCTTTTTCAATTTCAAAAATGTTATGGGATTATTTCGTAGTATTAAAAAAATATCAGAAACATGTTCTTAATTTGAAAATTCATTTTAGTTTGTGAAGAAGTCAGGAGATGGATTTTTTTGTCTCTAACTCAAAATTCTTAATTTTTTTCTAAAATTTATTTGAATGCATTATGAAATTTATATTTATTTTTAGATTAAATAAGTATTTTTTTATATTTAAAAAGCCCCTTATATTTTTTTATTTACTCAATTTTTCCACATTTTCGTTTCTTACTTTTTGTAAAATGTCATTTTCTCATTTCTATTTAGTATTGTATTCGTTTTCCCTTTTTATTTATGTATAATCTAATTCTTTGAAGAGTCCAAATTAGAAAACACAATCAATAAGGCTTTAATAGCAAAGTTGTCGTAAAGTTTGTTTGTTGAGTTTTTTTTTCTTGTAAATAAAAATTGAATTAAGAAAAAATCAGCACCAATAATGCCTACAAAAAGAAACCAGGGCATACCCGAAGCACAACAAAAGCTAAACAAAAAAAAAAAAACTAAAAACTAAAAACACGAATGATTAATAATATTTTATAGACTCTACATGCATTTGAAAAGAATTTATATTTTTTATAAAATTTAGTCCTAACATGTGGTTAAGGCTGCTGTAATTTTTACCTTTGAAGCAGTGAAGTTTCTGATTAATAATATTTTATGAAATTGAAATAAAAATATCTTTCCTTTATTGTGAGTTGATAAAGAATTCACCAAATATAGGATACAATTGAGTGTTAGAACTTAGAAAGTAGGGGAAGGGAGGGCTGTGTTAATTGGGCGCTTTCTCATCCATATTTTCTTTCATTTTTTCTCTTTTCATATTGATATTTCCATCATCTTTCAAATGAATGAATTTCACAAATTTTTATTATAAAAATTTATAATATCAAATTTATTATAAAAATTTGTGAAATTCATTCATTTGAAAGATGGTAGAAATATTAATATCAAAAGGGCAAAAATGGAAGGGAATATGAATATGACATGACATGAAAGCACCCGATTAATACAGCGCCCCACCCGCCTCCTCCTCATTTCTAACTTCTAATTCTAATACTCAATTGTATCCTATATAAAATTTACAAGGAGCCTCTGGGAAATTAGGGCCCCTCTTTTCTAGGGACCTAGGCCCTTGAGTTGGGCCTACTCCAAAGCAAGATAGCAAAGAGCACAAAGAGCAAGAAAGGGGCTTTAGCCTTTAATTTAGAGCATCTCCCACTATAACAAACTACTGAATCCAGCAGTCACGAATTGGATCCGTACACGTGCACAGTAAAAGCTTGGATCGGAGGAATGAAATAGTTTTGATCTCCAAAGTTCATTGTTCCACTAACTATGGCTATGAATTAACTATCTAAATAGACCTAAACTCTATGAAGTGAAGCTTGAAAAATGAGTTAGGAGTCACCTACTATGTTTGTGTAAATTATAATATATATTTAATAGTTAAAATTTAATTTTTAATCTTTTTTAAGTAATATTTATATAAAGATGAGTTTGAATGTAGTGATATAATTGGTTTTAAATTAAATGTGAGAGGTTACGAGTTTAGATTTTGTTCACACGATCAATTTTAAGTGGTTTGTCCTAAACACGTGCAATTTAAAAATTACATTTGACACCTCTAGATGAATACTCTCATTTCGACATATATCTCTCCTTTGTTATTGATAAAATATTATTATTATTGCTCTTAATTCCTATTATTGGTTATTAATAAATTAAAATGCTCATATTCTATGACAAAAAAGAGAAAAAGAATATTAGAATTGAAATAACAAAAGAAAATAGAAGAAATGGGGAGGAACTAAACTCAACACAAATTTGTTGAATCAACATAAACTAGCAAAAGGTTATAAAAATGTAGAGAAGAATCAAAATGCCAAAGTGAATAATCTTTTTTCGTAAAAAAGAAATTCAAAAGTGTTTCTTATGTAGTTAAGGGTTATAATAAGCTTTTGTTGAACAATACTGAGATTAATATGGACGGATTGAGGATCTCTTACCAATATAGGAACTAATTAACAAGGTTTTAACATTAAGTTGTCAATAAAAGAAAAAAAAATTAAGTTGTCAATCCTAAACAATTTTACAAGTTTTTAATTCACCACCTTTGGCCCATGCCACACATTGAGGGATAGCATCAATTCACTTGTTTTTGTTGATTTTGTGTGATTCAAAATTGATTAAATGATTTGTCATTTATATTTTGATTTTCAATATGATTGCATGTTGTTATATGAAATTGAGATTCATTTATATTCATTTTTGTTTGAATATTAAATGTTGTGTATATTCTGTTGATATATATATCATATGAGTTTTTGATTATGTGGGTTGAGATTAGTTTTGGGCCAAGCCTAAAACCATATGCCTTTTTGTGTTGCAATCAGCTGTTGGCTCAGCCCAATTTCAATCCCATTCGATGCTGCTATAAAAGGGTTGTTCGATGCCCTAATCTCTACAGATCTCATTTTCTCACTTTTTGAAACCCTAAATCGGCGCTTTTGAAGCAAGACACTTCCTGTGAATCCTTCTCTCGTTCAATCGATTGTTTGTTACTATTGTAAGATCGTTCAGTAAGTAAGGTGTTGCTTTAATTCCTATTGTAATACCTTATGTTTGTATAAGGTTGCCACATAATTTTAATAAGTTTAGAATACCAAAAAATTGGCTTGATAGTAGTTATAAGTACCGAATCGGCTACAAGGAATGTCTCAGAGTGAAATTGTCTAAAGAAAATAATATGGTTTCGATAAGCGTTCTAAGATAGGATTTATGGTATCGAAAGAAATTGGATTGAGAACAGTTTTCGGTACAGCTAAAATGCAGTTGCCATTTAGACTGCAAAATCGAATCATTGTAGGAGGCTTTCGAAAAATCAACGGAACCTTAGGGGGGCTCCGATTTTGCGTTAGGATCAACCCTTCAGTGGTTTCGAGATGAATCAACAGCCCAGTAAGGACATTGGGGTGAAATCGTCCTTTTTAACTAAGTTTCAAGTTATTAATTTTGTGTTTTTGGTATCGTAATGCCAATTAATTCATTGTTTGAGGATATTATTGCAATTAGAAAATTATTTCAATAAATTTAGGGTTAAAAATATAATTTAAATATATAATTTTTTAATTTTAAGAATACAATATATAATTATATAATTATATATATATGCGTGCTCAGGCAAGCAATAGCCATGCCACTCAAACCCCATACCCTTTGCAATGTTCTCCCATATCCTGCAACTTCAAATCCCCAAGCCATACATGATTTGGAAGATTTTGCACGCAAGGAAGATTTTACACGCAATAGAGAATGGCCGAGGCAGGCGTGAGGGTTATGGTGTGAGCCTATAAATAGACTAAGAATGGAGAGATTGAGGGAAGCAAATGAAGTAAGAAATGGGAGTGAGCCATGAGAGATTCGGCCGAGAGATGTGAGAGAGAGAGCTTATGAGATCGAGAGGGAGCTGTTGGTGGTCGAAGGCAGCCTTGAGGAAGGTCGAAGCAAGCCGCAACAACAAGCGGCAGCCATGGCCGCAAACTGTTGCGGCGATGAAGTAACCAGCCACGGTCAACAGCGGTCGTGGCTAGCTTCCAGCGAGCGGAGGTGGCCCATATAGGGTCGCGGTGGTGTCCGGGGAGGCCGGAGGAGACGCCCATGGGCAGCAAAGAAGGTGGCAGCAAGCGACGGGAGAACCGGGCGGCGGCGACTAGCGCTGTGTGCGCATGGCAAGGGCTGTTCGCGCAAGAAGGAAGAGGAAGAATGAGGGAAAGAAGAAGATGAAGAAAGAATGAAAAAAAAGAAAAAAGAAAAAAAGGAGTTGCAGGAGCAAGGGAGGTGGGAGGAAGAAGGAGAAGAAAAAAGAGAAGAAAAGGAAAAATGGAAAAAAAATCCTGAAAAATCTTAGAAAATAGGAAATTATATTTCGGTAATATCCCGGAGATTTTGGCGAGAAAAACAGCCCAGACACGTGTTTCAAGGATAGAGCACGCATACCGAGCAAGCTGGAGAGGCAAAGTCAAGGTAAGCAAAATTCTCTAGAAAATTTTAGAAATTCAAGAATATTATTTTATGAATTTTCGTAGTAAAATATTTGAAAAATATTTAAATTTGGATTTATTGAGGAAAATTAGGAAGAAATAGAAAGAAAATTAAAGAAAATGCCAAAAATTATGAAAAAATAGGTTTTAATGTTTATTTAAATAATTATGGTGATTAGGATGGTTTGAGGGTTAAGTTGAAATGATTTGTGCGAATTTTGAGGTTGGCACGCAAATAGAGGCAATGCACGAATATCAACGTAAGTGGTACTTCCCAATTAAAGTTAGTTTTATGGAAAATGCTTGGTTTGTAAGTGATTTATGTTCCTCGAAAATGTTTTCATCATATTAACATACTCTAATATGTACACATCACGTAGACTGCATACATGACATGACTATGAAATGCATATGTATACGTTGATATCATTGATCACGCGCACTTGTGGCCGTAGGGAGTACGAACTAGCACCATTGCTTTACCAAGGGTGCACCCATACACCCCGATTTCGAAAGAGGTGGCCGCAAAAATGGTAGGTAGCATAAGGGATGCAGTTGACACCTACGAGGAAAGACATTGCATACACACATGATATAGCATTATATATCCTTACTTAGATGATTCATCATCTAACTTGGGCTTTGCCCCTGGAATATTCAAACGTTCCAGGTGGAGATTGTAACAGATACGAGGGTAAATGAGGCATGAAATGGCACATAGCAGAGTGCATGAGGAATGTGAAATGTATGTAGCCCATGTATTTAAGTTCTGCTACTTTGAATTCTGAACGTTTTGAGGAATGTTGAAGATGTAAGAATTTATTTATGATTAATGTTAAAATATCAGGTTTCTATCATTGCTTTCGCATTTGATGATTCTCTCTCGAGATTTATGTATGGGAATTCTAGGACGGATTCGAGGAATGATGTGATTTAGCATTAGTTTGAAAGAAAAAAATTATTGTCCCAGAATTGTCTCAAGTCATAACGCGCCTGGGAAAACGGAGCGTTACACCTATTGTGTTTAAGCCCCTGAGGTGTGAGAGATTGGTATACTGATAGAGCAGATCCTTGACCTTGATCGTGAGATCAGTCTAAACAGATTTATACTTGTTCTTGTTTTGGATTTTGTTTTCAGTTGTTGTTTTGCAATACTGTTTTACTTCCGTTTGAGATCTTGTAATCGATTGTAACTTTGAGATATTAATGGATTGACTAGAGGCGAAGCTTTTGCCGTGAGTAAAATCTATTTTGATCCGACCACGTATCTTGTTGTGTCGTTATTTTGTGTGTGAGTTGTGTTTGTAATCTTTCGTGTTTGGTTTTTCAGTTTTTTACGCTTGTTCTGTTGTTTGGCCGAGTAATAGGTTACGTTATAAAACCTACAATTTTTAATATCAAACAATCAAGTGTACAAATTAACCACCACTTGTATAGTAAAAGAGAAAAAGGGTAAAAGTATACACATTCTATTTACATTTTTGTGGATAAAATGATTAATTACAAAAGAATCTTCAAATTATCACAAATACTGAATTCCCCATTTTACAACATTTTATCGGAATGAATGGTTTAACCCATTAAACCATCTTACTTGCATTAACCCAATACTCACGGGGCAATAATATCTTTACATTAATGATCACACCCACATATATTTATTGCATAAATATTTGTTGGTTAATTAAACTGCAAGATCAGCAAACCACCCAATCTTTATAGCAACGGCTGAAATGAATAACGAAAAAGGTAATTAGAATAAATTGTCGTGACATATATAATATTCTTGAACAGTGCATAAAGGATTACCAGAAGTAAGGAATACTATTTGTATTTACATCAAATTTTAAGAATGCAAAACGAAGTTTATCAAAATCAACAAAAATTAAGCAATATATAGCATCCATAACAATTATTACCGCAAGTCCCCAGGTATAAATTGGTTTCTTCTATTTATCTGCCCGATTCTAGCCTCCCAACTATACTCAAGGCACCTGTAAAACACCATAACAGTATATGAACAAGAGTTTGTCTACTAATTCAGAATTCAAGATTTTTTCTACTAAAACCAGATAGAGCCAAAATTTGTTGACTGAATTTTGTGCATTCTGCAGAAACGTGGAGTCCTTCTCTTTTGCAATACCATAAACTAAATAATTGAAAAAAAAAAAGGGAAAAAACTAATAAGGCTTAATTAGTAGCATAAGAGTTTGGAAATATTACCTATTTTTTCATCTGGGGTCGTTAATTCGATCCCCAACCATGCAAATGCATGGGTGATCCTTTGCGAGTGAGATCTTAACAAGATGTAAAAGCAAGCAAGTGTGCCAAGGTATAAAACATGATGCTTCTTAATCTCCTGTGCACGAGACTCCTCATTTTCTGACAGTTGATATTCTCTAAAAGAAAAGTACATAAAGATATCAATACAGTGATTATGAATTAACCTTGTCAAGTGTTAAAAACTTATTTCATCTATATTTAATAAAAAAGAAAAATGAGACGTACCTTTTGTTGCTTTGATCTGTAGGAAGATTTCTACTTTTTGATCGCTCCATTATGTCACTTCTGATGTAAATGTGCAACTCCTGGAGAGCATGTTCTTCGAATACCCAAAAGTAGGAAAAGCAATCGATAAGGCGATAAGAGCAAAGAAGCGATGAAGTTTGTCTCGTGAGACAATAGATATATAGCCACTGTCAACCAATGCATGTCATACATTTAGACTTTTACGTGTCAATTAGTCCGAGTTTTAGTGCTGAAAACCAATGCATGTTATACATGTAGACTTTTACGTGTCAAGTAGTCCGAGTTTAGCCGCTGGCAACCAATGCATGTTATACATGTAGACTTTTACGTGTCAAGTAGTCCGAGTTTAGCCGCTGGCAACCAATGCATGTTATACATCTAGAGTTTTACGTGTCAATTAGTCCGAGTTTTGCATAATTAAGCTCCACCTGTAATAAAATGGTCGAAACTGACAAAAGCTTTAAAACGTAAGAATAAAAAATGAGTTACTCAATTTGAAAAAATAAAATAAGAATGAAAATTAGTTGTATTCAACCTCGGCTAAAAAAGGTGTGAAAAAATAGAAGATGCAGAAAATTTTAATAAAATTCCCTAACCATGCATTTTAACAAATGATAATGAATACATGTCATTCATTTAGGCTTTTGCGTGTTAACTGCAATAAGTAATTTAAGTCTCATACTGTTATACTTCTACTGTGACTAATACTGTCAACTGACAATAAATTTTTTAAGGTAAGAGTGACAAAGTGAGTTACTCAATTTAGAAAAATAAAATAATAATGAAAATTAGGTGTATGTAACCAGGCTTAAAAAGATGTGAAAAAATAAGACATTGAATGGATTTTAATAAAATTTCCTATTGATACATTTTAGAAATTGATAATAAGTACTTATCATATATTTATGCTTCTACATGTCAACTATAATGAGTCATTTGAGTCCTACATGATTTTATTTCTACCGTAGGAAATAGTGCTAATTAGCAAAAAAAATTATGACATAAGAGTAATTAATAAAATAAGCTACTCAATTTAGAAAATAAAATAATAATAAAAATAAGTTGTATGAAACTTGGGCACAAAAAGGCATTAATTAATTTTAGTACAATTTGCAAACAATCCATTTTTATAAAAAAAAAGAGCTCTATTTAGGCTTTTATGTGTCAACTCCGATAAGTAATTTGAGTTTTGCACGTGTGGCAAATAGGTGTTAATTGACAAAAAAAATTATGACGTAGGAATAGTAAAATAAGCTACTCAATTTAGAAAAACAAAATAAGAATGAAAATTAATTGTATGCTTCTGGGGCTCGAAAAAGTGTGAAAAAATAGGATAAGGAGAAGATTTTAATAAAATTCCTTAACGATGCATTTTTAAAAAGTGATAATGAATGCATGATATACATTTAGCTTTCTACATGTTACTGTGATAAGTAATTTGAATCCTATACGATTTTACTTCAACTATGTGAATATTGCTAATCAACGACAATTTTTTGGCATAAAAGCTAATAAAATGAGCTACTCAATTGGAAAAATAAAAATAAGAAAGAAAATTAACTACATGCATTCCAGGCTAAAAAAAGTTGTGAAAAAATAGGAGATGGAGAATATTTTAATAAAATTTCCTAACAATAAATTTTCCCAATTGATAATGATTACATGTCATCATTTAGGCATTTACAGTAATAAGTAATTTGAGTCTTGCACAATTTTACTTCTAGTGTGTCGAATACTGCTAATAGAAATTTCTTTTTATGATATAAGAGTTATAAAATGAGATGCTCAACTTATAAAAATAAAATAAGAATAAAAATTAGCTATATGCATTTCAAGCTCAAAAGGATGTAAAATATAAGATGTGGAGAAGATTTTAATAAAAAAATTTAACATTGCATTTTAGCAGTTGAAATTGAATACATATCATATATTTACTTTTCTATGTGTCAAATAAAATGAGTAATTTGACTCCTACATGATTTTACTTGCAAATAATGCTAATCAACAAAAACAAAATTGTGACGTAAGAGTAATAAAATAAGCTACTCAATTTAGAAAAATATAATAAGAATATAAATTAGCTGTATGTAACCCCATCTCAAAAAGTCGTTAAAAAATGTGATATGGAGAAGATTAATTTTAAAAAAATTTCCAAGCGATGCATTTTAATAAAATAGGAGCTACATTTAGACATTTACTTATCAACTTTGATAAGTAATTTGAGTCCCATATAATTTTACTTTTATTGTGGTTAGAGATGGGCAATGGGCGGGCCGGCCCGGCCAGGCCCCCCATTTGGTGGGCCGGGCCGAATTTAGCCTGTGAGGAAGACAGGTCGAGCCGAGGCAATGAATATTGAGGCCCGGCATAGTCCTATGACCCTTAATAAATGGGCCAAGTGGGCCGGGCCATGGGCCTACTGGGCCAGGCCGCGAGCCTGCTAGGAAGGGCTAGCCCATGGGCTTGGTTGTCTGGGCCGGCCCATGGGCCATTTATTTAAAATTTTTAAACATAATTTTTATGTTTGTAAAATTTTTATAATTTTTTAAAATATGTATAATTTTTATGTTTGTATAATTTTAATTATTATATTTAAACACATATTTAAAATATGTTTAAACATATTTTTTAAACATATGTTTAAATATTTAATAAACATAATTTTTTAAATATTTTTTATTTTTTGGTGGGCCGGGCCCTGCCATTTCGACGGGCCGACCCATGGGCCATTTTGGTGGGCCGGGCTACGGGTCAAATATCCCTGGCCCGGCCCGGCCCGCATTCTGCTGGGCGGGCTAGCCCAGCCCATCTGTTACAGTAGCGGGCCGAGCTATGAGACAGGCCGACTGGGCCGGCCCATTTCCCATCTTTAATTGTGGCAAATAAGTGCTAATTGACATAAAAAAAAAATTATGATGTAAGAGTAATAAACTAAGCTACTCATTCTTAAAAAAATATATAAATAAATATTAGCTATATGCTAGTCTAGCTCAAAAAGGAAGGAAAAATTGGATATGGAGAAAAATTTAATAAAATTTCTTAACCATTTATTTTAGCAATTGATAATGAACACATGTCATACATTTGCCTTTTTATGTGTCATTGTGATAAGTAATTTGAGTCCCACATAATTTTACTTCTAATATTGCTAACCAATAAAAAAAAATTGACATAATAAAAAAATGAGCTACTCAATTAGAAAAATAAAAATAAGATGAAAATTAACTATATGTAACTCATTCTCAAAAAGGCATGAAAAAATAGGTAGATGAAAAAGATTTTAATAAAATTTTATAATGATTCATTTTAGGAATTGATAATGAGCGCAAGTAATACATTTAGGCTTTTTCGACAACATGTGATGACTCACATGATTTTACTTTTATTGTATCGAATTTCACTAATTGACAAAAAAAATTATGATTTAAGAGTAATAGAAAGAGCTACTCAATTTAGAAAAATAAAATAATAATGAAAATTAAGTGTATGAAACCAGTCTCAAAAAGATGTGAAAAAATTTTAGGAATTGATAATAAGTACTTATCATATATTTACACTTCTACATGTCCACTATAATGAATCATTTGAGTCCTACACGATTTTATTTCTACTATAGCAAATAGTGCTAATTAGCAAAAAAAATGTATTTCAACAAAAATTTTATGGCGTAAGAGTAATAAAATTAGGTACACAATTTAGAAAAATAAAATAAAATCGACAACTCTAAAGAAGTAAAAATGACCTCAAATTTGGTTTAAAACATTCAATGTATCTTAGTTGACGTTCTAAATAAAATCATAGTAGTCAGAACACATTAAGATAGTTTGTAGTGACCCTCTCTTAGATAATCCCGTTAGCATAAGACATTCAAAAAAAGGTTGTCACAAAAATAATATAGAACAATATAACTTAATATCACAACTTTCAACTGTTGATATTATCAGCGAAAGCCATGATATAAGTTTACATGACATTAGGGCCTATACAAAATGAATGCAAGGGCACTAATGGAATTAACAAAATAAAAATCTCTTCACTACGTGCTCTTAGCAAAACTACCAACACGGACCTTTTTGTTGGGAATGTCTCTATACACTTCTAAACTTGGGCTCAAACCCTACTAGACTCGCCCCCAACGATCTCCTTACCCTTACCTGTAATAACAAAGATTAAACAAGGTGAGTTATAAGACTCAACAAGTATATATTAATAACGTAATCAAGAATGAAGGGATGAATAACTAAAATAGAGTACACCCCCGACTCCCCAAAGACAATTTCAACCCATCATTCAATTCTCATTATTAATACCATCATCATTTTATATTTATGTAGCATTTCATTTCCCATAATTACATAGATCTCCATACATCACCTTGGCTCACACGGCCTTCTATATACATGGATCACCTAGGCTCTCAAAGCCATTTATTCACATGTATGAATGCATACATACAGGAGTCACCTCATGGGAGTTGGGGGCCCTAGGCCATTTAAAATATGGAGTCTCTTTAAAAAATAATAAAAAATATGAAAATTTTATTGGGACCCTTTTTTAATATTAAAATATTTATCATTAGAAATTTATTGAGCCCCTTTTGGGTAAAAAATATTTTTAATGCTAAAATATTTAAATATTTTTACTATTGAACTTGGCAAAAAAAAATTTATTGGGGCCCCTTTTTAGGGCGCCCTAGGCATAGGCCTCACTGGCCTATGCCTTAAGCCGACCCTGCATACATATATATATATATATAAATCAATTTGTCACTCATTGGCTTGAGAATCGCCTACCGGGCTATATGGCTACCTTACCCACATCAGGCTCTCCATAGGATATTCTTTTCTTATCTGTGAAACATAATCATCGCGCCAAAATAATAGTGATAGAGGCGCAAATAATAATGCCATGCAATGCTCATAGGGTCTCACATAAGTATAACATACATGCTCCATTATAAAAATGTACACATCATGCACATTTAAACATTTCAGTAACATATTCATTCATGAGCCCATGTATATACATATATATATATCTTCAATCACATCCTAGTATTTTAGAGGATTGAGTGATGCTAGTGGAAGTAATTAATAGCAATTTAGATCAACAATCATGTTTAATTTGGATTGAGAAAAGCCTTAACCAACTCAAATCATAACCAAAGTATATGATATTTATATAAAATCGAAGCCCTTAAAGTCTATTTTATGACGCTCCAAATGGATCTCAATTTTAACTTCTACATCAAGAGTTATGCTCAAAATGGTGTAACATACATGCGCTGAAAAAAAGGAAATAGTCGACTAAAAAAATTCTTAGCCAACTAATTCTTAGCCGATTAAGAAAATTGATTAGTCGACTGGGCCGAGGGCTGGCACTAAAATATGAGAAAACAGACATCTGCTAAGTCGACTAGACGCACACAGAAAGCCTGAAATGAACCCAAAACAACCACCACTAATTTCCTAATCCACCAAAGTCATTCCTTGAAGTAAAAATGAGGTAAACAAACCCCAACAAAACACCAACAAGACCCATTTCATACCTACAAAAAAGATCCACTAAGATACAATAATGGAAACAACCAGACATTTTTCATGAAAAATATTACAATATTTATAATTGAAGTTTTTTGAAATGAAATGGAGAAGCAATGAAGGAAATACTTGTAAACACATTAAAAGAAAGTGCAAGAGAACTTGCCTTAAATGGTGCAATTCCAAAGAGATGAAAAACACTCCAAAATCTGCAAATCTCTACTTAAAACTCTAACCAAGAGCAATAAATGAAAAGAATAGAAGAAGGAAATGAAGAGGAAGAAGAATAGATGAACGAGAGGGAGAGCAAGAGAGAATGGAGAGAGAGAAGAAGAATGATTGTTTGAGAAGCAAGAAGAAAGGGGGGGAGATCGGCTGCCGTCCCACTCCAACCACCTCATTCTTGCCAAATTTCCAATTATGCCTCCCATCACAACCCATACACACAATAAAGATCAAGCCCATTATAGAGTTTTTTACCTATTTTCTTTCTTTTCCTATTTCTTTAACCAACCCACATTAATACCCATATGGGCCTAAGCCTAAATCAAGAGTCCACTCATATTAGGCTCCAAGCCCATTTAGCCCATAACTTAGACTCTTCCACACATATAAACTCTATTTATATGGGCTTATAAATTTTAATTTTCCTTACATTTATTATCTTATAAAATTTTTATTTTTATTAAGTTTCTTTTATAAACACATAAATTATTTTCCACAATTAATTAAGGCAAAAACTCAAATACCAGAAACAAATTACCAATAACGCCTAGACCCACTAATGGGTCGTTACATAGTTATATTACATATTTAATAAAAAGAAACAATAAAAATAATAAAATAGGATTTAAAATTAGTTGTATGCAACCCGGGTTCAAAAATATGTGAAAAAATAGGATATAGAGAATGTTTTAATAAAATTTTCTAAAAATGTATTTCAGCGGTCGATAATGAATACATATAATGTATTTAGGGTTCTTTTTACTTGCCGACTACAATGAGTAATTTTAGTCTCACGCTATTTTACTTCTTACCATTGTGAATAGTATTAAGCAGAAAAAAAAATTATGGCGTAAGGGTAAAATAAAATGAGCTACTCAATTTAGAAAAATAATATAAAATTAACACATCTGAAGAAGTAAAAAAAATCTCATATTTGGTTCAAAACTGATGAGGGAATATTTACAGGGGGCAATTTTACTGTACTACCCCTAGGAGGTTACCATTAACTTGGAGCCATGTGTGCCAGTAAAGACTAATATGCGATCGCCACGTGTCAAGACTTAGGAGCTTCGCTTATCTTTATAATCTTTATTATGATTTTGAACTGGAAAGAGATAAAGAAGAAGATTAAGTCAACCAATGATATCTTTAAATATCCCAAGAATTATCTCTATTAGGGAAGATTATCTTTTCTCCTCATGGAAAGGGGATCAACCTCTCCTTTTGAAATATATCTTATCTCCTAAGGGAAAGGCCACGGGACATCTATAAATAGAGGGCAACCTCTACAGGTATGGGGAGCTGACTCTTAAGGGACTCATATATTATTTTTCTATTACTATTATACTCCTCAAAAACCCTATGAACTGACTTGAGCGTCGGAGGGATCACGGGGAGCAAGTCCCCACTCTTTTTGCAGGTACTTGGTCCGAGACAGAAGAAGGTGATCGACTCTGCATCATCAAAAACATTTAGTATGCCTTAGCTGATGTTGCAAACAAAATCACAGTAGTGGTCTGAACACATGGAATATGCAAAAAGAATTAGAAGGAAGAGCAGAAACTAGAAGGAAATAAACTTCAAAATCTGAGCCCATTGCCATGGATTAGACCTCTTGGCAATGTTGGCATGGATTGACCCAAATCGATTTGCGCCAAACTGGGGCAACCCCAATGCTTATATGGGCTGACCCAATAAGGGTCCAAATAAATGGACCAGACCCGAGTTTAGTTAACTTTTATTATTATTCTTCAGATCCTTAATTTCTAGCTTTAGAGAATTGTCGAAAGATCCTTAAAAGTTTAGAAATTATCAACACTCGAAGTTTGGAAACTCAAATTAGATTTTAGTGATCGCTTTTCTTTTAGAATCTCATAAAAGCATGACAAATAATAATAATAATGATAATAATAATAACAATAATAAAAGATATAACACACCAATTAAACCGTAAGTTTGCGCTTTGCAAACTTCATTAACTCTTTAATCTTTCTGAATTTTTCTCTAATGTAAGAACATTGTTTATGATGTATTTTTAAGATGAGCTCAAACAATGAGGAAGAAGAAAATTTTCATTTTCTCGTATAGAATGTTCATAATGTATTTACTTTTCTAACTTTCTCTATATAATGTGTCACAACATTTTATGTACAAAAATATGATTAGTTATACATAATTATAGTTAAAGTAAATATAAAAAATAATTAACTCATGAATGTGTGGTTGTCACCTGACAAGGAAGAAATCATTTTCCATAAAACAATCAGTAACAACTAACTTTTTCACCAAGAAAAAAATAAAATATATATTTCATCTATATAAAAAAATTAGGGAAATATATATTTCTATATATTCTTTTATTATTATTATTGTCTCCTTTTGTTAACTACGTAATATAACTATTTTAATTAAAATCTGGAGACCTTTCTTTTGATTTCTAAAAATTTAGTTAATAGTTATAGTAGTTTGAAGCCATGCACACTACAGATGCTATCAGATTTTGCAACATTAATTTTACCAAAATGAATGGTTTAAATCTTAACACAGCCAAATAATCTGGAAGGAAAATATTTAATTGTTATTCATTTAGGTAGTGTTTGTTAAATGAGTAAAATAAGATTGTTTTAAGATAAGGTTCAAATGTTTTTCAGACCAATATATGAAATGGTCAAGATAAGCTTGAAAAGCATTACAAGATTTTTATTAAATTATTTGTTAAATTTTTTAGAATACACAAGTGTCATATTTTTTTTATCTCTAAGGATATCTTGAGATGGGGGAGAGATAAGCATATATGAAAAAATCTATATAAGAAATCACGTGACTTCTTTTCCTAAACTTGTCAGATAAGTTTAACAAATATATTAGAAAAGATAAAAGTCTAAAATACTTTTCATATTTTACTTTTTTACTTTATGTTTTAATTAACAAACACCATCTCAATAGATTATCTTTCCACTCTATATCAGAAGCATCCATTTGCTACTTGGATTGGTGATGAACTCCCCTAGCATTTTGATAACCTACCCTGATCGTCAAGCCATTTAAGCTGGCAAGAAAATCAAGGTTGTTTCCCAATATAGATAGAGCCGACCCTGGGTCAGGGCTACTAGGGCCACAACCCAGGGCCCACAATTAAGGGGGGTACAATTTTTTTTTTTAAATTTATCTATATGTGTATAAAAAATTAACAAAAAAAAGTTATCACTTGTACCTTGTCAAAAGAAGATTTTATTGCTATTTTTATTTTGTTAGTACATGTGATGATTGTTTTTACTTCAATTAATTGTGGAGGATAAAATTAAGTAGGGGTATCAATGGTTTGGATTGGTCCAGTTCTATAAGAATTCAGTAACCGAACTATTTTTAAAGGTTCCGAAAAAATAAGAACCGTAACCGAACCATTACATATATAAAACCAAGCCATGACCAATCCGTCACACTGGACCGATTTTAGTTCGATTTCGATTTTATCCAATTAACATTTAACTTCTAAACATTTTCATAAAATATAAAATTACAAACAAATTTGTTAATTAAAATAAACCCATAACTTCATTAATGCTTCAAGTCTTAAAGTAAAAGTAGAACAAAATAATTCATAGACTATCTCATCAAATGAGATTACATCGACCATTTAGTATAGCAATAGCGCATAAAAAGTTAGAAATAAAAGAGTTCATGAATCTCGTTAGTTTCCTAAGAAGTGATACTATTTATGCATATATATATATATACTCAAAAAATTATAATATATATAAGTATAATGTCAGTTCCGATCCGGTTCGAACCATGGTTTGAAAAAAAAAATCAGTAACCAAACTAAATATATTGGTTCTTAATTTTTTAGAATTAGAACCTAACCATTGAACCATAGAACTAATCCAAAAGGCATGGTTCATTGGTTCGATCCGGTTTGTTCCAGTTCACCGATTTTTGGATATTTTTTAACAACCCTCGGTGAAAGGAAGATTGATCAAATCAAGAAATGCTTACGGAGATTCGGGAGGAAGTATGTAGACTCAAATTTGTTGTTTTCGTTTTTTTAATGCAATATTTATAATGCAAGGTACTCTTTTTTCTTCATTTGGGGTTTTGTCCCATTAGATTTTTCCCAAATAAGGTTTTAATGAGGCTCCAAATTATTTTTTCTTATCTTTTATAAATTCTTATAATTTTAATAAAATTAATTAATTAATATTTTTTATTTTTTTATTTAATTTGTATAAAGTGGCACACTTGAAAAAATTTGTCCCGGGCCCTCGAAAACCCAAGACCGGCTCTGAATATAGATGCACCCTCACTTGCTTGCTGCTCTGCACCTGATGAAGTTGAGGCTTCTCTCCTCTGGCGTCATCTTCTCTCCAATTCTGGTTCATCAATGGCTAAGAGTTTGCGACATCCATTGCGGTGGTGCCCGAGCTCATGTATCTCCTTTGTTATTGATAAAATATTATTATTTTTGTCATTAATTCCCATTATTGGTTATTAATAAAAGTAAAATCCTTGTAGAAAAAAAAGAAGAAAATAGAAAAATAGAAAGGAACTAAACTCAACACAAATTTGTTGAATCAACGTAAAATAGTAAATTAAAGATTATAAACACATAGAGGAGAATCAAACAATCATATATGCCAAAGAGATTAATTTTTCTCTTAAAAAAGAATTTCAAAAGTGTTTCTTAATTATACAGTTCAGGGTTATAATAAGTTTGCGTCAAACGATACTCAAATTAACGAGGATGGATTGAGGATCTCTAACCAATATGGCAATTAACAAAGTTGTAACGATAAGTTATCAATAAATTTTACTTCCTAAAAGAAAAAAGAGATTATGTTGTCAGATTCTAAACAATTTTACAAGTGTTTAATTCTTAAAATTAGATACTTTATTTCCCAAATCAAAGGTGATTCAACACTTCCGACCCATGCCACACAATGAGGGATAGCATCAATTAACTTGTCGTAAATCAAACAATCAAGTGTATAAACCACCATTTGTATAGTAAAAGAGAAAAAGGGTAAAAGTATACACATTCTATTTACATTTTCATGGATGAAAGGATTAATTATAAAAGAATCTGCAAACTACAACAGATACTGAATTTCCCAATTTACAATACTTTATTAGAATGAATGATTTAACCCATTAAACAATCTTAATTGCATTAACCCAATACTCGCCGGGTAATAATCTTTACATTAATGATCACATTTACATATATTTATTGCATAAATATTTGGTGGTTAATTAAACTGCAAGATCTGCAACCCGCCCAATCTTTATAGCATTGGCTGAAATGAATAATAAATAAGAAAATTAGAATAAACTATCGTCACATAATGTTCTTGAACATTATATAAAAGATTACGAGAAGAAGTAAGGAATACTATTTGTATTTACATCAAATTTTAAGAGTGCAGAATAAAGTTTATCTAAATAAACAAAAATTAAGCAAGATGTAGCATGCAGAACAATTATTACCACGAGTCCCCAGGTATATAAATTGTTCTCCTCCATTTGTTTGGCCGATTCTAGCCTCCCAACTATAGTCGGCAAGGCACCTGTAAGACACCATAACAGTATATGAACAAGAGTTTGTGGACTAATTCAGAATTCAAGATTTTTTCTACTAAAACCAGGCAGAGCTAAAATTTTGTTAACTGAATTTTGTGCATTCGAATCTGCAGAAACATGAAGTCTTTCTCTTTTGCAATCCCATAAGCTAAATAATTGAAAAAAAAAAGGGGGAAAACTAATAAGGCTTAATTAGTAGCAGAACTGTTCGAAAATATTACCTGATTCTTCATATGGGGTCGTTAATTTTATCCCCCAACCATGCAAATGCATCCAATTGTGTTGGTGAGGCCAGTGACATTGCGAGTGAGATCTTAACAAGATGTAAAAGCAGGCAGGTGTGCCAAGGGATAAAACGCGATGCTTCTTAATCCGTTTTCTAATCCCCTGTGCACGAGACTCCTCATTCTCTAATAGTCTATATTCTCTACAAAGAGAAGTACATAAAGATATCATGCACAATACAGTGATCATGAATTAATATTATCAAGTGTTAATAAAAAAGAAAATTGAGAAGTACATTTTTTTGCTTCGATTTGTATGAAGATTTCTACTTTCTGATTGCTCCATCATGTCACTTCTGATGTAGATGTGCAACTCCAAGAGAGCATGTTCTTCGAACACCCAAAAGAAGGAAAACCAATCGATAAGGCAATAAAAGTAAAGAAACAGTGAAGTTTGTCTCGTGAGGCAATAGATATATAACCAATGTCAACCAATGCATGTCATACATTTAGACATTTATGTGTCAATTAGTCCGAGTTTTGCTGCTGAAAACCAATGCATGTTATACATGTAGACTTTTATGTGTCAAGTAGTCCGAGTTTAGTCTCTAACAACCAATGCATGTTATACATCTAGACTTTTACGTGTCAAGTAGTCCGAATTTTGCATAATTAAGTTTCAATTGTAATAAAATAGTCGAAACTGACAAAAGCTTTAAAACGTAAGAATAAAAAAATGAGTTACTCAATTTGAAAAAAAAAATAAGAATCAAAATTAGCTGTAACTAACCTCGGCTCAAAAAGGTGTAAAAAAAAAAAAGATGCAGAAAATTATAATAAAATTCCCTAACCATGCATTTTAGCAATTGATAATGAATACATGTCATTCATTTAGGCTTTTGCATCTCAACCTCAAGTAATTTGTGTCCCACGCTGTTTTACTTTTATTGTGACTAATACTGCAAACTGACAAAAAAAAATTATAATGTAAAAGTGATAAAGTGTAACATCCTGGTATCTTGAAAAATAATTAATTTTTATATTTAAAATGATTGTTTATAATTTACTAGTTATTTATGGATTTGAGAATTTTAATAGGAGAAATTATAATTATAGTGTTCTTGTGATTGTAAGTTTGTAAAATTTTGGGGGTTTAAGTATAATTTCGAAAAATGGGAACTAAGATTAGTATATAATTAGTTGGTGCAAATATAATAGTAAAGGTGTTGGCAGCTCAGGCGGTCGGGTCTTGGGTTCGAGTCCAGGAGAGGCGCGCTAGAATTATTTTTGGAGGCATACACGCGTGAGGCCATGAAAGCGGCCGTGCGTGGCCATGCGGAAACGGGCGCGACATGCGGGGCCATGTGTGGCACGGGCCCAGCGTGCGGAGTTAGGTTGGCTGCCAGAGCTTGCGTTGCAGAAAGAAGGACTACGTGGGCAGAATAATTCATCAAAAGAAGAATAAATGGGCAAATTAAGTAAATAAAGAAGAATAGGTGGGCAATGATGAAACTTGAGTGGAGATTATTATATTTATACCACCTGAATCAAATTCCCTATAAATAAGAAGATTGGCAGCGTGAGGGGAAGAAGTAAGAGGTAATGTGAGCTTTAGTAGCAAGATAAGTGCAAAACATCTGAAATTAGATGAAACTCAATTTTAGTAATTTTTTCTCATCTTATTATGTTTAATTTTTGTTAGAAGAATTTTGAGGAATAATAATTAGTAATTTCAATGTTGTAAAGAAATATTTCAAAAGAGGGCTACCAAGCTATCGTAAACAAATTCTGCAGGAGTTAATATGTTTTTTATGCAAATTATAGTGTCATGACTTGTATGTGATGACAGGGGAACGCTTAGGCATGAGGCTATGAATTTTTGACCGAACAAAGCTCGTGTTAGGGTCCCAAGAAAAATTATATGGGGTTACAAGAGTTTATGATGGATGAGATGGGCAGGCTTACATGCATGTTTTATTCTATATTCTATATTTGTTATGAATTATAATTTGTTATTTTACATATTATTTTTACTGAGTCTCAGGACTCACTTCTTATACACTACAAGAAATTCAAGTTTTAGTAACAAAAGTTTTCATCGGTGACAGAGTAAGGGAAAATTTTTTTGTAAAATTAGCGACGGATCAACGATGGATTAGCGACGCAAATTAGTGACGGAATATTATTTCGTAGCTAAAGTAATAAAAAAATTAAAAACCAAAATGTTTTAAAAATCTAGCTACGAAAATTTCATTTTGTCGCTAATTTGGCTATGGAATATTAAATCCGTCGCTAATTTTAGCAATGGAAAATTGTTCGTCGCTAAAAGTTTTAAAAAAATAATTTTTTTACGTATTTGGCGACTGAATATGGTTTCCATTGTTATTTTTAGCGACAGATTCTCCAAATCAGTCACTAAAATTTATTTTTTATTTTTTTGTTATTTAAATAAATATTAAAATTAATTTATTTATTTTAAATTTTACAAAACGGATTATTATTTCCATCGCTAAATTTTGCTACAGAATAAATTTTTGTAGTTATTTTTTAAAAAATTCAAAATAAATTTTCTAATTAGTGTCCATAGCTACATTGAAAAAATAAATAAATAATTTTAGCCCAAATCCGTCACTGATTTAGCAACAGAATATTCAAACTATCGCAAATTTTAATTTTCCTTTTATTTTTTGATTTTTTAATCAATTAATTTATAAATATTTAAACTTGGATGAATATTTAAAATTTATAAAAAAAATAAATATATTAATATATAAATATAAAAAAATTAAAATAAATTTAAAATTAAATATACATTTAAACATGAAATATAAAAAAATTAATTTTTAAAATTTAAAATTTTAATTTAAATAAATATATTAAGTTTAAAAAACATAATAATATTTTTAAATTCTAAATATATTAATTAATATATTTTATGTGCATAAAATATAAAATATATTAAATGTATGATAATTAACTATTGGTAATATTTATTAAATGTGTACAAAATTTAAACAAACACTACATTTGAAAAATAAATAAAAAGTTTAAAAATCATAATATTGTTAAAAATTTTATTATTTTAAATTTTAAAAATCACAAAAATAAAACAATATTAAGAGATTATATTATATAAAAATAAGTCTAGGGGCTATCTTGTCAGTTTCTTTTTTTTTTATAAATAATTTTTTTTTTTGTTAAACTAAGATATGCTTACAATTTTAGTGAAACTATAATTTCACTTCAAACACAAAATTGACTTATGTATCAAAATGTTTACAGGTGATCTCATTCGCGCCCTAAACTTGTTTTTTTCTTTACAAGCCTCTTGAAAATGCCAAGAGACACTCTCTTGAATCTTCATCGAGACATTCTCTCACATAAAACTATTCATTCAATAAATGCATTTTCTATAATTTGGATTACTATTCATTCAATAAATTGTAAGTAAGACTAACGATTTTGTACTTTTGCATTTGTACAATTTGTATTTTAATTTCTTAAGAAGAATATTGTTTCACATATGTCTTTAAGTTTTGGACTTATGGTGTAATTAGCTTGTTCAAGATTTAAAAATTAAAGTTAATTTTTTTTCATATATTTTGAATCGATATTAAACACATACAAATTATTTTTCATTAAACATTTTTGTCCCTAATCTTATTTTTCTTATATTTTTTTTTAATGCATTAAATTATTTTTGTGACATTTTTATTTAATATTCGTTTAAATACCAAAAAATAAAAAAATAAAAAATTAATTTTAGATTTATAATATATCTAACTTATTTATTATAATTATTAGATTTATAACATAATTATATTTTTAAATAAATATTAATTTGATGCAATAATTTAAATTATTTTATTACCATATTTTATATTATTATTTTATTAGTTATCATAATCATACATTATTTTATTTTTATTAATTAAATAATTAATAATATTATTTCATAAATTATTTTATATTTATTTAACAAACAAATATTTCAAAAAAAAAAACAAAAATTGTGGGCGAGAGATGCCCCCACCTCCTTCCCCAAATCCCCAATTTTTTTACCCTAACTGACCCCTTCTCTCTCTCTCTTTCTAAACTACTCTCCCAGTCGACTCATCCGCCGTTACCTCCACCTCCTATCATTTCCCCTGCTTCCGCCTCATGTCGTTGCTGCCTCCGCCTCCTGTCATCGCCTTTTCTTCCGCATCTGTTCGTCGCCGCCGCCTCCGTCGCTGTGAGATTCGCCTCCACCGCCTCAAAGGTATATGTATATATATATTCTATGTGTGTGTATATGTATTCTGTGTTGAAATGTTATGGCAGTAGCAACTCGTGACTACCAAAAAGTGGGTTTTTGGTTATCTCTCTCATTGGTTATGTTATCGTCTTTGTTCTTTTTTGTTTTTAATTATATTGCTTATTCAATTTAATTCGAATCAATCTATATTTGATATTTTTAGTTTGTCCATTTTCATTCATTTGTTGTTAGTTTGTTTATTGAGTTCAGTCTGTCTCTAAACCTTCAAACTTGGGATGATGAGAGATGTAATCATCTAGGTTGGAGTTCTTTAAATCTATTTCATCTTGGATCTAATCACTTTAACCTATAGCCATCTCAAAGGAACATGGAAAAAGAAAAAGAAAAAAAAAAAAACTAATGATAGTCTGATACGAGAGGACTTTTGGAGTGCACTGATTTCTTTTAAAGTAGCTACCTTACAGGCTTACCTAATATTATTGGATATTTCTTAGAAGTTAAAAGGATTGCATGGTCGATGTAGTGATACAGTTTTGTTCTTTATATAAAGCCAAAAAAAGAATCTAAAAAATGAAACAATATACTAATAAATTGTTATGTGGCTACTAGTTTGGCAAATCGTTATTGCTTCTTATGGTTCCATTTACTGATCCTATAGGAATTGTTAGCTCAAGAAAAGGCACAGGCTTCCGCATCAATTAATCAGGAGGTTGATCTTGATGAATTGATGGATGTAAGTTGAATTTTGCATCTTCAAACATTTTCACTTATCAATGTGTATCCAAATTGCTTTACTAGGTTTGGGTCATATTAGGATCCTGAGCTGGAAAAATTGCACGCTGAAAGGATTGCCACTCTTAAGGTTAGGATTTTTCATTCTTTTTCCATATGAAAAGTTAGATATTATTAGTCTTACTAATATCACCTTCATTCGGTTTGTTATTTAAGTTTGGAAACATCGCTGAGTTGGAAAATTTTGATTGTTTGATTTAGTTGACTCTAGAAAGAAGCTGAAAAGAGACAAACATTGGAGAACTGAGGACATGGAGAGTACAGAGAGATTACTGAAGGGGATTTCTTAAGTGAAGTCACTGGGAGTGAAAAAGTAATATGTCACTTCTATCATTGGGAATTCTATCGGTGCAAGTAATTTCTTCACACTTCCCCCTTCTGTTTGCACATTGCTCAAGGTTATTATAATCAAACATATTAATCTATAGTATCTTCGGAAATATATATATACATATAAATGGTTCTTGGTCCTTGAAATTATGTTGTAGCTTCTAGTATCTAGAATTATTTTTCTAGCTCCTTGTTAAATCGTTCAAGGCTTAGATCTAGTGTTCATTCATCACTTTGGTAACACCAACGAATAGGGACCACAAAGCCAAAAAGAAGCCCCCAAATTGAAAGCCCAGAAAACCCCAACACCTCTCGATCGAACACAAATGAAGCTCTCTCTCCTCAAAACGATCAAAGCCACACAAAATAGGTCATCACAAAAGGTAGATCGATCACAAAGATAGTGGTTCAAAAGCACAAAGCCAAGAAAGAAAACTTATCGAGAAATGATGATCAAAAAACCCCCTCAATAAGGCACACCCATCATCAACAAATCAGCCAAGATCACCAAGGAAAGATGAGGCCTCTCAACATGGAAAGAGGCATTGGACCGAGATGGAAACGGAGCCATGGAAAATCAGCCACAAAAGCAAAATCACGAAGGAAACAATTGGCCAAGCAAGGAAACAAGAGAAAGACTAGGGTTTGGCCACGAGAGGGAAACACCAAGAGAGAGGCCACACAATGGCCTTTATATATGTGGGCTTTAGGGTTTAGAATAGTGGGCTTCTCCCACTTGAGCAAATAGATTGAGGCTCATTTCTCCTCCAAAGTGGGATTAGGGCTTGTGGCCCAACTTCTAAAATGGACTGCCTAAAAGTAGTGACAGACCTGAGTTCTTTAATACCGGGCCGAAGCTTATAAAGATGAAACTCACTCGAAAAATCGTCACAGTCTTGGGCCGCGTTAGGAAACATAAACCCAACAGTTATAAAAATATAGAAAAGAATCAAACAATCATATATGGCAAAGGGATTAATCATTTTTGTAAAAAAGAAATTCAAAAGCATTTCTTATGTAGTTAAGGATTATAATAAGGTTGTGTTAAAAAAATACTCAGATTAATATGGATGGATTGAGGATCTCTTACCAATAATTTTAAATAATTTTACAAGTCTTTAATTCTTATAATTTTATTTCCCAAATCAAAGGTTATTCAACACCTCTGACCCATGCCACGCATTGAGGGATAGCATCAATTAACTTGTCTTTAATCAAACAATCAAGACAAACCACCACTTGTATAGTAAAAGAGAAAAAGGGTAAAAGTATACACATTCTATTTGCATTTTCATGGATAAAATAATTAATTACAGAAAAATCTTTAAATTACCACATATACTGAATTTCTTATTTTTCAGCATTTTATCGGAATGAATGGTTTAACCCATTAAACCATCTTACTTGCATTAACCCAATACTCACCGGACAATAATCTTTACATTAATGATCACACCCACATATATTTATTGCATAAATATTTGTTGGTTAATTAAACTGCAAGACCAGCAACTCGTCCAATCTTTATAGCAACGACTGAAATGAATAACGAAGAAGGCAATTAGAATAAAATGTCGTGACATAATATTCTTGAACGGTATATAAAGGATTACGAGAAGTAAGGAATACTATTTGTATTTACATCAAATTTTAAGAGTATAGAACTAAGTTTATCTAAATCAACAAAAATTAAGCAATATACAGCATCCATAACAATTATTACCGCAAGTCCCAGGCATAAATTGTTTTCTTCCACTCATTTGGCACCTGTAAAACACCATAACAGTATATGAACAAAAGTTTGTCTACTAATTCATAATTCAAGATTTTTTCTACTAAAACCAGACACAGCCAAGATTGTGGGTCTTGGTTGAACGAGCACCTTATTCCACCGCCGGTGGTGGTTCTAGGTGGCCGGCGTGAATTGGATAATTTACCTGGCGAAGCCGTTTCTTCTTTGCCGCAATCACGCCAAGTACTCCGCCTTGCTCCTAGCTGCGTTCAAAAACCAAATCCATCAGCCCATTCATCGCTGGACAACAGAAACTATAATTATTAGTGAATAAAAGCGAACGTTACGGGAAGTTGAAGGCTGTGGCGGCGAGATAAGTAGAATGAAGCGACAAGCTTCTCCTTCTCGGATGTGCCTACATGATATATACACATACACATATCAAAACTAATTAATTTGGGTTAAAGAAAGAACATAAAAGATGTTGTGAAATTGAAATTTTGTTGACTGAATTTTGCGCATTCTGCTGAAACGTGGAGTCTCTCTCTTTTGCAATCCCATAAACTAATTAATTGACCAAACAAAAGGGGGAAAAAAACTAATAAGGCTTAATTAGTAGCATAAGAGTTTGAAAATGTTAATTACTTGCTTTTTCTTCTCAGCCGTTGATTCGATCCCAACCATGCAAATGCATGGGTGACCCTACACCAGTTGATCAATGAATTGAATTGGTGAGGATAATGACATTGCAAGTGAGATCTTAACAAGATATAAAAACGAGCAGGTGTGCCAAGGGACAAAACACAATGCTTCTTAATCCATTTGCTAATCCCCTGTGCACAAGACTCCTCATTTTTTGACAATCTATATTCCCTATAAAGAAAAGCACATAAAGACATCATGCACAATACAATGGTCATGAATTAACATTGTCAAATGTTAAAAACTTATTTCTTCTATATTTATCAAAAAAGAAAAATGAGAAGTACCTTCTGTTGCTCCAATCTGTAGGAAGATTTCTACTTTCTGATTGCTCCATCATGTCACTTCTGATGTAGCTATGCAACCCTAGAAAGAGCATGTTCTTTGAACAGCCCAAAAGTAGGGAAAATAATCGATAAAGCGATAAGAGCAAAGAAACGGTGAAGTTAAGTTTGTCTCTTGAGACAATAAATATATATTCACTGCCAACCAATGCATGTCATACATCTAGACGTTTACATGTCAATTAGTCCGAGTTTTGCTATTGGCAACCAATGCATGTTATACATCTAAACTTTTACGTGTCAAGTAGTCCGAGTTTAGTCGCTGACAACCAATGCATGTTATATATATAGACTTTTATGTGTCGATTAGTCCGAGTTTTGCACAACTAAGCTCCAGTTGTAATAAAACGGTTGAAACTGACAAAAGTTTTAAAATAAAATGAGTTACTCAATTTCAAAAAATAAAATAAGAATGAAAATTAGTTGCATGAAACCTCAGCTCAAAAAGGTACGAAAAAAGTGAAGATGAAGAAAATTTTAATAAAAATCCCTAACTATACATTTTAGCAATTGATAATTAATACATGTTGTTCATTCAGACTTTTAGTGTTCATCGCAATAAGTAATTTGAGTCTCACATGATTTTACTTCTATTGTGACTAATACTGCTAACTGACAAAAAAAATTATAACATAAGAATGATAAAGTTACTCAATTTAAAAAATTAAAATAATAATGAAAATTAGTTGTATGAAACCAGACTCAAAAAAAAGTGAAAAAATAAGACAGCGAATGGATTTTAATAAAATTTACTACCAATGCATTTTAGCGATTGATAATAAGTACAAATCATATATTTAGGCTTCTACATGTCAACCTCAACCATAATGACTAATTTGAGTCCTATACAATTTTATTTCTACTGCAGTGAATAGTGCTAATTAGCAAAAAAAAAAATTATGATATAATTAAGAGTAATATAATAAGCCACTCAATTTAGAAAAATAAAATAATAATTAAAATTAGCTATATGTAACCCGAGCTCAAAAAGGCATGAAAAATACAAGATGGAGAAGATTAATTTTAATAAAATTTTCAAACAATGCATTTTAATAAAATAAGAGCTACATTTAGGCTTTTACGTGTTAACTACAATAAGTAATTTGAGTTCTACACAAAACAAATTAGGACATAAGAGTAATAAAATGAGTTACGTACCCAATTTAGAAAAATTAAATAAGAGTGAAAATTAGTTATATGTAACTTGGGCTCGAAAAAGTGTGAAAAATTAGGACATGGAGAAGATTTTAGTAAAATTTCCTAATGATGCATTTTGACAATTGATAATAAACACATATAATACATTTAGTCTTCTACATGTCACTTTGATAAATAATTTGAAGCCCATTCTATTTTACTTCTACTATGGTGAATATTGCTAATCAACTAAAAAAAATTGACATAAAAGTAATAAAATGAGCTACTCGATCAATTAGAAAACTAAAAATAAGAAAGAAAATTAATTACATGCAAACTCGTGCTCAAAAAGTCATGAAAAAATAGGAGATGAAGAATATTTTAATAAAATTTTCTAACAATGCATTTTAGCAATTGATAATGATTGCATGTCATATATTTAGGCATATACGATAATAAGTAATTTGAGTCTCGCACAATTTTACTTCTAGAGTGTGGCGAATACTGCTAATAGAAAAAAGTTTTTATGATATAAGAATTATAAAGTGAGTTACTCAATTTATGAAAATAAAATAAGAATAAAAAATTAGTTATATGCAATACAGGCTCAAAAAGAAGTGAAAAATAAGATGTGGAGAAGATTTTAATAAAATTTCTCAACAATCCATTTTAGCAGTTGAAATTGAATACATATCATATGTTTATGCTTCTACGTGTCAACTATAATGAGTAATTTGTGTTCTATATGATTTTACTTTCAAATAGTGCTAATCAGCAAAAAAAAAAAAATTATGACTTAACAGTAATAAAATAAGCTAATTAATTTAGAAAAATAAAATAAGAATATAAATTTGCAACTCAGGCTTAAAAAGGTGTGAAAAAATACGACATGAAGAATATTAATTTTAATAAAATTTCCAAATAATGCATTTTAATAAAATAGGAGCTACATTTAGATATTTACGTGTTAATTGTAATAAATAATTTGAGTCTCACATGATTTTACTTTTACTATGGCAAATAAGTGTTAATTGACAAAAAAAAATTATGATGTAAGATTAATAAACTAAGCTACTCAATGTGAAAAAAAAAATACAAAAAAAATATTAGCTATATGCAAGTCGGGCTCAAAAAGGCATGAAAAAAAAAAAGCAATGGAGAAGAATTTAATTAATAAAATTTCCTAATGATGTATTTTAACAATTGATAATGAATGCATGTCATACATTTGGCCTTTTACGTGTCACTGCGTTTGAGTCTTACACGATTTTGCTTTTATTGTGGCTAATACTGTTAACCAACAAAAAAAAAAAATTGACACTAATAAAGTAAGCTACTCATTTAGAAAAATAAAAATAAAAATGAAAATTAAATATACGCAACTCAGGCTCAAAAAGGTGTGAAAAATAGGAGATGAGATTATTTTAATAAAATTTTCTAATGATACATTTTAGCAATTGATAATGAATGCATGTCATACATTTAGGCTTTTATGACAATATGTAATTTGAATCTCGCATGATTTTATATTTATTGTAACAAATTATGCTAATTGATAAAAAAAAATTATGACGTAAGAGTAAAAAAATAAGCTACTCAAATTAGAAAAATAAAATAAGAATGAAAATTAATTGTATGCAACCCAGGTTCAAAAAATGTGAAAAAATAAAATATGGAGAATATTTTAATAAAATTTCCAAATAATATATTTCAGCAGTCGATAATGAATGCATATAATGTATTTAAGCTTCTTTTCACATGCCAGCTGCAATGAGTAATTTGAGTCCTACATGATTTTATTTCTACCGTGATGAATAGTGCTAAATAGCAAAAAAATTATGACGAAAGAGTAATAAAATGAACTACTCAATTTAGAGAAATAAAATAAAATCAACAAATATATATAGAGAAGTAAAAATAACCTCATATTTGGTTCAAAACATTAGGTATGTCTTAATTGATGTTTCAAATAAAATCAGAGTGCTCTGAACCCGGAATATGCAAAAAGCATTAGAAGGAAAGACCAGAACTACATGGAAATAAACTTCAAAATCTGAGCCCATTGCCATGGACAAATCGATTTCCGCCAAACTGGGGCAACCCCAATGCTTTTTTGGGCTGACCCAATAAGGGTCCAAATATATGGGCCAGACCCGAGTTTAGTTAACTTTTATGGGTAACTTTTATTATTACCCGAGTTTAGAGAATTGCAGAAATATCCTTAAAAAGTTTAGAAATCATCAAAAGACTCGAAGCTTTGGAAACTGAAGCCCCAAAAACTTTTTTTCAAATTACCGAAAGGTTCCAAATTTTTAGAAATCAAAGAATGGACTCCAAATTTTAATTAAGATAGTTATATTACGTATTTAACAAAAAGAAACAATAATAATAATAATAATAATAATAATAATAAGATAAGCTTTCATGTACAAGTTTTAATAATTTGTTCCACTCATATTAATATTTCATGGGTTTTGAAAATAATCAAAATATATACTTAATTACATTGAAAAATTATAAATTTTAAAATATATAGAATTAGAAATATATTTTTCGCTATAGATGAAAGAGTTTATATATATAACATTACTGGTACATGAAATTTTTATTTTATTTTATTTTATTTTATGCTTGGTGAAAAAGGTAGTTGTTATTAATTGTTTTATGGAAAATGATTTCTTCCTTGTCAGGTGGCAACCACACATTCATGAGTTAATTATTTTTTATATTTACTTTAATGTAAATATATATAATTAATCATATTTTGTACATAAATGCTGTGACACATTATATAGAGAAAATGAGAAAAGTAAATACATTATGATGAACAAGCTTCTTGCATTAATTAGAGAAAAATTGATTTAAGGTTAAGGAGATAATGAAGTTTGCAAGGCGTAAACTTACGGCTTGCTTGTTGTGTTATCTCATTTATTATTGTTATTCTTATTCTTATTTTTCGTTTGGTTTATTTTATTTGCTGTGCTTTTATGAGATTAATTTTAAAAGAAAAGCGGTCACTAAAATCCAATTTGATTTTGCAATATTAGTTAATGGATTATAGAAGTTTGAAGTTATACACAGTACTACGTACAGATGCATATATGCTATCAAATTTTGCATCATTAATTTGGGCAAAATGAATGGTTTAACTCTTAATTACAACAACCAAATAATCAGGGCTGAAAATATCTATCTCTAATGGTTATTCATTCAGGAGATCAGCTATCCACCCTATATCAGGAGCATTAATCATTTGTTGCTCGGACTGGCACTGAACTCCCCTAGCCCTTTGATGATAGCCTCGCCTGATCGTCAAGCCACTTAAGCTCGCAAGAAAATCAGGGTTGTTTCCCCGCGTAGAAGTACCCTCACTTGGCCGCTGCTCTGCCACTGATGACGCCGAGGCTTCTCTTCTCTGGCGCCGACTTCTTCCCAATTCTGGTTCATCAATGGCTAAGAGTCGGCGATGCCCATTGCGGCGGTGCCTGAGCTCGGCTAGTGAGTGCGCGAAGAAACAAACCTTTCTCTCGCATGACTCACCGGCATTGCATGGGCGAGTACGGTACTTGTCGGGGTGTAGCCAGTACTCGAAGACCCCATGAGCAAACGGGCAGGCGTCGCCCCTTATGCAATCTCCGTCCTCGCGGTAATCTGGGCAGGCCACGGCTGCGTAATTGTACCTCCGAGGGTCGCGGCGGCGAGCCCTCTCGCCGCAGTGGGCATAGGGACACTGTGTCCAGTCGTGACTCCTCGTTCTCGGACACCGCTTAATCTTAAAACCATACATCCGAAATTCATCGGATTCGTATATGGTCCTGTCAAAGAGAGAGGGGTACCGACGAGGGTCGATCCGGGCAAGCTCCTGTTCAGAGAATTCATAGAAAGCTGGGTTGTCAGAGTTCAACATCTGCTGTGACATCATATCAATATATATATACAGATACAAAGAGAGAGGAACTAAATTAAGCTTCTGGAATGAAATACTGCAAGTTAATCTACAGTCTGAGAGGAATGTGCTTAAAATGATCTCAATGCAATGGAAAGATTTCAGAAGGATCGAGTATTCAAATGGGATTGCAAAAGCTGGGAGAGAGTGATCAAAATTAATTTTGGGAGAAGAAGAGATCGAAGCAAAGAGGAGAAGCTATAGCATATTTATAACGGCAGAAGTAACTCGACCGGGGTTAAAAGTTAACCCACCATCGGACCTCAAACCTAGAACCTGAACGGCGACCGAACGGAGAAAAGAAATTGCTGAGGGAAGCAATCATATAGCAACAAACAGATGGCGATGGCCAGTTTACACGTGTGCATGGCCATGCACCCCTGCCGGGCGGTCGGCTAATCGTCTGGGACTGGGATAAGGAAGCTATATTTTACTATTATTTTTTTCCCAAAATTTAAAAAAAGAAGGCACCGATTATATGAATCACGAAGCGTACCTTTTGGAATATAATATATATATGTATATAAAAAAAAAAAAAGAAGGGATCTGATATAACGATCCTAGACTGAAGAAATACTGATAATTTAAAGATATAAAACCTGACCAAAATTTAAAAAAAAATAGAGTAATTAATATATATATATATATATATATATATGATATAACGATCTCAAATATAGAATAGATAGAACAATTTACCTTCTCTCTTACCCCCACATTGTAACGAGATTTCTCGCTACATAAATCTCTTAATTACACGAGACTTCCCATTTTGTGAGGGTCCAAGAAAGATTGTGTTTCTGTACTTATTTTGCAATGAGACTGTTTCCACGATGGATTCATCCATGTTTCCTGCAAAAATAGATAAATAGAATGTGTGACATATTTTTAAGCTAATTAATGAATGGGCCTGGTGCGTGTTGGGTTTTGCTGGTTTGGTTTCGTTGTGAAATGTGCTGTATAGGTGCTTGGTGGGCTGGATCGGATCGGGTAATATGCTTGGGCTCTTAATTGTTGGGCCTGATGGGCCCTGTCTTTTAAGTTAATCACATTTAAAAAAAAAAAAAAACTGAACAAATGAATATTAATATATGACATAATAGCATGTACAAATAAATATGCATGTAAATTTTTACTCAAATTAAGGAACAATAAATACGAACAACAAATACTTCTATTAAAATTATTCGTGTATCATTATTTTTTCTAAAAATGTTAAATTTACTTTAATAAATAAATTAACCTTTTTGAAAATATTTAAAAACTAATTAAGAAAAACATTTTTCTCCCACTAATTAAATACAATGAATGAAAACTAGAGAAGGAAGTCTATCAAATAGAAGACATAAGAGAAAAACAAATAAGGATCAAAAAAGTAACTTTATTTTCTTAATATTATTATTAGTACAAATATATAGTTTTCCTTCCGTGTGAGATAAATTGTGCATCCATAGTTAAAGTATCTTCAATAAATTCAACCAATATTAGATAAAAATTAGGGAAAGCTAATTTAATAAGGAATTGAGATTGAAATATATATATACCTTTATGATTTCGATCTTTAAGAAGATCTCTACTTCTTGATTCCTCCTTCACGTCATTTTTAATGTGATTGCACGACTGTAGGAAAGAAAGAATTGATAGCATGATAAGATCAAGGTATTTACTCAAAAAATAAAAAAAAATTATGATAAGACCATGGAGCAAAGATGTTGTGAAGTTTGTATTGTTTGAGTCAATGATTTATAGCAAATTACAACCAATGCATGTTATACAGTTAGGCTGCTACGTGTCTAGTTATTTGAGTCTAACACGACTCAACTTCAATTGCGACCGACTAGTCTGAACTAACAACTTTTTGACGTAAGACTAATAAAACTATCTATTTATAAAAATAAAATAAGAAAAAAAAATAAATTTAAAGAAACTAGTCTCAAAGAAATTGTGAAAAGAAAAAGAGATGGAGTAAATTTTAATAAAATTCCTTACTGATGCATTTTAGCAATTGGCAAGTAATGCATGTTATAATTTTAGGTTTTTATGTATTAATTATATATATATAGTAGTTTGAATCTAACACGACTCAACTTCTACTATAATTAATTAATCTAAATTAATGAAACATTTATAATTATCATATTATAATAAAATGAGCTACTAGTAGTTAAATTTTAATTTTTATTATAATTCAGTCTAGTTTTTGATCCTTCATCAAATTATTGGTAACAAAAATTGAGGTGATATATGTTAATATAAAATTTAAAATTATTTAATATTATTATTAATACAAACCCCACAATTAAGTGATTTTGAAGTTTATATACTAATGTATACTATATTAGTTTTTGTTATCAAAATTTGATAAAAAAAAATGAAAAAAAATGACTAAATTATAAGAAAAATTAAAGTACAATAACAAATCTATTACGAAATAAAAAAAAATTAAAATACCATTCAATATAATTTACCTAAAAACTCAAGATAAATGAAGGCCCAATAACTATATGCAGCAACCCAATGGGCCATCTAATAGAACTAACCCAAAGGTCTGCCTTTCACACGTGCACGCTGTTTGTTTAATCAGGATTACCATAAGTATTAAGTGATGCTTTATGGGAATAATTATATCTAATTAAGGGGGCATGAGAAGAGAAATCACTATAATTAAATACTATTTAGACTCTGAGAAAGTTAAACATGACTGTTTAATTTGGATAGCCTATTTTCTTTTAAGGGGATAAATATGAAGTCACATGAGTATGAATGAACCTTTCAATCTCTTTGACATGAATATTTCTTGTAAATTTTTATATTTTATAAAAAGAGAGATCATCGTAATTTTAAAATTGTGCCAAGTGTAATTTATTTTAAATAAAAAAAATTAAACTTGAAATGATCACCCTTATATGATACCGATGCTCGTTTCCTCGATTACACTAGGAAAAATAAAAAATAAAAAAATTGTGCCAAGTGTAATTTATTATAAAAAAAAAAAAATGAACTTGTCAGGTAACTAATGTGCTCCAAGTAAATTAAAGCTCAATACCCAATGGGCCTTCTCATACAACTAACCCAAAGGCTGAAACGTGGGCTTACTTGGGCCCTGTCCAAATCCAACTCAAAATCAAACCAGACTGATTTGTATGTATTGGGCCTTAGTGCGTGGGTATATGCTAGATTGCGAAACAAAAACTGGGGACACTTGCTTCACAGGCCCATCACTCACCGAGTCCAAATTCGTCCTGATTTGAATGAAGCGGGTCAGCGATCATTGCTCATTGACCTATTAATTAATTTGATAAAAGGAATTTAGCAAGATCTATCTCTCTCTCTCTCTCTCTCTCTCCAAAAGACCCTTTTATGTTGCTCTCACAATACAAGTTAAGTAATGGTGCCACAATAAGATTGGATTTGTAGATGATGGATTCGATTTATTATTCTACGTAGTAAAATAAATCTTTCATTTGCGATTTATCTCATCTGTCGAAATTAAAGATACAAGCGAAGAAAGATCGCACAAGAACGATAATTCTAAAACACCATTTATGTTTCATGGATAGATGACTTCTCTTTCAAGAGAGAGAAGCTCTTGCCCAACAATTATCTCATCTCCTCTCTTTTTCTTTCTTTTTTGTCATTTTTTAACTATAATTGAATTTGCAACCTTAACTATATATGAAAAGAAGAGTGCAAAAGTATGAGTAAAATTTTTAAACCCACAATCTTCTCTTTTAATTCTCTTCTTCTTTTGTGTTTTTGTTGTTAACCATAAATTGTATTTACTATTTTTTAAATAAATTTAATATTAAAATGGAATTTTCCATTGTTGGACAAGATAGTTTCTTGATTATTGTTATCCTTTGTTATGGGCACAAACAGTGTAATTAATTCGCCCTTCTATAATCAATGGCAACACAGAACTATCTGACCAGTAGCTGCTCGCCAAGTGGCAATCGTTGTCCAATCTGCAAACCGATTGGAACCCACTCGATTGGCTCTCCATTTCCGTCTTGGCTGGCTCAGCCGCACTCAACCCTTTCCTCCTCTTCGAAGCCGACGCAGAGGGCTCCGGCGACCGCCTCTTAGCTGTTATCCTAACCGGCTCCGGATTGTCGGCGCCAATCCGGTGCGGGAAATTCAGCAAAGCCCGGGAACCACGAATCCGGAAGGCCGCTCTATCGTAAGCCAGGGCCGCCTCCTCAGCCGTCTCGTACGTCCCCAGCCAAATCCTCGCGCCGTTCTTTGCTGGGTCCCTTATCTCAGCCGCAAACCTTCCCCACGGCCGCTGCCTCACTCCCCTATAATGCCTCCACCTCTGCTGCGCCACCGCCGGCGCCGCCTCCACCAGAGGGGCCGCCAATCGGTCAGTCATCGGCGTAGTCGCATCCGGCTCCATTCCCTCTCCCGCCTCGGCCTTAACGTCCATCGCCGCTAAATTAAACGGCGTCCAGCCCACACTCACGGCGTCGTGTAACAGCCCATAGATAACCATATCTTCAGAGTCGTCGACTTTGAACGGCAAGTCGCCCCACGTCTCTGTCAGGCACGAGATGAGGCTACTGAAACTCGAGCTCCGGCCATACACTGGGAACTCGCCGGAACTAGAAGCCGGAATACCCTCGTTTCGATACATTTCAAGGTAATTTTGGAATCAAAGAGATCGGTGTTTCTGGGTCTTGAAGGTAAAGTGTAGAAAGAATGAAGAATTTGAGGGGGAAGGATTTGGGGAGCATGTTTTATATTGGGGGGGGAGATTCATGCACCCTGTGTGGGTAAGTGTTGAAATAAACAAATACTGTAGGGTGGGTTCGATGAAATTTCCAGGTTTTGCAAGTGGGTGCAAGTTGCTTGCTTTTCAAATTTTTTTGTTGTGTCACGTGCCTAATAATTTCCATATAATTCTGGTGCGGGGATGCTGACGTCATCGCCAATGCCAAGCTTAATAAACAAATAATTTTTTTAAATATTAATATAAAATGTTAGTAAAAATGTCAAATTTAATTATTTAAGCAATATTTTTGTATTAAAAAATATCCAATTAAATTATTGAAGTAATATTCTAAATAACGAAAATATTATTTAAACATTATATCATTAATAATATGTATATATTAATTATTAATTATTAATAGTATTAAAGATAGCATAGCTGGATGTTAAAATAGCATTTTGGTACTGACGTGGCTTTTGATGCACCATTCATTTTATTTAATAATAATGCCATCGGTTTTGTACACAACAAAGGACTTTTTATATTGAGAGAGAGAAAATTCACATTCTTAATTTCTTTTTAATTAATTTGTATTTCAATGCTATATGTTTTTTATTGGTTATATAAGGTATAACTCTTTTTATATATAATTAAACAATTATTATTAATTTTTTAAATAAATACTTAATAAAATTGACCGAAAATATTTTTAATTGAGAATAAATTATGATTGGTCCTTTGATAGTCTTCGCATGTTACGTCATTTGACATTTCATTTCTCACGTCACTACCCTATGCATAATGCTTTAGACAATGCCCAATGCATTTAAATTATTTTTTAAAATTAATTAATGACTAACTCACTTTGAATATCCAATTTAACTTATTTTTAAAAAATTAAAAATTTATATTTGTAATACCCCAAGAGTCCAAGATCAGATCCAAGAAAGAACTTTAGACAAGTTAGTATATCTATCGACTATAGTAAAAAATGAAACAATACCAGTTGGATAATTTTTGGGTTGAATGTGAATAAAGAACTCTGGAGTTAAGCATACTTGAACTATGGTAGTTCAAGGATGGGTAACTCTTGGAAAGTTCGCGTAAACCTATCAGAGTAAGTTGATTCGGTCATTTCTATCGCTTAATGCGGAATGTTATATGTGGTATCAGAACCGACTCTTAAAAAAGATGGTTCGATGAGGGCCGGGAGTGGCGCCTAGGGGCAAGGGCCTGAACAAGGAGTGACTCCTGGCAGACTTCTAGGATGGCAACCCCCAAAGGGGAAAAAATCTAGAACTAATTGTAAGATCACATGACGAGGACGTCTTGTGCTCAAAGAAGGGAGAATGTAATATTCCGAGAGTCCAGAGTCCAAGGTAAGTCTAAAAAACGACTTTAGAGAAACTAGTATATATATTGAGGATAGTAAAAAAGAAAACAATACAAATTATATACTTTTTGAGCTGAATGTAAATAAAGAACTTTCGGGTTAAACGTGCTTGAACTAGGGTAGCTCAATGATTGATGACCTCTGGGAAGTTTGTATAGGCCTATCAAGGTAAGTTGATTCGATTCTTCATGTCGCTCGATACAGAATGTGTTACAGTATTATTTAGTGCTAAACTTTTATTACATTACTTTGTTTTTCTTTTCATAGTTAAGTAATCCCATGCTAAGTTTAAATTATAAACGTGTAAAATTAAACTTAAATATAGAAATATTAATTTTAGAGGTGACTTGACGACCTTATGTTTGCCCATTGACTAACTCTAGACTAGATCTTAAAAATTTAACAGTAAATATTAAATATATCATAAACAACCTAAATATGAATAATAGATTAAATATAGTATTACATACACGGTACGATTTGGCTAGTTTTTGATATTTTTAATATGTCAAATTTCATTTAGAGATTTTTTTATCAAATCAAACATCGCAATTTGGTTTGGTATGTGAAAACCACACCGAAAAAATGCGGTGCGGTTCGGTATGATTTTTATAATTTGCCCAAAACATGCCTAATATTAATCCACTAATTGCCCTGGTGCGGTCTTCGACGAAGCGTTGAGAAGAGACGATAGTGCAGAGGCTGAGGGAAATGAGAAAGGCTGAAAGGGGATCTCCTCCAACAGCGTTTGGATGCCTCCAACTACACGATGTTGTCGATAGCTTGGCGATTGGATCGCTTGGTGATCTTGTGAGATCCTTATTCCTGAGAGCGCCTCAACCTCAAGTCTTGTAACAAGAAAAGGAAGAATGTTGTTGGCCTCGAGAATGCAACAGGGGTTGGGTGGGTACTAGGTGAAGAGGACTGCCAGGTGTGGATGGGTAGAAATGACTCTCAATGCGGCAGGGGTTGGGAATGGGTGTGAGAAATGAACAAAACAATGAAGGAATAGGGCTTGTTTTAATGTTTTATAATATCTATTTTTTAATTTTTATATTATTAGAATATTATGCGAGCAATTCGATTTTGAGCTAAATCTATTTTTCTCAAATCGCTTGACAACTCTAGCTATAACAGAATTCCCCATCTCAAACCTTTCCTTAAAAAAATTGCGTGATATGATGCGATTGATTTTTACGATTTGTTGATTTTTTTTAACACCCCTAATAGGAGTGAGCAGTTTGGTTTTTGATTTATAGTAACGTTGATTGTGATCAAAATATAAAGAGTTGTTCTCTTTATATTTTAGTTTTAAGTTTTGAGTTTTGAATTTATTTTTTATTTTATATTTTAAATGCCTATTTTGATATTGCTGAAAAACATTTTTTTTATAGCATTTTCTACATTTTAGAATTTTTCAGCACGTCTGAAATAAAAATAACCAAAATAATTTTTTGCGATCTTGAATTTTTTTATAATTTTTTTCTTATTTTAAAAAATATGAAAATAAACATATTTTTATTATTTTAAAAAATTGAAAACGATGTGAAAACAAGACCTAATTTTTTGAAATTTTTGTATATTTATTTATAAATTTTTCAAATAACTAAAAGTTGTAACGCAGAAAAATTTATATTAGGAGATTCCTCAACAGTCAATGCTTTTTAATTTTCATAACTTAGTTCATGAATTAGGGTACTTAGGATATATTTCGTCACTTGTGGAATCATAATGAATTTTTTACTACATATAATGTTTAAGTAAATGCATTGTCTTATACGTTAAGGACCCCTAATAATTGAGATGAGGAAAGAAAAAGATCCAAATCAAAGACCGCATAAAGAAGTCTAAATCCAAAAGGAAATTCTATCCTTAACCCGTGAAATTACTCTTCATAATCTACCTTATGCAAAATGTTTCATCAATTTTAAAATTTCAATTTTAACCCCAGCTGTAACAGAGAGGAGAGAGAGAGTGGGTCGGCTACCAAAATCGCCCCCCACACATATATATATATATACACACACGATTCGGCCATGGTAGCCGCACAAAGAGAAAGAAAGAGAGAGAGAGTGGGCCGACCCACACACATAAATATATATATACACACACATATATACACACACGCATGGTCGTAGCCATGGAACCTAGCCATGGCAGCAACAGGGAACCCAGCGTTCCCCGACTCGGGGCGATGATGGCAATATCGCAACCTCTACCATCGCAGTTGACGAAGGCAACGATGCTGCCATCGTCGTCGGGGTGGGGAAGGGTCGGGGCGGAGGTTTCAGAAACCTCTGCACCTCACGGTGCAGGGGTTTTTGATGGCCGCGGCCATGTTCTGTGTGTGTGTATATATATATGTGTGTGTGAGTATGTATATATATATATATGTGTGTGTGGGGGGGGGGGGTCGGTCATGACAACCGACCCACTCTTTCTCTCTTTTTTCTATATTACAATTGGGATTAAAATTAGAATTTTAAAATTGATAGAGCATTTTGTATGGGATGAGTTGTGAAGAGTAATTTTACGGTTGGGAATACAATTTTCCAAATCCAAATCCTTTGGCACATTGCCCCATTGCCAGTGCCCAATCTTTCCAATCTTCCTCTGTGGGCACAATCTCCAAGCGATTGACCAATAAAACATTGTTTATTTAACATGGTATGGTTGAGCAGCCTTTAGATTAATTAATGGACACACTTTTGAGTAATATAATAATTGTACAATATTGCAGATCAATGGCTCCAATTCAAAACTAAAGGAAGGGGGGAAATCACCCAAACATGCAGCTGCATGTGGGATGACGACGACGACGACAGTGGTTTCTGCCTTGTCAAAACATTCAAACATTTTGAAAAAAGTTGAGGAGGCGAGGCTTCATCCATGGGGTCTGGTCTCCTTAATTGTTTGACTAAAAAATGGTCCCATAGTTAGAAACATGGTTGTGTTCCAACCACGCATCCAACGCTTGATTCACCCACCAAACCACGCGACCAATGTAACGTTTTATTTTATGCACAGATGCTAATGATCGAATTCATCTTAACCAATATCTTTCATTTGAGATAGATTAGAATTAAAAGAAACAATTTAAAATGTTATTTGGGTATTTATTTAATGATATTTGTACATTAATAAACATATCTATACTTGTATTGATGTGATATAAAAAAATATATAATATGTTACATTAATATATAAATAGTATTAAAAATATTACAAGTAAGTGTAAAAATAATATTTTTCACGAGACATATACAGAATTAAATATTACACGACCTAATGTAATTCCGACCACGCACCCCACGTTGGATTCAGCTATCAACCTCAAACATTGTTGACCTAAATCACTTCCGAGGAAACCAAAACAAAAACAAGTGTTTGGATTCTCTTTTACATTTTAAATTTGTTATTTAAACTAAAATGTAATAAGTGCTTAAATAACTACTATATATATATATATATGAACATTTTAAATTCAATCATATATTAGAATTCCAATGATATATTATGGTGTTATTGGTGTAATTAAACTAGTAATTATATATTAATTAATGTAGATTGCAAGCCACCCAATTAGAAACATTCATATTTATATATATTTGCCAATCACCTTTACACAATTCAACTGTCGGCCTTCATATTTGAATTTTCTTTGAGATATTTATGAAGTGAGTGATGATCAGTTGGCTTACTACATTTCAAAGATTCCACCACCAAATTGCATCGCCAGATTGACTGGCTGGCTAGGCTATGAAATCAGGAAAACGTCTACTAAACATAATGTACAATATCATAAAAATATTTTTAAGTCAGCCAAATTATATATGAGACTAATTATGTACGTAAGATATATATTAGCTGTTTTGGGTTTAAATTTATGGTTTGTGGTTGGGGTTTAATTCATCTTTGTTAGTAGTATAAATATATGACTTTTTTAGATATGACATGAAGGTGAAAGATGTGTTTGATAGCATGAAAAATATATAAAAAAAATGTTACATTCAAGGAATTAAATACATAAAAAATGTTACAATTGCTACATATATAAACCCTTGTTGAAGTGTCTACTCATTGATTTTTCTGTTTTCTTTCGCTTTCTAAGCATTGATTTTTCATATTACGTCTTATTCTAAGACACCAAAAATAGTTACGTTTTCCAAAATGGGACCATATAGCTAAGCAATAGCATACAACCTTTGGTAGCAATTATTTCTATCTTCAACACTAGACTTCCAACTAATTTTGCCTTTTGCATTAGCAGCTGTTTGACAACTTTTTCTTCTCTTTTTTTAATCTAAAATACAATTTGCCCCATCTCAGAGCTATTTGTCTAAACTTATGGGTATAAAATTATATAGAAATATCAATAAACAATAATATATATTATTTTATTTAACATAATACTCTACATTATTTGTACTAGGCCAAGCCCAAGCTAAGTTAAGGCTACTAGTCATGTGACCCCTAGCTATGTTTCACCGAAACGGAAATGGAAAACGTTTCCTAAAAACGTAAAAACGGACATTTTTCTAAAAAAATAGTCATAAATAGAGTTCGAAACGAAAATAAGAAACGTTTCGAAAACGAGAAAACGACTCATATGAGGTGTTTTCGTACAACATAGACCCTAGCTACTCTTATTCCAATTAAGTTTCAACTTAATAAAGAATCATCATTTAGTATAGATATATACATATTATTTAATGAGATAAAGATTTAAAAATGAAGTACATTACTTGTTACATAATAAGTATAAAAAGTGATGTTTTTGGAATCACAACCCATTTGTCAAAGAAATTAGGCACAACAATAAATAAGTCAAAAAAATGCCAAACAACCAAAAAAAGAAACAACGAAAAATTGAGAGACCCTCTTATATAGGTTTCTCAATACTTCATTTAGAGACTTTTCAAATGCAGTTTCGATTGAAATATATCAACTAACTTTAAAATTAATATCTTGAAAGTCAGAATGAATGATTTTGAAAGACATTAATATTTTTTTATATGTCAATTTTAACCTGTATAAATAACGGTGATCTTCACTCTCTAAGTATGCAAAATCTTTTATATAATTTATCTAAATATTTTTTTTTTCAATTAAACTTATAACTTAGGCATTGAAAAATGTCCTTTAACTCTTTTCTATCTTACAATCTTCTAAAAACTTAAAAGATGATTTTCTTATTGTCATAAATTTGTTATTAGATCTCCATAATAATAAAAATAAATAAGATATTAATATTAAAAATAAGATAATATAAAGTGTCCAGGTGCATGCTCCTTAATTTATTACTACTCATTTGTCTCATGTTTTTTTAAAAAAGAAAAGAAAAGAAAAGAAAATAGATTCTCTCGTTATTATGTCTGAGACTTGTTAGATTTTGCTGTCATATGCTAGAACATGGATAAATAAAAATAATAAAATAAGCACGAATTTAGCACGTGACCTCATCCCTGGTCTTCATTGACAGTCAGCGGCATCTCAGCCCTTAGGCCCACGAACAGTGAAAAGCAACAAATTACGGAATCGCTGAGGATGATTCCCAATTGCCCCACTTGACATTAAAGCTTAAACTGCGGGCATAGGTATTATATATTCATAATATATGTATCCATTGGAAAAGGAAGTCAAGTTGGAAAGTTTTAAGTATCAAGGACTCGGAAGTGTCAGAAGTCAAGGTGGGTGCCCCCTGGTCTTGGCACGTGTTTTTTTGTAGGCCCTCTGATTTTACCCTAAATTTAACCCACCAGCTTTGGGCCTTCCCTCCCTTCAGTCCATTCCATTTTAGTAAAAGGATGAATTGTATCGAGCCTTTATGTGGTTTGAATTCTTTGCGTAATTTTTTTTTATACTTTATAAGTAAGTTTTTGTTTTTTATTTTTTTGGCAAAAATACCTTTTTTAACAAACAACGTTAATTAAATTTTAAATAAATTAAATTAAGTTCTGTTCTAACAACCATCTCTTTTTTATTTTTATTTATTATTTAGTTTTAATTTAACTTAATTAATATTTAATTAACTTAATTTAAATTTAAGTAACGATGCTAAAAATAGAGGGAGTGTCAGTGTAAAAAAAAAAAAACTAAACCACAAGGGTTTCTGTGGTTTATTATTATTTTTATAATTTTAACTCAATCAATATTTAATTAATTTAATTTTTATTTAATTAAGCTTAGCTAACTTCATTTGGAATAGAATGGCGGTCTTTTGCAAAAAATACAAACCACAACTATCTTCTAAGTCAATTCTAAATCATAAAAGATCTCATGACTCAAACCACAAAAGGTTAAGTGGAATGATTTCTATGTCAATTCTTTACTTTATTTAGATAATGTTTATTAAAATGAGTAAAATAAGTTTATATTAAAATAAAGTTAAAATAATTTCTAGATTAACATATGAAATTGTTAAAATAAAATTGAGAAATATTTCGAAATTTTTATCAAACTGTTTGTTAAATTTTTTAAAATGCACTAGAAAATATATACGTAATTTTTTCTTACATATAAAGTTTAAAATATATTTATTTAGAGAGAGTGGAAAATAAATATATTTAAAAATAATAATTAAGAAATAACGTGAATTTTTTTATAAAGGTCGTCAGATAAATTTAACAAATATATTAAAAATGATAAAAATTTAAAATATTTTTCATATCTTAATTTTTTTAATTTATATCTTAGTTGACAAACACTCTCTTAATACAAAAGCATATTAATCTCGCAACAAACCATGGTATTATTTATTTGGGTATTAATAATCTACCTCTAATTTGACCCAATGTTAGCCAATTAAAAAGAAGAATAAAAAATGAACTAACTTATTAACTACCCATTTAACATCGTTCTTTGCCTACGTATACCTTTCTCAGAGTCACTACCAAAATAAACCTGGCTAGTTACTTCGTTGCTCCTTCTCTTCTCCAATAGCGAACGAATCAAATGGAAACACTTGTCTGGTTTGGGCCGGTTGACCCCCGAACCGAAGGACCCTGGAAGCTCTGCTTTGGGGTAGGCCATGGCCCTCAAGACGCACCCATCAACCTTAAAAGAAAAGACAAAAAATAAAAAATAAAAAAAAAGGAAAGAAAACCACAGAAAAAGCAAAACAAAAATCACTTTCCCTTCGGCCGCACGCAGCTTCGTTGGTTTTATGAGGATTTTCCCAAAGGATCCTTCGTTCCACCCTCCCAGAAACCCTTCCGAAGCCACACACCCCACCCCCGACACAACACTTATTCTCTCCTTTATAACCCTTCCATCTCACTCTCTTCTTCCACTCAATAATCCCAGCTGAATCCCAGCTGAACTTTTTACATCTCTCTCTCTCTCTCTCTCTCTCTCTAAAGATTGGATTTTTTAATTTTGAAACGCACAAAAGCACCGTTTTTTTCTCACTTCAAGACCATTGTCGACTTGTTCCAATGGCGATATCGAATGAAGCCTTTGCTTTGGAGCTTATCCGCCAGCACCTTCTCGACGACCATTTCATCGCTAATATTGAATTCTCGACTGGTTCTTCTAGCTTCTCCGAAACCCAATTTTCAGAGTCTTCTAGCTCAGCTGAGGAAGATGAAGCCGGAAACGACTTCCGAGCAAATAATCGGAAATTAGTTAGTTTAGCTTCCTTCCCTCAGTTTACTTCCACGGCGCCCAACCTTTTCGAGGTCGAGGCAAAGCCGAAAATTGAGAAGTCGAAGTTAAGTGAGCGCCGGCCACTGCTGAAGATATCGGTGCCGGATAGGGTTCAGGGGCTGGGTTGCGGCGCTCCTCCGCCGGCGCTGGAGGAGAGGAGGCATTTTAGGGGGGTGAGGCAGCGACCGTGGGGGAAGTTCGCGGCGGAGATTCGGGACCCGAACCGGCGGGGAGCTAGGGTTTGGCTCGGGACATTTGACACCGCCGTGGAGGCGGCGAAGGCCTACGACCGGGCGGCGTTCAAGCTGCGGGGAAGTAAGGCGATCCTGAATTTCCCTCACGAGATTGCGAGTTCCCCCCCGGAATCGGATAGGCCGGTGGAGAGATGCCGGAAAAGGGACCGAGAGGATGATTCAACGACGGAGAGGAAAAGGGTGGAGGTGAAGAGGGAGAAGTCGCCAGAATCCGAGGGGAGGACGGAAAGCGTAACGGCGGCCGTCTGCCCTCTAACGCCGTCGAACTGGACGGCCGTTTGGGACTGTTCTGATACGAAGGGCATCTTTGAGATCCCTCCGTTATCGCCGTCATCGCCTCACCCTTCCATTGGCTACTCTTCGCAGCTTATGGTCGTTTCTGACGGCGTTTACTAAATTTAGGAACACCTGACGGCAAAAGTCGGTAGGCAGCTGAGTTATCCACAACCCAAAAAAAAAAAAAAAAAAGAAAATAGATAAGAGAGAGGATTTTTCTGTATGTAAATAGGAGAAGGGTTAGCGTGATTTTATATTTTATATATTATATATATTTTATACGTAATGAAAATGAGAGATGAGGCATATGGCTTTTGAATTATTTGTTAGTTTTATTTATTTCATTTTCAGTTTCAGCTTCTTATTTAAATATAAAATGAACATGCAACACGTCACATGTCGCATGATTTTCTAAGACCAAAGATTTTAAATAAATTCAAAAGCACTTAAACCTGTACCAATTAGTGGATACTTAACGTCTAACCAACTAACATAGAACCCTAGAAATCTTTCGATAAGAATGGTTGGTTGAAATTAGGTAGTGATTTAGGCATGGCCTTTTGATTTTTGAAGATGCATTGCATCCTTTCTTTACACGCATAACGATGAACACTTTGTTAAGGAGTGGAACTGCAAAATGGGCCGGCCCGCCCCTGCACGGCCCACAGTACTGGGCTGACGGCCCTAAAGTTGGGCCCCACATGTACAGCCCACGGGCTCTTAAAATAAAAATATTTTTTAACCACGCTCGTATAACTCAATATAAATCATTCATCAACCTTAAGTCCGAATGAATATAAATATAAATCATTCATCAACCCTAAGTCCGAATGAATATAAAAGATTGAATGAAGTTTAAAATCTTTTATGTATAAAGATAAAAAGAAGGGCAAAAATATTTACATAAAAATAAAAATATTGTTTATTTTGTGATTAATAACATGTACCATTTATTTGGAACCAATTTTAACGGAATGAAAAATTTAATTTCATAGTTTAATTATTCCAACATAATTAAAATTCTATCATAAAAACATAATTAATGGTGTGTTTGATTGGAATTATTTTTTATAAAAAATGTCACATTAATGAATTTTTTTTTCATATTTGCATGTTTGATTACTTAACATTTTTCATGAAAAATTTTCATGTTACAATACATTGAAGTATATTTTGACCCATTTTTTAAAGAAAATTGTAACTAGGGGGAGTTGGGGAATTGTTTTTCATGAAATTGAAAAATATTTTCTTTTTTCATTTTTTTTCAATCAAACACACCCTAAGATTTTGATTATTTTTTCTTTAATAAGACTTAGGTATATTATCTATCTATATATATCTTCAGAAGAATAACCCACTAATTACTAGGATTGCATATTTTAAATAAAAATGAGAAATCACACCTAAATAATTGGGATTTTAATCTATAGTTTAATCTCTTAATAAACCCTCTCTCACTTTCATAATCAAGATAACCCAATTATATTCCCTCATAAATGACCCAAATTACTAAAATATGTTGCAAAATTATTTTATATATTCATAAAGAAGAGCCTTATCCCTCTACCGAACATGAGATTTGGTGGAGGATTGGAAAAAAGCTCATTCTAATGGAGGATTCGAAAAAGGTTCATTGTACATGAATTATAAGATTCTTGACTTCTAACTCTTATGGTCGTTAATGGTCCCATTTAATAAGTTCAAGTCACATCCTACTCGCAAGTGTCACATTCAATTCAAGGAATGAATTTGGCTCACAAATTTCCCCTTCAAATTGTCTCTTTGTGGCAAGAAGTCCTTCATCAGCAGCTTTCCCACGCTCCCATCCGTGTCTGTGCGTGTTTGTGTTTGTTGTGTGTGTATATATATATATATTGCTTAATACAGTATTCTTAAACTATTAAAAAATGTATTTTTTTAGTCTTTTAACTTAAATTTTAATATATTACCTCCTTCAATGATTATTTTTTCATTACCTTAAGTTCTTAAGTTAATTAAAATTTAATGACTTAATTAATGATGATAAGTGAGATTAAACATCTCTAACACTTCAAATTTACTTATATATATTTGACTAAAACTTTACACATCATCCCTAATCGCTTTCCTCTTCCCCCTTTCTTTTTTATTCTTTCTTTTCTTAATTGTACGTTATTGCAACCTTCTTCGTCTTTCATATTTCTGTTTGACGATCATTGCCATCATCACAACCATTCTTTTCTCTCTAGCTATTCATCGACCACAACATCCTTATTTTTCTCTATCGCTTTTGTCTTACTCTCGACCCTACACTACTGTCACCATCTTCATCTTCTTCTTTTTTTTGCTGAGCACCACCACCTTCACAACCACTCATATTTCTCCCTTTCTTTCTCCAAAAAAAAAATAAATAAATAAAAAGCAAATCTTTATCTTGTAGCACAAACCATTTGCCTATTCACCACTAGCTATCAGCCATCACCAAAGCAAAATTCACCCAGTTACTTCAGCCACCACGACCACCCAATCACTTAAAGTGCGTTTGATTGCAATCATAGAATTTAGTTAGAAAGAAAATATTTTCTAAATAATTGAATTGCCTAGAATTAAATACTCTAATTCTAGATAAAATGTTAATTGAAGGTATTTGATTGTCTTAATTTTTTGCCTAAAATTTGTTGTACTTTTCTAACTTTTGATGTTTGATTACTGTTGGTCCCTTAAGGTATGACCACTCAAAAGGGGGAGTGAATTGAGTGTTTAAAATTTTTCTCTTTTTTAATAAATATTATTGATTAATTATTTTCTCTAAGAATATATAAAAATTATTTTCTTTTAATTAAATTTTTATTATTTAATTTTAAACAAATTAAGATTTTATAACTATGTATATGTAAGTTTGAGATTAATAAATTACAAACCACAAGATATAGCAAGAATAAATAAATGAGACACAAGACAATTTATAGTGGTTCGGTGTCTCCACACACATCTACTCCACTCTCCCAAAGTCTCAACCACCCTTGGGGTTCCACTAATCTCACCAAAGTTTTTACACAAGTTCACCTTGAAAACTAGATACACTTCTAGATTACAATGAGTTCTAGGACAACCACCAACACCAATATTTTCTCCCTAACTTATCTTGGAAATTAGATTCACCTAGATTTTAACGGATCTAGGAAACCTATACAATTCTCAATAATAATTTAAATGTTTACAAATAATTTGTCCACATTTGGACGCAAATAAACAATTAAGAACAAATTATATAAGGCAATAACATTTAAATAAATAAATAAATTTGTAACCTCAAATGTAGAAGTTCGAATTTGTTGTAGAAGACTTGAAGAACTTTCCTCTTCTTGCCTTGTGACTCTTCGGTGGATGAACAATGAATTTTTGAGAGTCTTGGAATGCTTGAAAATTAGCTTGAGAGGTTTTGGGAGCTTTGGATGTGCAATATGTGTAATGGATACTAAAAAAATGAGTTTAGGGGGTATTTATAAGCATTTTAAATACTAAAGAAAAGTTTAATATGAAGTTTGAAATTCAAAAAATGTTTAGATTTTCTCAAATAATAAGAAAATATGTCTCACCTTTAATTCAAAATAAATTTATTTTTTGCATAATAAATCAATATTTAAAAATTCAAATATAAGCTTTTGAGACATAAATGATTAAAACAAAAAAACATGTCCAAAAGCAATCTCCTTTAATTCAAAATAAATTTACTTTTTGCATGAGTAAGAAAAAACATGTTTAAAATCAATTCTCTTTAATTCAAAATAAATTTACTTTTTGTATGAGAAAAAGAAAACATGTTTAAAAGTAATTCTCTTTTAATTCAAAATAAACATACTTTTTGCATAAGTAATAAAAACATTTATCAATAAATGAAAATTTAAACATAAGCTTTTGGGACATAAATGATCAAAAGAAGAAAACATGTCTAAAGACAATTTACCTTTAATTCAAAATAAATTTACTCTTTGTACTCACTTTTAATTCAAAATAAATTTATTTTTTTATATGAGAAAAAAATACATTTATATCATAAAAATATTTTTGTTAATCATCAAAACTTAATTAATATGATCAAGTTGGCTCAACAATTACAATTAATTTCCATAGAAATAATCACATACACCTATAGATAATCAATAATCAAATACACAAATTAATAATCAATTACATAAAATAATCAAATATACACATATTCAAAAAATAAATCAAATATACATACACAAAACAATCAAAATAACCTATTTGCCCAGCAACTTTAGCCACAATTGACGTCGCTTGCCCACTGCTATTGCAGGTGACGTCGCCCACAGCCATCTTCGTTGCTCCATGGCCGTTCAGCCACCGCCCACTGCCATCGCCAATGACATTGCTCACTGTCATCGCCCATGTCGCTGCCATTGTCGCCCACTACCATCACCCCTGTTGCTGCCATCACTGCCCACTACCTTTGCCGGCTGTTGCCATCGTCCCTACCCATCACCTTCGCCACCCACTACCATCGCCAATGGCTGCTGCAACCACCGATGGTGGAAGAGGAAGGCCAGCGTTGTTTTCCATTTCTATGGAAATCAAATCTAGCCTCCCTTGAGAAAATGAATTCTAGCAAAAGTGGCAAAATAGGGTCACGTGACCAAAAGATGGAAATCATTTTTCATAAAAAATTTGGGTAATCAAACAAATCAAAATTTGGAATTTAGGTGAAAAATGACCATTTTTTATGAAAAATGTGGTCAATCAAACAGAACCTTAGACCTTCTTCTCAACCACCAGCTGTTTCTAGCAACCAAAAATCACCCAATAAAAACTCCACCCACCATTCCATCACACCAATACCTACTTACCAAAAAATGCAAGGTTAAATAAATTTTGGATACAACACAATTGCAATTTAATAGAAAATTGCAACAAAAATTAAAAAAAAAAACTTACAAAAATTTTGAATTACATATTTTACTTAATTTTCTTAATAATGAAACAAAAAGATAATAGAAACCAAATCTCATTCATCAAGAGTAACAACCTCAACAAACATAAAAATTGTGATATTAAAAAAAAAGTACCAAACCTCATAAAAAAATGAGAAATCAAGAACAAAGAATAAGAATTGAATCATGATCTTGATTTGTCCATGGACTTTGACTTGTCCACTATACCTAATCACATCACTGCTGCTCATGATCTTGATTCGTCTCCCAATAGTTTTGGTTGTTTTAGATAAAGCGACTAGTTACAGTGGTTTTGATTGTTTAAGATAAAATGGCTAGTTGCGATAGTTTTAATTGTTCGAGATAGAGTAGTTGGTTGCGGTAGTAGTGGTGGTTGTTTAAGATGGAGCGACTAGTTGTGGTGGTGCTTGCGGATATTTTGGTTGTTTGAAATGGAATGGCTAGTTGCGATGGCAGTGGTAATGGTGGTTAGGCTAGGATAAGTAGTGGTGATTGTGATGATTTTTTGGTGTTTGAATCTTAAAGAGTGAGAGAAAGAGATGGTGCGGTTAAAAGTGAAAAAAGAAAGAAAAGAAGTTATTGACTTCTTAATGGGATTTAGAGTTTTAATTGTAAAAGTGACAGCAATTAAGGATGGTCGAGCGGGGTAGAATTTGGTAACAAGCTTGGAAAAGTGGTATTGGCAAGTGGAAAGATGGCGGTGGTGGGTGGAGTAATAGGTTTGAGAGTTTAGTATTTTTTATTGTTTTTTAAATTCTCAATCCATGTTGTCTAAAATTAGCTTAATACATAAGAGAGTCTTTGGACTATTAAAAAATGTGATACTTAGCTCTTCAACTAAAATTTTGAAATATTCTCTCATTCAACCATTTTTTTCGTCACCTTAAATTTTTTATGTTAGTTTTCTTTAAAACATGGATGACATGCTTACTATGAATATGTGATGGAGACTTAAAATGACGAATAAAATAGTTGAAAGATGGAATATACTAAAATTTTATTTGAGAGATTAAAAAATGCATTTCTCAATTATTTAGAGATCTATTCTTTTATATTAAGCCTATTATGAATGTTAGTTGCACTGGAACACCCTTTCTATTATTCTTCCCCTTTTTTATTATAATGTTTTGATTTTTATCAAAAATAACTAATTATGAGAAGATAAAATAAAAAAGATAATACAAAAAAAAAGTATTTAAAAAGATGTAACTAACCATAATGGGATGTGCAAAATTTCAGTTTAACTGAAATAATCGAACCAAATTAATTGAAAAAAGTTAAAATAATCGAACTGAAAAAACTATGTCGTTCTTGGCCAAATTAAAGAAGAAAAGAAGAAAAAGTGAAAAACAGAATAAAAGAACAAAAGAAAAAGTAAAACCAATTCACTAAATTGAACTATTCTTTTTTCCTTCTCTTCTCTTATTGCTCTTGTCGGTCATCATTGTCTCGAACGAGACCCACATCTTTTTTGCTCCTATTAGTCATTGTCGTTGTTGCCTTTCCTTTCATCTTTGGCCTTCTTTTAGTTTTTCTTTTTGCCTTCCACCTTTGTTTTTACCTTCTCATTAACATTTAGCGAGTCGCAATCGATCAAACCAACTGACCCTTGAACCCTTATTATTTTTTGACCAACATGTGATCGATCTACCATTCTTCTTTCTCTTTGCTTCGATCAATGATCAATGACTAGCCCACCTTTCATTTTTTTTTTTCCGATCGATGACCCGCGACCAATCCCGACCCTTTATTTCCCTCATTGCCTCTCTGTCTTTGACTCTATCCCTCTACCTTCCAATTCCAATCGACCGATTGTTGCCGACAACCCCAACCATTCTATTTCCTATTTGTTTTGATTTAGGTAATAATGCTTGCTTGTTCTACACCATTATCAGTTTGTTCGATTTTTGTTTTTGTATGCATTTTTTGATTACTTTGGTTAGTTCGATTTTTTTAATTTTTTTTTAGTTATTTTGATTTTCAATTTGTTCAATTTTTTTATCAATTTGTTTTAATTTTTTTTTAAAAATTAATTTATTCAAATTTAATATTTTATTACCGAACCGACCAAAGAGTCCGTCGCACCTACAAATGTGAAAGGAAATTAAGTTGAGTTTTGGCAAAGGAGGTGGCTTCTTCCTGGTTGGACAAATCTCACCAAATGACAAAAAAGGGGGCCAATGTCGTTATTGGTGAAAACTGCAGGGCGCAACCGACATTTTATATTTCTTTAATTTCTCAACTCGAAAGCAGGCTGGCTAAGCGTAAGCCAAGCCAAGCCAGTGCCGACATGAAATAAATATCTTTAGTATATAGTTTTTTTTTGGTTGAGAACCAGCCACGGTCTATGTTACACGGAAACACTTCATAAGAATCGTTTCTCTATTTTTGAAATATTTTCAAAACATTTTATATTCCTGTTTCGGACCCTCTTTATGCCTATTTTTTTTTTTAAAAATATCCATTTCCACGTTTCCGTTTCCTATCGAAAACGTTTTCTGTTTCCATTTCCATGCAACATAGCCCCACAACCACGGGCTTAAGATTAAGTGATTAAGTAACTCGCACGAAAATAGAAAAATATTTTTACTATGAATTGAAAATAAAAAATAATATTTTTTTAAAAAAAAGAAAAAAAATAAAATAAAGTATAAATTAAAAAAATATAATCTTTAATATAAAAAATAATTATTCAATTTAAAATGTAAACATAAATTATTTTCATAAGGGATTCAAGTAAACATAAATATAAATTTCATAATACATTAGTATATATATTCAAACAAACATAAATAAATATATGCATGCCACAATTAGTTTGATCAAATTAGAACTATATATATATATATATCAGTAAAAAAAACATATAATGGTTATCTCACTAAACCTTTAATATTTATGGGATCAAATTAAAGCACTCTTAATTAAGCTATAATTAATAAATTGGGTGGGATGATCACAATATCAATGATTCAATAATAATGTCCTGATGATGAAGGGCGAGAGAGAAGGACGATAAGAAAATTGAGGGGTGGAATGATGATATATATGAACAAGTCATATTTAATTATGTGAAAAGAATATCAATCAATAAAATTAATTCACACGAAACGAAACGAAACTATAATAAAATATAATAATAATATTATCATCACGTTTCATTAAAAAATGACTTTGAGGAGACAAGTCTACTTATATATGTTAAAAAGAGTCTAAGTGTTCCCATCTACTGACAAATGGACTAACACAACACCATCATCTCTCTCTCCCTCTCTCTCTCTCTCTCTCTCTCTCTCTTTGTGTATATATATATAAATATATATATATATATTATGATTATTATCCAAACCCTCCATGCAACCATTTCCATCACTCCTCGATCTCCCGGTTCAAACTCTCTCTCTCATGAGCCAACATTTTCTTGGAGACTTCACTACCACCTTTTCCGACGATGTCATCGACTTTAATCTACCCGTTTTCTCCTCCCAAAACCCGGATCTTTGGCTCGCCGATTCTCACCCAAACTCTCTAGCTTTCAACCCACCATTTTCGGAACCGGGCTATTGCTTCAATCCGGGCGTCGGTTTCTCCGGTTACGGGTTGAATCCTGGAATTGTGGAGTCCATACCATCTGGGCCGGACGCGATCGGCGGTGTGTCGGGTCGGAGGGATATGGGGGGTGGCGAGGGGCGGCGTTACCGCGGGGTTCGGAGGCGGCCCCGGGGGAAGTACGCGGCGGAGATAAGAGACCCGAAAAGGAAAGGGAGCCGGGTCTGGCTCGGGACATTCGACGAGGCGGTGGACGCGGCGAGAGCTTACGACTGCGCGGCTTTCAGGATGAGAGGAAGCAAGGCCATCTTGAACTTCCCGCTCGACGCCGGCAAGTCTGAGGCCCCGGCTATCACCTGCCGGAAGAGGAGGAGCAGGAGGAGCGACTCGCCGACAGAATGATGAAGTGGATGTAGTGGAGTTGGAACTGCCAAGAACAAGAATCACTTTGTGGTTTATATTTCCAAATTCACTTGCTAATGATAAATTAATTAATTTAGAAATGGAAACATTATTGATATTAATAAGGTAGACACTAGACTAAAAGCCTGTCTCGCTTAGTGGTTTGACCGCTTATAAGTTATGTAGTGTTTTATGATTAAGTGTTTGGCAATAATTAGCTTAAAAGCTATCATAATAACGTTCAACAAAAGTTAGTGTCCTTAATTTTGGTAAAAAATGCTACTACGTTGATCGATTAAATTATTATTATGCTCTCAAATATTTTTCATATTTACACGCTTGCCCTTGTTATTACTGTCATATCTTCTACTCTCTTACTCTCTTTTCCCATCGTCTTCCCTTTGCTTTTGCCATTATCGTCGCATTTCCTCCATAAGTGTCGTAACCGTCATCCAGTTGGGCCGCCGCAAGCAACCTTGTATTGATGGGTCGCGCCATCTTCACATCCGGTTCCATATCCGCCACCACAAGTTGCCTAACGCCATCACCCCCACCAGTCGTTTCCCGTTAGCCATGGCCCCTATTGATTGCTGTCCCCATTGCCCTTATCTTTTTCTCTGTTGCCAATCGTCCATTGCCCTATTGGCAGTTGACCGACGCCATCCCCACCCTCATCTCCTCCGTCTGTGCCCCCTCGATGCGTGTTTGTATGTATATATATAGATATAAAACAACAATTATATGTATATATATAATACATATAATAACATTGTATTAATATACTTTTAATAATTATGTATAATTTATCAACGTCTAATGATAAAATTTTACATCATTCAACACTATTTATTTTAGTATTTTTGTCAAGTTTTGATATCTTATCAACTCTTTCAAACCAAACAGATAACTATTAATTGATAACTTAAAAACACATTTATTCAAATACATTATTAACTTAAACACTACCCAACTTTTAACTTAAAAGCTATAAAAAAATGATAAGCCAAATACCCCCTTACCATTTTGTTAAGATGGTTTTAAGTTTTTCTACTTAAAAGTTGTGTAAAATTTTAAAGCTGATTAGCTTTTAAATTGATAATGTGTTTAAATAAATGTGTTTTAAACTGTCACTTATATAATTATGTATTTTATTTAAAAAAAATTAATAAACTATCAAAACTTAATAAGAAATCTAAAATGGATATGTTACTGAATAATATAAATAAAATTTATAAAAATACTAATTTTTAATAAAAATAAATTATAAATTAATGTTCAACTAATAAAATTTTTATGATTAGATGTTGATAAATTATATATAATTATTAAAAAATATATTAATATAATAAATATTAAAAAAATTTATCAATGATGTTGCAATGGAAGTTGGAGGCGACGACAATGGGGTGGGGTTGGCGATGGAGCCGAGAGCGACAACAACGACGACGATAATGGGTTGGAGGCGATGTTGCGGCGATGGACTAGAGAATGTTTAAGGGTAAAGATTGGAAATATTAAAGTTTTTGAAAGACAAAATCATAAAATATTTGGTCAATGAACTAAGTTGGTAACAACATTTTGAAAAAAAAGTTGAGGGTAGAGATTGAAAATATTAAAGTTTTTGAAGGACAAAATCATAAAATATTTGGTTAACAAACTAAGTTAGTAACAGTGTTTTGAAAAAAAGTTGAGGAAAGTTTTTTTAAAATGTTGTTAAAATAACATTTAAACTCGATAGCGATTAATTTATTTAATTTTTAATAATCATATAATTAAATAAGTTATACAATATTTAAACTAAAGAGACAACTTATAAACAATTAAACCCCTAAGCCAAACACCTCCTAAGTTGAGTGGGCTAAATTAAATCCCACTAAGCAACGGTTAAAGTGGGATTTAACGTTGCTTAGTGGGATTTAACTCAATCACCCAACTCAATTGGGTTAGAAATTTGTTCGTTGTAAAACATTAAGGTCCATAAATTAGATGCAATGATGATTTTTTCCGATTTCAAAGAATAATAATAATAATAAAGAACTTAAAAGTTGGACTCTTGAGAGCTACAAAAATTTAATAATTTCAAATCTATTAGAAAGATGTGACTTTAAAATCAATGGTTTTTTTGGATCGCTCCGAAAACATATAAACTTGATAAATTTTTGTTGGGATGCCTATTATTGCGGGAGCTCCCATTGCTCGATCCCACAATTTTTTATAGAAGAGATAAATCTAAATCTGATTCACAAGATTATACAGAGAGTGAATTCGAATCTAAGAATCCAGACCGCCTACTATTCCTTACTGACTATTGAGGCAACTCAAGAAATTTGATAAATCTTTGTTAAACAATAATAATGTAGTGTTTCTAATTCCAACATATGCTCAAATGGGTTTTCCAATTTCAATACTACATTCAAATAACTTTTCAATTCATTGTTAAAGTTTATATTCCAACACATTCTAAATTCATGTATATTGTATTAAGCATTTAGAAGTGTACAGTTTCTAACTATGCAATTTTTCTTTAATCGGAGGGAATTACATCAGTTTAGGTAACTGAAAGCAACTTCTTAAATGTTCATACTTACTGTGAGTTTAGTTGAATTTTAGAGATAGTATTGTTATTGTACCTTGTATACTTGTCAAAGAAAGTTCAACCTTTTAAGAGTGAATTTCATCTAAAACTCATGTTCATGTATAAGGGCACCTGCAGGAGAACCTTTTTTGTTTTTTATTTTTTCTTTTTTTTGAAGGGAGAGAGTGTCACTATACTTAGCAATGAATTTCCTGATTTTGTCTGTTAAATTACAGGAACCAAAAGCATCAAAATTCTGTTCACCATGCAGGTCCTACAAAAATCAACAACTAGAACATAAACATTCACACAATGTCTCCTCTATATAACGTCAATTTCACACAACGTCTTTCACATTTCAAAATTATTTGGAACTTCGATGTTCCCACTGACAATTTCTATATAAAGTCATCTAAAAACTTAACACTATGTAAGTGACATTATCTAAATCACCCTTCTAAATTATTCCTCAAAAATAGAACCTCCAGATAAAGCAAGAGCAAGAGTTCACACTAGGAAGAATTCATAAAAATTTTGAAATATTTCCATTTCACTGGCACACGTTCATTTACACTGCCGGAAAAATCAATAAAAGGAAATTTTACAAAGTTGCTTCATTAGCACTAGTTTGTGGCAGATTAGGTTGTCACAAGGAGGTAGATTAAGCCATGCATTCGACCAACTAATGGTCCTGAAAAAATGAGAATTATTGCACCAGGCTTATTGACGATTTACCTAATGCAGCACAAATCCATGGTTGTGTTGTCACAAAGACGTTGATTAGCGTCTAGAGGAGAAAATGATCGATAATATGTTGTATCACATCTGCGCCTTCTGAACGCATGTTATCTTCTTTAACCTGTCCAACATTGTCCCAAGACAAATAAGCCTTCTTGTTATGAAGTCACAACAATGAATTTTTTATGTAAGATTTGCTAAGTAATAATAAGAAAGATCGGAAGAAACATTTGGGAAGTCATAATACAAACTCTGGAATACTGTTTTATACAATTGGCAAGCTGCCATTGGCATCCATGACTGGCACTAGCATAATCTAAGTAATCACAACAAAGTTCGGTGCCTTAAATTAAGTTGCTTAGTGCAAGTCATGAGCCTTACAACCAATCATATGATAAAATCTCCCTAAGCTCCACTTGATATGCCATGGGATATTTGAAAATAGGTGCTCCAGGCAATAATCATGACATATAATTCAGCAATCGGGGTCACTAATCAAGCATCTAGCTTTCAGACAATAATCTCAAACTTGAGTTGATTTATCAAACTAACCAAACATCTAATGTTCAGATACATTACCAGAAAAGAAAACATCAGGTCCTGGTCATAGTTGAGAAACCAGAGAGAGGAATATGATCAGATCCTACTGCTCATACCCCAACCCCCAACAAGAAATGGGTATCTATACTAATAAAATAAAAATAATAGAAAAGGAAAGGTCACAAACTTATTACATCACATATTTCATGTAAGCCCCTATATTAATAGTTCCTGATCACAAAGAGCATCCCTTCACTTGCTTGTATGCTAACATTTCACATTCATTCATCATACATATATTGCATCCAGAGAGAGAGAGAGAGAGATACCTGAATCAGACTATGAGCCGCAGACTTCAGTCTACTATCATGAAAACTGACGTCTACTTTCTCCCATGATACACGAGACAAGCCAATCACAAGTTCCTCTAAATAACAAGGCCAAAATAATAATTTGATCAGAATATTTCAGAAAAAGCAAGTGCAAGAACTTAAACCAAAAGAATATTAGAAAACACAATTGCCCATTTAAAAAGAATGTAAACCTGGAATATCAGCATCTAGCCAAATATAAAACAATGATACAAAAATTTCTGATTGCTAAGTTAAAAGTAACTGAGGATGCCAACCTTCTAACTTGTCAGATCCATTATCTTCTATTACAATGGGTTCACACTTGTCAGGATCATATGCTTTACAGAGTTCTTCATGTACGACATGTGGATATTTTTCATTCAAAGACTCCTCCCACTGGGGAAGAATACACTGTTCAGTCATTGAAATGCAACCTACACTTCTAAAATAATCATAATAATCAGGCAAAAGAATACCTGAGGAAGTTCATTATTACGCCTAATTGATGATGTTCTCCAGCCCACAATATCTGAATAGCATCTTGTAAAAGGAAAACGTAACTATAAAAATCATGGATAAAAATAAGAGCTGCACCATCCACTATTAACAGGATACTGTCATGTCCAACATTTGAATAAGCCACTCTGCGTTTGAATGAACCTAATGCTGACCTGTATCAGTGAGTTGCCCTAATAAGGTTTCCATACCAGGATATCCAAAAACACCAAGTATTCAGAAAGGCAATTTCATAATGAGATGGGTTTGAGCAATGTACATGAAGCAACATTCACCATAATCTCCCAGCATGCGCTTGAGTAGGGGAGGCTTTGTGTCATCATCATCAGTAAGAAAAAGGTGCCTTCCAGTTCTCCTAAATATCAAATGAATAACAAGACTGGCTGCCTTCTCAAAGACAGGCACGCCAAGAAGAAAGGGCACCTGCATGCAGGAAGGAAAACTAACCAAAGATCAATCATAATGCAGCTAAGAGTAATATGGCCCATAAGGAATCTCTTCTTTTTAAGTAGGATATATTATATGTGTCAAACAAAAGTCGAATTCTAATGACTTGCATACTGCTAATTGTAGTGCTTCTACCCTGGGGATGAACAGCAGAGGGAGTTCCATAATGTTCGATAATAGCCAGAAACAAACCAGTGTGCTGTCAGGAGAGATGTAGTTTTGCAACTTTTTTTTTTTTTTTTTTAATGTTGTCAAAATCTGATTTGCAGCGCTATTCCTAAGATCTAAGTCACATTACTGCAAAAGGAGTTAGACCCTCATTCTGAATCATTAGTTTTATTTGCCAGAAAACATTAATGAATTTTAAATACATGCATGTACGGTGAGAAATTAACATCAAGGTAAGGACTGAATTGAGATACAATACTTTAGAAAAGCCAAACAAAGAGAAGAAGAAGCACAAAGTTAAGTAGAACTACAGCACCAAATTAGAATAGTTAGTTAAAAGTACAATAACAGTAGTAGAGAATGAAGAAAAGGGTAAAAGAAGGTAGTTTGCTAAAGGACCAACAGCCTATGAAACTCAGGTGGTACAATGCCTATCCTTAAACCATAAAATCAAGTCCACCAGTGACTATACATACCTGCTCATCCTACTTCCTATATCACCTAAACACTTATCTGCTCTCAAACAATAGTGGCATTCCTATACTGTCTTATGATGTGCTTTTTCAGATTGCATCTATGTCACTAACCAAAGGCAACGTCATGCAAGGAGAATGGCATGTATCATTTTACTAAGTCACATGCAACTCCTGATATTGCATATTTCAGTAACTTTTTGTCAAGTCTCAAAGATGAGACTTGGCAGATTGAGAATTATAGATGTCTGGAAGAGAGAAAAAAACCTTTTGGAGGGAGAATTTGAAAGGAGAGAGAATTTGAGAGAGAGAAAATTGAGAGGGAAAGAATTCTGTTATTTCTCACATGAATTCCCATCCTCATACATCTTAGCCTTATATAGGCTCTTCCCTTCGGCTAACAGCATCACCGAGGGGTACAATTGACAATGCAACACTAACTATTTCAGTTGGCTGATGCCAATACATCCAAAAAATTTCAAAATTTCCCTTGTATTGTGACATTCCCCTCCCCTTCAAAAACCATTCTTGTACTCAAGAATTTAGAGTAGGCCTGTGGCTCTTCGAAATTGTTTCAGCAGCTCAGGAAGGTACTCCCAAGTATGGTCTGCCTGCAGTTGTGACCACTGTACCAATACCTGGGTCAAGGGGACTGCACCTTGGTAGATCACCCTTTTATCTAATATGGCCCGTGGCTCCAGAGCTTCTTCTAATTCATCCCTTATAGCTGGCAGATTTTGGCTGATAGTGGCATTAGGTTCAATAGATCTCTTCAACAATGAAACATGGAACACCAGGTGTGTGTTGACTCCTGTGGGTAATTTCAGCTTATGAGCCACTTTTCCCACCTTTGATTCTATGGTATAGGGCCCGAAGTACTTAGGGCTGAGTTCAGATGTTGGGGTGGCTGTGAAGGGTTGCTGTAGGAACCTGTTCACCTTAAGATAAACCCTGTCACCCACGTTGAATGTCCTGTCACTCCTTCATTTGTTAGCTTTCTGCTTCATCCTGTTCTGGGCTGTGGCCAGTTCCTTCTTAAGTATAGATAGTATCTCTTGCCTTTGCTGCAAATATTGTTCCACTGCAGCCATGGTTGTTGTGGAATTAGATATTGCTGGTAAGAGGGGAGGCCTATAACCGAACACAGCGTCAAAGGGCCTTCTCTTAGTGGCACTGTGAAAACAGGAATTATACCACCATTGTACTAAAGACAATCATCTATTCCAGCTTTTAGGTTTAGTGAAGCACATGCACCTTAGATAAGCTTCCAAACACTGATTAACCCTCTCGGTTTGGCAATCAGATTGTGGATGATAAGTAGTAGACATATGCGGCCCCACCCCCAAACTTTCAAACTCTTGCCAAAAATTGCTAGTAAAAATCTTGTCTCTGCCAAACACAATTGATCTAGGCACCCCATGAAGTTTAACCACAGAATCCAAGAATGTCCATGCCACCTCCTGAGCTGAGAAGGGGTGTGTGAGGTTGATGAAGTGTCCAAACTTAGTTAGCCAATCCACAACTACCAATATTACATCCTTCTCTTCAGATTTAGGTAGCCCCTCCACAAAATCCATGGAAATGCCTTCCCATGCCTGCTCAAGTATGGCTAATGGTTGCAGTAGGCCTGGGTAAGACACCTGTTTTTGCTTACAACGTTGGCACGTTGTACAGGACAGCACAAACTCCACCACATATTTTTTTTGCTTTGGCAAGAAGCTATCTCACCTCATGATATGTAGCTCTTATGCTTGAATGTCCACCTAATGGGGAGTAATGTAGTGTCTTTAGGATTCTTTCCTTCAACTCCTTATCGTCTCCTACCACCAGCCTCCCATTGAATCTTATCAGGCCATTGGAGAGTGAACAACCTGGACTCCCTGCAGGCTGAACAGTGAGTTGGGACATGAGATCCTTCACCCACTCTGTCTGATCATAACTACTTGCTATCTCCTTAACCCACTTTTAGGCACCACTACAGTGATAGCTTGACAACTACCCCTCTCCTCCCTCTTGGATAGAGCATTTGCTACTACATTTTCCTTGCCCTTACGGTAGAGGACAGTGTAGTCCAACCCCATTAGCTTAGAAGCCCCCTTCCTTTGCAAGTGAGTCGGCAGTTTTTCCTGGGATAGGAATTGTAAACACTCATGATCTGTTTTAATTACGAAGGGGTTTCCCTCAAGGTAGTGCTTCCACTGCAAGTAGTTCCTTATCATATACACTTAACACAAGGTGCCTTGGAGCCAAAGCCAGACTAATATAGGGTAGGGGTCTACCATCCTGGATGAGCACTGCCCCAATCCCCTTATCACAAGCATCAGTCTCCACTACAAAAGTTTTGGAGAAATCTAGAAGTGCTAGTACTGGGGCTCATGTCATGGCCTTCTTTAGTGCCATGAAAGCTACCTTTGCTTGAGGGTTCCAATGGAAGTTATCTATCTTGAGGAGTTTTGTCAAAGGCCTACTAATGATACCATAGTTTTGTATAAACTTTTTGTAAATTGTAATATCTTGTTAACCCCAAGAATCCTCTAAATTCTTTCACCGTGAGGGGTTTAGGCCACTCCACCATTGTTGTGACCTTGCTAGGGCCTGTTTTAACCCCATCTCCAGATATTACATGGCCCAAGTATTCCACCTCCTTTTTAGCGAAGGTACACTTCGATAACTTGACATACAATTGGTTTAGATTTAAAGATCCCAAATGTGGTTCTGAGGTGGGTTAAATGTTATTCAAAGCTAGATTGCACGGAAACGAAAATGGGAAACATTTCTGATACAAAAAGGAAACGGGGAAACAACATTTTTTCAAAAAAATAGAAAACAAAAACGCAAGGTAAAGTGTAAATTTAAAAAATATAGGGGTTTTTCTGTAAATATAATTTTTAATATAAAAAGTTATAAAAAATAGTTCAAACATAAAACAATAAAATTATGCCATTTGATCTTATATGATGTATAGATATCCGAATGCTATAGTAATAAAATTACATTTAAATTTACACTAGACATACATAATTATAAAATTATTGACATTAAAATTATTTGAATTTAAAATTGAAAAATCAGTTCTATACATATTAAGAAGCATTAAAATATCATTTACACTTGAGTGATTGAGATGGCTCTAAACATCAAAATTGTTGAGTGATTGACCGTGTAAAATGGGTGAGAGCGGCCAACATGTAAAATGGCACAGAGAGAGATGTAAAATGAGAGAGTGAATAGAGAAAGAGAGGAGGGGTTTACTTAGAAGGAATTCAAGGGACGATTGGCGGGCTGCAACAACATGAGAGGGAATGACCACGGTGACTGAAAGAGGGGTGATCTTTGTTTGTGAGAGAATGACAACAACCGACAGAGAGAGAATGATAGAGAGAGGGGCGACCAACAGAGAGAGAACGGCGAAGGAACAACAACTGGAACCGGATCTAAAAGCAAAGGAACAACAACGAGGGAGCACCCGGAGGTCGGAGCAGCAAGCACTCGACTGAGAAAGGGACTTGGGATTCGAAAACAAAGTGAAAGAAGAAGAAGGGGAAGAATGAAGACTGAAAAAAGGGGGCAAAGGGAGCTCGACCTTTGGGATGCATATGTGAGTGAGTTGGCCCTGACTACTGTCGCTAGAAATGCATTTTTGGCCAATTTATGTAAATTGCGAAACGACCCTAAAACATTTCGGAATTTACAGAAACGACCCAAAAAACATTTCAGACTGTTTTCTCCGTTTTCGTGCTTTAGAGGTTCAAAGTTGGGGCTATATATAAGGATGTCATCAAAGAAGACTAGTATGAATTTTCTCAAATACGGGTTGAAGATTCGATTCATTAGAGCTTGGAAAGTAACTGGAGCATTTGTGAGTCCAAAGGGCATGACAACAAACTCATATAGCCCTTGATGAGTGCGAAAGGCTATTTTGGGTTATATCAGAAGGGTTCATCCGAATTTGATGATATCTGGATCTCAAATCCAATTTGGAGAAAATTTTGGCCCCGGATAATTCATCTAGCAAGTCATCAATGAGGGGTATAGAAAATTTGTTTTTGATGGTGTTGGAGTTGAGTTGACGTAGTCAACACAAAATCTCCATGTTCCATCCTTTTTTTTTTCAGCAAGTAAAACTGGGGATGCAAATGGGCTTTGGCTAGATTGGATGATAGAGGTGGATAGCATGTTTGAGACTTGCTTTTTTATCTTTGCTTTCTATATAGGTGAATATCTATAAGCTCGGATATTTACTTGTGTGGAATGGGGTTTTAGGTGTATGGAGTGGTCTAAGGGTCTTTGGGGTGGTAGGGAGTTGGGTTCAGCAAATAGGTCCTTAAATTATGCTAAGAGTAAGTGCAAGCTATCAAAAGTTTGTACCTTAGTATGAATTGGGCTAGTGATAGGGCCTTTGGTTGTTTGAGACTCCTTTTCCTCCACTTCCACTTCTACTCCCTCCCATTCCACGACATGTATTGAATATAGCTGTGAGATCTGTCCCTCTTTATACTGTATCAGCTTCTATAATTTCCTTCCATTGATCATTTTGCACTCCCCCTGTTCCAAACTTCCCACCAATGTTAATTTCATGCCTTCCATCTCCATAGTCACTTCTAACTTATTAAAGTTGAATGTTAGGGGGCTGATGGTCTGCATCCAATCAACCCCTAGAACGATGTCACATCCCCCTCAATTCTAGAATCCTTAAGTCAACTATGAATTCTTGCCCTTGCATCATCCATATGAAGTCCATGCATTTGCAGTGACTACATTTTGTGGCCATTAGCCACGGTCACTAATAAGGGAGTGGTGGATGTCATCTTACACTTCAATTTAGTGGCAGTGGCTTCATTTAAGAAACTCCAAGTGCTGCCACTTTCTATCAACACCATCAGTTTCTTCTTGCCAACTTGCCCCTTTACCTTAATGATCTTCCTCGTTGGGCCCCCTCTAAGTGCATGGAAAGAGATCTCTCTCCCCTCATGCTCTTGTTCTTCCTCTAGTGAGTTCTCTGCCACTTCACACCGTTCCTCTTCCTTTCCTTCTTCAATGTCACCTGCTCTGTCCTCATCCTCTCTTTCCATATTCAACAGTTGCCTCTTACACTAGTGGCCAGGGCTATACTTATCTCCGCATCTGCAGCACAAGCCCCATCAACCTCCTTTGTTCCATGGTAGTGGCCTTATTAATAAGAAGGTTGGGGCTTCCTTTAGGCCCTCCGGGAGCCAATCTGGCCACTAAGGCTCGGGAATTCCCTCCTATAGAGTGGCTAACAGAAGGGATGGGCCTTGGCAGGGTCTTGCTTCTCTTAAAAATAGCTTCCAATGTAAGCTCCTGCAACCTAGCTTTTTTTGCCGCCTGCCTCATCGTGGTCGGCATCATCATTTTTAGCATGGATCTCAACTCATCCTTGAGACTACTGATAAAGCTAGACACAAAATATTGATCTGTAAGGGAGGGTTGGGCATTCCACATTAAGGCTCTTAATTCTTCAAATTTCTCCTGATATTCAGTAACCGATCCCTCCTGTTTAAGTTTGTTGAATTCCTAACTTACGTTAGCCATATGTCTCTCCCCAAAACACTTGCACAACTCCTCTGCAACGTCAATCCATCTTGTTTCCATTCCCCTAGATCTGGACCATCCTTGGAACCATGAGTCAACCGTATCATTCAGATAGGTTGTGGCTAGGGTAATCCTCTGATGTTCAGCTACATTATAAAATTGAAAAAACCTCTCACACCAGCAGATCCACCGTGTAGGTTTGAATCCTTCAAACAGAGGTATCTCTAACCTCGGCATGGACCCGTGATTAGTTCTAGGAGAAGAAAATTCTCTTACTTGATCTCTTGGTTCCTCATAAGGCAAATTTCCTGCCTCTAGTCTAGGGAGAATGCCTTGGCCAACCATTCCAAAATCAGCTACTGATCAGGGAGGAAATTATGATGGCAACCGAAATCGAGGAAGCGAAGATAGCATATTGAACATGCTATTGATCCTTTGTCCGTATTGCTCCATGGTCTCCCTATGTTGTTGTTGTACTTTCTATATATTAGTTTTGATGATGAAAAACATATATTGGCTTAATCCTTAAGTCATGAATCAAGGTTATGGTTTTCAATATATATCAATTTCAATATTACTTTATGAAAATGAAAACCAAATGAATTCCAAGTATCGAGGTTTGGAAAACCTTATTTTTTCTAAGTCTAGAAGGTTAGCACCTTATAAGGGAACATATAAGAAAATGTTTTCATTTTGGAAAACTATCTCATGGTATTTCGATATCTAATATCCATTGGTGTTAAAATAATTTTTAACGATTTTTTCAAGAAATAGAAAGTATATATTTTAGAGGTAGTAATATTGCAAAATCTTAAGTTTGTACTAAAATCAAAATTCTACTTTCTTATTGTTTTGGATTTTGATTTTCTAGATATTTTTTTTGAATCCAAATAGGGGGTATACTTTCTTATTTACATTTATGTATTAAAGTAAATGGAAGGTAAAATATAAATAAAAGAAAATGTGGAAATTTACTAAAGAAATGTAAATATGTTGCAATGTATACATGCTGTGAATTGTGCTTTCAAGTAAATGCTTATGAAAATCTGTCATGTTTATATGCATGTTTCGAAACCCCTTATGTAAAGGCTTTCAATATTTTTGTACATGTTATTTCGAAACATCTATGTACTGCATATGTTTTCAAACTAGGTTTTGGACTATGTTTCGAAACCTATATTGTATGTTTCGAAACCTCTGACTTCATATCAACAGAGCTTTTAAAAATCAGAGTTATATATGTTTTGAAACAAGTTTTTGAAATATGTTTCGAAACTTCTGGCATTCTGTCAACAGATCATTCAAAACCGAGATACATGTGTGCTGCATTTTTGTCTCTATCTAAAATGCTTCTCAATCATTTGTTTAATGCATTCTCCATGCCATGAGATTCAAATTTGAATTTGAATTGGAGATCATGTGTACAATCATAAGTGGGGAATAGATTATGTCTCCCACTCAATGTTGTCTCTAAGTGCATGTCTAGCTGGAAATGTTGTATGTTTCAAAACATGAGGAGTATATTTCGAAACCTTAGTGTAAATTTGTGATGTTTCGAAACCTGTATGTTATGTTTCAAAACCTACTTTTCTATCTTGTCACTAACGGCTAGATTTCTATCTCTTGATATAAATAGCAAGTGTTTGAAGAACAAGAACAAGAGAGCACACACTACAGACACATACACAAGCACAAGTGGTGATCAAAACCTTTATTCAAGTTCTCAAAGAAGATATTCTACAATCCTTGATGTGCATTGTGGTGTAAAAAGGAGAAGCAAGCTGAAATCCGAAGTATCATCTTTCTAGCTCTCCTAACCTCAAACCAAGAGGTTTGTACAACCATTTGGTAAAGCATTTTATTACTATACATTCTATTAGGCTGTAAAGATAAGTTTCATTTATCTTATTAATATTGTAAGGTTTGAGTTTAGCCTAAAACTCATTGTGGTATAAAGATTTGAGTTGAACCTAAAACTCATTGTGTCAAAGGTTTGAGTTTAGCCTTAAAACTCACTTGGTGCTAGGTTTGAGTTGAGCCCGTAAAAATTCATTATACAAGGTTTTGGGGTGAACCGTGGTAGAACCCTTGTTGTGATTGATCACTAGTAAAAGTGATTGGGATTGAAAAATCCTTCAAGTGGGTAAGCTTGAAGGTAGTGGACTAGGCGGGGTGCCGAACTACTATATATCTTGTGTGCAATTGTTCTTTCGTTTTTACTTATGCTTTCAAAAGAACTATTTTCAAAGGCAAAAACAAAGTTTTCTTGAGCTTAAACATACATATTCATATAAGCATATCTTTGATCTCAAATATCTTTAGTATACTCTTACTTATGTAAATCATCTTTGCCAAAGATCATTATTTTGAAATACAAGCTAAGAAATTTCAAAACAAGCAAAATAGTAAGTTGTATTTCGAAACATACCTCATAGATTTTGAAACAAGCTAAAACAGTGAAGTATATCTCGAAACATATGTAGTAGGTTTCGAAACCTACTTAATAGAAAAGTTTATTTCGAAACATAGTATTTTACCATCAATCATTGTTTTAAATTATCGAAAATTTATACGAATCCCAATTCACCCCCCTCTTGGGATATATTTGCCATCATTAGGATCAACATATGCCTCTCCAATTCCCTCTGCACACCTTCCCAAGAGGCTACCATATCCTCCTGCATTTCATCCCTGATCGCCCTCACCTTTTCTCTACTTTGAGAGACTGCTTCATGAGTTTGCATCATGCCAAACTCCAATGCTTCCATCCTTGATTCCAATTGCTTCAATTTCGTTCCCTCCACCATCCAATCTGTAAGATCTACACCTATTCAATCCATTGTGATCAACAATTCCATCCTTCGGTCACAATTCGCCCTTATTTGATCTGCTTTGCTTGACCGTAGCCAACGTTGACTCTATGCCGAGGATCGCCGACTCTAATATCAAAATGTCAAGTCTTGAAGATGAGACTTGGCAAATTGAGAATTATAGACGTCTGGAAGAGAAAAGAAAACCTTTTGGAGACAGAATTTGAAAAGAGAGAGAAAATTGAGATGGAAAGAAATTAAGAGGGAAAGAATTTTGTTATTTCTCACATGAATTCCCATCCTCATACATCTTACCCTTATATAGGCTCTTCTCTTCAGCTAACAACATCACTGAGGGGTATAATCAACAATGCAACACTAACTAATTCAGTTGGCTGATGCCAACACATCCAAAAAATTTCAAAATTGCCCTTGGATCGTGACACTTTTATACATGAAACATTCAATATTCATTATAATTAAAGACCAGTATGAAAAGGAAGAGACATACCTGCTTATTACCCCTTGAACCAAGGTGGGGTGTAGCCACAGTAATGAAGTTCATAGGTTCTAGACCACCTATTGTACCCTTGAATTCCTCTTCACGGGATTTAAGTGATAAATCCTCCACAATTTCCTTTTTGGGAGGCCTAAACAATCTCCCAATGGCATATCTTGCCACTAGTCCTCCAACTGAATGTGCAACGAAGGAAATTTTACGTAGATTTGGTCTTTGTTTAATCAACTCAAGGACCTGCCATGTATGCACTCAGCTAATATCAGAGGACACACAGATACATCTTGTTTGTTCAGGACAATTAAGCACATTTTGAAGTCAAAGCATCTAGTCTCATGGTAACTCTAATAGCAGAACAAGAAACTAACCTCCTGTGTCAATCGCTCACCCATGACATCCACACCATCTAATGTCAGCTTGGCTGTATTTCGCTCACTACCTGTAAACCAAGTCAACAACATTGAGGTAGGACCAAGTTCTCATTACATTGAGTACAGACTTTTTACCATCGGTTCTCTTTATGATGTTTCATATATTATATAGATACATATATGTACATAAATAAATTAAGGGGCGGAGGAGTCAAATAATGATAAATTGAATTGGCTCTCCCATGAATTATAGTATTAAAGCAGTCATAAGTGCATATCTCCCATTGATATACTGATATTTTTACATGTTCTTAAATGGTTCAGACATTGCATAGATGAAGAAAATAGAAGGAAATTTTCCACATTTATTTACACAAAGACAAAAGATAAGCAGAAATACAAAATGTTGAATGCACACATTACTCAAAGAAAACAGGATAGTATAATTTTTGCAGTCAGAGGTTGTATATATGTATTGAAAGGGGGTGGGGAGTTGAAATGCCAGAAGGAATGGTTAAAAAGGCTCCTTACAGTGGACAAATACTTTATCAGGGAGGATTCTAATAAATTGTTCAGATGCAAACTTCCAATCTGCGGCACTGCAAAACAATAGAGCACCATAATGAGTATACTGCATAAAATACAACAGGTTTCCAATAAGAAAGGGAGCAAATGTTGATATGCATAGGAAGTATTCCAGTAACTAAAAAGCCACTACTATTTGCCTGTATGGAAGACTGTTCCCTTAAAATGTAAAAAAATAACTTGCAGATATGAAATTCCTTTGTTGGAGAAGGGTGATGCCTGTTTATTTGGCTCCAAGTAGAAGTTTAAAAGCTGAAAATTGTGGCGGCTTCTTTCCGGAGAAAAATTTGTCCAAAAAGATAGATTTTCCGTTGCAAACGGAACCAAACAAAAGCTTCTATACAGGGGATTTGCAGAGTATAAACATCATAATAGAAATAACATTCAGTAACACCATCTTAAAATATCAGGACAGGTATGGGTGCAGCTAAAAGTTAACATCCACATTTGATCTAATCTCCGATATAAACCTATAATCGAAAGTGGGGCCATTGATGAAAACAGCATGAAGAAAGCAGGAAAGAGTGTCATGTCACCCAATGGAAGACAATTGTTATAACGAGTGATGAGAAAATAATCAATGAAGTCGCTGCCCCAGAAAACAAAAACAATAGGTCCAGTTCACCTTCACTTTCTCCTTTAGCATTCGGTAGGAAATTCAATGCATGTGGGGAATGAAAGGAACTAAAACTCCTGAAGCAATAGTCAGACGAAAAAATAGCAGGGCCTTCAAATATTCGCTAATACAATTGAAAATTTTCCCTTTCAGAAAACATCAAAAGCTAAATTTCATCCCGTAACCCCTGAAAATGCAAGTTGACATCTAAAACGGGCACATATGGAGGAAAATCCAAATTACACTCCAATCAAGGGTTGATTATTCCACACCAGCATCCAAAGTAATCAAAATTTGAAGTAAAATGCACCAAATCTATATCCGATGAAGAATTTACAGTGGAAACTGAAAATTAAGAACTCAGTTTGTCTTCCATATATATATATATATATATCACCTTCCCATGATTCCATGGACCATGACAACCAGATGATCAGCTGAAGAAGCATCAGATTCGCCACAGCTCCAGAAATCTTGCCCCCCGTTCACCGATTCTGACGAGCACACCCCCTTCTCCACAGCTCCGATCTCCATCACTCGTTCACCGTCAGCTCAGATCATTTACTCCGCATTCACTCTCGACACATAAAATTACAGGGCGGAGAGAGAGAGAGAGAGACCGGGGGCCGGGGGGGGGGGGGGGGGGGGGGGGGGCGAGAGAGAGAGATCGGAAAGCGATCGAGCTTCAAGTTCGAGGTCTCAAGCAATCGGCGAGAGGATCGTGACGGAGAGTTAGTTTTAGACTTAGTGGGAACGAGAAAGAGATGTCGAAGTTTAGTAATATATAAGAATTATTTTTAATGTTTAAGATAATAGAAAGCGGATATTTTTAAGATTTAATATTATATTATAAATTTTATTTTATTTTAATTAAATAATTAAAACATTCTTATATTTAAAAATCTTTTCCTCTTTTATTATTTTTCTTTCCATAAAATCCTATCTCTTCCTCTCTAGACACTATTAGATTTTATTTATTTAATAAAATATAAATTTTATGTGAAGTCTTGATTTAATAAATCTAAATTTTGTTTATTTTAATTTGATGAGTCTCAAAAGGGGTTTGAATTGAACATATCTCAAACGATTTATAAATTTGGCTAAACTCATATTGGTCTCGGATGACTAACAATTATTGATTGTTTATTTTTTTTTAATTTACTAAAATTAGGAAAAAGATGAAAGAAGATAAAAAAAACAAAATAGAAATGTAATGAAGGGTAAATGATTGTATCATTATTTCTTTGCTTAACAGAAGAGGAGTTTTTACTATTTTAAAATATAAAGAGTGATTTTTTGTAATTATATTAAATCGTAAGACTGATTATTATAATTTTTTTAAAAATAAAATATGTTGGGAGAGGTTCACGGATCTTTAAGTTGGGATTCAAGCAGCTTAACTTAGCCTTTAAGTTGGGATTAAAGTAGTTTAACTCAGCCATCTTGTCTTTACGTTCGGATTGAAGTATCTTTACTTAGCCAACTTGTTTTAAATTGAGTGTGATTTTGTTTACTTTGAAATAACTTAAAAAGGTCATTTGGATCTCTCTCTCTACCTATTCTATTTCTTTCTCTTCTCTTTCTCCTTTTTGTCCACGGCTGCCACCCCATTGCATTGAGGCGACGATGTAACGAGTTGACAGTGATTGACAAGTTAACGATGAGATGAAAGAGAAAGAGAAATAGAAACGGAATAGATAGAAAAGAAGATTCAAAATGACTTTTTTACCCCTAAAGTAAATAAAATCACACTCCTTTAAATTGAGATTAAATTAGTTTAACAATCTTGTGAGTTTGTTGTTCCAAAGAGCAATTCGCGTTATATATCATGTAAAGGATGTAGCCTAATTATTGAACATTGAGGAGGATTCACAAGCAATGAAGGCGGACTTTTCATAAGGCCCATGAACCGGTTGTCTCAAGGGCCATGAAAATTTGATTATTTGGAGGACCATAAATTGGAAATCTCTCTCTTTATAAGGGCTCATCCCTCTCCCTCTGCAAAGCTTCACCGGAAATCCCTGGGAATTCTTCCTTTTTTTTTCAAGTCTGTTACGTGCAACGTCATGAGTACAATCTTCATATGCAGATAAAATATCCGTCACATACAATGGCTGGGACCCGCGGTGATTTCAAGAACAACTTTCACATGCGGGTAAGAATCTCGAGAACCCCAGTCTTGCTTGTTTAACTAACAAGATCAATAGTCTTAAAACTAAAGGAGACATAATATAACGCAATAGATACATCAAAACACCGTGGTTCTTACATAATGTTTCCATAACAAAGTACGTAATACAAACAACTAAATGATAACAACGTTATCATACAACTGTTCATACCGAAATACATACTAAAGCCTCCAAAAAGATACAACATCTATCAAACTAAGCATCATTGGCCCTCAACTGGCCATGTTCTTGCCCTCGCAACAGTCCCTAGCTGGAACGTTGAACGTTCCAGGGGCATAATCTAGGTTAGATGATAAAACATCTAAGTGATGGTATGAAACAGTCTACTGAATCCATGAAAGACATACGAGTATGGCATATACAGATAACAACAATGACAACAACACGTCTAATTTGAGAAATCTCCTTGACATACTCAACCTCATGTGGAAAAATCATTCCACACACCGTTGGGGCTGATCTTGCCGTGACATACTTAATCCTCGAGTGCCCTATCGTGTCACCCGTTCACCTGGATTAACCTTGTCCTATTCTCAAGAAGACATCATCCTGTCCCCCAAGGACATAACCACAACACGAAAACCAATACCCGATAATATGAAAATCACACGCCATACACCGACTCTTTTGTAAGTAAAAACAGTTAATGCAATATTTTAACGCCCGTATATGGCAAATTAAATTAATTTTGGGGTAATTTAAATTAAAAAAAATAGTAAAATAATTGGTTGTGAGTAAATAAAATTAAATTATGTGATTTTAAGGAAATAAGAAATTAAGATAATTAATTTTGTTATTTAGGAATTTTTGGAAAAAGAAAAAAATTAAAATAAATCAAGTTGTGGGATTTTTAGAAGTTTCGGGCATTTCTGTAATTATTATAGGGGGTGATTGTGTGATTAATGGAAGTTGTGGGGTGCCGACGTGAATCGCGGAAGAGGCCAAAAGTCACATTAAATATAACTTAAAACATATATAGGTTAGATGTGAATGTGGGCGCGGGCGGTTCGTGCGCGAGGCGGCCAGCCGGTGGACGCGGCTTCGAGTCCGCGGGCAGGCGTGCGCGAGAGGTGGATTTTTGGGCTGATTAAATCAGCCCAAGGACGTCGAAACGACGTCGTTTCAAAGGAGGCGGTGGCCTCACCAGCAGCCGCTCCAGCGCTGCCACGTGGCGCCGCCCCCCCTTGCCCCCTTTTTGCGCGAGATTTAGCCCGATTTCAGGCGTGTTTTGAGTGGAATTCAGTAGCAAAAATTTCAGAAAAAAACAGCAGTGCGTGCGACGTAAATTTGAGGAATTTGGGCTTCAAAAATCGGATTAAACTCCGTTTAATCTCTGATTTAATTATCCAGGTATGTAATTAAACTAGTAATTAATATTCTCTGCGGTTGAAATTTCATTTGGGGCCCAATTTTATTAATTTTATCAATAATTGGAATATTGCAGTTTGTATAACTTTGACCGTGTTTGGTCAAATTGAGCCTAAGGTTATCTCCGGAAAGGCAAGTTCTTTATACCCTCATTGTCGATTCTTTCGATGTCAATTTATTTGACCTCCCTTCGTTGGATTTGGCTGTTAATAAATTATGAAATTTAAACGGTGTGTTTAATAATTTAATTTATTAACCTGGTTTCGAGAGTATTATTCGTTGGTTGCCTACGGGGGTTTGTATCACCCCCAAGCCTATGGGAATGATGTCGTACTCACCCGGGGCTAGGTTCTTAGCTGTCGGGTATTATTATTAGATTTTTGGTTATTTATTGACTAGAGTGGTTAGGCAGTGGGGGCAAGGGTTAGCTATACGGAGACGGTGTGACTGTTATACGGTCTATTTTAGACCGTTAGATGGTCTCTCCTAGTCACTGACCGCTGACCGGTGTCAGGCACTGCTAACCTACTCTACCGTTATGTGATTATAGCATGCCTGATTATTTTATTTTTGTTGCATGGTTTGGTATGCACATGGGTTCGGGCTACATGATGGGATCATCATGATTTGGTTATGCTTGATCACGGACATTTTAGATTGGTCAAGTTGCATCCAGCACGGGCATATGCATCGAGTGTGATTTACTACGTGGGCGGAGCATGGCTTGATGCCTGGATGTATGGGCGCCTTGTATCACGTTGGTGCTCATTACGCCTTGCATTTTATATGCATTGCATGGTTACTGGTAGTTATTAGTTCTCGGACGGGAGTACCGTTCCGAGGGAGCCTTTGGCTCGGCTGTCGGGAGTACCGGCAGGGATACGAGTGACGGGAGTACCAACCCGGGACAGTGCGCACAGGTTTGTGGTGATTTATGTTGCCTTTCAGGGCAGCGGCAGGTTGGTATGAGACTTGGGTGCCAGGTGTTTTATGTGGGCCCCAAGGACCGGTATATGTTTTATTATGCGGCACTGTTGCGTTGTTGCGTCACATGACTTGTGTGTACATGTGGGTTTATATTTGGGGTGATCTCCTCTTCTGTTTCGTTTACAGCCTTCCTTTTCATATAAACTTGCTGAGTCTTACGACTCACCTTGCTTTTCATCATTCCAGGTAAGGGTAAAGCTAAAGTCGAGGGCGAGGACCGCGCTACCTAGCAACCAGCCGTGTCGGTAGGGTGTACAGTTAGCTGCCCCCGTTTTCTCTGATGTTTTGTTAAGAGTTCTGACTCTCATTTTTGACTGTGCCCGGTTGTTCCTTGTATCTTTTATCGTTGGCACAGGTGTCTGTATATTTTTATATACTCCTTGACTGCTGTTCCAGCAGGGTACTTGTAGGCGTGCATGTATATTATTTTGCTTCCGCTGTTGTATTTTTCGTATGTATGCATGCCAGAGTATTTTTGTCTTGTGTTTGTTTCTCTTCTCTTATGTAGGCGCTCTCGTTCGGATAGACCGGGCGGTTGGGATATCCGGGCGGGGTTGCTTACAAATATACCACATGTTCAATATGCATATGATGCCACAAGTACATAAGTAAAATGCCTATATATAAAATCTCGAGTTCTGGAGGGTATAATCGCTCATCAGAACCGGCTCAATCACATGCAACCTAACCTCGAGAGGGTATAACCACTTACTTGAACTCACTATACGCACACCAAGACACCTCCAAGACAAAGTAAGATTAAAATCAAACAACTCACCTAAACGTATTCGGATTGCCCCGATCCTCATGCGCTACCTCGATTTGCGTGCCAAATCACAAACACCCGCACATATACTTAACCTCGAGCCACAACACTCGCTAAACACAATATTTAATGAATAAAGCATTAAAATCCATTTTTCTTCAATTTTTCATAATTTTCTCCCGATTTTTATCTCAATAATTCAAAAATAATTATCTCCTCAAAAATAATTATGGAAGAAAAATACCATAATTACCCCTATTCATGCTCTCTCACGCGCCTAGCGCGTGGCTGTGCGTGAGGTGTGGGGCGTACAGCTCACGCGCCACCATCTTTCTCGATTTCCAGCCACCGGAGATGACTCCGATAGCCGATCTGAGGGTACCCCCTTGAAGCCCTTGAAGATTCGATCCTAATGGCACTGGTTTTCGGCCGAAAGGACACCGAAAAATGCCCCAAACGGGTTGTTGTAGGCAGTGGAAGCGGTCTGCCTCGAATTTTTCGGCCGAGCCTTAAACGGCCATCAAACATGCTCCAAATACTCCGAAATGCTCCAGATATGATCCTTGAACCCTTGAGACCAAAAGCCCTCTATCCCTTGCCTTCGATTCACTCCCAAAATTGATCAATTTTTGGGCAAACTTTCGGCCAAAACCTAGCTATTTATAGGCGATTTTCCAGCCAAATTCCGACCAATTAGAGGCTAAACCTTGACCTCCAAGCAAGCCTCCGCCGTATACGACCCTCCTCGAGTCACCCTCGGCCGTTCTATCAACGAAATCGGCGGCCACGTGCGGTGGAAGGCGGCGGCCTAATTTCCCTTGCGCGTTCACATTGCCAACTTCCATTTATTACACTTTAATCCCCTGTTTTTTTCAAATGATATTTCTGCCATTTCCCTTAACCCTTTGATCTTTCTAACAATACCACAAAGACCCACAAGTTTAGTACTTCTCATTTCATCCTCAAAATTCCTGAAAATTTATCATTTTGCCATCCCTCGGGCAGAATTATAAAATTACACTTAGGTCTGATTGACCGATTTGACCTTAAATATCTTCGTTTCAACCCAAAATCGCTCAAGGGTTGTTTCATACATAAAATCTAAGTTCTCAAGACACTCCGTTGACTTTTCGGATATTCCCTACGTCGATTCGATTTTCTCAACCCGGTCGACAGTTGTACTGAAAATTGTTCCTGATCCAACTTCTTTCATCACCTAAAATCATAACTCGTATTACCTGTCAATACCATTATATTTTCCTTGGCTATCTAAGGTCTGGGGTACTCCCTCTGACTATTTCAATCATTTAAGACTGCGATAATGTGTCATATAACCTCATTCTTTTGATAATTCCTTTTATACCCTTCATAAAATACCATTTATAGCCTCAAGAGATTCCTGGGTATTACAGCCTCTCTCTCATTTTGCTGTTTTTTTGCCCTCGCTCTCACTACCTCTCTCTCACTTCATAGTTTTGAGCCTTCGTCACAGTTTCGCACCCTCACAGGCTTACCCTTCGTCGCTCGCCCTCGTGGCTGGTGGCTCGCCCTTGCCCCTTGCTTCGTTGCTCACTATCGTTGGTGGCTCGCTATCTCAAGTACGACATTGCAAGCGAACAGATGGGATCGACGACGATGGCTTATGTTGATATGAGTCAATCGATTGGTTGGACAATTCAGGTAAGGTCTAGTTTCTTTATCAATTCTTCAATGCGTGATTTCTATTATATTCCTTCTTAAGCAATTACATGTGAGTTGCACAAAACATATTTTGTAGAGTAATGATTCATATATATATATATTATAATTAGAGTTAGAGTCATATAATGTAAATAAAAAAATTAAATTAAGATTATATTGTTTGATAATTGAATTTAAGGTTTCTATTTATAATTAGTAATTTTAACTCCACGTTTGAACGAGAGATACGAAGAGGGAGGGGACAAGATAAGAACCTTTCCCTTGTTTGGAGGGAATTCATAATGGAAAGGTTCAGAAAGGGAGATGAAATTACTCTCGTCTTTTTTTTTTTTACTCTTATTTTGCTTACATCTTAATTTGGGGTGTAAGGAGAGAAAAGGAAATATATTGTAATTAAATATAATTATTATTTTTACTATTTTATTATTTATTTTAAAAATTAAAGGGTATAATTACAACTTTATTTTCTTCTGTTTTTTCCATCTTCTTTCTCAATCCAACCAAAATAAAATTATATTATTTTCATTTATAACATATAATTCTTTCCAAATATAAAACTGTAACAAAATTTACGTTATTATTTCTTCTGCTCTTAAATTGCATTTGGTGCCTTCCTACTAAAATCTCAACAATCACATTGTTAGGAATTTAATGTTGATGTGTTTAATAGACATGGCAAAGTATTAAAAATTTGAAAATTGATTTTCTTTGTTGAGAAAGTATTTAAAATTTCAAAAATACCCTTTTAACTTAGGTGCATAAAGGACATTTATTAAGTATTAATAATTTAAAATATTATATTTAAATAAATATGTAACAAAACAATGTAATAACAACAATTCAAAATAATGTAATTATTTAGTATTTTTAGTAATACCAAAAATTTATATACACATATATATATATATATGTGGAAAGCATTATTTATATAAATATCATAAAACATATTATGTATATTGTATATATATATTGCAAGAGGAGATGGGAGTTAAAAATATTATTATATTATATATATATATAAACATATTTAGAATAAGGGTGCGTTTGATTGCAAGGGTGGAATTTGAGTGGAAAGAAAATGAATTTCAGGGAATTGAATTCTAGGGAAAATGAATTCTTGGAAATTGAAAGTTTAAGCTATTTGATTGGTATAATTTTTTACCTAGAAAATGATGTTATTTTCCATCTTTTGGTGTTTGATTGGTAATATTTTCCATAGAATTGGATAATTTTCCTAACATTTCATGTTTGATAGGCATTATTTTTCATGAAAAATGACACATTTTTCATGAAATTCAATGGTGAAAATGTATTAAAAAATATTAAATCTTATACAGAAAAATTAAAATAATAACGTATTTTAAATTAATTAAATTATTTTCTCAAAAAATAAAACTACAAATTTTTTTTTATTTTCTAAAGAAATAATTTATATATAATTTTTGACATATTCACTTTTTATATATTTATATTTATTAATTATTAAATTTTTAACATATTCACTTTTTATACATATATTTATATATTTATATTTATTAAATAACCATCCTAAATTTAGCATATTCACTTTTTATACATATATTCATATTTATTGAACTCCCCTTGTAAGGGCCCACTCTCGAATATTCCCGCTAGCATAGAATATTCGAAAGGAGGTCATCACAGAGATGATATAGAACAACCACAATTAAACAAACAACTCATTTCATTCATTAGCAGCGAAAACCATGTTTAAGTTCAATGACACTTCTAATAGCTCAAGAGTCGGGCTCAACGGCCATACAAAATAGATAAGAGACTCTAATGTTAACTAACAAAATAAGACTCATTTCATCTCAAGTCTCACCAAAATGCTAACAGGATCTTCAAGTTAGGACGCGTCCCCGTACACCTCTATCCTCAGGCCTTAGTCCCACTGGACTCACCCCCAATAATAGCTTTCCCTTTACCTGGAATGGCAAAGAAGATCAAGTGAGCCACAAGGCTCAGCAAGTTCTAGGGTAATAAACAATGATTATGAACCAAGAATAAGGAGGCACCAAAGAGAGTACTCCAGAACATCATTGATGTATACAAGTATCACATTTTAAGACTTGATCAATTCCAAGTTAAATGTATAATGCCACCATGTACTATTATGCAAATGTGCATATAAATGTAATATCAAAATCAAGTCTCATAGGCTCGCGAGCCATAAATCAACACATGCCAAAGTGTATCACATAGACAAAACCTCACAATAAATATGGAGCCAACATGTCAGGCTATGGCCACCTCGTCCCGGGCCAAGTGCTCTAGGGTACCCTTTCTCCCTCCGCGCAAAATAATAGGTGCGCAAAATATATATATATGGAACCTGTACATGTATGCGTCATGTATGCATTTGCCAACCACATGTATTTAAATTCCTAATTTTGCGATATTCATGCTGTTAACATCACTTACCCATACCGAGTATTTTCCCCATCATCAGATAAATTCAACATATCTTACTTCATAATGTTTACCACATTCAAGATGTAATTTATGGCACAAAAATGCTTAATGTAATTTACAACACAAGAATACTTCTTTGAGAGATGCTATTTAATATTAAATCTCGATTCACCAGTTGAGGTGTATTATAAATTTAATAACTATTATTCCCATCATATGATTGTTGTGATTTCATTTAACCAGTGATAGTATGCATTTACTTGCATTCATGCTCATAGCTCAAATTCATTATTCGACCCCATGCAATCAAATGACCACACCACGTGAAATTGCTGACCAAACATAATCCTGAAATTTTTCTAAGGTAATGGACCAAATAGAACATTTTTTGAAAATGTCTTCATCTTGAAAAACTAACTCCCAGTAATTTGATTACTAACATTTATTGTTGTAAAAATGATTTTTAATGAATTTTTCAAGAAACGGAAATTATGTATTTCGATAGTGGTAAAATTGCAAATTCATGGATTTGTACTAAAACCAAAATTCTAACTTTTTATTTTTATGGATTTTGATTTTTTTGATATTTTTATTGAATCCAAATGGGGGGTACTTTCTTATTTACATTTATGTATTAAAGTAAAGGAAAGTAAAATATAAATTAAGGAAAATGCAAACATTTACTTAAGTTAAGGAAAGGTAAATATATGAGGTGAGAGCTGATAGCTCCCATTCAAGGCATATGGGACGAGCTCGAGAACAGCTCGAGGTCTTGAGGTCGCAGCTTACGGAGACAGCTCAAGAGACCTCGCGGAAAGGACAAGCGAACGAGCTCGGGGTCATGAGGTGAACGAGCTCGCGGTCAAGGGGTTGAGCAAGAGCTCGCTGGACGAGCTTGAGGTCAGGCGCGCGGCCAAGAGCTTGACAGATGAGCTCGCGATTAAGCGGCCAGGGAGCTTATAAGTGTGAGCTCGCGGCAAAGAGCTGGAACGAGCTCGCGGAAAGAACTGGAACGAGCTCGCTAGAACATCAATGACGTTGAACGTGTATATATATATAACTGGGTTTGCCAAACAGAACAGAACAGAACAGAGGCATTCGAATGACTGTTTAAGCATAATATATTTGTGGATTAGCTAGGCAGGGCATGCTTTAATAAGCTTTTCAAATCTTTGGGGGGGGGGTATCAGCTCGTTACGCATATTGAATATAAGTATTTACAAGTGGGTCTCATATATATAGGCGAACAGTTTATATATATTTTCAGGTGAGGCTTTTGCTGTTTGCTCCAAATACCTTAATGAAATCATTTAATGGTGACTTAGCACTCTACATTCAGCTATGGGTGAGAGCTTCCAAAAGTGATACAACATGTACATATATAAATGCCTGAACAGGGAGCAACGAGCTAAACAAAAACCCAACTGTAAGTAAGAAGGAAAGCCATTCACTGAACAAATATTAGGGTGAATCAAACCCCGCTTGAGACATCAAATGGACTTCACAGCAACTAGGAACTTTATAAACAAAATAGACACAGTGGAAAACACTAACAGCGAGGTGACACAATAAGCAACAGTTTGCAAATCAAGGAAACTTGCATTTCAATATAGAATATATCTAAGAAGGAGCTCGCACTGAAAGATAACATGGTTGCATTGGAATAAAAATGGGTAAGAGAACTTGCCTGTTGAGAATGAAATCAGAGAGAGTTCCACCCGCGCACATGAAGCAAACAGCAGCAGCAAACAGAAGTGATGGAATAGGATGGAGAGGGTAAAGAAGAAGAAGAGCACGGAGATGGACTTAAATAAGCAATGGAACAGTGCATTCAAAAAGAAGGGATATACCTTGCACTGAAATAGGATATTTGTGCACAGAGGCTGCTGGGAAAAAGGAACGCGCATAGGTCTGCACGCCAGCTCCAGAATTTACTGAAATAACCCTCTTTTCATATTACAAACAAAAAATATCCAGGGGCTTGAGTGACAAATGCTACTTAATTTATTTTCTTTTCCCTATTTTCTTATTACACCATCAAGCCCATTATTTCTAAATAATTTCTCACCATAGGCCTAAGCCCAAATCACATATATCCCATATACATATATTCCAAGCCCACCAGGCTTAATTCTCTACTTGGGTTAGACATCTCATTAACTATTTAATTGAGCCCCTTTCACTTAAATTTCTGATTCCATGCACTATAGAATAAAATTATGTAATCTAAATTATTTCTGTGCCACCAAGGAAATTAACATTAAGCATTAATAAAAATATTTAGTCCAACATTCTAATTGCGAAACACTGACGTCAAGTATTAAAACACCTAGACCCACTTTAGGGTCGTTACACCCCCCCCCCCAAACCAAACCCCCGAGCGGCTGCCACCTCCATTTTTCAATTATCAGAAAAATTCCATTTCCTCCCCCAAAAAAATTGATTTTCTTGATTTGAAGGAAAATGACCTCACGTGACCAATGGTAGGAAATAAATTCCCTGGAAAAAAAATGCTATCAAACAATGCAAAAGTTGGAAAATGGGTGAAAAAACTACATTTTCCTTGAAAAATTTGGGCTATCAAACACGCCCTAATTGAGTTTTAATCGTTCCATTCCATATAATTATCCAACTAATTAAACTCCTAAAATTCAATTTACATAATCTAGAACACACAAATCCAAATACACCCACTATAAGAAAAATGTATTTTAGCGACGAAATTTAGTGACAGAATTATTCCGTCGCCAATTAGTGACGGATAACGAATGAAATCCCGTCACTAAAATTAAAAAATATTAAATAAAAAAATTAAAATTGAACCACAGGCACCTGTTGTTAAAAAATAAAAAATATTAAATAAAAAAACTAAAATTTAGCAACAGGGTCAACTCTATCGCTAAAAAATAAAATAAAAATTAAATTAAATAAAAAAATTAAAATTTAGTGACGGGTAAAACCATTGCTAAAAAATAAAAAAAATTAAAAATTTAATGACGGGCCAATCTCATCGCTAAAATATTAAAAAAATTAAATAAAAATTAAAATTTAGATATAAAGAATTTAAATAAAGAAAATTAAAGTTTAGGACAGACGATTTCCGTCCTTAAAAAGTAAAAAATAATTAAATAAAGAATAAAAATTTAGCGATGAAAAATATCCCGTAATTAAAAAATAAAATAATTCAAACTTAGTGACGGGGAGATTCTCGTCACTAAAAAATAAAAAATAATTAAATAAAGAATAAAAATTTAACGACGAGAAATATTTCATCGCTAAAAAATAAAAAAAATTAAATAAAATAATTAAAATTTAGCGACGGGTCAATCTTATTGCTAAAACATAAAAATAAATAAATAAATAATTCAAATTTAACGACAGAACTAAAAAATAAAACAAAAATTAAAATTTAGCCACGGACAATCCCTTCATTAAAAAATAAAAATTAACTAAAAATTAAAATTTAGATAAAAAATTAAATAAAATTAAATAAAAAATAAAAAAATTTAAATTTAGCGATGGAGAGATCTCCGTCGCTAAAAAATAAAAAATAATTAAATAACAAATTAAAATTTAGTGACGGGATAACCTCGTTGCTAAAAAATAAAAAAAATTAAATAAATAAATTAAAATTTAGAGACGGGTACACCCCGTCACTAAAAAATAAAATTTTTTAAAATAAAATTAAATAAAATAATTCAAATTTTGCGACGGGTCAACCTGTCGTTAAAAAATTAAACAAACATAAATAAAAATATAATTTTTCACTACTAATATTAATATTAGTAAAAATTAAACTTGTAATTTTTAAATATATTACAAATTAAAATGAAAATAAAAACATATTTTTTCACTGTTAATATAATAATTAATAAAAAAATTAAATTAATAACAAAATAAAATTAAAATTAATACTCATTTCCTTTTACTAATATTAATATTAAAATTAATATCATTAAATAAATTTGAGAAATTTTGGTATAAGTATAATTCTGAAATATTTAGAAGAGAATATTATAAATATATTTTATATACATCAATAAACAAGAAGGCTTCCAAATCGGCTAGCTCGCTCGCGGAACTTAGTCATGAGAGGTTCGGGGTTCGAATCCGATAAAGAGCAAAGATAATTGTTAAAATTAATATCCCAGCACTACCATGTGGCGAGCAGAGGCGCAGCCACGTGGTGCACATGAGGGGAGGTTGGGGCCTGACTCGCGTTGAATTTTGAATTTTGGAGTTGAATTTAGCGACGGGGTTAGCCCCGTCGCTAAAAAATAAAATAAAATAATTAAATAAAAAAATTAAAATTTAGCGACAGCCTCAAACCCCTTGCTAAAAATAAAAAAATTTAAAATTTAGCGACGAGTTCAACCCCGTTGCTAAAAAATAAAAAAATTAAAATTTAGCGACGGGCTAAAACCGGTCGCTAAAAAATAAAAAAAATAAAATTTAGCAACGGGTTCAACCCAATCGCTAAAAAATTAAATAAAATTTAATAAAAAAATTAAAATTTAGCAATGGGGTTAACCTGTCACTAATTTCATCGCTGATTAACGACGGGTACAACCTCTATCGCTGATTTCGTCGCTAAAAAATACCCGTCGCTAAATTTCAACGACGCCCTTTTTAGCGACGAAAATATTCCTATCACTAAATCCGTAGTTAAAAAATTTAACGACGGATTTTGATGTTTTAGCGACGAAATAACGTATATTTGTATGGTTAGGATGGTGGTGCAGGTAAAATTAAAAATTTTAATGTGCATCAGATATATATAGTGAAATCAATAAATACACATACTATAGACAATTTGGATATTTAAGCAATACATTATTTCATTATATAAAATATAATAAAAAATACTTTGATGTCACGTTAGATACTAAAACTATTTATGTATCGAGACTGAATCCACCTCAAGTTATGGTGGTTCTAGTTTATCCACATCTAACGTATTATTCGATATCACTTTGTGCACCTCTTCTTGTGCTAACTCGAGGATTCTGTACCACTAGCTCTTGCGTGACTCTTACACACTTGTTAATTTACGAAGACAAAAGCAGAAATTGACAAAAGAAGCAAAAAAAGTAGAAATACATAAGCCAAGCAATTTTAGCAATCTGAATTTCACTTCTTCACATCCAATTTTAGGTTGTAGAGTCACCCCACCACCTCCTCCCAATTTACTATCACGTGGACCAAATTTAGGAAGACTGAGGCAGCACCGAAAGTCAACTCCCAAGCATGAGATAGTTGACTCTCTATGCTCTAGCACACTAATACTTAATGCATTGTCATTAGTAACAGTTAATGACAAATTTGAGACACAATTGACTCATAATGTTAATATCAGACACAACACTATTATGGTATGTGATTTTTTAGGTTTACTGCTTGTTAGCAAACAGATAGCCCCAAAACTCGTTTGGTACCGATTAACACATTGATCCATCACATGAATCTCTTCATATTTCAATGACAATCTGAGAGGTCCTGAGAAGCACCTAATAATAGTTCAGGACAATATAAAAGACAGTGAAGTCTCACTTTAAGTAAACATATTACAGTTGACGATTATCGTGTGTTATAATCCTTCCACCACCTAATGTCCCAACTGAACAAGAGTAATGGAACGATAATTTTACAAACTCAGTAAGTATATGTTCAATCTCATCAGCATAACTAGATGATACTTCAGGAAACACATTTCCTGATAATCAATTTGCCCTAGGTATGGACTGTCCTGTCACACTAATAATAGACGACATAGGACGTTCATCCCATCAATAACAACGAGGGTGATAGATCATATTCCTGAACATTGCCTCCATATACCAGTAATATGAACCACATAGATAAACATTTCTACCTCGCAATTGGATGATTCAACCCATTGGCAAATCCTGCACACCAATACACAAGACAACCGTGTTAGTTCAAATTTAAGGATCAACTACATTATTGCAACTAAACAACATAATCATTATCCGTAATGCCATGTGATCAATCATCAGCGTCACATTCAGTGTGTTATTCTTCAACAATCACCCATGAGTTTACTAGAGACATCTTCATATCATATGGCATGTGACTCATCACCCTTACCATCAGTAATTCATACTAATCAAGGTAGTAAACTCTATATTAGTCCATATTTAACTAATCAAAGTTTCCATCTGATTAATCTAAGGACTAAAAATCAGGGGCAGACCCAGCCCATGGGCAGGATGGGCTGGAGCCCCCCAATTTTTTTTTTTTTAAAAAGTAGCCTTTTAGTATTAAAAAAATATTTTTTTTTCTAAGCCCACCCTAATCAACTAGCCCAAATATTTTTTTTTTCAAACTTGCCAACCAACCAGCCCAAATATATTTTAGTCCAAGCCTAAATATATTATCAACCCAAACCTAGAATAAATCTCTAAAATATTTTAACTCTCAAATCTGAAAATTAAACCTAAGCTATTCTTTCAAATTGGCTCTTCCTATGGCGATCTTTTTCTTCAATATTGCCTCAACAATCAGTTTTCTACTTTCTCATCTTCCAGAATCAAGATCTATTTAATAAATTGAATGGGGGTTTTCGAGGATGGCTAGGGTATTTCTATTTAATATTTATTTTTTGGGGGGTTGTTAGAATAGCAGTCTTCGTCAAGGCCAATTCTTATTTAAAGATTAAATTTTTTTTGGGTAGACAATCTCCATCTGAAGACCACAATTTCTAATTCAATTTATGTGGGTAGAATAGCATTTTTGGTCGTAGTCCATCTTTACTTTGAGTTTATCCCTAGGGCCTATTTGATAACTGATTTTCATTCAGTCTTTCTAGTTTGGAGACCACAAAACTAATTTCCATATTCATTTAGATCCGTTTGTGAGCCAAGATCGAGCTCGGCTTGTTTAAAATGGAATACTACCGACGAGTAACCAAGAACATAACTCTCATTCCATATGTTCAAAATATTTACAAGAGATCCAAACCATGAGATAGTACAAAAAAAAAAAAAAATCAAAATCAAACCATAAAACTAATAATATTGCCAATACTTAGTGATGATGATGGTTGTCAAACACAATGGGTCTTAGCTCATCGATGTCGTCTCGAAGTGGCATCTGGCTACTACTACTGTCATTAGGGTAAGGTAGAGAAGTGGTTTCGGAAAACTAGAGAGCGAGGCATTTTCTAGAATGATGGGAAGATCAGGGCTCCAGTTTGGCTTTGAATCAGGTTAAGGAACATGTTAGGGATGTGAAGAATAGTGTGCAAATAGTGAATCCTGCAATAGAGCTCAATAAGCTTGCAGATCACTAACCTGTTGTTGAAGGGCAAGAATTTGAGATACACAACCATAGGCGGGGTTTTGAAGCCGGGGTTGAGCTTCAAATAAAAATGTCATAGCAGCTCTAAGCCGGTCACTTTTCGGAAGATGGGCCAGGAGGATAGAGACATTTCTGTCACAAAAAATGCTGTGGATGGTAGCAAAATAAGTGGATCCTTTCTCATGACAGAAATAAGGAGCAAAGATGTACAGTGGGGTACACCGTATTCTCAAAACTCTACAGGCACCGCATCGAAACGGGTCGAACCTTGGCATGATAGATCCGAGTTCTGGCTAAATCTAAGTAAATCGGGTATGAGTCAGATCTAATTGGATGGGTTGAATCAGATATAGGTCAGATCTAATTGGATGGGTTGAATCAGATATATGTCAGATCTAATTGGATGGGTCGAATCAGATATGAATAAGATCTAATTGGATGGATTGAATTAGATATGAGTCAGATCTAATTGGATGAGTCGAATTAGATATGAATCAGATCTAATTGGATGGGTCAAACCTGAATCGGGTTGGGTCGGGTTTGGTAGCAGCGGGCAGCGGCGTTGATGGCCAGCGGAGGTGGCGATGGTCGTGGTGCAGATCTGGAAAGTGCGTGGCGCAAATCTGGAAGGTGCGCGGTGCAAATCAGGAGCGACCGGTGGATCTGGACGGTGCGCGGTGCAAACTGGTGGCTGTCGGTGCAGATCTATGACAGTAGTCGGTGATCGGTGGTTGCCGGTCCAGATCTAGGATACATGGTGTAGATGTGGAAGGTGCGCAGTGATCGATGGATCTGGAAGGTGCGCGGTGATCGGTGAATCTGGAAGGTGCGCGATGTAGATCTGGAAGGTGTTCGTGCGTGCAGGAGAAGTTCAGAGAAGAAGGGAGGAGGAAGAAGAAGGAGAAGAAAAAAGGAGGAGGAGAAAAAAATTAAGGAAACGAAATAAAAAGAAAAAGAAAATATTAAACAAATATTTTAAATAATTAATATTATTATATAATTAAAGTTATTATTAATTATTATATATTATATTATATTATTTATATATATGTATATTATTATATATTATTTATATATATGTATATTATTATATATTATTTATAATACATATTGTCGGCAATAATGATAGGGTCTAGGGTCCTACAATCCCACAATTATATTGTTGTGCTCAATTTTTTATTTTTTATTTTTTTATTTATTGTGAGGATTGCAATTAATTGATAAAATAAAAAAATAAAATGATATCAATTGATCAATTATTATTAATTAAATAAAAATAATATAATTAAAATTTTCATATAATTAAATTTTAGATTGATTAATAACATGACCATTTTTTGTATTTTTTTATTATTTTTTGTTTTCTCTTTTTAAGTTAATAAATTATGTTAAATATGCATACAAAATTCGTTAAACTTTTTTTTTTTATCTTTTTTTTTTTTTTTTGATAAAGCTCGATTAGAAAAAAAAAATTTGAAACCCCTCCAAATAAAAAATTCTAGGTCCACCCCTGTCAAAAATAATTTAAGAAGTCATTTCAGCAAAGAATTTTATCACAAAATCTTAATACTTTAAGAATAAAACTCTTAAATAAGAGATTTAGAGACCCATTCATATAAAAAATTAGAAAATTTATGAAAGAAGACAAATTTATCTTTTATTAATATATATAAAGATACAACAAATATATCGAGATCCAAATTTAGAGCATACTAGACTAACATATTCAAGAGTATGTAAATCAAAATCAAATCAATCTTGATTTGGAGAATAAACATTGAATATATGTGAGTGTATTTGATATTCAACAGTATACCAATCACAAAGCAATCTTTGATTTGGAATGCAAATTATGGAAAACGAGTAGTAGTTTGGAAATGAAGCTCCAACCGCGTCAAGATTAACATGATAATATTTCACAAACCAACCTGATCAGAGTAGTCTTTGCTCCCCACCTCGAAAACATTGAATCGAGTCGTCGGATACTGTAGAACTCAACTACATGGAGATGGCCGCGAGATTCGCCGGCCATATTGCCTGAATTCCCTCCCGAAGCAGTCATCGGCATTGGCATGGCAGCGATGCGATCCTCGTCGGCAGCTTCAGGATGCAATCTTAATTGCTTGGTGGTTGGATTGAGAACAAGAAGGATGGACTTTCTCTCATCATCGCCATAATATATATAGCCGGAGCAACAGAACAGCAAGCCACGGCATGAACTCAAAATTCTCGATCCTGATAAGCCTGGAGATAGCGTGAGAGCTCCGCCATCGGAAAAGTCGCCCCCCCCCCCCCCCCCCCCCCCCCGCGGGATTCTTTTGATTCGTTGCTCCAATTAGTGTTCAAGAATAGGCCGGAGACCGTGCCGGAATCAGCGATGAGAGAAAACCAGCGCTTGGATACTGATCTGAAGGGGAGGAGTGATTTCACGGGGAGGCGAGGCGAGGCGAGGCGAGGCGAACGAGGATTTCAGGTAACAAGACGTCGCTGTCGGTAATTTCATCAAGAGATGACAGGTTAGAGACAGACTTTTTATTTGCTACTGGGAAGTTGGCGTTGACAGTTCAATGCTAATAAGTAATAAATAATAATAGTTACTTCTAATTACCTGCCGCATTATAATTTTTTAATGATAAACTGAAATATAAAGATTAATTTATTATATAATCCCACTTATATTGGAATTATTATTATTATTATAACGAAAATAATTACGAGATCTTTTTCCACCAAAACGTGAAATAATAAATAAATTTGCAGTAACGTGCAAAACACACTCTCTTAGACTTTTATTAACCGTCTTACGGCCTTCTTCTTCGTTGACTTACTGCCATTCCTTCGCTGTCACGCCACAGACCACATTCTCCTTCTCCGCCCCCCCCCCCCCCCCACCCACTTCCTCCCAACCAATCTCTCCCTTCCTTTTCATTCAGACCCGGCCGCCCATTCTTCCTTCCTTCACAGTTTTCGATTCGATTGGGTTTTCTGTCTTATCCGAATCAAGAAAAGCATCGCTCTCAAAAGCTGCAACCCCACTCACCATTCCTTTGGATTCTCTTTCCAGCCCCACAATCCTTCCTTCATATATTCATGTGAAACTCTCGCTGGGAGGTTTTCTACTTCTCTTAAAAAATGCGCTTCTTGAGATTTTCCCTCTTCTTGTCCCTGCTTTCCCTCGCATTCTCCGACGAAAGTTTGGACTCCCACCTCCTTCCGAGGCCTTTGATCATTCAATTCCCGGACCCCATTGAAGCGGCGCAGTTCAGAGAATCGGCGGAGGAGCTTCATTTACACTGTAGCAGTTGGAGATTCGCCGCTGAGACTAATAATTTAAGCCCCTGGAAGACGATTCCGCCGGAATGTGCCGATTATGTGAAGGATTACGTAACAGGTAGGGCTTACGAAATTGACCTCCGAAGGGTTTCGAGGGAGGCCGGAGGGCACGCGAAGAGCGTTGAATTGGGTGAAGACGGAAAGGATGCTTGGATTTTTGACATTGACGAGACTCTGCTTTCCAATCTTCCATATTACTCGGAGCATGGTTATGGGTAATCTTCTTCAAACTTTGGCAAAGTATCTGTTTAATAATCAATTTCTTGAAATAATTGAACCTCAAATGTGTCAACCTTTATGCTTGATTTATTCTTTTGGGTGTTGATGGAATTTGATTTTGATTCTGCAAGTGAGGGTGGTAGAATTGAGGAATTCACTGATTTCTCCTTTGGGTTCTTGGTGGGAATTTGTAGGTTAGAGGTGTTTGACAGTGTGGAGTTTGATAAGTGGGTAGAGAAGGCTATGGCACCTGCCATAGAGTCCAGTTTGAAGCTTTATCAAGAGGTTGTGAAGTTGGGATTCAAGGTTCTCTTACTAACCGGGCGTAGCGAAAGGTACAGAAATGCTACTGTTGATAATTTGATCAATGCGGGGTTTCGAGATTGGGACCAGCTCATATTGAGGTCAGTTATAAAAATGTTCCACCTCAATGATAGTCTCTGTCATGCGTATGATGTTTATAGGCCAAACTTGTTTGATATAATACCTTTCCTTTGACAATTCATTGTAGTTTTATTGTTAGGTTTGGATACAATTTCAAGTGTTTCTAATGTTCATATATTGGGCTCTCCAGAAGATCTACAGTCTTGGGCAGAAATGTCGAAGTATTAGCTTTTACATTCATGAAATCACACTTTGAATGCAGAAATGCAAAATGCGAGTATTTTGATGAGCAAATCTTTTTATCTAGGTGATATTTTGCAGTCCATTTTATGTACGTCCAATCTACTTTGCCATAACCTACATTTCTAGTGTTTGATAACCAAGATTAGAGTGCACATCAGAAGTCCATACAAAAATGGCACATTTTGAAGTTAATAGTCAGGAACTAAAAGAAACAAGGATTTTCCAACCATCCGGTTCATTCTACATGTTATTGTCTCAATGGTAGTTTTACACTATCCGTATCTCATTATTTATGACAGAAATATCCAGTCACGCCTTATTAAATTAGATTTCTAAGTTATAGGTTAACCATACTTCGAATTTATTTCTAAATCTACTATCTACTATTTGCAAAAAATTTCTGAACTACTACTCTTTTGAGAACTATTTAGCAAAGTACTACTGAGTATTTTACGTTAGGATGAAATTGCTGGTTCACTTAGCGCTTTTCTAAAGAATAATAAAGAGCCGTTGGTTGAACCAATGGTTCTTCCAAAATAATTAAAAAGAAAATTACTTAAGAGTAGTAGTTTCTTAATAAGTTTGGTTTGACCAGTAGTTAAGTTTAATAATGTGGGTGTTTCTTTTATCAGATCACACACCACACACAGAAATCAAGAGAAAAAAGACACCAAAATTACATGGTTGGATTTTAATATACCTACACTCATGATCTCACAATAATGGGATATATCTGCTTGGTCAATGATGATATAGTTTTATTACAGGAAAAAATAGATTCCCTCCCATGGCATAGTTTTTGCACGAACTAAACCATAAACCCTCACAATTATCATAACTCTGGATAACTGGTCTCACACTTCAAGGGCACTGGTTATTGAGTCATCAAACACGCTCTGAGCACACAACTATTGTAACCTAGTTATATCATCTCTCAAATTACTGAGATGTGGTCACCCAGAAGGGCCAGAACTATACTGGAGACGCCTATTATAGAAAGCTACTATAACGGGTTTTCTTATTCCCACCTATATTACTTTTTTCATCCATACCTAGATTTGGTTTTCCTAAAAAACTAATCCCATCTAGTTTGGGATTTGAGGAGGTATCTTAGGATAACCAACATTACCTCCTGCAATCATATAATATTGCTAATCATGGCTATATAAAGTCAAACTCAAAGCACCTAGTAGTTGAGGTCCTATATATTTCTCTATAGTTCTAGAGATGGTCATATTGTAAGAAGGATGCAATTGCTTATGGTAATGCTATGTCCATGTCGACCAATGGGTGGAATAGATGGCCTATATCAAACCTAAAGTGCATCAGCTTCATCACTGAACCACAATCGAGGATAATCTAGGTTTCTCTACAGTTCAAGGTCACCTCTCACCAAAATTATGGACCTTTTTGAATTTATTGATGGAGCTGGTAGTTAATTAATCGGGTTTTCACCAATAGAATCACTTAGCCAAGATGGAGCTCCTCACCTAGAATTTTACAATGGAACTCTAAATCGGATGCCTATGCAGCCTAATCTGGTCCTCTCACGTATCTGCATTTTCACTGGGGCTCCTTTGCCAACTTATCTCTTTCACCTTTTTCACTCTGTATTCTAGCTCATTTGTCAAAAGTCTGCATCTTAAGCTTAGAACATCTGTAAAATTTACTTCCTTCCGTCTCAGTTCACTATTGTGGTTTTGTCAACCTACTTTCTTTGAATCTATGACAAGGATTGCCATGAACTTCAATTTTGTCATGAGCTGCCTGGTGTTCTTTGCTCATACTGACTTATGCATGTTTGGTTATTTGAATTGATTTGATTGTGTATTTTGTTCAGTTAATATGTAAAATAACCATTTTAAAAGCTTTATGGAAGCACGACCAATCGGAGTTCCAAAAATATGACAATTCTGCAAATATAATGCAATACATCCATTGAAAAATGTATGAAATTGCACTTCTTTGAATCCAGTAAATATTTACACATCTTTTGCTGCCTGTGGATTACATTGACGCCACCTTGTGTCTGTTCTTCATCTTTTGTGTATCATCCTTAAATCCACTCGAATCATCATCTGTCCCAAAACTCAGGCACAAGAATCCAACATCCATAACTACAAAATTAACTATTAGAAATTCAGAATATCGAATTTCATTCTGATTTGTTTTTTAATGCCTCCTTACCGTTAACAGTTTAAACTACAGTGATACAACCTGCTTTAATTTGCTTGATTTTTAAGAGTTCAATTCAATCCCATTTCATCGGATACGAGGCAAACTCAACTTTGCCCACTAAGAGTCTAATTTGTCCCCCTTTAGCAGGACAATGCAATTGATGCATTAAATAACCATACATGTGATCTTGTCTAATGTTTCTTTTTCTCTTTTGGGGCCCCTGATTAATGAAGGGCAAACAAGTTGAGCTGTCAATAGACAAATTAAGCTTCCAATTTGATTTATGGTGTTTATGCTAAATATTCTACCATTAACTTCATCGCTTACTTCATTGATCTGGAGCCTTTTATCTAATTTTAAGCCTTTTAAACTGTTCAGAGCCGCTGAGGAGCACGGGAAGCAAGCAACGGTATACAAGTCCGAGAAGAGGAACAAGATGGTGGAAGAGGGATACCGGATTATTGGAAACTCCGGTGACCAGTGGAGCGATTTGCTCGGTTCCTCCATGTCTATGCGCTCGTTCAAGCTCCCAAACCCCATGTATTACATCCCTTAACTGCACAGGATCCTCTTGTCCATTAACTTCTCATTGAAATAAAATAAAGTTCTTATAGCAGGGAACTAGCTCTTGTTCATTGATGAATCCGTTATATATATATATATATATAAATGTCTATGGTTCTTGATTGAAGTTCAGGATTAAAATGTCATTCATGGTTGTTTGTGAACTTTGTCAAAACTGTTATTGTGTAATTTTTATTTCTGGGGAAGTAGGTGCTAGCTGTTGGACTTAGGTGCTAGCTGTTGGACTATGTTTCTTGTGTTCCAGAATTGAATAAAAAGAGCCAAATTAAGTACTGATTAGTGATTATGCATTGGTAGAAACTTAAGCATTCAATGAAGAAGATAAACTAAAGATTTTTATTCAATGAACATAACAAGATATTCTCTGTTAACTACATAAATTTTAATTTCTTTTCGAAATTAATCGTGATAAAAAGTATTTCCTCTTAACATTTTTGGTGTTGAGGCTCGAACCGAGACTTGGTTACAGTCTCTGGCTTACAATCTCAGGGAGATCATAAGGTCTCTTGGTTCACAATTTTTTGGAGGTTTTAAGGCCTCTCGGTTCGCTATAGGTCTCCTGATTCATGGGCTTCAGGAGGATTTAAGGCCTCCTGGTTCACGGGCTCTAGAAGGCTTTAAGACTTCCCAGTTCGCTGCCCTTAAAGGTCTCCCGATTCATGGGCTCTGGAAGGCTTTAGGGCCTCTTGGTTTGCTGCCTTAAGGTCTCTCAGTTTAAGTCTCCGAGAGGCTTTTAAGGCCTCCCAGTCTATTGTTATTCAGGCTCGGCCTATCAAAAGTTCAAAAATTCTCTTGGATTTTTGAACTTCTTTGGTTTTTTTAATGGGCTTTTTTGGCTATGATACATCGCTTGTAACATATTATATGCATGCATAAATATTGAATGGTGCAATTAATGAAGATCAATAAAATATTTATTCAAATATGTGAATAAAGGTTATGATCATGCGACCGTCCCTTCTGGGTAATAAATTTATATTTGGTTGTCATGAGTTTATTGATTTCTTATAGAGTTCTACCATGCTTTATAAATGAATAGGTTCGAAGATAAGTAGTTAAGCCCTTTTGTTTTGCTTAAACTTTTTAATGGAATATATATTAATTAATTAGACACAGTATGTCTTCATGTTTGTTTCTTGAGCAACTCCTCATAAAATCGTTTAGTTGACTATATATATTAGCCTTAAAATGGAAGTGGAAGCATTTTTGTTTCCTAGGTGAACATACATACATATATATATATATATATATATAAGAGGAAAAATGTCTAAGAGACACCCAGAAGCTATGAAGGATCAAAATCAACATTAGCAATGCGATTGTGGACAAGCTTATACTAAAATGTGTTTTGTTATTAAAGATATGATTATTGTTAATTAGCTGAGGTTTGGTTAATATATAAGGTCGTTGTAATTTGTTTTTTTTTTTTTTGTTTGTTTGGTTGGATAATGTTTCCACGCACGCACTGATGATTCCAAGTTTTGTTCAGTATGGAATTTAATTTGCTGCAATGAATCTGGATATATTATTTCCATTGTTATATTAATTAAAATTGGCTCATATGTTTGCTAATAGCAGAGTGTGCGTTTTTAGTTATTAATTAGGGTCTTATGTATGTATATAAAGAAAAAGGTATAGATTGCAGGTAATTTGAAAAGTAATTAAGCTAACTGCATCCCTAAGGAAAATGTAGAGGAGAAGAAATCAAAGATGGAAATGCGAGGCGGAGCGCAAGCGGCGGTGCAATAGACATGGGGAGCCGTCGAGCACTTGGCGGGTGGCTGCATATAAGAAGGCCTCAGGGGGATGTAGCTATTCATTCATTCATTCATTCCACAACACCACCACCAGCAACAACGACAAACACATCCCCATTTCTTCTTTTCTTTAATCTCTTTCTTCTTTGTTTTTTTTTTTTTTTTTTTTCTTATTGAAGATTAAAGAGCCAACGAAGCAAGCGGTGTCCTCTAGCAGAAGGAGACCCATCCATCCATCCATCCATCCATCCAAAGCCAAAAGAAAAAAAAAATAAATAAATAAACACACACACACAAAAGCAAATCAGTGCTGCTGTTGTTTGTACGTAGCCATATCGCGCATCATGGGAACTACTAGTAGAGCGAGCTCGAGCTTGCAGTTGGCCGCCGCTTTGGCAATATTGGTGGCGGCGTGCCTTGTTCCTGTTGGGGCAGAGGACCCTTACTTGTTCTTCGAGTGGGACGTGAGCTATGGGGACGTTAGCCCCCTGGGTCAGCCCCAAAAAGGCATCCTCATCAACGGCCAATTCCCCGGCCCCAGGATCAACTGCACCTCCAACAACAACATCGTGGTCAACGTCCACAACAATTTGGATGAGCCTTTCCTCCTCACCTGGAGCGGCATCCAGCAACGCAAGAATTCTTGGCAGGACGGCACCCCCGGCACCATGTGCCCCATCCAGCCCGGCTCCAACTTCACCTACCGCTTCCAAGTCAAGGATCAAATCGGCAGCTTCTTCTACTTCCCCACCACCGCCCTCCACCGAGCTGTAGGCGGCATCGGCCCCCTCCAGGTCGTCAGCCGTGAGCTCATCCCTGTCCCATTCGACCCCCCCGCTGACGACTACTACGTGCTCATCGGGGACTGGTACGGAAAGGACCACAAGTCCCTGCGCAACCAGCTTGACAGCGGCCGCTCCCTAGGTCGCCCTGCCGGCCTCCACATCCACGGCCAACATTACGACGAGTCCAAGCCCCCGCCCCCGCTCTATACCATGGAGGAGGGCAAGACCTACAGGTATAGGGTGTGCAACGTCGGCATGAGGATCTCCTTCAACGTCCGCATCCAGAACCACCCCATGAAGCTGGTGGAGGTGGAGGGATCCCACGTCGTCCAGAATGTCTACGACTCCCTCGACGTCCATGTCGGCCAGTGCGTCTCCTTCTTGGTCACCGCCAACAAAGAGCCCAAGGACTACTTCCTTGTGGCTTCCAGCAGGTTCACCAAGGGGCCTCTCATCAACAAGGCCATCCTCAGGTACGCCAACGGCAAGGGATCCGCCTCTCCAGACCTGCCGCCACCCCCACCAGAGTCAGCCGTGGGAATCGCTTGGTCCACCAATCAGTTCCGCTCCTTCCGATGGAACTTGACGGCCAGCGCTGCCCGCCCCAACCCCCAAGGATCCTACCACTACGGCCGCATCAACATCACTCGCACCATCAAGCTGGTCAACTCTAGGGAGCGAGTGGATGGCAAGCTGCGGTACGCAATCAACGGAGTGTCGCACGTGGACTCGACCACCCCGCTGAAGCTGGTGGAGTACTACGGCGTGCAAGATAAGGTGTTCAAGTACGACACCATCAAGGACGACCCAGGCACTGAGGCACCCTCGAAGGTGCTGTTACAGCCCAATGTGCTCAACGCGACATTCCGCAACTTCGTGGAGATCATATTCGAGAATAGGGAGAAGACGATCCAGACATGGCACCTGGACGGGTACAGCTTCTTCGCAGTGGCAATGGAGCCGGGGAGGTGGAGCCCGCATAAGAGGAAGAACTACAACCTATTGGATGGCCTAAGCAGGCACAACGTGCAAGTGTACCCGGGGTCATGGTCGGCGGTGATGTTGACGCTGGACAACGCGGGGATGTGGAATTTGAGATCGGAGATGTGGGAGAGGTTCTACTTGGGGCAGCAGCTCTACCTGAGCGTCCTATCCCCGCAACGCTCCCTGAGGGACGAGTACAACCTCCCAGAAACCACCCTGCTCTGTGGCATCGTCAAGGACATGCCCAAGCCCCAACCCTACAGTATTGGCCCCTTCTGATCATCCGGCCAATCCATCTTCGGCTTTGGCTTACGTACAACAAAAATTAATTAATATTAATTGTGCTTCTGCCCTTTGCTTTTGTTTTTGTTTTATTTGTTTTAAAAAACAAACTTTTCTTGTTCTTGTTGTTCTTCAAACTCATCTTCATACCCATGAGTGTCCGTTGTTGGGTCATGATGAGTATAAGTGGCTGGATGGGATGGAGCCGCGGGCTAAAGTGGAACCTCTGGAAGGGTGGGAACTAGTGAAGGATGAACTGGGGGCATCTAGGTGATCCCCAAGTGCTAAAAGAGGGTGCGTATCATCCTTTGCTGCTGGTGCAACTCAATGGTCAGGCTAGAGATCGTTTAGCACATATCAGGCCTGATCATGGTTCTAAAACTGACATTTTCGATTCCACTTTTTGGTAGGATCAGAATTGAGCCGTCTATAGATTGTTTTGGTTCCGATTCTTTGACGGTTCAGTTCTGGTTCTCAATAATTCTAATTCCAGTTCGAATTGGTTTAATAAAAATACAAAAAGAGAGTTTGAACTTAATTTATATAAATTAAGTTGTCTACATATCTTTTTAGATTTAAAAGAATCAAAACTCACACAGTTCACTTAGCGTTTGAATTTAAAACCCTCTTACCTTAATCAAACTTATTTTCAAAAGTACCGATGATTGTGTATTATATTATATATTTTATATTTATTTAATTTATTTATTTTATCATTTTAACCAATTTGATTCTTTATTTTTTAAGAATCATAACTGAACTGTAAGTCTTCAATTTTGATTTTATTTTTAAAAGAATGATTCCAATTCGTTTCACAGTTCGAATCGAATCATGGTTAAGCCCAACACATATTATCAAGCTTTGAAGGAGACACAACTGCACTAAATGAAGGAGCCATGTAATCAGGATAAGCTGTCTCAAGCCCAAATATGTGTCTCTTTCTATTACTTCAGTAAATTAATAATTGTAGGAGGGTACACCCAAAGAGAATGAATTGGGTGTTTCAAAAAACTTCTTCGTTTATTTTAAAGATTATGCACTTAAACTATTTTGAATGCTTTCATGCCTTTGAAACCATTTGCCTTGAATAAAAATTGATAATGTTTGTGATTTCAAAATCAATGTTGGGAATGTTGAATGAAAATAATCATGTTCATGTGACTTCAAAAAACAATGCTTGAAATATAAATTGGAGAAGCACAACATATGAAAATCAATGCACAGGACAATAGAAAGTAAATAATGAATACAATATTTATAGTGATTCTAATTGCTTACATCCACTACTATTGTTGTGGGATTACAATAATTAAAATTTATTTATTTTGAAAAAATTCAACAAGATGTTAGCTAGGCCAGGTAAGATAAAAGAGCAAGGCCTGCCCGAAAGAGTCTATGGCAAAGTTGCTACAGACAAGGCTCGATCCGTTATCCAGGAAAGCAAGGGGTGCTCCGATGAGGAGTTGCTCGGCAAAAGTATGTCTAGAAGAAAGTTGCACTGAAGAAGTTTTGTGGGGAACTAGGGTGCCCGACAAAACTTGCATGGAGAAAATGGTTCGGGAGAAGCTAGAGAAAGTGCAGAGAAGAGTAGTGTAGAAGAACTTGCCCAAAAGAAGTTTCTATTGTTTGAGAGGGTTGACATGTGTCCTAGGAAAGTGAATTGACTTCAAGGTAGAAAACAATTAGAAAGCACGTGAGATTTCTCCCATGCAAGCTCTTCGATGACTAAGTTAGATACTGTCATGATGAAGCAAGAATGCACTAGGAATGCAGGTGTTGTGTGGGTTAATTGTGCGGATGCATGGGGGAATTGCACGGATGAAGTGCGAAGATGAGTTAAACATGTGAGGTATGTGGGTGAGTTTCACGGGTGAAATATGTTAGAAGTCTAAAGGTCAGAGACAGGATCCAAAAGTCGAATGATGATAGGGTATTTATACCATTCAATTGTGATTGGGACATGTGACATGCGTGTACGAGAGATGCACGATTAGGGATAATAATATATATTCATATATGGATGACAATATACATTCACTTCACAAATTTTGATTTTTTTTAGTCGGGTATATCATATATGGATGTAAAATTTGGTTCAATAATAAGGACATGAAAAAAAAGATATTCAAGGAAACTAAATTCATGGATTTAAATTAACTTAGTTTGGTCTTTTGTTAATTCATTTTGGGTTAGTTTAGATGATTAAAATTTTAGCTCTTGGTTTTTATAACTGGATAAACTGAGGTTTTTTCTAATTATTTTCAACAATATAAATGAATTTTAGGATATTCAAAAACTTAGTACTAAGATAAATTTAAGTTGATATCTAAAACAATAATAATGACACTTATAAAACATTTAAATTTCCACTAAACTTTCTTAATAAAATTGGATTATATTAATTAATTTAGGTCGTTCTGGTGACTTTTGTTATTCCAGTTCAACATTTGATTTGGTTTAATTTTGCTGTCTATAAATTCTATTAATTCGGTTCTGCAAGTGTCCATAACATATTACGAACACATTATGCATGCAAATCCATGCCCAAGTGATGAGCCAAGGCCAGTTGTGTGTGCTGATTGCTGAGTAGTGGCCACACCCACTCTTATTAATACAGAAGACACAGAAGGTGGGTTCCAGTTCAAGGAGAAGGGCGAGGAGGAAACAGAGGACCTGATCGAGTTCCAGGGCAGGGCGGAGAAGATCTCACCTTGCATGAAATCCTGGATGCTCCCGGCGAAGTGATCGGAAAATAGGGCTACGGCTCCGGCCGGCCTGCACCGGTAGTACCAACGAAGTGGTGGCTACGGTTCAGGTTTTGGGTTCGATTCGGCACCCCAATTTGGTGCCTCTGGGAGCGTTTTATGCCGCGCCGAGAGGGAGAGAAACTGCTGGTTCATCCCTTCTATGGGCGGGGAAATCTGGCTCAATTCATACGAGGTAATTAATAGTGCTGCAGTTTAATCTTTTAGGTAGCTCTGATTCTGGTATTACTTGTGAGGATTACCTAACACAAAAGAATCAACAGAAAAATTACAAAAATCCTTTCGCCGATCATAAAGTTAGACTCAAAGCAACTAGTAGTTGAAGTCCTATGGATATTTCTCTATAGCTCTAGTGATGGTTGGTCATATTATAAGAAGGATGGAATTGCTTATGACATGCTATGTCCATGTCGACCAATGGGTGGAATAGGTGGCCTATATTAAACCTAAAGTGCATCGGCTTCGTCACTGAACCCCAATTGAGGATAATGTAGGTTTCTCTACAGTTCAAGGTCACTTCTCACCAAAATTGTGGACCTTTTTGGATTTATTGATGGAGCTGGTAGTTAATTAATCGGGTTTTCACCCATAGAATCAGTTAGCCAAGATGGAGCTCCTCACCTGGAATTTTACAATGGAACTCTAAATCGGATGCCTATGCAGCCTAATGTGGTCCTTAATTTCACCTATCTGCATTCACTGGGGCTCCTTTGCCAACTTACCTTTTTCACCTTTTTCACTCTGTATTCTAGCTCTTTTGTCAAAAGTCCGCAACTAAAGCTTAGAAAATCTGTATATTTTACTTCCTTCCTTCTCAGCTCACTATTGTGGTTTCGTCAACCTACTTCTTTGAATCCATGACAAGGATTGCCATGAACTTAAATTTTGTCCTGAGCTGCCTGGCGTTCTGTTCGTCATCTTTTGTGCATCATCCTTAAATCCACTCGAATCATCATCTGTCCCAAAACTCAGGCACAAGAATCCAACATCCATAACTACAAAATTAACTATTAGAAATTCAGGATATGATCTCAATCTAATTTCAATCTAATTAGTTTTTTTAATGCCTCCTTATCGTTAACAGTTTAAACTACAGTGACACAACCTGCTTTAGTTTGCTTGATTTTTAAGAGTTCGATCCCATTTCATCGGATACAAAGGGAAACTTTAACTTTTCCCCAGTCTAATTTGTCCCCCTTTAGCAGGATAATGCAATTGATGCATTAAATAACCATACATGTGATCTTGTCTAATGTTCCTTTTTCTCTTTTGGGGCCCTGATTAATGAAGGTCAAACAGGTTGAGCTGTCAATAGACAAATTAAGCTTCCAATTTGATTTATGGTGTTTATGCTAAATATTATACTATTAACTTCATTGATCTGGAGTCTTTTATCTAATTTTAAGCTTTCTAAACAATATAATATCTCATATCGAACGAAAGAAAGAATCGGATCAACTTTATCTTGATGGACCTACGCAAATTTTCTAAAAATCACCCATCCTTGCGTTACTCTAGTTTAACACACTTAAGTTGGGAGTTCTTTATTCACATTTAACCTAAAATATATGCAACTGATGTTATTTATTTCCTTATTATTCTTGATATATATACTAGTTTTCTTGATATTATAATAGTTTCTTTAGAATTTCTTTTTAGACCTAATGTTGGACTCTCGAAGTATTATATTGAGGAGTACGGTAAGCAAGTAACAATATATAAGTCTGAGAAGAGAAACAAGATGGTGGAAGAGGGATTCCGGATTATTGGAAACTCCAGTGACCAGTGGAGCGATTTGCTCGGTTCCTCCATGTCTACGCGCTCGTTCAAGCTCCTAAGCCCCATGTTTTACATCCCTTAACTGCACAGGACCTCTTGTCCATTAGCTTCTCATTGAAATAAAATAAAGTTCTTATACCTCTGGCAGGGAACTAGCGAACTAGCTCTTGTTCATTGATGAATCCATTATGCTATATATATATATGTGGTTCTAGATTGAAGTTTAGGATTAAAATGTCATTCATGCTTGTTGGTGATTATATTTTTTTTCTTGGGATTATCGCGTCCTTGTGCAGTCTCTTTCAGCTCGCATTTTCAATTTCGACAAAAAAAGTAAATTGTAAGTGGAGGTTTGTTTTATTGTGCAAGATAAAAAGTCAAACCCCACGACTTACTGTACAAATTCTAACTTATTGCGACCCGATCACTTGACCTATGCCTTGGAGGCATGTAGTTTTCTTATTACTTGTTAGTAAACCTCGTACAAACTGTAATGCTGTAATTTTTATTTCTGGGAAGTGGGGAATTAGGTGCTAGCTGTTGGACTATGTTTCTGTGTTTCAGAATTGAATAAAAAGAGGCAAATTGAGTCCTGATTGGTGATTATGCATTGGTAGAAACTTAAGCATTCAATGAAGAAGATAACCAAGCTCACCGGTTTCAAGATTGAGTAGGGATTTAGGGGGTGATTAACTAAAGATTTTTATTCAATGAACAAAACAAGATATTCTTTGTTAATTACATACATAAATTTTAACTCGTTTTTTGAATTAATCGTGATAAAAATGTACTTTCTCTTAACATCTTTGGTGTTATGAGAGAAATTTGCAAGATAATAATAAATTAATAAATGAATTATGATAGAGTGTTGGTGAAACAGACAAATCTCAAATTTTGATTATTTCAATTTAAAAGTCAACCTAATGCATCAGGTAATTTGGAATGCTTCCAAAGTGAGTCACTCTATATGATTATTCTCCAGTTTAATGTTGGTGAATGGTGACATTTAATCATCCAAATTATTTATCATCATTTTCGCTTGTTCTTTAAAGTTGAAGTATGTCATTTAAAAATACTTTCAGGGCACAAATCAAGTGATTAGATCACGATAAATTAAGATTCGCACCAGTAAGTTGTGAGTTCGATTTCTTATCTTACACAGTAAGACAAAATCTTCACCTATAATTTATTTTCTTTATCAAAATCAAGAGTACGAATAATAAAAGACCACGTAAAAATAATAATCCAAATATATCATCCAAAGATTTTTCAACCTGCAAGTTTGGCGTTTGAGAATTGTGATTAGGGCACATGTTAAAGATGATTGGGGGAAGTAACCATTAGCCAACAATTGCTTAAATAGTCAATCTCAAAGGGACAAAGAAAATTAATTAATTGATGGGAGTGCCCTTTTCCTAATTCCTACCAACTTGTCCCCATTGATCATCAATCATATCCCCTTGCTGAGGTCCACCAACACTAAGCTAGCTAGCATCCGTGCATTGTTCTGTGTCACCAAAGTCCACTTCTCTTTCATTAATTAACATCATTTATTGTGTTTTAAAATAAACTGACTTAAATCTTAAGTTAATATCTTCTAGGGTTGAAAATGTTCCCCGACCAAAATGCCAAACACATTTGGATCATCAAATGCCCATAATTTTACCCTTGAATGTGGGAACTTATTACCATCTTTAGTTTTTTCTCATTTAATAAAAAGGATAACAACTAACTCAATGTCATGTTTGGCTTGGCTTAAAATAAATTTTTATATTTGTGTATTTAAAATCACATTAACCCTCACAATGCACATAATTTAAACACCATTTGCATCACGAAAACTAGACGCTAGGTGCCGAATGCTGTATGCCAAACACTTTTTCAAACGGACAACTAGAAAGCGAAGCATGGATAGGCCGAGTGGTGATTAGGTGGGGCATGGTAGTGCCTGCACTGCAGCACCACACAATCATCCCCACGAGGTGGAGGGGAAGGCCCCACCCGTTGATGATGTCTCCCTGGGCCCAACCCAGCCTCCATCAATCAATTTATTACATAACAGCCTCAGCCAACCACCACTCGGCCCTGCCCGCCCGGCCCCAGATCCAAATCGAACTCTAGCCAAAATAAAAAATAATATTAAACAACCTAAAGCATATAACTTTAAATTAAAATAGAAGATATAAGATAAAAAAAACTAAATGAACACTTATTTTAATTTTATTTAAATAAAAACAAATATTCAATTGAATAGATATGTGTTCTAATCCAATAATGAAGGTAGCAAGAGACAAGTAAAATACCAGCGGGTACAAATACACGTACAAGTCCAAACTCTGAACTGCATTGGCTCGCCCGGATTCAATTCTCGGGTCAGGCACATATGGGGGTAAAACTGTCACTACGATAATGAAGGATGGCAAAAAGGGAAATTACCAGCTCCAGCCTCCAGCGCATAATGTGGCAATCAATCAGATGATGTCACATGGCTATCATCTGCGAAAACTTTCTCTCTCCCCAGTTTTCTCTCTCTTGTTCTCCCTCCTCTTTCTCCTCCTCCTGTCTCTTCTGCTCTGCAACTCAGTTCTAGAAGCTGTACCCAGAAATCTGGGTTTTTCCTAAAGCCAAGAGGTTTCATTCATTGAACTTCAGCTACGATTTTTCTCCATTTCCCATTTCCATGTCAACGACTTTGTTGTCTGTCCATTTCCCAATTCTCTTTACATTCTGATAAAGCCAGATCTTGGGCAACAACTCTAGTGATATGGAACGCAAATTCAAGCTCATTTTGGTTCTGGGTTCGAGCTCTTTAGCTATACTGCTGATTCTCTGCTCAATGATTTATTGTTTGTGTCGGAGAAAACCTGGGAGGGATCAATCGGAAGACACGGAAGGCGGATTCCAGTTCAAGGAGAAAGGCGAGGAGGAAACAGAGGACCTGATCAAGTTCCAGGGCGGCGAAGATCTCACCGTGCATGAAATCCTGGATGCTCCCGGCGAAGTGATCGGAAAATCGGGCTACGGCACTCTGTACAGGGCGAGTTTGCTGGGGGTGAATTCGGTGGTGGTGCTCCGGTTTCTCCGGCCGGCCTGCACCGGTAGTATCAACGAAGTGGTGGCTACGGTTCAGGTTTTGGGTTCGATTCGGCACCCCAATTTGGTGCCTCTGGGAGCGTTTTATGCCGGGCCGAGAGGGGAGAAACTGCTGGTTCATCCCTTCTATGGGCGGGGAAATCTGGCTCAATTCATACGAGGTAATTAATAATGCTGCATTTTAGTCTTTTAGGTAGCTCTGATTCTGGTATTACTTGTGAGGATTACCTAACATAAAAGGATCAAGAGAAAAATTACAAAAACCCTTTCGCCGATCATAACCATAACGACAATAATTTTAAATTAAAGGGGCCTATCTATATATGACAACTTTAATGAGAGTAGTGGCCAACGTCTATTCAATTTCCTTATTCGATTTTACATGAGAGACTCAAATCTCTAATAAATTTTTAAATTTGAAGAGTTATTTAACATATTTTCCATCATAATGGTTTTTCCTTTCGTGGGGTTTTGTCATATGTGGCTGAAATATTAGGTATTTTGGGGAGATGATGATAGTCCTTGATCTTGACTGACAACCCATACTTTGTGGAAAGATAGAAGGAAAATGAAATGGTTTTGTACCAAGCTTTCGGAATTGGCTCGTGGGTCATCAGAATTTTTTATGGTTACATCTAATGGTGTCTTGTATCAACCATTAGATCTTTGTCAATTACCTTTACCAAATATTATCCAATTAAAGAAAAAGTAATCTACTTTTACCAAATTGGGGATGAGCATATTTATTTTGTCCCTTTTTTAACGGTTTGTTCTTTTTCTATTCCTGCTTCATTATTTGTTTTTTTCTTGCTCCTTGTCTTCTTCATCCTCCCTTTTTAGGTTCATACTGATTTTGCAGGACTAACATTTCAATTTCTTCTCTCTTTCTCTAGAAGTAAATGAAAAGGGCAGGGACAAAAATTTCTTGTATGTTTCTAAAATTATTTTCTGTGAAAATTCCCGGTTCCAAACACGGCCAAATTAAGCATCGGGCTCTTGTTTGCTTAGCTAATCTGAACTGGACTTTTGAAACTACTGATCACTTTTTACCTGCATTCTTAATTTCTCTTTGATTAGATTATGCTATTGGATAGTGGGAAATTGTGAAGGACTGGACTTGTCATCATCCAGCCATATCAAATTTAGTGCCAGTTCTTGTCACAGTCTCTTTCAGTTTTGCTTTAGATCTTGTCTACCGTTTGGTTAAACCAAGTCAAATTGCCAGTTGTTTTCCTCCCGATCAGTTTGTCAACACAATTGAAGTTTGTTTTGTCATTACGTATTGAGTGGCACAACTTTGTTTTTCCTATGGCAGATGGAAATGGAGCTCACAAATGGGAAATCATATACAGGATCTCACTTGGTATTGCCAGGGGAATAGATCATCTTCATACTGGAATGCATAAGCCCATAATCCATGGCAATCTCAAATCGAAAAACATATTATTGGACCGCAATTACCAGCCATGCGTGTCAGATTCCGGCTTACATCTCCTCTTGAATCCCACAGCAGGGCAAGAGATGCTCGAAGTGTCTGCAGCACAGGGATATAAAGCGCCCGAGTTGATTGAGATGAAGGATGCAAGCCAAGAAACTGATGTATACAGCCTCGGCGTGATCTTTCTAGAAATTCTTACAGGGAGGGAGCCAATCAACGAGAACCCAACCCCTGATGAGGACTTCTATTTGCCAAACTCCATGAGAAATGCCCTGCTTGAGAATCGAATTATGGACCTATACCGCGCTGACATTCTTCTTGGACAAAGCGGTGATCAGATTCGAGTTCATGAAGAACGCATACACAAGTTTTTTCAGCTTGCGATATCTTGTTGTTCTACTTCACCCTCTCGTAGGCCCCACATCAAGCAAGTCCTCAGGAAGCTTGATGAAATCGGAAGGTAAAAGCCCGGATTCTGCGGAAACTAGGTCTTCTTGATAAATCAGCTTAGACAAACTGATATGAAGCTGAGTATGACACTTAGGTTAACTAAATTCGTCGTCCCTGATAGTTACAGATAGAATGGTGATGGTTACGAGGGATACAGATTTTTTTTTTTTGTTTTTGGTGGGGAGAAGGGGACTTAATTTGGTGACTTTGAAGCAAAGAGGAAGCTCTTTAGCCATCAAATTCTGATAGTTTCGTCGGCATGGACGCCCCTTTAGGTATAAAGATTTTGAACATTACAGCAAGCTAGCACGGATTATAGAGTTGGCTGTTTCAGGGATTTGATCTTCGGGGGATATTGAAATGTTGCTTGGAGCATGAAGAAGGGCGAGATGGGCTATTTTCAGTTTGTTCAGTTCCACATGTTTGAGTATCAGTAAGCTGAAAAAGAGGCTAGAGAGCTCTTCTATTGAAGTTGGATTTTCTTTTCCAACTTCTAGACGAATTAATTTCCCACAAAATTTTTTTATGATCCTTAGTTTGTTAACAGTACAGGACTCGCAGAAAATGAATATTGGGGTTAATACTAGAGTTTCTTTTCTGTTGGTTTGTGCATTATTTAGCTCTTTTTGAGTTTGATCATCTTAAGAAACTAGTTTTCAGTTTCGTCCTTTACCATGAAATCAAAGTTTTCCCTTTGTTTTTTAGGGCACGTTTTAGTAGTGTTCCTGACAGTCAGAAGCAAACCAACGTCGAGGGATGGGGCCCTGCGATTGGTCCGTCAAGAAATGGCTAGTACATGCAAATACTCTGACGCTCGAGTGAGTAAAAGAGAAAGAAATGACAAAATATTAGTAAGTCAAAGAGAAACATATCTTGGTTCTGAAGAAAGAGTTCATATAGAAAGAGGAGTTCTCTTATATGCATATGTCGTGCGTTTGAAGGTGATGGAACCGAGTATTCGGCATCGGTGGAGATTTTCAGGTGATAGCATAGTATCGACAAGAGTCTCATTAATGTGAATGAGATCTGCCATTAATGAGGATGAGATTTGAGCGAGCGTGCAAATACTTAGTATGGGGGTTGTAATGATGCTGCTGCAAGCTAGTGCAGGACCAGGGCCAGGCCAAGATTGAGCTATGAAAATTGGGTCAAGATTGAGCGGGAGAGTCACGTACTAATGGTAAAGTTCTTTTGTGATTAGAAAATTGCAAAATTAAATTATAAAGATGACTTTCTTGTTCAATTCTTTTGGGATAAAAAATCTCAATAAATTAATATTTTTAAATAAAAAATTAAAAAGATTTGACTTCCCAATTCAATATTTTGAAGATTTTACCTACTCCCTCCATATTTATACACAATGTGTATCGCTATATAACATATATCTAAACATTACTGTTCATTGTCCTTAAATCTCTAGCTGGCAATGGATGGGGAAAGTGTTGGATGGTAGTTGGGTGTGCATTGGTCTTCATGTAAGAATGCATCTATCTTGGGGTGGCATTGGCAGGCTGATTAATTTGATGCCATACTTTGTGAAATCATCATGACATCATCTATACGGCTGAACTTAATTCGGTTTTTATTTTTGATTTTGATTTTAATTTTATTATGAATAAGAATACATTATCTGTACTAAATAAATTTATCGATACATTAAATAATTCATAAATTACGTCCACCTAATAAATACTTAAAAATCTCATATGACTTTTGCATGTGATGAATTTAAGTTTTAAAAGTTTAAATAACACATAATATGAAGAAAATATATAATTCTAATCATGGTTAAAAATGAAAATCAAGATTTGAAACACTATTTTGGTCGTAATTTAACAATCAAGCTCAATTAATTAAACTTTTATATAAAAACCAAAATAATTGAAATAATCGGAAAGACCAAATTGGATTGAAAGCAGAACCGATGCTGAAAATGTTTAATGGGCATTTAGAACATTTAATAATAATAATAGTCTAAAATTTAGTAACTTTGTAAAGTGATCATCCCATTGGTAAAGCCGAATAATGAAACAGTACAAGGCAGAAGAATATTACAACACAAAGATGGTGGGTACAATGGAGAGTATTATCTTCTAATCTTCTGAATTAGAATTATTGCTTTGATGATTAGACTTCAGGGCCAGTGGCAAATAAGCTGATGAGCCCCCGGAAAACTTGCGCCGAGAGCTGGTGTGCTTGAAGGACCTCGCCGTCTACATTCCAGACGCTCTCCTGGTTGCCCGAAGAAGTGAACACGAAGGCCGGGGTCTACACATAACACGCGAAAAGAAGTTAACAAAGGCGTCCAACTTGGTGCACGAAACATCCCGCTCTATGTGAATGCATGTGCAAGTAATTTAAAAGCGAAAATCATAGTTCTGAAGATAGGTTGAAAAGAAATGAAATGGCGGGGAGGAAACATACTTTGTGGTGCTCCACAAACTCAAAGTCCAGGGGATGTCCGCCTCGCCTTGCCAGCTGCATAAGGTGCCTGTAGAAATCGAAGAACAAAAATGGAAAAGCAGCCCACATTAGAATCTTTGATTTGTTGTCAGACATGATCTCAAAAAGGAACACACAATTGAACATTGACGGGTCTGACGAAAGCGATGCAGAAGTTCTATAACATGGCAGCATTGGAAAACCCTTTCCAGTTTCTATGGGGAAAGTCATTTGCTTACCATAAATATAATGGACGAGGGCAGTCTCTAATCAGTATAAGATCCAGTAACCCGTCTGAAAGGTGTGCATCGGCCACCAAACCATCAGGTGCTCTTTCATTTCTGCAAGAGATTACAGCAGCTCCAATGCTAAGAAAGCGCCCTTTCGATCTCACCCATCTTGAGTCTTGTAGATTCTGTGCTGGCATCGGTTGCATTGCTTTTGTATTACAAACACTACAATTGGCACGGCAAGCGGTTCTTTCAGATCTTTTAGGTAGGCCCCATAATGCTCTTTTTCTGCTATTCTGAACACTTTTCTCGGAAGCGGAATGAACTCCTTCAGATTTAGTTTCTATGTACGCTATTTCTGCTTCATATGAACTGAGGGAGAGAAATAAAGATCATAACTTAAAATGTCAAAGACAATTGGTATACTGTACAAAGAATAAAAGAATGTATGAAGCCAGTCTCTCACAAATCCACCACTCCACAATATAAGAACTCGACCACTTTTCTTTTAGTGTCAAGATAAGAAAAATATTGGCAAAACCAGGTCAACAGCTCAAATGGAGAACCAATCCACAATAATTATCAAAAAATAAATATTGACAGATAAGAACTACAACTGAGATTGTTTACACATATTAGTCAACAAAAGAATTTCAGTTGAGCAGGGTTTGATGAAAATCCTGAGTAGGTGTGGCTAGCGATTCTGTCAAAGCTTGAGTAACAGAACTTGCAGTAAACCAGGCATCTCTTACTTTTAATTCTATCAATAAAATTAATCCAAAAACGTGTAACTATTTCTTCCAAATATAGAAGGGGAATTTTTTTTTTTATCAATATATTTATGGTTTTTCTCATATAAAACCAAAATCTGCACAGAAATTTCTGTGCGACTGAGCTAATACAATAAACCAGAGAGGCCTAGAATAGCACAAATATTGAAGGTCAAGATCTACTACTCCATAACACCAAAAAGATACATGGTCTCTGAGAGAAAACCTGTGTCTCAGGAACACCGTGGTTCCTGCATAATCATACCGCTTTGGGCCCATCCAACGATATTTTTCACTCTCTGTGATGACATCTCCATAAAATCCATACCTGGTAAGATTCGGCAAATAAATAATTACAAATCTAAAAATTAAATCTCATGTTCTACTATATAACTATAAGCCCTTGTGTTAAGTATTGCAACAACTGACAGTTCATGAGTTAAAACTAGTTCCAAGTTTCTTGAAGAACTTCTGGACCATATCCAAACTTAATTATATGGTCAGGTGGCCATAATTTCTCAGTAGCTTCACATAAGAGCTAGAAAACAAAACTTAACTGATCAAGCTGGTCCAGGTTATTACGATTAAAGAGGAATCAATATGGAAAAAAAATTTGACCCAGCCTAGTCAAAACACACACACATGCACACATGTTACATGTACATTTGCAGCAAAAAGGTTAAAAAGTGAACATAGTTCACAAATTTTTATTGTGTCAAAGGCATTGTGTGTCATCCTAAGGTATGTGCATAGTAACAATGAGAAATTACCCAGCAAAGGAAGCTGCATAGCGTACGTAAGGTTCATCCTTTGATGTTGATGCCAGTTTCCATCTTACAACTTGAACTATATCAAGGCATACCCTTTTACCTAGGACGATATGCAATGCAGATGTTATAGGATCTCGAGTTCCAGTAGTACTGCAGAATTCAAAGCAAATATGCTCAACTCCACAAATTATTTTTGAAATAGTAAGCTCTGTAATGTAGACCATCAGAGAATGCTAAAGCAATTTACAAGCAGCTCATGCAAAAGGATAATGGTGGCTTTACACTAACTCTTTAACTAAATCTAGGACATGTGATAGCTGATCAAATAGCTCAGTACTATGAGTTTTCAGGTTCCTCAGACAACTATAGAACTTTCATATTATCTGCTTAAATAGCAGGGTGATTCATTTAGTTCCCTCCATGACTCAACCTCAGGCATCAAGAAAAAAATAGAACGCCACATCTCATAAGCTGCACATAAACCAAAGCCAGATCTGGCCCATCATGCAGAGTAATTACATTCAACTTCCAAGGTGTTAAAAAAGGAGCATTTTAGCTTACTTAGGTTGCCAAATATCAGAAAGGTGTATTTAGCCAGCTAACCAAGATATACTTGAATATACAACAGATAGATTCTAACAGAAAGGCATGTGCTATGTTCATAACACTCAGTCTCTTTTCTTTTCTTTTCTTTTTTCAACTTTTTTTTCCAGTAAATGCAAAGAAAGAAAAGTCCATTCTCACAGAAGCCTATGCTCTCTTGCTTACAAATGTCCATTTCTAAATAAATTGAAAAGCCTGAAAGAAAAACATGGTTGGAAGAAAAGCCTCAAGCTCTTATACAGGCAGCAAAATGCAATTCAAAATTTTGAAGAGAATTTAATAGAGCTTCAATGTATATCCCACATCACCCAGATAAAACTTAGAAAGTGATCCTTGAAGTGCAAACCATAAATTGCAACTAAGCTACAAGGTGGAAGCTGAATGGAGCACTTCAAAAATTTATATAATAAGTTTGATACAGATATCACAAGATATTTGGGCATACCCCCGATATATAAGGCTCCCTACCTTGCGCAATTCATTTTTGTATTCAGCCTTACCCTTGCTTTGCAAAGAGATTATTTCCACAAGGCGAACCCATAACCTCTCAATCACAACTGAGCAACCCTACTATTGCCACTAAGTCTCACCCTCACATCACTAGACACTCCAGCCGCTAAGAAAATTAATGTCAACAAGAACTAAATATGTGGAAATACTAATTTCAATGAAGATATCTTAAAAATAAGAGAACAAATAAGCCTCAAAAAACAGAGAGAATTATGGATCACAAGGCAACAGAAACAAAATACCACATTACAATGGCATCGGTGGAGCCTGAAGGAATAATGCCAAGTCTAAACCTTTCATTTGGGAGAGAAAACTCGGGACCTTTGTCTGCTTAAACCAACAAAGAGGCAATAATCAGATGCCCACATAATAAAATATCCAATTGAAATTACTGCTTTATTTTCTTTTCTTTTCTCTTTGCCTTTCTAGAGGAGAGTGTCAAGTGCAGTTTACAAGCTTACAGTGATCGCCTCAATAGATGGATACGCATAAACTGACCTGTATTGCCACAATTGTCTTCAGTTCCTGTACCACATGACCATGATAAGCAAGACGGTTAAGCAATGAAGTTACCAAATCATACTACAAAGACATGTTTGAAGGTATACCACTATGGCATGTACTAAAACTTTTTGATCTTGATTCATTAAGTCTTGAACCTGGGAGAAGAGGAGAACTGGCTTCACTGTGGTCAGAAGGCTCAGCAACAGTTTCATTTGCATCATGAACCTTGGCACACCCATCATTCCCACTATTATGCATGAAATCTAGTGGAGCTGGTGGATAAGGTGCTTTAAGCCTCAAAGACAGAAGCCCATTAAGGATCTCATTAAAAAAACCATCACCACCCTGGATCCAAATCAAATTGTAAAGTCCCAAAAAATTTGGAAATTAGCTGGAAGAACAAACAGAATCTTATGTTGCTGCAAAAAACAGGAATCAGAAACCATCACAACAACCAATGTTGTAAGGGTGTAACATAAATACATGATAACTTACCAGAAATCAACATCTAGATAAGTTACATTTGTGACCAAAAGAACAAAAAAAGTTTCACTGGGCATTTTTATGTTGATTCATCAGATTTCAGGAAATCCACAATGGGCTTAATTTTGTGTGACCAGTGCTTACCACGATCAAAAATCTCTTTCCTGTTGGATAAAATAGACAGCAATACAAACAGTTCACCATTTTAATTTGAAAGGAATAAACAGCATCCACCAAGTTCACACACACATGCATGTATATATATCTCCCTTCATGTCAAGGAAGACATATTCCTTAAAAGCTTCAGATGTTTCTTCAGGAACCCAATTCCATAGCACCCATCATCATTAATGTCTTTAAATATGGGTTTTACAATTCACATTGGAGAGACCATCACTTGCTAAATGCCATTCTGCATTGCCCTTTTATTCTACTGCCACATAGCATTTGGTAATACTCTGATGATGACAAACTATTATAATCACAAAAGATTTGAAAAATAGGTACACCATTTGTGAAAGCATTGGAAGTGGAAAAAAAATGGATAATGCCCAGAAAATAAAACAAAAAAAAAAGAATTGATAACACAGTTTGAATTTAAATGATTCCAATAAACTAACTACAAAGTGTCTCAACAAACAAAAAGAAGCTTCAATGCAATGGATAAGGTGGAAGTACTGTCATAATAATAAGCTTGAGAGGATCTGTAACCTATAAAACCACCTAAAAAAATATCTAAAAGTTTGCAGAAGATAAATGCCTGAGAGTCTTTATACTTACAACAGCTACAACACCATCATATGAATTTAGCTCCCTATTTGTAATGGTGGACATCACATCAAATGCATGTCCTGCCCTCTGCGTCACAATTACCTAATGAAGAGATAGAAAACAAATGTGAGATTATGTTATTAATAATATTGACCAAACTCCATGTGGACATACTTGTAGTTTAACTTAAAATGCCGAGCAGAAAAAAAAACTCAAAATGATTATGGACAAAATATTAGCAAGCGATTATGCCATAGTTCAATAATCAGCTCAAGTAGAACATTTTCACCTACAATGTGGAGTCAAAGTCAACAACTCCAAAAAAGTTAAGCTAACAAGACGATGGTGACACACACTCATATACTTAATAAACAATAAGCAAGATAAATACATAAAATCCCCGAGTGCAGTGCCCCATGCCTAATTTACATGCATCTGGAGGCCCCATATGAAAGTCAAACATTCATATCTATACCAAGTATTTTGATATTTCATAATTCCGAGCTACCCCAAAAATGATCAAGTTGCCTGACACAATGAATATACAGACTAAATATATCATCCCCAATGAAGAATCACTGACACAATTAAACATGCTGTTGTTCTTCAGACCGCCACACACACAGCAAACTATCCCTCCAAGAACTCACTGATTATACCCTCAAAAATCAGACACACAGCACTCGATAGAAAACACAAGAATAGGAATAGAAAACAGCAACAAAAAAACACAAGAGACACAACAATTTTATCCTGGTTCAGTCTCATAAATGAGACCTACATCCAGACTGCCTTAGGCCCATGAAAACTTCACTATCTTGAAACCCTTACAGCGATTACATGCACTAGAAAATTACCCCTCTTTCCCTCAGTCTAAAACCCTAGACTAAACAGAGAAGAACACCCCAAGAGAACATACAAAATAACCCTTCTCTCGGCCTAGTACATACTTGCTCAAATCTCTCAAGACTAACCAATGTTTTCATGCCTCATACCCGAGCCCTCCCCAGCCCCTATTTATAAAACATAAGGGCGGGCAGGACAGTTACAACTAACTGCCCATCCTGATTGAAATAAATCACCTTCCGGTCAGCTTAAAACAAACTAACAACCAACTGTTACAACAAGAAAATATGCTAACAGATTTCCTAGAGAAAAATACTAAGTACAGAAAACTAATCTAAGACAAATGTCTTCACACATGCAAAAAATTATAGAATAAAAATGTTGGAAAATTCTTTGCCTTCTGATCTCCAAGTCTGGTCAACCACCTGGTTAACCCTCACAATTAAATAATGACTGTATAGTAATCTCATTGTAAATCTCTGGTAAAGTTGTCAAAAAGTTGGGGGCAGATTTTCTACTCTAGTTCCTCATTCATTAGTTCATACAAATAAATATGTTCATCATAGATAAAGTTAAATATAAACAGATGTACGAAGTTCAAGTTTGAGTTCTTCGAACTGTAGAAACATCTATTACCCGTGTCAAATGTATATAGAAAGTTACCTTTGTCTTTACTTTAGCATGAAAAAATATGGGAGCCACTGCTTCCCAAGTTCTACATCCATTTCCTTTCCCGCTCTTTGGATGAACAAAAACCTAGTCAACACAAGTAAAGTCTGGAAAAAATAGTGATGCTAGTTCATTTCCATTTCAGTGACCCAGTACGGTGTACAAAGAAATTAGAATGAGAAAAGCACAAACTGAATTACATAATTACTCATTCTGCATACCAGAAGACTCTTTGGTCGCCCCTTTTCTGTGTTAAGAGAAGCACTAATCCGGTTAACCCAAATCTGGCATGCATTCAAGTCCTTGTGACCAAAAGTGTATACAGATGGGGCCCAAACAGAAGGTCTTGAGTTTGACCTATGAACCCCGTGCACTGTAAAGCGATACATCTGCAGCAGAAAACAGAACTTTATACACCAATAAAACACAATAGCATGTAGAATAATAAGGGAAAAAGTGAATAAGACTGGATATGACCTCAGATGTACGGTGCGAAAGACATCTACCAGCATTTGCAAGAATAGATTCATGAACCAAACCCCAGTCTATGAACTCAACAGCATATACATCAGAAAACTTGATTGCACTTTCACTCTTAGAGTCAAGTTTAATGCCCAGACAAGATGATTCCTCTGGCTCCTAGCACACATAGACAGGAAAACAACATAAAAGGTCAGTCCAGGCACTTATCCAGAAAATAATGGGCAATAACTGCACAAGCTGAGAGGCTTATACCTATCAAATTAATGATGCATATTTTTTTTTTTTTTTTTTGAGAGAATAAAACCTCTATCACTAACATAGTCCAGGAAAATAAATATTATTCTGTAACAAAACCTTCTAAAAGAAAATCAACACACATAGTTTGACCTGAGTCATAGTGCTAGGAAACAATTTTGAAATAACCAAAAAATGAATGGGATTACCCCAACCTTGTCACTCTTAGAATCTTCCAACGAATTAAATAAACAAGCAATCAATTCAAAGATTCTTGAGTTTAGCAATAGCAATAGCAATCATACACAATGAGAGAAAACCATTAGTATATGTGAAAATTTTCCAACAACACAATGTGGTGAAAAGCCACATGCTCATCCAACACAAAAGAAAAAAAAAATGAATCCACTAATATCTGTTTAAGAGGTGGAATAAATATAAGGGTAACAGAAAAAGTTCACGATCTAACTCTTTTTTTTTTTGCTTGTATCAATCTAACTCCTTTTTAGTCATCTCTCCTTGCATTACCCACAATGCACCACTCTTGTGGATCTTCCTCTGCATCAGCCCTTAAAATGACTCTCTCTCTCTCTCTCTCTCTCTCTCACACACACACACATGCACGGCATGCACTCACAATGAACATATCCCTAGAGTAGCCTCTCTCTCTCTCTCTCTCTCTCAAACACGCACGCACGCACACTGATGAAGATCGAAGGAGCAAATATTTTGGGAAACAATATTTTAAGTGTAGAAATAGGAATTAGTATTGCTTTAATATTTTATTCTGTTTTCTTTCCTAATTTCTTTTGTTTCTTTTAATATCTTTTTATTTCCTTTGTAGACTAGTTAGATTGGGATTATGTTTACAATCTTTAATTAGATTGGATCAAGGAATCCTAGTTAGAGTAGATTATTATCTATCAATTGCCTATTAATAGTCCTTTTTGGTTGCAATTGAAGACAGATTTTGATGATTGATATTGAATATTGATGTTGGTTATGAGTAACCAGGATTACTCATGTGTTTTAGTTTGGGTTCTGCATCACACACAGATACACAGAACCACGTGTGCCCAAGACAGATTTCACATCTGCCTGTGAATAAGGACTCTTTAAAAACCATCAAATTCTTTATCTCCATCTCTTAAAACTGACTCTAATACTGTTTAAGAGAAAGGAATATGAAACTCTGTCCCCAGCACAAAATATGGAAAACTAGATCTTGCAATTTCATAGCCCTGACATCCCACAAGATGCTCCCGAAGCCACGTCATGGCCACGGCATGACCACAAGCTACCTGAGAAGCTCTCTATTAAGTTTTCAAATTTCAACCACTTCGGGCTGTGAAGTTCCCTGTTTCCCATGCAGTATCTTAGTCCAAGCATTCCTGAGTCAGGGGCTCAAGCCTCTGTCCAGCCCCTAAAATGGGCTGGAGTTGAATCGGAATTTCTGGGAAATTCCGTTAGAACAGAGTTTTAGGGAGAGAGATAGAGAGACGAGAGAAGAGAATTGAGAAAGAAGAGAGTTGTTATTTCATTCCAAAAACTGCTTTTCTGTTTCAGCCTTCCCCTATTTATTCATAGGTAGGTAGGTAGGTTAGTTCTAACCCCCTCTCCCGCCTTCCATTCTCCTTCTACTTATTACAATAATACCCCTCAAGTCCTAACAATCCCCCCCCCCCCCCCCCATGAATTAATTCTTGACCTCAAGAATTTAGAGCAAGCTGATAGCATGGGGAAATCTTGTCAACACATCTGGCAGGTATTCCCAAGTCAATTGGTCTGGCGGTAAATGAGACCATCGAATCAGCACTTGAGTAATAGGGGCAGCTCCTCTATAGATCACCCTTTTATCCAGAATTGCCCGAGGTTCAATGGGCTCTTTTGATTCCTCCTCTATAAGTGGTAAGACAGCAAGTGATAGGCCTTCATTTCCTTCCTCTACTGGTGGCAATGAAATCCCAGTAGTGGTTGTTACTCCTCTAGCCTTTTTTAATAAAGATACGTGGAATACCGGATGTATTCTCACATCTTCTGGTAGTTGCAACCGATAGGCCACCTCCCCTACCTTCTCTACAACTGCATAAGGCCCAAAATATTTTGGATTGAATTTGGATACTGCTCTCTTAGTAAAAGCAAGCTGCAAAAAACTTCTGACCTTCAAAAACACTACATCCCCCACATTGAACTTCCGCTCACTTCTCTTTTTATTTGCATAGTGAACCATCCTACTCTTAGCAGTTGCTAATTCCCTTTTAAGCTCTACTAAGACTTCTCTTCTTTTCTGAAAGTATTGTTCTACATCTACCATTGTAGCAGTAGAACTGGAAATGACATGAAGTAATGGTGGATTGTACCCAAACACAACTTCAAAAGGGGTCCGTTTAATAGTTGTATGATATGTAGAATTGTACCACCATTGAGCAAGTGATAGCCAACGGTGCCAACTCCTAGGCCTAGCAAAACACATACAGCGAAGGTAGGCCTCTAAACACTGATTTACTCTCTCCGTTTATCCGTCCGTTTCAGGATGATATGCTGTAGATAAGTGTAGACCCACTCCCAAATTCTTGAATAATTCCTGCCAAAATTTACTGGTGAATACCTTGTCTCTATTAGACACAATGGTCTTGGGAATTTCATGAATTTTAAAGACTGAATCCAGCAATAATCTGGCCACTTTTGAAGCTGTAAAGGGGTGTGTCAAACTGAGGAAATCGGCGAACTTAGTTAAACAGTCCACAATCACTAAAATTGTATCCTTGCCTTCTGATTTCGGTAAGCCTTCTATAAAATCCATTGAGATATCCTTCCATGCTTGATCCGGAATTGGTAGTGGCTATAATAACCCTGGTAGAGCCACAGTTTCATGCTTGCATCTTTGGCACACTTCACATTCCAGCACATTTCACCACTGTTTTCTTTAATCCTGCCCAATAGAAAACACGTCTTACCTGATGATAAGTGGCTCTTACCCTTGAATGTCCGCCTACTGCTGATCCGTGCATGGCCCTCAAAATCTGTAACTTTAGCTGGTCATCCTCCCCTACCACAATTTGGCCTTTGAACCGAATGAGTCCCCCAACAAGAGGATAGCCCTGTTGTCCGTTAGTCGTTATTGCTAACTGCTATAACAATGTCTGCAACCAAGGTGTTTGGTCATAGCTCCTCACCACTTCCTCTACCCATTCAAGAGTTACAGCTATGGCTTGGCAGACCCACTTTTCCTCTCTTCTGGACAGCGCATCTGCCACTAAATTCTCCTTTCCTCTGTAAATGAGTGCGTAACCGCTGTTGAAGCAAAAATTGAAGGTTTTTGTGGTATGTTTTAATCACAAACTAATTATTCTCCAAGTAATGGCGCCACTTTTCAACAACTACCAAGACTGCTATCAGCTCTTTATCATACACACTCAGGCCTAGATGTTTAGGAGCTAAACCTTGGCTTATGTAAGCCAAAGGTTTCCCTTCCTGCATGACAACACGCACTCCGCTATCACAAGCATCTGTTTACTAATTGTTTTGAGAAATCTGGAAGAGCTAAAATAGGGGCTTGAGTCATGGCCTGTTTAAAGATTCCAAAGGCTACTTCAGCTTTAGGATTCCAATAGAAATTGTCCTTCCTCAATAGCTCTGTCAAAGGCCGACTAATCACTCCATAATTTTTGACAAATTTTCTATAATATCCGATCAAACCCAAAAAACCCCTCAACTCCTTCACATTCTTAGGCCGTGTCCAATTTACCATTGCCTCTATTTTTTAGGATTTGTACTCACCCCCTTAGCTGAAATTACATGGCCTAGATATTCCACCTCTCCTTGAGCAAATGTACACTTAGACATCTTGACATATAATTGATGAATTCACAAGACCTCAAAAGTGGTTCGGAGGTGAGATAGGTGGGTTTGTAGGGTTGGGCTGTACACAAGAATATCGTCAAAGAAAACAAGTATAAATTTGCGAAGGTATGGACTGAAAATCTGATTCATTAAAGCTTGAAAAGTGGCAGGAGCATTTGTCAAACTGAAGGGCATGACAGTGAATTCATAAAGCCCTTGGTATATTCTGAAAGCGGTTTTAGGGATATCGGCTGGTCTCATCCTAATTTGGTGATAACCAACCCTTAAATCTAGTTTAGAGAAGATGACAGCTCCATTGAGTTCATCTAATAAATCCTCAATGATAGGAATAGGGAATTTATTCTTTATAGTAAGGGAATTGAGCTGCCTATAGTCTATACAAAACCAGTTCCATCTTTTTTGTTGACAAGAAGGACTGGAAAGGCAAAGGGACTTTGGCTAGGTTGTATGATTGAATTAGTTAGCATGTCCTTTACTTGTTTCTCAATTTCAATTTTCTGGGTAGGGTTATAGCGGTATGAACGAATATTTACAGGTTTTGTATTTGGTTTAAGATGGATAGCATGGTCTAAAGGTCTTTGGGGTGGTAGGGTAGTCGGTTCTTGGAAGAGGTCTTGGAATTCATGCAATAATAAGTGCAAGGGATCATAAGTGTTTACCTCTGTTAGCAGTTGCATTGTAGCTGCTATTCCCATAGATTGTGGTTTGTCCCCTTCTTCCTCCTCATACTCCATTGCATGAATAGAGTATAATTCTACAATTTGCTCGCTTTTCCAGTTTATTAGCTTGTGCAACCTCCTTCCCGATAATACTTTGCATTCCCCTTGATTTAGGCTTCCCATCAGTGTCAGCTTTTGGCCTTCAACCTCTACTGTCACCTCTAGCTTCTTGAAATCAAAGGTTAAAGGGCTTACATTCTTCATCCAATCTACCCCCAGCACGATATCACACCCTCCTAACTCCAAGACCCTCAAGTCCGCCACAAACTCTACTCCTTGCATTACCCACTTGAAATTCAAACATTTATGATTGCTGTACATTCGGTCCCCATTAGCGACTGTCACTGATAGTGGGTTGGTTCTGGTCATTTCATACTTGAGATCTTGGGCTATTTTCTTGTTCACAAAACTATGGGTGCTTCCGTTGTCAATCAACACCGCTAACCTTCGTCTTCCCATCTGTCCTTTAACTTGTATGATCTTCCCCGTAGGACCCCTTTCAACGCGTGAAAGGAGATTTGTCCTCCATCATCTTCCTACTCTTCCCCAGCATGGGGCTCTTCCTCTGTATCTTCTTCTTCTGCATCTTCATCATCAGAAGCCTCCGTCTTCAACATTAACCTCCTACATTGATGGCCAGGTCCATATGTTTCCCCACATTTGAAGCATAGGCCTAATTGGCGTCTCTGCTCCAATGTCGTATTCTTGCTTGTTCCTATTCCATTTCCATTCTTGACGCCTTCTTGGTTTGTTCTTCCCACACCCAGTTTGAAACTATTTCCTCTGCAAGGAGTTCCCCCTCTGTTGACGACCCATCCTCCTAGTGGCCATGGCCTATTCTTCTTGAATACTGCCTCCCATGTTACTTCTTGGAGACGTGCTTTTTCTGCTGCTTGTCTTACCGACACTGGCCCCAACATCTTTACTACAGATCTTAAATCGTCTATGAGTCCGCTAATGAAACTCGAGACAAAGTAGGACTTGGGCAAGCTCGGATAAGCTGCTCCTATCAACGCCTTTAATTCCTCGAATCGCCTCAAATAATCTTCGACCGATCCTTACTATTTCAATTTGTTAAATTCTTCAACCATGTCCGCCAGATTCCGTTAGCCAAAATGACCATACAGTTCGTTGGCAAAATTGGTCCGCGACACCCATCCCCCTTCTGATTGCCTCCAACTCTGGTACCACGCATCCACGGTATCATCCAAATAGGTCGTTGCCATTGTCACCCTTTATTCTTCTCCTATCTGGTACAATTCAAAGAATCTTTCAATGCGTCGTACCCACCAGTGTGGTTTAGATCCATCGAAGATTGTAATTTCCAATCTTGGCGTTGGCGGGTGTCGCCCATCCAATCTTGGCCCGGAATTCCTACCATGGATTTCACGTTCCCATGCAATCCTTTCCTCCGTTCCCCTCGGGCCTCCTGGTCTCAGTAATATTCCATCGCCCCTTACATCTGTCTCCAAGGTCTGTCTCCATTCTTGGAACAGACTCTTCTTGCGATCGGAATTGTGGCCATGTCGACATGATCGCAAACATGAGATCTATCTTCTGTCCATAAAAGTCGGCCCGTTCTTAACCCTTTTCTAGTTCTCGTATACTGTCTTTGATGGCAGTTAAATCTTCCCTTTGGATCGCCATATCCTCCCTTTGGATTGCCATGTCTTCTCGTTGGGCCCTCATGTCTTCTTGCGTCTGGCCCATTAAACCATCAAGATTCTCCAGGCGAAGCTCTAGTTGTTTCAGGCGTGTTCCTTCCGCCATGACTTCGTGGTTGCTGAATCGGAGCTTCCGTCACCTTCTAATCGTGCGCCAGAAGCCGTTGAAGAAGGTTTAGCTCTGATACCACTTGTCCAGCCCCTAAAATGGGCTGGAGTTGAATCGGAATTTCTGGGAAATTCCGTTAGAATAGAGTTTTAAGGGGAGAGAAGAAAGAGATAGAGAGAAGAGAATTGAGAAAGAAGAGAGTTGTTATTTCATTCCAAAAACTGTCTTTCTGTTTTAGCCTTCCCCTATTTATTCATAGGTAAGTAGGTTAGTTAGTTCTAACCCCCTCTTCCACCTTCCATTCTCCTTCTACTTATTACAATAATACCCCTCAAGTCCTAACATTAGAAGTTCAGGCTTCTGGCATGGGGTTTATAACCTCTTGGGTACCCTTCCCTTAACAGCTAGCTTTTGAGGGTGAGTTCTACCTGAGAGTTGTAACAGTGGTATCAGAGTCGGCCCCATGATTCCCAGTGTAAGCGAGCGGCGATGAAGGTGACGTCGGCATTGCAGTGTTTGCTCGAGATTAGCAATGGCTAGTGCACAGCCTGCTGTCGTGGGCGCCAGGCTGCAAAACGTGGTGGTATGTTGTGGTGCACTGTAAGGTATGAGACTTGTCCCACATTGGAAGTTCAGGCTTCTGGTGTGAGGTTTATAATCTCTTGGGCACCCTCTCCTTAACAGCTAGCTTTTGAGGGTGAGTTCTACCTGAGGGTTGTAACAACCTCTTTCAATTAAAGGTTCATGATAACAAACCTAATAATCTATTTTTTTTAATAAAAGAAGTATACCAAACCTAGTAACCTATTACAACTTGATAAACCATACAATACATCATTCATGTGTTGATGTAAATAGAATTTGCAAACTAAGATCTAAACAATTTTGGTTGGCTAACCAATGGGTAAATATAACATATTGCCACAAAATCTTCAAGTTAAATGTTGATGTATTGACCCACAAATCAAGCGGCTGAACTCAAACTTCTACTTCCAATTTCCCACAGTTTCTTAAAGTAAATAAGACTACAAGAAATGACAGGTGCCATCTAAATAAAACCCGAATCACTCTATTACTGCATTAGGCAAGGGAAAAACCAAGCCTGATTCAACCATTTGTTGAATTAATAATCAACCCGTGGAAATGTAAGAAAACAACCTGTACTGACTACGTACAAACTTGTATGAATTCAGATCATAACAGCTAAACAAAGAAACCCTTTTTCATACAAGAACTAACAAAAGACACTTGATGAGCAGGATTTTCGATCATAATACAAAAAGATGACATATTTCAAAAACCCACTACCTTAATGATTAATCATCCCAACAAAAACAATCTACATAAAATTAGCAAAATGACCATCTAGAGATAAATACAGGCATACAAGTACACGCCCACATTAACCCACATAAAAGACATACATCCAGATGATACTATTGGGTAAAATTTTGATTTACTCAAAAATATAATACACATGCACGTAAACATACATACGTATACACACACACACAGAGCTTACATTATGGATGGATTTGATCGGATTCCAAGACAGCCCATCTGAATTAAGGGTGAGAACAACTTCTCCGACCTGGTCCAGGAAGAAAGTCATATTAACAGCAGGGGTCTCGCCGGAGATTGGCACGGCTGGGTGAGATTTATCTCCTTCAAAACGATCTCCATTTCGCTCCATGGCTTTGGGATAATCTGAACGAAGATCGGGAAGCAAATCCGATTCCTCGATTTTAGCAGATACCCAATTAAATTTTAGGAAAAGAAGGCGTCAGGAAGAAGATCTTTTGGGCAATTAATAATTACCGGGTGAATATCAATTGACCACCAAACCGAAGACCCCATTGCCCATTAACTTTATATACATATATAGAGACATCTAAAAATACAGTGTATGTATACAACAACATACTTATAATAAATTACGAAATTATCTGCTCTCATCTAAAAATGTCAGCTTAAAACAAATTTGAAAAAGAAAAATGGTTTAAATAACACATGCCTTGACCTTTTGCTCTTGGATAGAGTCTTCATTATCGAAGATAGGTCATTTTGATAGATAATAGATTGCTGTCATCATCCTCTATTAAGTTCTTCTCTCTTGATATTGTTTTACTGCATATTTTAATTATAGTTAATGCATGATATTGTTTGAGAGTATAGAACATTTTACATGAATTTCATCCACACAGGTGACAGGACTATCATCATATTTTCAAATTCTCTCTCTGAAATTTGTGATTGTGGATGACCGATTTTAGGCAGGCCAATGCAGAGTTAATATTAGATTAATGTGCCTGTATGTTTAAAATATATATTGATGTGACGTTTATTAAAATAAATAAGATAAAATTCTATCAAAATAAAATTCTATCAATATATTTTAAAATTTTTATTAAATTATTTATTAAATTTTTTTAAATGCACTAGAGGATACAAGTGTCATTTTTTCTTTAATAGTGTTTGTTAACCAAAACATAGATAAAAAAAAAATAAGATATAGAAAATATTTCAGATTTTTATATTTTTTAATGTGTTTATTAAATTTATCTGAAAACTCTTGAAAAAAAAAGTCACTTGAGTTCTTATCTAAATTTTTCCAAATATGCTTATCTCTCCTTCCAAGATAAACATATATTGGTTCTTATAGATAAGAAAAAATGACGCTTGTGCCCGTCGGTGTATTCCAAAAAATTTAATAAACTTAATAAAAATATTGGGATGTTTCACAACCTTATCTTAACCATTATATATATATTGATCCATAAAGCATTTCAACCTTATCTTATACGCTTATCTTGAGGAAGGAGATAGGAGAGATAAACATATTCAGAAAAAACCCAAATAAGAAGTCATATGAGTTATTTTTTAAAAGTCGTCAGATAAATTTAACAAACACATTAGAAATGACAAAAGTTTATATTATTTTCTATATCTTATTTTTTTCGATATATATTTTGGTTAACAAACATTACCTGAATAGAATAAGGAGCTATTTTAATCGAGTTTTGATACCAAATCTTATAAGTATGTTAATTGCATATACTTCATTCTAAAATTAAATTTAGACACATTAAATTTATGGGCTAATAGTAGTAAAAATTCAAATCTTTTTGCGTTTTTGTAATCTAATTCAAATGTTTTTAATTTTGTCAATTGTATCCCAATTGACTTGATTAGGTACAATTTTATCCAACACTTAAAATCAATTTAAGAGGCGTGTGTTGTTGTTGAGATGTCACATCACATATTATTAAAAAATATTTGAGTGGCACATGTACACATGTAAAAAAATAAAAAATAAAATGCTAAAGATGGACGACGAGGGTGACAAATAAGGAGATCAAGGCGATAGAGATGATGATGGCGATGACGCTAGGTTGGAAGCGACGGCTAATCTGAAAGCTGGAGGCGATGATAGAGGCTCATTTGAAAGAAGGAGGAGGAAGCCCAACGATTGTTATTTTTGCCTTGTCGCGTGATAGTGATCATTTTCTTGTTTCTAATTTGGGCTTCCTCCTGTTCACAACCGCCTCATAGAAATCAATCGACGACCCTCTACTTTTGCCAATTGATGATGTCTTTTGTTGGCTGTCTCACCCTCGCCATCGATCACTTAAGCCGACCCCACTGACATTAATAATCGGTCATCAAGCTTCCAAATTTTATATTGACCTCCTTCCAAATCAACTTCCATCGTTGACTCCAGCTTTTAGATTGGCCACCGCCTTTGCCTCGATCTTCTTCTTTGTCGTCGTCTATCCCCTGCCATTGCGCATATATATATATATATAACATAATATTTTATTTTTTAATTTTGTACACATGTTCATGTAAGACCCACTCAAATATTTTTTAATGTCAGGTGACATGCCACGTTAGCAATGACACACACCTTACAAAATTGTACTTAATTATTTTAATTTCGAGTGTTGGATAAAATTGTACTTAATTGAGTCAATTGTGATACAATTGCTAAAATTAAAACATTTGGATTAAATTGTAAAAACACAAAAAATGTAAATATTTTTTGTGCTATTAGCCCTAAATTTATATCCCTCGTTCTAAAATTTATATAATCCTATCAGAATTTTATTACCCAAAACTTATGTCCCGTTAATGTTATGTTAGAATCTATAAATCTAGTTTTAACATAAATTATAAAAAAAAAAGAAAAGAAAATAGCAAGCAAAGCTATACAAACAAAAATATATTATTACACAACGGGGTTTTCATATTATTTATAATTGGGATTGCATTGAGTCCACAAACTTGATGATTTAACCTGAACTTGACTTAATGTCAACTGAATCCAAAACATTAGAATTAAATCTGAATTTGATTCAGAACGTTCTAGAATCTAGTATCTATTCGACCCGTAACGCCTAACTTGAATATAGATATAAAAATGTGAAACATAATGAGTTCTCCTTTGAGTTCCAAACTTGAAACAATTTCATTGTCCTCAAACTACATCACACACGGACTCATTTTAACACATGAAGAGAGTAGCTTCATACTTGCAACTCTGCAGGCAGCTGAAATTTCAAGGGGTCACAGTAAATATTTCAACATCCTCCATTTCTGGGCTTCTCACAGAGTACTGAAATGTCCAGCCATGGCAAGCACCAGCATGCTTGCCATATCTGTTTACTGCAAATATGGCTCCAACAAAGTCGGGATATTTTCTTGCAATTCGCAAAATGGCATCCTTGGCAGCAAGCCCAGGTTCCATACCGAGCCTCATGCTCTCAACAACCTGGTAACTGAAAGGACATCGTGGACATGAATCAGATGAATAAGGGGGCCACACAACAACAGCTTTGCTAGAACAAGGACATTTGAATCGCTAGGCAACATTGCAGTCTAAATTCAAAAGGTTCATCATCTTTGAACAGAGTTGGACTTTAACATTGAATTGCAAGAGCATACGAGGTCAACAAATTACCATGGAAGGAAGCGCATCATGATATCACCATCTCCAGTAGCACCACATGCTCCAACTTCATCATCTGCATAAGCTGAAGAGCCTGCAATTGGTCCATCGCCAACCCTAGTCCAGCAAAAGATTTCTTTCATCATATAAAAGAACATAAATGCCTATACGTCCAGGATGAATAATAGATGATTAAATTTAATACAGAACCATCTTCAGAAATATTCCTTTCACTATATTCCCTTAAGTAAAGATGTAGCCGTGTAAATTTGTTCATTCACTTGGATGATTTTTTTTTTTTTTTTTACAAGTATTCATTTACAAGGTTTGATTGCTCTACACACGCACACTAAAAAATACCAATAATAAACCAGAAAAAAAATGTAAGAAAAGAGTAGCAAAATGTCTTGAATAAAAAATTCTTTCAATATTTTACTTTGCCAAGGTTTGTATCTATGAAATGAAAAATAAAGATTAAAAGCAACTAGTTGCCATAGGCACATCAATTTGCAACCACAATACATGGATAACAACTAACAAGTACCAAAGTTTCTCTCTCTGAAACTGACACCTACCATATGCAATCTTATCACAGCTAAATTAGCTCATCATTCTTGTTCACGCCGCCCATCATTCTTGTTCACGCCTTATATCTATCTCTCTAACCATAAATGCCACAGTATTGAGTTACTTCTTGTTTTTTCCTTCCATCTATACATTTTTTTAGTTGCTTAGGTAGTTCTACCATGTTGCTATATCACTATACAACCTTACCTTACCTTATGATACCTTTTCAACCAAAACATCAATATAATGACCATTAAATGGACTTTTCTAAGTCCATTATATGAAGATCCTATCTCTTATTGGCACATTGACCTACCTGTTCCACACACCCCCCCCCCCCCCCAAAAAAAAAAAAAAAAAAAAACCAAAATAATAATAAACAAATAAGTAAATAACAACCTTAAAGGCCTAAATCATACACAGATTTGAGCCTCCCCCTCTCACCAAAGCAACTCCATCAGTTAGAACTCTTGTGTTGCATGATGACTATAGCAACCTAGTAACTACTCTAACCTTTGAGAATCAACAATGTAATTTCTTTGCAGAATTACTGCTAACTTCGAAATCTGATATTAGACTGCTAATTACCTGCCAGGGATCTTAAAAGTGGCTCCATTAGTTGATGTACCAACAGCAATATGTCCCATCTGAAAATAAGAAGAAATTTACTCTAATGGAAGGCTAAACTTCAAAGAGATTAGTAAATTTCAAATGAAGCCTGCCTGTGACCATAGACTTACTTTATCAATAACAGCCATGGATATGGTATCATGGTTGTGGCGGTCTACATGAGATGATCCCAATGTTACAGATTCTGCTACATTGTCCATCAAACAATTGTTCTGAGCTAGCTTCACATTTCCCTTTGGATGATAAGGACCACAGCCATCAGCTGGTAGAACATTTTTCCTAAAATTAGGCTGACACGCATTGGCTTTCCATATAATCCACTTTTCGAGTGATTCTGTTGAACTAAGATTTGTGGGTCCAGGAAGACCCATGGAAATTGCAAATGCAGAGGCCTGCTCTCCAACTAACATGGTATGTTTAGTATGTTGCATTACTAGCCTTGCAGCCATGATACCATCTTTAACATACCTCATGGCAGCAACAGCTCCAACCTCCATTGTAGCCTACACATGTCCTTAGCAGACCCAAGACAGATTGTCATTTTTAGACATTTTAGTAGCAAAGTTAATCAATTGAATATGATGTAGTTGTTACCCCATTCATGACCAGAGCATCAATTGTAGTTTCCCCGTTCTCATCTGGACTTCCACCAGGCCCAACTGTATGATGGTTACAAGTAATTGTCAATGGTAAGCACTACCAGTTCAGAAAAGTTTCTATTATGAACCTAGAAAACGGAAGTTATCTTACAAATAGCACTCCTGTAAGTAATGCAAGTTTCAGTAATATTTAGTCACCAGATAAAATCTTTTATGTCTTTCCGTGAATTAGTAGTTTTAACTTTTAAAGTCTTCCTAACAGAAACCAAAATTATGTCATCTGAATTGATATTCCAAACAGACAATAGATGGTCTGATTGTACTTCGAAAGTGCTATTCAAGTATTCCTTCCAGAAACATCCTACACATTTTACAGAAAGCAGCGCAGCATAAACTGCTAGAGGAAAATGTATCAATTTTTAATGAGTAAATTAGCTAAACAACTCCTATTGGATTATGTTAAATCTGATTAACAGTTGCCTGCCACGATTTGACAGCATTAACACAACATCATCATCATAACAAATGAGCCTAGTTAAGATGTTAAAGTTGAGTGCAAGTCAAAAATTGTCTTGAAAATCTCTAATATAACAACATATCAAGCCTTAATCCCACTAGGTGGAGTTGGTTGCATAAATTCTAGCTCAACAATCCTTAAAGCATTGATTTCTTTTTTATCAGATCTGTAAAAATGTCCATTCATATCCTCCTTAAAGCATTGATTTCTTTTTTTTTTTTATTTTTATCTATTCTTTTAAGGAAATTGGAAACTCATATCTCCAAATGAACCTGCCTGCCCATGTATTGTCAAGGAGTTCCATCAGTTATCCATCTTTAACATGATCTCTCAAGTTCTCAAAAGCTAGCTGTCAAAATGAAAAGCAGCCTTGCATAATGATGCAATATCTACCCCAATTTGTCACCATACTGCCAACCCAAAAGAAATACTTTCTAAATAATAAAAGAAACAGTATTTATGAAAAAATATTAAAAAGTAACGGCAGTTAACCATATGTCCAACAAAATTTTATCTTTTCTTAAAGGTTTATCTGAAATAAGCTCTGACAATTTGACTCTTTTACTCATAGAAGGAAGCTATTCTTCCTAGATTTCACCAATGCATGCATTATATATATATCCAAACCAACAAACAATAACAAGCTATTTTTTTTTTCCCTGGGTGCAAATGATCCTTGGTTGAACAAGAAGAAAATCAATTTATTCAATACTCTTGGATAAGAGAGAATGTCAGCGAACGAAGAAAATATGGGCTACCAATATTTCTTCACCATGGAATTAAAAACCATATTGTAAAAGCTCTATTTACGTAAAGAAAGCTAATATAAGCAATCCAACGAAACAAAAGGCAAAACAAAGAAGTGAAACAGAAGAGAATTACTCAAATGATATTAAGGCATATATACAAGTGGCATCCTGTTCCCACCTGTACCATCGCATCTCAGTTCCTCACACGCCGAGCAACCCTCCACAACCGCATCAATTGCAGTAGATCCAGCTTTCACAGACCTCCAAGCAGCTCTAACAGCCTCCAAGAAAGGCCAGGTGCTCACAACTAGAGGGAACTTCCCTGAATTCCCAAGCTCTTGTCCCAATGGCTACTTAAAACACACATAGATAGAGTGACGAAGAAACACGAGAAGCAGATAGATGATTAAAATACAGTAATTGGTACTAGAAAACTTCCAACTGGGAAAATCATATTCCCAGAAAACCAGAACAACCCAAAACATAAGGCGCTGGAGTCTGGCGACACTCCGATGATTTAGATATGTCTAATAGGGAATAGGAGCAGTTCCTCCAAAGATTTCAAGAGAATTGAAGAGTTCTCAGAGACCCATAAGCACGGAACAAAGTATGCACAAATCAATCAAAGTGAATAAACTGGCCGCAATTGAAGAACACCAGAGGGGTAGAGATGGTGAATGCTATTACCATGGACGCTAGTGTGAATAAGACGAGAGTTTTGACGAGAAGGCTTTTGGCGGCGACGGAAGTTCCCATTGTTAAGAATGGAAATGAAGAAACCGTTCGATTCCTCTGGCCTTCGGATCAGAGATGCGATGTAAAAGAGAATGATCATTGCTCAGTGTTCACCAACCCGTCCAAATTCCACGTTATTTTTACGAAGATTTCTTATCATTTAGGTTTTAGATTTACCCATGGCATTGTCCGCGTGTTGTTATTAATAATTATTATTATGCTTTAGAAGTATATTTATTTTATTTTATTTTATTTTTCATCATTACATTGTAATTTTTATTACTGTAATCATATATTTTAATTCTTATTATAATTTAGTTGCTAATAAAAACTATAATGATATTAATTTAAAAATAATTTATTATTATAAAATTAACATGAACCCACACGATCAAGTGATTTTAAACTTTATATTAATGTATACAATATTTTTTTGTTAACAAAATTTGATTTAAAATTAAGAGAGAGATTAAATTATAACAAAAATTAAAATTTAGTGACATTAGCAACAAAAATTAAAATATATTGACTAATTTATTACAAAATGTAAAGTTTAACAATTAACAATGTAAAGTTTGACACCCCCATTAATTAATTACTAATATACTCTCCTATTAAATTCTAATTTATAATCTATAATAATGCTTTAATAATGAAAGGATAATGGTAATTATAAATTAGAATTTAAGTGAGAGATATATTGATAATTGTAAATTAAAGTTTAAGTGAGAGATAGATTGATAATTAATTAATAAAATATCAACAAAGACGTGTAAGTAACATTTTTTTTCAATGTGAATCGGTTTTTTATATGATAAATTTCATTAATTTGTCCTCAAATCCTTTTGTGATAAATGAGAACACGTTTGCCAAAAAAAATAAATAAGTAAACTCCTCTTTCTCTATAATACAATGGAAAACTAGTAAGTTTCAACGCAAAGATACTGTCAAAACATACCACACGGAGCTATCTAACAAAGTATTCACTATTCATGCACATTTATTCCGAATGAATTGTTGCAATAGAAAAACCACCATATGTAAATAAATAAATTTATTAAAGAGTAATAAACAAATAAATTTAAACAGAAACCCCACAATACGCTGTTTCTTATTGGTTCACATGTTGAAGGTTGTAACAATAATAAAATTATTTTTGTACCAAGTCACAGATTCATTATGGAAGCAATCTTTGAACAAAATAAAGTAAAGATTAAGTACAAAAGCGATAAAATGAGAAATTTCTTGTCTTGAAAACCCCTTTTTTGTTTCACAAAAACCTGGTAATTTGTATATAACAAGAGAGTGGCAGGGGCATTTTGTTATCCATTAATTAATGGGGTTCGTATTAATTATTTCCTCTATATATGGCAAGCACAACCAGGTTTGAGGAAGAAATCCAAAAACACAATGTTGCAGAGCCCTTCTAGTAGGAAATTGCACAAACTCATCCCAGCTAATCAAATTCTATTCGGCAAACAAATGTTCCCAAGCAAACCATTCAGTAGATATTCATTACCCAAATTATTCACATGAAGAACTATTAAGAAGAGCCTAGTCAAAATGGAGGAAGAATATTACTTTTACAGGTCTAAATCAGCAATATTAACTCCAAAAATTTACACCCACACCCACAAAAAATCACCCGAATCTGGTGAAGAAATTTACATCCGTCACTGGGCAACGACGACCACCAGAAAATTTGGAGTCACACCTTGTGACATTATTAGCGTCCAACTCAATGATTCCCTTGCTAAATGACAGAAGAGGATACCTCAAACTCACCTCCAGACAGTCTCATTGGCATCTGTGAAAATTGCATTGTGATGTTCGATCAAGCATTGAACAACCTCGATTGCACCGAAGTCGACTGGCAAGCCATCATCCAAAGGAATGGGAGAGGATGCATCTGCATCTTCACCTTCTTCTACAGGCACAACATATCAGAGGATTAAATAAAATAAGAATCGTTAATTTCCAGAAATGTTCTTAGCTGAAAATGTGAATAAAAATATGTTCGCTGGGCATCTCCAAGACTGAGAAAATCAGAAGAATGAGTGAATAAAATTTAAGCCAAAAGAATGGCTACCGAAGCAGGGCGGAACCAAAAACAGTGTTTTTTTTTTTTTTTTGGGGGGGGGGGGGGGGGGGGGGGCTTCAACAAAATTTGGATAACAAAATAATTTTATAAATAATTATTTAAATTATATTAAATTTATTGTACTTAATTGTACTCTACACTCTTTCTCAGAAGCAAAATCATCTATGATTGAATCTATACTAAAGGTTTCTGCAATTTTCTTCCTAAAGAATAAGGGACAAGGAGAGTTCGGATTCTGGAAGGATGGCAAAGTCAGGAAGTTGAAACCTAATAGGTAGAATTTGTAATGAAGGTTAAAACGACATGAGAAAAAGATTTTGCAAATAATGACCATATGGGGCCCACATATTTCTTTGTCTCTCTTATAGTTTTGGTAACTTCGTCCCTCTCTCTCTCCATACTTCTACTCCTTCGAAAGAACAAAGGAGGCTCACGTACAATCTTTAACAAAACGGGGTTTATGTAGCACTTCTTCGCCGCCCCCCGCCGCGGGGGGGGGGGGGGGGGGGGGGGGGGTGGTGTTGAGATCATATACCAGATGCCGAAATGTAGTGTCACGACCTAAATAAATTAGAACGTTATTTTTTATTTAAGTTGTTATGCCTTTATTTAGTTATTATTTACAGTTATGTTTTAGGAGTAGTGGGAATTATTTAAAGTTAATTTACAGTTATGAAATAATGGTAGTTATAAAGTAATGGGTAGGTAGTGGAGGAATGGTAACTGTTTGGTATAATATGTGCCATAACCCACAGCCGAGTTTAGGCATGAATTGTTAAGAAGTTATTGAAGTCCCCCATTTCCCCCTATTGTTCTCTTTATTTCTCTCTACTTTTTGTCAAATTCTCCCTCATTTATGTTTGATTCTCCCTATTATTCTGTTTGATTTGCCTTACTATTCTTCCTATTTCTCCCTCAATTCCATTTCTATTTTCGTAGGGTCCTGACATTTGTTATTAGACCAGCAGTTTCTTGGCCTCAAATCTAGTTTTTTTGGAATTTATCCATGGCTGATGGCTACCAAAAAATCAAACATTTGTTATGAGATATATAACAAATGTTATCAGAGAGCAGGGTCTTGACATTTGTTATCAGAGCAGCAATTTATCCATGGCTGATGGTTACCAGCAGTTTCTAGTTTTTTTGAAGCTTCTATGGATAGATTTGAAATGAAATTGGACGAACTCATGATTATGATAGCCAAACGATATTAGGTTAGTCTTCCAGCATAATTATTTTCTAAGGAATATTCTGATTCTATTACTCAAAGAAAGGCCAAGGATGTTCAGAAAGTAGATCTAGAGGAACAACTCCTTAAAAATGAAGTTTTTGAAGAAGATGCTCAAGATGGCTGTCTCGGAAGTTTTGATCATGAGCTGATTGATTCAAACAATTAATCATCAAGATTGAAAGAAGTTAATGGAGAATACCTTGAGATTGAGAAAGAGACAAATAGTTCTGAAAACAAAACTCCTAAGAATATTGTTTCTTTGCCTTTGGCTCCAGAGAAGGCTTAGGAGTCCATAGCTTTGGTTAAATAAGGCATCAAGAAGGTTAAGACCATTCCAGCATGAGAATATATTACTGTTGTTCTGAATATTTTTTATCCTGAACAATATGACAATTTTGCTGCCATTTCAGATGTTATAGATCAGTTTCTGGTGATGGTTTTAGTTGAGGTAAGTAAAGGAGGTACTTCAATGGAGCCTGAAATACTTGTTAAACAAAGAGATGTTGCTTCCTCTTTCATCCATGAGATAAAGCCAAGAAGGAGAAAGAAAAGGAAGGGAAAAATAAGAGAGAAAGGAACAAGAGTTTGAGAAGGATGAACCAGATAGTGAAAACTAGGATTGGATGAAGAATATTGGTCAAGCTACTGAGATTTCTTGGGGATAAGAAATATTTCAAAGGGGGGGGGGGGGGGGGGAAATATCAAGACCTAAATGAATTAGGAAGTTATTTTTTATTTTAATTGTTATGTCTTTATTTAGTTATTATTTACAGTTATGTTTTAGGAGTAGTGGATATTATTTACAGTTATGGAGTAATGACAGTTATAGACTAATGGGTAGGTAGTGGAGGAGTGGTAACCGCTTGGTATAATTTGTTGGTTAGCTTTATATATAAAGCCATAATCCCCAGTGCCGAGTTTAGGCATGAATTGTTAAAAAGTTATTGAAGTCCCTCATTTCGCCCTATTGTTCTCTCTATTTCTCCTACTTTCTGTCAATTTCTCCCTCATTTTTGTCTGATCCTCCCTATTATTCTTCTTATTTCTCCCTCAGTTCCATTTCTATCTTCAAAGGAAACATTAATTAGGACTAGGTTCCTGACATGCAGTATTGCCTAGCAATTTTTTTATAGTGCAAAATTGCAAATTCCTACACAACTGTTTATTTAGACAGAGCATGCACTAGAAGGACAGAAAGAAAAACGGGGGATAACTAACCATCAAGCATGTCCCAAGAATTGAAGTTAGGTGCTGGGTCCATCTTCTTGGAAGCATTGTTCGCAGGCTGATTGCAAAACCGTCTAAAATATTCAGGTCTGCGTCCCTTCTGCCACATAATGATAGGGGCCATTTCCATGGCAAGGCTTCCAGCATCCATCTGTAAATAACACAAGCAATAAGGGCATCTATTCGCAATAATGTTATTATAATATTCTGTGCAATAATGGACAATAGCTACCCTCAATAAATGAATAAAATTGTCACAATAAAGACAATAGCTAACATCTTTGACTTCACCGTACCATGCTGAAGTGCAAGCCACCACCCATGATGAGAAATTATAAGTGTTTTCTTCAAATGGGGCAGCCTATGGAGAAAGCTCATCTTGACATTTCAAAATCAAATTTCAATCCAATGGGTGAGGCGATTTATATATGGTATTGAAGTCAAATTGTGGAAATATCATGTTATTGTAGTTAGTTATGTATTAACAAAATCTAAAAGTTTTTGTTCCTTTTCTTTTTAGAAGTTAAATGAGTAAATCCACCAGATGTCAGTTTCTTCCTTGTAAATTTTGATCAAAACACAGAGGATTTACCTCCAATATATAGGTAAGGCAAACTATCTAGGGAAAGCTAAGCCTTAGAAAGCATGCTATCAAATTAATTTCGCGATTTATATACTGCAATAAATGTTGGACCACATTAGTGTATTGTTTCTCCAACTAATGGTACAATGATAGTTTATGCATACACAAACAACTAGAATCATGTATTACTTCACATGCAACTACTAAGCTGATACATAACCTTCCAAAACAAGGAGGGTCATGTCCATGCTCTAAAAGTAAATAAAATTAAATTATGCCATGTTCAAAACACTCCCATTTCTAGTTATTTCCAGTCCTCAATTAAGTCTCAGGAAATCATCTCTCTTCATACCACATCAACCCGTATCAAAATTGCCCGCCCTTTATTTCTTTCAACCCATTCAAAGAATTAAATACTGCTTGTTAAAAGCACATCAGTTTGTCATCCCCCCCCACCCCACCCACCCCCCAAAAAGAAGAAGAATAAGAAAAACATAAGATATAGTCAAACATATATAATACATCCACATGTTGGAGGAGATAAGGAAAGTTGCCTGCCTTGTTAAGAAGTGATTTCTGGCTAACTCGGAGCAGTAGTGCAGTAACTAATTCTAGTGTCATGTAGTTAACAGTAGGAAGCTTCTTCAATATATTTCTCATCAGATATATGCTTGAACGAGCATCCCTGATTTCATTATATAACTCAAATGTGGTTAATGGCTCAGGAAGACTGGCAAGGTAACACTTAGTGAGAGCTGCAACATCTACGGGGTTTACACCCTCTGGTAATGATGCATTTGAATCTGTAAAATGTAGAATCACAGTTGATTAACAAGATCACACAGAAATATGAAAAATCAAACCCAAAGTCAAGCATTTTAATTACCTCGATTGTATAATGAAATCAATTGCTGGATTACCTTTTTGTCTCCTTCAGACTTGAACAACTCTGGTGTGTTTAATCCTAGACCCAAAGAACATATAAATGAATAGCATTGAAAGAAAATATCAAGATGGAATAATCTATATTTTAATCAGCCTTTTCCAAGTACCTGATAAAATGAGATGATCTGCACATGCGATAAGAATATGGGGAATAGGCCTGCTGGATTGTTGCCGCTGAGTTGTAACTTCAATTGGAACACCAAATACTGGCAATTGGAAGCACAAGTAATCACCAAAACAATATTTGCTGAATTACATAATGCGCAACATATGGTTTATATTCCACCAAATTTGGCATTGCTAGCCTCCAGTGTGCAAGTGCTACAGTACAATACCATTTAAATTCAGCATATCCCAATTATTTAGCTGATAAAGCAAGTGCAAATTATTTACTTCGCATTCTGTTCAGTATGAAATTGTAATGAAGAAAACCTAAACAGGTGTAGTTTGGCCAAAAAAGAAGCAAAAAGAGGCCGTTATTGAAGCAAAGTCAAGAGCTTATGAAAATTTATACCAATGACTGGATAAAAAAGTTAGGGAACGAATCAAGTGATAAAAAAACTTAGAACAAAATCACACACACATACAAGGCAAATTTACGTGGTTCGGCAAAGAATGCCTACGTCCACATTCACACTAGGTGTTTTTCACAATTTGAGAAGTTTACAATTACAAGAATTATGCACACACAAGAATTCAAGCGAGACCCCCATGCTAGCCCAGCATAGGTGTAATAAATCGAATTAGGCTCCACAACTTCAACCAAAAAAGATGGAGAAATATATATATATATATACACTAGCTAAAGCAAGAAAAGAAAAACAAGATATCTAAGCCAAGTGAAATCAGTGGCAAATCTAGGAGCCAGGCTAGTGGGGGCAGGACAAAGTTGTCCTCAATGAGCCAGTCCATTTAGTTTTAAAACAAAAAAATAAAAGGTAAAAAAAATTAATTACTAACATTACATACTAAATAGATACATCTTACAATTGTTCTCAATAAGATTCATGCTTCAAAAGCATTGTAAAATCAGCTCATTATTAATGCCATTAAATACGTCCCTTTCAATGAACATGTTATCAAGCAATCATTCACCAAACCATTTCATTGCATTTTTTGAAATTACAAGAACACCGATTATGATATACCCATTTTCTTTTCCTGTCCTTGAATCTTTTAAAATACTATATAAAAGTTCACTATTTTCCACATTTTCCAAAGAGAGACTAATATAATGACCAGAATTCTTGAAGAATGATGAAAGTTTACAACGTGTAAAATGTTAAGCGACATAGTTCTCTTTCAGTTTTTGTTACTTATTTGTTATTCTTCCTTTTCCGAATCAAAGCATTTGATAGTCACAGGCAGAAGAAGTTATGACTTGAAACCTTGATATTAACTAATATTACTATTATTTGTCAAAGTTAAAAGTAACTTACCATCAATGCTCGCAACTCCCTGTAAAATCAGAACAGAAGCATGAGAATTCCTTTTATTTTCTAATAAACAACAGCACAACAAGCCTTTTACCCCACACATGTGGTCGGCTTTCAGTTTTTTGATAAGCAAATGTATAAACCAAAAGGAAAGCACTTTTTAAGTTTGCAACTGCAAGAAACGGGTGAAAAGGAGAGAATGCATACCTTCTGCCATCTCTCAATATCAGTTAACAAAGTCTTACTTTTATGTGCAGTTTTCTTTGCTACCTGAACCAAAATTATCAACTTAAATATGTGGCTTACATCTTAAACAGCAAGCTAGTTTTGAATGCACATAACAACCAATGTGTACTGTTATGCATTTTACTTCATCAAATAGCAACATTAACTTCGTTACTGTACTTATTCACCTGTCCTTGATAAGCTCAACAAAGGTGATTTAAGAAATTAAGAATCTATGTTAAACTAACAGCAACCATTCTTATTCCTTTCTTTTTCTCACACTTCCACTTTTTCCTTCCATTTAGGCAAAGAGGAAAGCTTCCTAAAACCATAGTCGGAAGGAGTGTGCTCAAATTTATATATAGGGAGGTCATTCCCTTCTGTTTGCATCCTTCTGTTCAACTTTTGGTGGATATGTGCAGAAAGTACCAATCAACTTTTATAGCTTGGGTACCTCTTCAACTTTTGTCTTTCCAACTGCAACCTTTTCCTTTGTTCCTGAATAACCTCTCCTTAAAAACATGCTAGTAGTAGCAGCTGCAGAAATAAAACGCTCCTGCATGGCATGTCTGGTGGATGGCTGCTGAAGGAGAGACCACCGAGTTTTGACCACTGACCCGACTTTTCCTGCCACATCAGCAACATTCTCCTTTGCATCCTTTGCAAACTCCCCCACAAATGTTCCTGCAGATTGCCCAGCTTCTTTAAGCTTCACCCCTGATTAAATAAGTTACCAAACAGTTAAATAAATAAAAAGGTCAAGAAGAATACTTATCAATAGAAAAAGTTAAATAAGATACAACTTGTACAGGATACATCATATCATAGATCACCTGAGGATGAAAAAAAATCACTAGCCTTCTCTTGCCACTGAGGCGAATCTGCTGAAGGCATTGAACAGATACCCAAGATCACAAGTATCCACAAATTAGCCAAATAGAATTGTCGTTCAGTGGATGCTCAAACCTACATCAGAGATTGATAACCATTAGTTTTATTTGTCTTATCACTTGAAGAAATAATATCATCAGGTCAACAACTCAATTCACCATATCCTGTGGCTGCCAAAAGGCCTCCCTAGCTATGAGGCTCCTGCCTTGTGAGTTTCTCCACTGTCTGCTAAGACAAAAATCCTCCCTCTATTACTTCTTCTCTTTTTTATATAGGGAGTGGGGAGTATGCTTTGTATTGATTGTATTATTACTCAGGAATATAAGAGACTAACAAACTAATACAGCTGTTCCAGTTGGCTCGGTAAGATTATCATCCTTTTAGAAGGAAGTACTGGAAAGTCATTTTTTTTTCCAATCACCTGATACTAACCTATACTTGAAGCTGGGACTTTTTCATGTCAGAGGAAGAAATATAGATTATATACATAATTTTAGTGGATAAATTCAACCAAATGAGATCTTTTTGATAAAATCTACTCAACTTCTTCTCTGTCTAATTTTTTAACACTACAAAGAACAAATAATAAAAAATCATTATTTTCTTGTATCTCCTCGATCATTCTTCCCTCCACAAATACAAGTTCAACGAATGTCCTAAAGAGAGGATAAATAGCCAACACTTAGGAAAGCGGTCTATACCAATCAATCAAATATTTCCTCGGTTGACTCCTACCAAGAACAAATAATTCCCTGAGAACCAAAAATATACTCGTCTATACTTTCATTCTTCCCGTCAAAGACTAAACGCACTGAATCATAGAAAACAAGAATCAATCAATCGAACCACGTTTGCACTCCAACACAACAACTTAATTGAAATTCAAGATTCCCATTCCATGGTGAATCAAGCCAACTTTAAACAACTAATCCGAATTATTCCTTCACAGCCTCTTTGTTTATTTCCCTCGGAATCAAACGAAGCATCGAATACAACGAGAGAACAAGCAGCAGACAAGATCGGCGGAAAAATAAACCCTAATTCTCAGATAAGAGTGCGAGATTTCACCTTCACAAGTTACAAACGATCGAAGCCCCCGATAGACCGAATTCGAGTAGAGAGAAGGCAAAAAGATGGAGAGAGAGATTTTACATTCAGTTTCAGCGTTTTGTTCTTTGATAATCCCATGAGAGAGAGAGAGAGAGAGAGAGAGCTGAAAAAGAAAAGGGAAGACCGGTCAAATGAGAATTTTCGATGGAACCAACGGAGCAGCAGAGTCATGCCACGTGGATACTTAGAGGGGATCGGGCGGACAGGCTTGCATGGGCCCCAGTTCTGGAATCTTCCAACTGACATAACGGTCCTCAGCGAGCCCTTACGGTGAAGAGAGAGACATCCAGGGTTTAAATTCAAATTCCAAAAATTTAGATTCAATTTGGATAAATGTATAAATTCGATTTTATACGAGCTGAAAACATATCCATGCTCCTGAAGTTCTCCTGTTTAATCATTTTTGCCCTTGAACTTGATTTTGGAATTAGATTCAATTTCTCAAATTTTAATTTAAAATTTATTATATTCTTTAAATCTCAAACTTGGCATGATAAGCATCTAAGTTAGACAAAATTTTATATTAATATAATATATATATTAATAAATTATACATAATTATTTTATCATACATAATTTCTCTATCACCATCATCTGTCGTCGCCTCCATCATCGCCATCCCATCCCATCACTATATATATATATATTTAACAATTATTTTTATATTTAACATATATATTGCATTAATATAAAATTTTATCTAAACACATACGTATATGTCACATGAATTTTGGAATTTGAGAAGTATAATAGGCCTCAAATTGAAATTTAAGGGACACAATACATCTCACTCCAAGTTCAGGGACACAAATAATTAAACGAGAGAAGTTCGGAAGTATAAATGTTATTTTAGTCATTTTATACGTATACGTTAAAGCAGATATGATTTATAATTCAGTTTTAAAATTATTTTTGAATTTATAATAGAATTTTTTATTTAAATAAAAATTCATTATTGATCTCGAAATTTTATATAAAATTATTGTAGACTTGTCACGTTCTAAAATTTATGTAAAATATCTTTACTATTTTAAAATTGGACCAAATTATTTTAAAAATTATTAGATAGCGAAAGATGATAATACAACAAAAAAGTAATGGCATCAACAAAATTTTTGATAGATGATGCATGACCAGCATGAGCAAACGTGTACTTCTTCATAGAAATCTTAATTTGTCCATTATTTAACTCTGAGACTGTCCAAAATCATGCGCATTTTGAATAGTGAATTAAGCCCTGTCTATGATTTCACAAACTTCCCTTTGCATGAGCTGAAAAGAATTAATTGAGTGCAATAACTTTATATTTGTTACCAATTTATACCCTATTATTCAAGTGGTATTGCTTTGTTTTTGAGAGTCAGATTGTCAACATGCCATTATCCAGATATCTTGCCAAAGAGTTGCATGGTGTCTGTAACTGCATATCTTCTGCATTGTGATCTTTGAGACACACACACACACACACAAGGATTCTTGAAATATAATCATCTTCTACCTTCAAGTTCAAGAATAAGCCCCCCCCCTCCCCCCCCCCCAAAAAAAAAAAAAAGTTTTTGGCTGTAAGGACAAACCTTATATTCCTTTTGGTGTTCTTTTCCTATTCCATTCCTTTGGGCAAATCAAAATTGTCTTCTGTGACCCCCAAATCCCGTCTTCTTTCTTTCTTTCTTTCTTTCTTCTTCTTCTAGTTCTCTTTCACCCACAAAAGGGAAGATAAAAGAAATAAAATAAAACAAAAAATGTGGAGCATGCGTATGCAAGATTCAAACAGGGCAACTTTATATATGAACACCATTAATTGCTTCAATTTTCTCTATTGGAAATTAAAGCACAAACATAAGTTACATCAGCAATGATAACCCTGTCATCCACATAATCCGTTGCCTTGCCTTTCCTAACATCAAGCGCTAGTGGGCAACCCAAATGATTGAACTGTTTGCAACACACCTAATATCTGGGACAGGAACTGTTTGCAACACACCTATTGCTTCATTGCTGGATTTCTTGTAGCCTGATAGGTTAAAGCGATGAAGATAAATCAGGAGAGGCGGTTGAAGTGATATGCCGCACCTAAAGAAAAAATACTGGATTGATAAATTTGGGCATTTTCGTGATCCTTCTGGTCTAATTCAAGTCAAGTTCTTTTCCTACAATTCTCTTCCAAAACCAGTGTTCCTTCCAAATTCTATCCACCTGTTCAATTGGCACCTTCTTGGTCTCTGGAAAAAATAGGTAAATAAATACGGTCATCAGCAGCAGCCATCCCCCAAAGAAGAAGAAAATACCAGACTTCAAATGGCATAGCACGGCTAGAAAAGTCTGAGCAATGACGATAGTGCCAAGAAAGTTCACGGCTACAGTAATGCTTTGCCCAGCAGATCGAATCTCCAAGGGGAAAATTTCACTTGCAACTAATCTTGTCAAGGGACCCCAAGATAAACCATACCCAGAATCATATATGCAGACGAAAACCAAAAGAAGAAAAGCATACCCTTTGCTGACTCCCCCATAATCCCCTAGCTGAGTTGCCATTATGCTTCCGACAACTATCTGTGAAATTAACATTTGTATGCCCCCAATGAGAAAAAGAACTCTTCTCCCAACCTTGTCAACCATCGACATTGATATGAAAGTTGCCACCGTATTTACAACCCTAATCAAAACGGTAGACAAGAGTGATGCACTTTCACCCAGACCAGCAGTTCGGAAAAGTATTGGACCATAGAATGCAATGACATTGATTCCTGTCAATTGTTGAAACAATGGGATGGCTACTGCCATGATAAGTTGGGGCCTATATTTCTTCCTCGTGATATTCTTAAATGGGTGGGTGACGGTTTTTGATATGGCACTTGCGTTTATGAGATCATCAAATTCTACTTCAACATCTTTAGTGCCACGGATTTTCTGCAAAATCAACTTGGCATTTTGATGATGATCTGTCCGTTGAATTAGGCTGTTGGGTGTTTCGTGAAGGAAGAGAGCTCCCACGGTTAGAATTGTTGCTGGTACTGCTGCCAAGGATAGGGAGATTCTCCATCCCCAATCAGTTTTGATTTTTTCTGTGCCATAATTAATAAGGTTTGCTGATAGAGCACCCATATGAACGTTGATGTGAAAGCCCATGGTGATTGCTCCTCTATATCGAGCTGGAGCCATCTCTGAGAGATATAACGGGACCGCCTGCAGAACAAGCAGATTATTAAGTAAAAGTTAAATCACATTTTTTTTTTTCTCTTTCTGTTTTGGCCCATTAGCCTAAATGAAGATATGATAAAAGACAGTAATACATGGAAGTCTAGAATTCATGTAGCCGACCCTACATAATGGGATAAAGGCTGGATAGGTTGTTGTTGTTGTTTTGGCCCATTAATCAGCTCTAGCAAAAAAGGGGAAAAATGAAGCACACACACCTGGTCTGCAAAACCAATGCCAACTCCAAGCAGGACACGGCCTGACATTAGCATGTACAAATTAGAAGCTGCACCAGAGAGGACTGCACCGGCAAAATATGCAGCTCCTCCAACAATAATAGATGGCCTTCGCCCATAGGTCCTTGTTACTGAAGAGGCAAAGAGGGAAGCAATAAAGCTGGAAGCATAGAGCAAGGATGTGAATAAGGTCAGCAATTGGCTGTTAAATTTGCAGTAGTTGCTGACGTTGGAGTCCTCTCTCATCTTGGAATGCACATTTGGGAAGAACTTCTCCAGAAATGCATTCATGGAGGACACTCCACCTTTCCATTCATTAGCACATTTTAGTAAAATTGTTACTATCTTTTCCTCAAAATATTCAAAATATAATCAATTCTATACAAAATAATAATAATTGTGACGAAAAAAGAACTTAGCAAAATAAAATGAAAAAAGAACTTAGCAAAAAATGTAGTCTCAACCTTAATTTTTGGCTTGAAGCCATGTTCCCGGTCTATCTTTTAAAAAAATAAAAGATAATGACTACAAGGACAAGTCTAGTAAGACAGATCACCAGAAAATGGAATGTTAATAATAAAACATACAAGAGAAGTTTCCTTTTTCTGAATGCAACACAAACTTCTCTGATGAACTCCACACCCCACTGCCCCCCCCCCCCCCCCCCCCCCCCCCCCCCCTCAAAAAAAAAAAATAATAATAATTACAGTTCCAATATTAGAATGGTACTATTTTATGTAAAACAGGAAAATAGAACTACATTTCCAATGCAGTTCTTCAAATGAATTATATCTAATCTTTCTATATATACATTTATATATCAGTAGTTCATAAAGTTGACATTGCAAGAAGTTAAAAGAAATATACAGTTATAATATAACTGGAACCTTTTCCATGTCATTTTCCTCTATCCATTCATTCTTCTTTTTTTTTTTTTTTTTGTATTTCCTTACTTTTATTATTTAGTTATCTGTCAAATTCATGGAGCAAGTATAAAAGGTGTTCCTAGTGCACGAAGCTCCCCACTTTGCAGGAGTTGGGGAAGGGTTGTTCTTGTATGCAGCCTTCGCTTCTGTTTTTGCAAAGAGGTTGTTTTGAACACTCAATCCCAAGACAAGGAATAACCTCGCTATTGCTACCAAGGCTGTTTCCACTTCATGGAGCAAAGAGCAAGTATCATAAGAGAAATTCTGTAAAGAAATATCTTTCATGTGAAATATCAGCTAGTATCCAGTCTTTGCTTTGGTAGAGGAAGATTTTGCTAGTCAGTATCTGCCATATCAACAGAAGCTGGTGACTTCCAGGAAACACTCTTGTATATGCAGCTGTGTGAGACTGCCATAGTTACTTTATCTCCCTCCCTCCCTCCCTCTCTAGAAGTGCATAAACGGTTCTCTGCAGGCCCATGCCCATGCAGATATTGGAATAATTGTCTATAACACATAATTTGAGGCAGCTTGTGCCGTCAGGGGTTCCAGAACCCAGTATGGACACATAAGAGGGGAAATATAACTGCATGATGTGCAAATTATTTTGCCTATGGTATGTAACTTGTATGAATTCTAGGATGGTGGGAATAAGAGAGTTTGTCAAAATATGAAGAAGAGATGAGAAAAACATGGGGATAGAGGAAGCGGGTGAGGCTTGGGGAATAGTTTATTGGTGTTTTAGAATTTAAATTGTCAAGATCTTTAAATTCATGAACTAGAAAGGTCTGAATGATTGATCTTTCTCACCTTTGGATTATGGTGTCTTTTATGCAAACTCAATTTTTATGCCGGCCAGGTGGTGGTGTCAAATTTGACAAATTTCAGGCTGCAGTAATTATTACATTTAGAAAACACAACCATGTTGTAGAATGCAATAAATAAATTACAATTTAATGTTGGTGTCCCTTAATCAAGAAGAATCGTTCAAGATCTTGAAAATCATTTACCAATACAAGTTCACTTAATACTTTGTAGACCTTTTAACATTCACAAACTCTGTATTTGTTACCTAATACTGTATAATAGGTGGATTGCGATCTGTACACAGAGAAGAAAAAGCCAAATGAAGGGTAGTACTAGAATTACCTGAAATTCCAATCTCATAGCCAAATATAGCTCCTCCCGTGGCAGCCACCATACAGGATAGAATTACAAATGATGTCAACCTGCCCTTGTATTTGCCAGTTTCTCTTGTCATTCCTGATTCCTCGGCCATGACTTTGACCAAGCTTGCATGCAAAGTAGAGTCGTGCATAGAGAAGAGAGAAATGGAGTTTTCGCAGAAGTCAAATACAAGGGAGAGCACCGCAACTTGAATGGCAACAATCTGAAATTTTAAAGCACTATCAACATATCCACAATTATTGGAGACACTAGCTTTTAACAACCATTTCATAAATAGTGCTTTTAAAGGACCTTTAAAATGCATTCAAAGCCTTATGCCATCTTTATGAGTATTAGTACTTCAATGTATTTAGAATTCAAAACCCCTGTTCAGCCATAGAAATAACTTGAGTTTACTCATATTAAATTACACAAATCATTATTGCAAAACATCATCACAAAACGAGTAGTTTCCTTGATATGTTTGCCAAACTAAACGTTTATTCAACAATTGTCATTGCAAACCATGGGTTTATTTATTTATTTATTTTGTGATAAGTTACAAACCAAGGAGCTATTGTTTTAGCCATATAAGTTCTTATTTCAAGTTTCAATGGACTAATAAATAAATTTAGAGCTCATTATTTTCGGAGTAGCAATTAGATTAGGATAATTATTTTCACATTTCTTATTATTTTTATGTTTGAATTTTTTATGGTAGTGAATTGAGAATTTTTCTTACTTTATAGACAAATAAGATGAAATTTCAAACTTAAGTTTTAAGATTAATTTGAAAAATAATTGTTGAAATATATTGGAATAGAAGCAACAAATTGTTTGACTTTCTTTCCTTCCTGTCTAAGCTGGACTTTGGCCATTACCCCAGATTTAGAAGCAGAAGGTTACTTCTATTTTTTTTTTTCCTTGTGTAGGTACTGCGTTTTGTTAGCCTAGTGCAAATTTCTTGTTTTGTTCATCTTTTGTGGTACATCAAAGAGTTTGCCTAGCCCAGGGGGAGTTTGCCAAAGCATAGGCACAGCACCCCTTACTACAACTGGTCAAAGACTCAAAGGCCAAACCTCATTTAGCAGAAAAAGTTTAGGCACAAAGAAATGAACTATTTAAAACTGTGAAGTACTGTCACCTATTTCTAAAACAATTCCAACTCAATTATTTTGTTCTCTCCCTTAATCGTAATAATTTCAAATAAAGAAAGTTAAGCAGCACAGATAACCTAGAGCTAAGATAAAGCAAAATCACAGTGTTTATAATCGATAAGCATAGTTACCAAGCAGGTGGTCACGTGTATTCAAATTTTTTATTAATTCACAACGTACCCAATAACAGAATCTAATAGTCCTCCACTAGGGAAATCATTTTCTTAACAAAACAATAATCCCCCTACATTTTCCGTCCATTTCACCTTCTCTTCTCTTCTCTGTCCCACTGTCCCACAACAATCCCAATCTTCACGACAAAAAGACTCAACTCCAATCCCTAACTCTTGAACGCGTCTAGACCCGATCAATCCCCTCCATCTCCGTCAAACCTTGGAAACACAAAAATCTTGCTCGGAATTGGAAAAAGAGAACAAGGAAGAGTTAGAGAAGAGGAACAAACCTTACGGCGTCGACGTAGATACAAAAGATGCTGCTTTCATCATCCTCTGCAACTGCAATCGTAAGCTTTGGAGGAATCGATGTAGAATTGGATGAAGAAGAAGAATGAGGGATGGATATATATATATGTCATATATAGTAGGATTGACGGCCAATGAGAGAGATTTACGTGAAAGAGCGTCGAATCGACAGATAAGAGTCCAAGGCGAACTTAGACTGGAAGTTGTGGTAGGTACATCGTTGAACGGAAGGCGAAACAGAAAATGAGGGAAAATTAAAAATTCAACTCGGGGTGGGAAGAAAGAAATCTAATTTTGGTTAATTTATGAGTAATGAGTTGGAGTATTTAATTTTTTAATATTTTTTTTATTAATTTTATAATGAATATTATTTAAAAATAAATTAAAGTAATTATTTTCGAGAAGAAAATAGACAATTCACTCTTGTCAACTCTAATTAATTTATATATATATATATATTTGACAATAAATTAAAATTTAGTAATTTTTTTATATTTTATTACTAAATTTAGTGATTATTTATGTTATTTAGGCGATGATATGTTATGTGATTATTTGGGGTGGTTATGTTTGTTTGTTTATCAAACAAACATTAGACTAAAAATCACTCTTTCATTTCATTAGCAACACACAACATTAGACTATCACTTGTCTTCAATCTCTTCCCCAACAAATCTCCTCCAAAACCAGTGTTGCCTCCACACACTACCCATCTGTTCAATCGGCACATTCTTAGTCTCCGGCAGAAACAAGTAGACAAATCCGGTCATCGCGGCCGCCCAGCCCGCAAAGAAGAAGAAAATCCCAGCTTTGAAGCGGCAGAGCATGGCCAGAAAGGTCTGAGCAACAATGAAAGTGAAGAGAAAGTTTACGGCCACATTGATACTCTGCCCTGCCGATCGAATCTCCAACGGGAAAATCTCACTGGGAATTAGCCATCCCAACGGCCCCCATGACCACCCAAATCCAGCAACATAGATGCAGATGAAGATTAGTACCACAAAAGCAGAGTCTTTGCTTATCCCACCGTGTTCACCTAGCTCAGCCGCCATCATGCTTCCGACAACTATCTGTGATACCTGTCAGAGAAATAACTCGATTAAATCTCCCAAGTGTAATCTAAAGCTAATAAACACACTGGATGAGCATGTAATATCACTAACAATACCAGCATTTGAATTCCCCCAAGAATAAGCAGAACTCTTCTGCCAAGTTTATCTACTATCAGCATAGATATGAAGGTTGAGCTGGTGCCCACAACCCCGGTTACAATCGCTGCTGATAGGAGCGATGCACTTTCACTCAGGCCTATTGTCCGAAAAAGGACTGGAGCATAGAAGGAGATGACGTTGATTCCTGTGACTTGCTGAAAGAATGGTATCGCCATTGCCATGACTAGCTGAGGTCGGTATTGCCTCTCTATGATTTTCTTGAATGGGTGCTTGATGGTTTTAGATATCTCGCTTGCTTTTATGAGATCATCTAATTCAGCTTGGACTTCTGCGGTGCCTCTGATTCGCTGCAGCATCAGATTTGCCTTTTGGTGATCACTGCTGTTCTGAATTAGGCTGTTGGGTGTTTCTGGGAGGAAGAGGGATCCCAGAGTTAGGATTGAAGCCGGGAAAGCTGCCATGGCGAGGGAGATTCTCCAGCCCCAGCCGGCCTTGATCTTTTCGGTGGCATAGTTGATGAGGTTTGCTGATAGAACGCCAATGCCAACGCTCAACTGGAAGCCATTGTTGATTGCTCCCCTGTGCTTTGGTGGGGCCATTTCTGACAGATATAATGGAGCTGACTGCACAAAAAACAGTCGCCGCACGTTCATAGAATTTAGACTTCCAAAAGAAAAGCGTCTAAATGAGTCCTGGAAATGGTGGGGTTAAACGACACCAATTCGTCTCAAACCAAGTTTAAAGATAAAATGATCAGTTTATTTGACATGCATGTGCATGTCTTGAAATTTGTCACTCTGACATGGCCTGCTGAACAATCCCCATTGCCGAAACATTCAAGTAGCCATGATTTCAGCTAAATTCCACCACCCAGAGCTTTGAAATAGCCCTTTATTGTTAATATGTTGGCCACATTCTTTTTCTGCACTTGGAATAAAATGAAACCTACTGTTGAAGACACGTAATCCTTCTTACCAGCACTGTATCAAGTGACAATTAATTAAATCTTGAATAGAAAGAGGGAAAGAATAGTAAACACCTGGTTTGCGAAGCCAATCCCAATGCCAAGCAAGACGCGGCCAAATATCAGCATGTATACATTCAAAGCTACACCACCCAGGGCTGCACCGGCAAGGAAAGCAGCTCCGCCAGCAAGTATTGATGGCTTGCGGCCAAAGGCTTTGGTGACTGGCGACGCGAAGAACGAAGCAATTAGGCCAGCCACGTAGAGGGAGGATGTGAATGAGGTCAACAATTGGCTGTCAAATTTGCAGTAGTTGCTTGTCTTGGCGTCCTCTTTCATCTTGGCATACACCTCCGGGAAGAATTTTTCCAGGAATGGCTCCATGGAGGTTACTCCACCTTCAAATTTACTTGCATTTTGTAGTGAAGTTGTTTCATCATTTTCATCTAGCGATTCAAGTAAAAAGAAGAAAGGACAAAGAAATGAAACCTGAAATTCCAATATCGTAGCCGAAGATGACCCCTCCAGTGGCCGCCACCAGGCAAGATAACACAAGAAGTGAGGTGATCCTGCCGCTGTAATTCCCCCCACCTTCACTCTTCGCTGCCAGTCCCATTGCCATGGCTTCCACCAGAACTCTTTCTCCCTCTCACTCGCAGGCGCAGTAGAGAGAATGGATAAGGGAAGACTTGGAAGCTATTCAAATTTGGCTGCTAGAGATTAGGATGGCTGGGATGACTAATTGGACTGGACGGCTTGTAGCATTATGGCGTCATTGTCAACAAACTGCAGCTCAACAGTTGACTAATCATAGTAATACAATCCAAACAGAATATATCTTCAAGTGAAAGGATAAGTGTGGCTAGAAATTTGAGAAATGTAGAGATAGAAGGAGGTTGAATTGTAAATGATCACTAGATTTTGTAAAAATGTCATTCAACTTTAATTTGCAATTAAAAAGTTATTAAAGTTTAATTTAGTATATAATTTTATAAATATCATCAATTATCGTTAAAAGAGTCTAAAATAATGTTAGCGTGACTAATAATATGGACAGTTAAATAACATAAATAATCAATGAATTTTTGACAAAAATATAAAAAGATTATTGAATTTTATAATAAAGTATAAAAATATCACTGAATTTTATAGTAAAATACAAAAATGTCAGCATTTTGTTAGTCTCCTTTAATAACAATTAACGATAATTATAGAATTATATACTAAATTAAAATTTAATAATCTTTTACTTATAAATTGAAGTTTAATAATATTTTTATAACTTAATACAAAGTTCAATGACCATTTATAGAAAGAATATCCTTCTTCTTTCTTTCTTTTTTTTTTTTTACAGGCAGAAAAGGTTAAGTATTAATTGAAGAAATGGAAAAATTAGTCTTCTTTTAAATGTAGATTTAATAATTATAGATCTAAATGTAACATGTACATTTTTCTGAACTGTACATGTAATTGAACTGAAGCAGCAATCAAACAAGAAGTAATGGGGTGATGCCCATGTCATTCTTCTTCCATTTTGCTACCTTCCTGTGGTTCCCCTACAATTCTCTTCCAAAACCAGTGTTCCTTCCACACACTACTTATCTGTTCAATCGGCATATTCTTCGTCTCTGGCAAAAACAAGTAAACAAATCCTGTCATCATGGCAACCCATCCCCCCAAAAAGAAGAAAATCCCAGCCTTGAAGTGGCAGAGCATGGCCAGAAGAGTTTGACCAAGAATGAAAATGAATAGAAGTTCACAGCCACATTTATACTTTGCCCTGCTGATCTTATCTCCAACGGGAAAATTTCACTTGGGATTAAGAATCCTAAGGGACCCCATGATAAAGAAAATCCAGAGACCAAGACGCATAAAAGGATTAGTACTGCAAAAGCATAGCCATGGCTCAAGCCCCCATGGTCCCCTAGCTGTGCTGCCATTATACTTCCTGTGCCTATCTGTGAAACCAGCATCAGCATTCCCCCAATTGTAAGCAGAGCCCTCCGGCCAAGTGTATCAACTATCAGCATTGACACGAAGGTCGAGCTGGCACCTAGAACTCCAGTCACAACTGTCGACATTAGAGATGTACTTTCACCTAGTCCGACAGTTCGAAAAAGAATAGGAGCATAGAAGCCAATGACATTAATCCCTGTAACTTGTTGAAAAAATGGTATCGATATGGCCATGATTAATTGATGTTGGGATGAGCGGAATGACTTAACCCTAATCAACCCTTTATATCTTAAACAAAACAAGCCGATTTCATATGCAAGTAAATGACTGAATCCTATAGTGAACATAAACAGTGTCAAAAACATAAACACAAACGATTTACTGTGGTTCACCCGTTAAAGAGGGCTACGTTCACGTTGAGCTCCGGCAAAGGGAGTTCACTGCACAATAGGGATAAAAGCATTTACAGCCACCGATAACAAACAAAAACCACTCTCCAATCTCACTGTACAGAACGATCTCTCAGATATTAACTAAGCCCCATAATCACAATCTAAGATCAGAGGCTTACAACTTAGAGAACGAAAAACAAACAAAACATCTATCCAGAGAGAATGAAAGAAAGAGAATGATAAAACAAACCCTAATTGCAGTAGATAATCGGAGGCCGTCTTCCTTCGCATCCCGAGGCGACTGTAGCAGATATAAAGGAGATTCAAACAGTGCAGATTGCATCGTATAAAGGTGAAGTAGAGCATCGACAATCGGAGAGGAGGCAGGCTAAAAGACAAGGTTCAGCACGCCAAGTGAAACGGCAAGACGGTTGCCGTTTTGGCCCTCTACCCAGAGCCCAAAACGCTGCCGTTTTGGGCAGCCATAGGGGTTGCCAAAAGGCCTTCCTGCCTTTGCCAAAACGCTGCCGCTTCACAAAAAACAACAATTGAGGCCTGTATTTTCTTTGTATGATTTTCTTGAATGGATGCTCGATGGTTTTCGATATCTCACTTGCTTTTATCAGATCATTGAATTCAGCTTGGACTTCTTCAGTGCTCCTGACTCGCTGCAGCATCAGCTTCGCCTTTTGGTGATCATTGCATTGCTGGATTAGGCTGTTGGGAGTTTCTGGGAGGAAGAGGGCTCCTAGAGTGAGAACTGAAGCAGGGAAAGCTGCCATGGCAAGGGAGATTCTCCAGCCCCATCCGCCTTTGATCTTCTCGGTGCCATAGTTGATAAGGTTCGCCATCAGGACGCCAATGCCAACACTAAAATGGAAGCCATTACTGATAGCTCCTCTGTGTCTTGGTGGAGCCATTTCAGAGAGGTACATTGGCACAGAAAATTCAAGCAGTGAAACATTTTAGTAGTTTTCTCTCATAGTAAACATGTTAAGTACAGCAAGTAGGTTTGTTGCTAACTGATGAATTCTCTGCTAAATATTGTGGTTTTTCTCTCCTCAAACAAAATTAACAGTTGTTTGAAATGGCAAATGGTAGCTATATACCTGGTTCGTGAAGCCAACACCTAAACCAAGCAACACACGGCCAAATATGAGCATGTAGACATTCAGGGCTGCACCAGTGAGGGCGGAACCAGCAAGGAATGCAGCCCCTCCGGCGAGGATTGCTGGCTTGCGGCCATAGGATTTGGTGACATACGATGCAAAGAAGGAAGCAATGAGGCCAGCCACATAGTGGGAGGATGTGAATAATGTCAGCAATTGGCTGTCAAATTTGCAGTAGTTGCTGATGTTGGTGTCCTCTTCCATCTTGGTATAGACTCCTGGGAAGAATTTCTTCAGAAATGGCTCCATGGAAGTCACTCCACCTTTACATTTACTCTTTTTGTCTCAGTAAAATATTTTCAACATTTGCCAGTAAACCATTACCTAATCTAATGTGAAATCCTCCAAAATACAGTTGTTTTTCTGTTTCCTGGTTTTGGTTTTTTTAACATGCACTTTTCGTTTTTATTTAAGGAAAGAAAACTCAAAACGTTGTTACAAATCTTCAGTTTTGCAGAAAAAAACAAGTAAACTGAAGGATTTGCAGAAAGTTGAAAGAGACCTGTAATTCCGATGTCGTATCCGAAGATTAGTCCCCCAGCAGCAGCTATCACGCAAGACAAAACAACAATTGTGGTCACCCTTCCGTTGTACTGTTCCCCAATCTGGCTTTTCCTCGCCATTGCCATTGCCACAGCCACAGAGAGAGGGAGACAGACAGGGCGGACGGTCTTAAAGCAGACTCCCCATTCATTAGATTGAGAAGATCACCAAGATTGCCGCGGAACTTATTCCAATTCCAAGCAAGGAGTTGTAGAGAGAACGGCAGCAACATGTGGGCAACGCGAGAACACGTAGACGCATAAAAACATAAGGATATCGAGGGCGGGTGTTGGAATTATATGAACTTCACTGGTGTCGTTTTGCAGGGGCAGAATGGTCATTTGACAACTCTCATTGGCTGTCCAAAACATTGCCGTTTTGGTCCCATGAGTTGGATGGCCAAAACGACAATCCTCCCATGCTATTTTATCAAATTGTGCCTTCTCTTTCTTTGTCGTTTAGCTTGTTTCCATTTCGATCCTCGATGCTGCCTTTATACGATCACATCCCCACCGCTGCTTTTCTCTATTTATCTTCTACAGTGCCTCGAGATCAGTAATGCACAACCTTCAATATGTGTTGCCTCTTTTATAGTTTATTTTCATTTTCTACAAATATTTTCTCTCTGTATAGGTTTGATACGAATGTTTTTCTTTTTAGGATTTTGTCTCTAATCTGTAGCTTTGTGGTTATGGGGCACATTTGATTTGAGAGTTGTTTATTTGTAAAATGAGTATATGAGAGTGAGGTATGTATATTAAGGCTGTAATCATTTCTTTTCAATAGTGCAGTGAATTTTCTTTACCGGAGGTCAACGTGGACGTAACCCTCATTAACGGGTGAACCTTATTTGTGTTGGTTTATACTTTCTTTTGCTATTCTGTTCATATGCATGTTTTAAGTTTATCGATTGCTCTCTGTATATTTTGGCTCTATTTCTAGGTTATATTTTGAGTAGTGGACGAGGTTGGTCTTGACCCAACATTGGTATCAAAGCCATTTTTCTGGTATCCACGGTCTAGAGTTTCAAAGCCTGTGCTATTTCCAAACTCAAGGTCATATTTTTATTTTGCTTGTGTCGGTTTGATTCTCTAGAGTTTATCGAGAATCTTTGTCAATTGAGTGTTTTCTGTGTAAGTCTCTGTCAGCGTTTAGGGTTTTAGGGTACCTTCGTGCAAAACGAATATGACATCAACCTGATTCGAAATCAGAACATTTGATAGGAAAAGTAATTTCAGTAGTTGAAAAAAGAAGATGAGAGTTCTGCTCTCTCATCACAAAATGCTTATTACACTTGAGCCTGATGACAAAAAATGGTCAGCAGATCAGTTGGGTAGAACTGATGAGGTAAGAGAAGAAACTTACAATCTTATTTTCTCACAACTAGGTAATAATATTATCCGTAAAGTTGATGGCATGAATACTACTATAGACTTGTTATATCAACTTAATGCTATCCAAATTTAAAACTTTATATATCTTTTAAGCTGAAAGGCTTAAAAACCATATTAAATAAGCCAAACAGCCTCTAAATTTGATAGAATGGAGCAATAAATATGGCAAGAATAATGATTTTCTTTCCTAAATGACGAGCTTAATTGGTGTTTTTAAACGGTGAAAAGTTGAAAACTTTTAATATATGGATAAAATAGACTTTTAATTGTGGGGTAAATTGCATATATGGTTATTGAACTTTGCTAAGATACAAAAAAAATTATTAAATTTTAAAAATTACTGAATTTTAATTTAATATATAATTTCATAATTATTGTTAAAAGAGATTAATAGGATGTTTACACAAATAACAACGTGGATGGCTAAACAATATAAGTGATCACTAAACTTTAAACAAAAATACAAAAATATCACTAAATTTTACATTAAAGTATAAAAAATATCACTGAACTTTACATTGAAATATAAAAATATTAATATTTTGTTAGTCTCTTTTAACAACAATTAATAATAGTTATGAAATTGTATGCTAAATTAAAATTTAATAACTTTTTAATTATAAATTAAAATTCAATAACCTTTTGCACTTTAATATAAAATTTAATGACTATTTATGTAATTTACCTAAGCCAACAAGAACGACAAGAATTGTGGGATTTGTTTAATGTATAGTATCATTAGTTCAAATCAAAGCAAATCCGCCAAAAAAAGCTCTTTGTCGGGGGGACCCTATTTTTCAAGGTAACCAGTATCTTTCCTAACCAAGTACAATATAAATATATATCTTGCCTAATTCAATTATTAAATAGATGGGATATATGTGATTGACAATGGAGCCAACAAAAACTACAAAGAGTACAACTCAAATGCTCCACCCCACATGCCACTTAAAAAAGTCTTGGAAGAAATCTTATGATATTCACGGATGGGTGACCCTTTGATGCTGATCTCTAGCAGTCAAGTTGGACTCCTCTCTCCATGCTTACCATTCCCAGGCAATCTCTCTCTCTCTTTCTCTCTCTCTCTCTCTCTCTGTGAAGAAGGAGAGAGCTTGGTGGAAGAAGCCATGGCAGTGGGAATAGCAATTGAAAGCCAAGGTGGGAAACAGTACAATGGCAGGATGACATCATTTGTAGTGTTATCTTGCATGATGGCTGCCATGGGAGGAGTCATCTTTGGCTATGATATTGGAATTTCAGGTCTAAAACCCTTTCATTTTGGTTCTGTTTTTAAATCTTTGATTGTTATTGTTCATAGTGCTATCCAGAGTATAACTGTGAAGTAAAATTGTGAAGGTGGAGTGACCTCCATGGCATCATTTCTGAAGAAATTCTTCCCAGAGGTGTACAAGAAGATGGAAGAGGACGCCAAGATCAGCAACTACTGCAAATTTGACAGCCAACTGCTAACTTCATTCACATCTTCCCTCTATGTGGCTGGCCTCATTGCTTCCTTCTTCGCCTCATCGATCACCAAGGCCTTAGGCCGGAAGCCATCGATACTCATCGGGGGAGCTGCATTCCTCGCCGGGGCAGCGCTTGGAGGCGCAGCTTTTAACGTGCTCATGCTCATATTTGGCCGCATCTTGCTTGGCATTGGAGTTGGCTTTGCAAACCAGGTATTTGTTCAACTATAATTATTGTTTCCCTTTATTGTGTCTTCTAGTTTTGGTTCTAAAACAGAGTAGATGTCTTCTTGTATGCTGTTTTAGTCAGTGCCATTGTACCTATCTGAGATGGCTCCGCCAAGATACAGAGGAGCAATCAACAATGGCTTCCAATTCAGTGTTGGAATTGGGGCTTTGATAGCAAACCTTATCAACTATGGCACCGAGAAGATAAAAGCCGGGTGGGGATGGAGAATCTCCCTGGCCATGGCAGCTCTCCCGGCTTCAATCCTAACTCTAGGTGCCCTTTTCCTCCCGGAAACACCTAACAGCCTAATTCAACTAAGCAAGGATCGTGAAAAGGCCAAGCTGATGCTGCAAAGAATCCGGGGCACAGAAGATGTGCAAGCAGAGTTTGATGATCTCATAAAAGCAAGCGAAATATCGAAAACCATCAAGCACCCATTCAAGAAAATCTTGCAAAGGAAATACAGGCCTCAACTAGTCATGGCAATAGCCATACCATTCTTTCAACAGGTTACAGGGATCAATGTCATTGCCTTCTATTGTCCTCTTCTCTTTCGAACCTTCGGCCTAGGTGTGCTTTTCAACTGTCAATACTAGCAGCCTATTTATTAAGGTTGTTTATATGGAGATAAACTCTACTCCAATCCAAGAAAAAATATACCAAAAATCGAGAAAAAATGCTACTGGAGGTTGAGAAATAACTAGACTAGCTAGATAAATCTAATCAACTAAAATAATAGAAATTTAAATGATCAATCCTAATTAATTTGGAATATCGTCAACAGGTGAAAGCGCATCTCTGATGTCATCGGTTGTCACCGGAGTTGTAGGAACAAGCTCAACCTTCATATCAATGTTGATAGTAGACAAGCTTGGAAGAAGGGTTCTTCTTATGGCTGGGGGAATCCAAATGGTGATCTCACAAGCTCTAGTTGGAGGGTTATTGGCAGCTCAGTTGGGTGACCATGGAGGAGTGAGCAAAGGGTATGCCATTGTGGTTCTGGTTTTGATTTCAGTTTATGTTGCAGGGTTTGGCTGGTCATGGGGGCCATTGGGGTGGCTGATTCCAAGTGAAATTTTCCCGCTGGAGATTCGATCAGCCGGGCAGAGTATCAATGTGGCAGTGAACTTTCTCTTCACTTTCATTGTTGCTCAAACTTTTTTGGCCATGCTCTGCCACTTCAAGGCTGGGATTTTCTTCTTCTTTGGAGGGTGGGTTGTGGTGATGACTGTGTTTGTTTACTTGTTCTTGCCTGAGACTAAGAATGTGCCAATTGAAGTGATGGATAGAGTGTGGAGGGAACATTGGTTCTGGAAGAGAATCGTGGGGGAAGAGTATGAAGTGAGCAAAAAGGATGAACAATAATTGTGTCATTTCCTTAATTTTTTACTTGCACCAATACTGTATCCTATTCTAAGATCATTGTTTTACTATATAAATTTAGCTTTATACCCAACTTAGCTCAAACTTCTTTTTCTGTAGATATGACTAAGCAAGCTCAAATTTCAGTTTCAATTTATATAACTATGTTGTTTTAGATCATATATGTGGGCTTTAAACTTCTATCAGTTTCTTGTTGCGCTCATTTCCAATCTGTTCGGGAAACTCTATGTCAGCCTTGTCGAGGAATGGGGTAAAAATCCATAGCAGCTAGGAGTGCTCATGCTTACGAACCTTGACCCAACCTAATCATGATCAAATTCGTAATTTTATGCATTAGAACAAAATTATGCAATTCATTTGAAACCCAGATACGTACAACAAATTCATATTGAACAACTCGTTTGCAGGCAATTAATAAACCATCATGCTAGAAAGAAATCTCCTATCTAGAAAGAAGAAAAAATTCATGGGGTACTACACTAGAGGAAAGTCGTCCACTATGAATTAGCAAGGATTAGAATGCTTTCGTTTTTCACTCTCTCTGTACACAAGTCCCTCATGGAATAATTAATTTTCTCTCATAATACTCAACGTTGCAGCAAGTATAATGATCGAGAATACAATGCCAGGGGAAAGAGAAAATATAAAAGACAAAAAAATGGAAAAGCAATTAGGCTAAACACTTCGTCGTTAATGAAATATGAGCATGACAACAGTATGTTTTGAATTCAAAAAAGAAGACAGGTAGCAGAAATGATAAGAATTGAGGCAAAATGGATAGACCAAACATGGTACTTTTAGGTTCGTACAGTTGTCAAAGATTCAAGTCCAACAAATATTGTCTGGTTTCTGGGATATTTTGATAACCCAAATATAGTAAAAGTTCATTTTCTCAGCCAACCGGTTGAACCTGACTTGTTGAATATGTTGCACATGGAACATATTGCTGCAGAAAAGAAAAGGACAAAGAAATTGATTTCTTATCTTTTTACCTGCCTTAACTGCCAATATTTGGTGACCACATAGACACTGAGAAAGAACCATGGCAGCGGGAATGGCAATAGCAAGACAAGGTAGGAGCTACAATGGCAGAATGACTTCATTTGTTGTATTGTCTTGTATGATTGCAGCCATGGGAGGAGTTATCTTTGATTATGACACTGGAATTTCAAGTTTCTCTTTAACTATAAACCTTCATTTTTGGCCTTCTTATCTACTAGAACAATCAACTCCATTCGGCAAAGGATAATTACTTATATTGCTAAATGGCTAAAGATTTTTCATCGCTTCTGTTATTACTAAATGTTATTTTGAATTATATGAGAACAATGAAACAATTTGATGAAAATAAAATGGCAAATGTGAAGGTGGAGTAACCTCCATGGAGCCATTCCTCAAGAAATTCTTCCCAGAGGTGTATACTAAGATGAAACAGGACACCAAGATCAGCAACGACTGCAGATTTGACAGCCAGTTATTGACTTCATTCACATCCTGCCTCCATGTGGCCGGCCTCATCACTTCCTTCTTGGCCTCATCAGTCACCCGGGCCTTCGGGCATAAGCCATCGATTCTACTGGAGGACTCTCATTCCTTGCTGGTGCAGCCCTCGGTGGTGCAGCTATCAGTGTCTACATGCTAATACTAGGCCATATCTGGCTTGGAATTGGAGTTGGCTTTGCAAATTGGGTAAAGAATCTACTAGTTCATCCTAGTACCACAGGCAATCCGTAAAATGTTCATCATGCTTGATGATTTTGCAGTCAGTGCCACAATATTTTTAAGAAATGTCTCTGCCATGAGACAGAGGAGCATTCAACAAATGGCTTCCAGCTCAGTATTTCTCTTGGGGTTTTGTCAGCAAATCTGATCGACTATGGCACAGAAAAGATCAAACACGGATGGGGATGGAGGATCTCCCTTGCCATGGCAGCATTTCCCGCTTCAATTCTAGCTCCAGGAGCCCTTTTCCTCCCAGAAACACCCAACAGCCTAATCCAGCAAAGCAGCGATCACCAAAAGGCAAAGCTGATGCTGCAACGAATCAGAGGCACTGATTATGTCCAAGCTGAACTCTACGATCTCATAAGAGTAAATGAAATATCAAAAACCCGTTCAGGAAAATCATATAGAGGAAGTATAGGCCGGCAACTGGTCATGTCAAATGCCATGCCATTCTTCCAACAAGTTGGGGGGATCACTGAAATTGCCTTCTATGCCCCTGTTCTTTTCCAAACTATTGGATTAGGGGAAAGTGCATCTCTCCTTTCAGCAGTTGTGATCGGTATTGTGGGCGTTAGCTCGACCTTCATATCAATGCTGACAGTGGAGAACTTGGCCGGAGGGTTCTTCTGTTAGTTGGAGGAACACTGTTATTTGTCACACAAATGATGAATGGACGCATACTAGCAGCTCAGCTGGGGGATTACGGAGGAGTGAGCGAAGCCTATGCTTTTGTGGTACTAATTCAGATCTGCATCTACGGTGCTGCCTTTGGCTGTTCATGGGGTCCATTGGGATGGCTGATTCCAAGTGAAATTTTCCCACTAGAATTACGATCAGCTGGGCAAAGCAATAACGTGGCAGTGAACTTTCTCTTCACTTTCCTCGTTGGCCAAACGTTCCAGGCCATGCTCTGCCACGTTCAAGGCTGGGATTTTCTTCTTCTCTGGAGGATGGGTTGTGGTGATGACTCTGTTTGTTTACTTGTTTCTGCCTGAGACTAAGAATGTGCCGATTGAACAGATGGATAGGCTGTGGAGGGAACAATGGGTTTGGAAAAGATTTGTGGGGTGAAGAATTTGAAGTGAGCAAAAGGGAGCAGGAATGATGTAATCCTCTATTGTTTTTTCTTGCTCAATTCCCTACTTTTTTCCCCCAAGTATACTCCAAAACATTTGTTGTTTTCTACTGTCAATTTCAAATTATTCTAATATCTATGTTTAGTTTCATGCCTGCCTAGTGAGGTGTAGACAAATTTTATCAACTAAATCAAAACCCAAATTTGCACTAAGTCTCTATCTGTCACCATCTTCCTTTACCCAACAATTTTTTTTTTTTTTAAATTAGAAAAGCAGTAAAAACAAAGTCAGATTAACAAAAAAAGGAAAATACTGTCACAGTGCTTTAACTGTTAAAATGTCTCATACACTGGTATCCGTTAGAATTCATAATTTCCAAACCGAATTTGTATAATGAACAGTTTTCAATTATTTTTTATCCTTTTTCATTTTGATAAATAATTCTTATTTATACTTCAAAAAACATAAATTCTTTTTCTAAGGATAATTCTTTTTTATCTTTAAAAGCAGCAACTGGCACAAGCTTTTGGACAATACTTCAAACTTCAAAGTGAAGATTTCTTGAGCTAGTGGAGCGTTTGCTTTTAGTTTATCATTTTGGCTGATTATGTACACCTAAAAAATGAAAAAAGAAGCTAGATAAAGATGTAACAATTGTTTCATCTTCCAGTAACATACAATGACTTTGGAATCCAAATCTAGCTTGCTTAATCATCAGCTAAACAACAAACAATGGATTGATTTATCAGTTCATGTTTCCTCTTTTCCATTCACTTCAGACTCTTCCCCCACAATTCTCTTCCAAAACCAGTGTTCCCTCCACACTCTATCCATCACCTCAATAGGCACATTCTTAGTCTCAGGCAATAACAAGTAAACAAACACAGTCATCACCAGAACCCACCCTCCAAAGAAGAAGAAGATCCCAGCCTTGAAGTGGCAGAGCATGGCCAGAAAGGTCTGAGCAACAATGAAAGTGAAGAGAAAGTTCACAGCCACATTGATACTCTGCCCTGCCGATCGAATCTCCAGAGGGAAAATTTCACTTGGGATCAGCCACCCCAATGGCCCCCATGACCAGCCAAACCCTGCAACATAAATTGAAATCAAAATCAAAACCACAATGGCATACCCTTTGCTCACTCCTCCATGGTCACCCAGCTGAGCTGTCAATAGCCCTCCAACCAGTAGTTGTGAAATCAGCATTTGGATTCCCCCAATTATGAGCAGAGCTCTTCTTCCAAGCTTGTCTACTATGAACATTGATATGAAAGTTGAGCTGCAACCCACAATTCCGGTGACAACCGATGACATTAGAGAAGCGCTTACACCTGTAGATGATAATCTAAATTAATTAGAATTTATCGTTTAAATTATTATTATCTTAGTTGATTAGATTTATCTAACTAGTTTAGTTTTCTCAATCTTCACTATTCATCTCTGAATTTTTGGTATAATAATGGTATTTATTCCTAACAAATTCGCCAGCAATGGGGCAAATTACCCTTTTCACCATTGCTTGCTTTCAACAAACACTAAAAACAATTCACCCTCTCGGCCAATTAATTCGGCCACTAAATTCGTTAAAAAAATCGTTATTTAAATGACAATTCACCCTCTCAGCACAACTAGTCGGCAAGCCTGGACGGAACAAATATCCTTTCCTTATCTTGGATTTGAGTAGTGTTAATCTCATTGTAAGAAGTCTTAATAGATGGGCAGCTAGCACTGGAAGTTGAAAAATCAAACCTAGGCCGATGGTTCGGAAGAGAAGAGGAGCATAGAAGGCGATGACGTTGATTCCGGTGACTTGTTGAAAGAGCGGTATAGCTACAGCCATAACCAATTGAGGCCTGTACTTTCTTTGCATAATCCTCTTGAACGGATGCTTGATGGTTTTCGATGTTTCGCTTGCTTTTATCAGATCGTCGAACTCCGCCTGCACATCATCCGTGCCTCGGATTCTTTGCAGCATCAGCTTGGCCTTCCGGTGATCGGAGCTGCGTTGGATCAGGCTGTTGGGCGTTTCCGGGAGGAAGAGGGCTCCTAGGGTTAGGATTGAAGCCGGCAGAGCCGCCATGGCGAGGGAGATTCTCCAGCCCCACCCGCCCTTTATCTTTTCAGTGCCGTAATTGATGAGGTTCGCCGAGAGAACACCGATCCCGACGCTCAACTGGAAGCCATTGCTGATCGCTCCTCGGTGTCTCGCCGGAGCCATTTCTGAAAGATACAATGGCACTGACTGCAAACCAGTAGAGCCACATCGGCGAGGGTTTGGTTAATTCGGTGAATTAGCAACCGATCAAATGTATATGTGACAAAATTGAATTAATCAAAATTTTTAAAGAATCAATTTTGGTTGAAAAGGTCAAGAAAATTTGGTTAAGTGTAATTTACATAATTTATTTTTGAAAATAATTATATGTTTTGGTTTATTTGAAAGCAATGGCGGGCATTGATTAATTATATATAATGTATATTTATTATTATCTTCTATTTATAATTTTATAATAATAATGAAATGATGGAAACTTAATAAGAAACCAAACATAATTAATGATGATTAATCAGGTCAGTTAGAAATTTAATCACCTTTAATATCACTCAATTAGCAATATATATATATATATATATATATATATACCTGGTTTGCGAAGCCGACTCCAATACCCAGCAAGATGCGGCCGAAGATGAGCATGAGGACGCTTACAGCAGCCCCGCCGAGGGCAGAACCGGCGAGGAAAGCGGCTCCCCCGATGATTATGGAGGGTTTCCGGCCCAAGGCTTTGGTCACCGACGAGGCGAAGAAGGAAGCGAATAGGCCGGCGACGTAGAGGGAGGACGTGAACGAGGTTAAGAGCTGGCTGTCGAACTTGCAGTAGTTGCTGACGTTGGCGTCGTCTTCCATCTTCTTGTACACCTTCGGGAAGAATTTCTTCAGAAACGGGGCCATTGACGTCACTCCACCTTCACAATTTTAAGTATTTATAATTACATGCCCCATTAGTGAGTGTATATCGATCGTTCAATTCAAATGAGTCGCAGAAATTAATCAAGGAGAGAGAGAAGAGAGATAGGGAGAGAGACCTGAAATTCCAATGTCGTAGCCGAAGATGACCCCTCCCATGGCGGCCATCATGCAAGACAACACAACAAATCTTGTGATCCTGCCATTGTACTCCACGCCTTCACTTGCTGCTATGGCTATTCCCACTGCCATGCCTAGCTAGCTAGCTAGCTTGCTCTCTTCTCATCAAATTCGCCTTTAATTACACATATATATACAACACAGGAAGGAAGAAAGAAAGGTTGAGAAGGAACTTCAGATTAATTAATTAAGCTAGCTGCAAGAGTTGACCGTCAGAGATCGACCGGTATTATATGCTCGTTGTGAACACTTTCAGAATAAAAAATCACAATAATTGTATCTTCAAATTTTATAAGTAGGTAGCCATGTGGGTTTAATTAGTTGAATAATAATTGAGCTGAAAGATACTTAAGAATAGCATTATCCCATGATCCCTTCATTAATTAACCATATATATAAAACTGTAAAGTATAAACTATATATATAGATTCAACTTTGAATATGCTATATATATATGGTATGGTCAACTAATTAAGTCAGCTTCTGCGCTGCCAAAAAAACAGGAGCCTGCCTTGGAGATAATTATTAATTATTGCAATTTTGGATTTCTTCATAGAGAAAATGTCAAACTTTAACTAATCTATACTATCATAATTTTGAATTAATTAATTCATCATGAGTGGTTAATTTTTTCAACATCTCTAAAATTCTATATTATTTGTAACAAAATATTAAATTAGCACGTGGTGTTGAAACATTGGGTTCTAGTCAGTCTAGTTAACTCCTTCACTTCCCCACCACACCACAGCATACATTGACTTGAGTGGTATTCAAAACACACACGCCATTAACGTAAAGATTGAGAGTTAATTTAGACCACCATATATGTTCAAGTTGACTTAAATAGTAATACTAAATTACTATTGAATATACATTAATTAATTAATTAATTAATTATTGGAACACAACCTCACACGATCGCTAGTGTAACGTGTACTCATTCTCTACCTTTTCCCACCATCCAATCAACAAACAACATAAACTAAAAAAACAATTGTTAGACTGCAATGCATATTATGGATAACGTTAGGACAAAATTTGAGAAACCCAAACCCATATACGTGTTAGTGTTTGATTGGCTAAATTTAATATTTAATATTTAACACTTAGTAAGTCAATCAGAATTTGATACATCACATGAGTTTGAGAATTCACTATCTATAATAATATTAACAATTGTCAAGCAACACTAAATGTATTTTATTGTTGTTTAATTTAAGGACAATAATTAACATTTCCGAGATGTAGCTAGGTTTATTACGGCATATATTTAAACATATTTTTGTATTGGACTTGTACATGTTGGGGTGGTCTATCTCTTGGGCCCAGTTTCCCAGTTCAACATCTTATATTCCAAAATTGAAATTGATTCTAGTTTTTAGAAATTTGGGTTCCGTGACATGCAGCCAACCCAACATATAATCCAGCGCACATTTACGTATGTTTTACAATTTTGGGCTGGGCCAATCCTGATAAGTTATTGCCCGGGCCTGAGCCCGAATATAACTGCGCAACCAAACAGTTCTAAAGAACTTAAAGTATGAAATTAAAATTTTTTATGAAAAAAAAAAAAGAGCTAAGAATTGACGCTTGATCATGTAAGATTCTGTCTAAATATTATGATTTTTTATGGGCAATTTCGTAAATCGCTACAAAAGATTACTTTTAGTGGCGATAATATAAATTCACCAGCAAAATTAACAATTGAACATAATAAATTTAACAAATTCCTTCATGTTTGACTTTAATCAGAAATCCAAATAATTTATGTACGTTAACTTTTAAATATAATTAGTTACACGTGCATGGGTGTGTTTTTTAAAATTATTATATTTATTTGGTAAATATATTGTACACGTACATTAATAATTTATAAATTATATACATCATAAGCACGTAAAAATTAATAATTGATGATGGCATAAAAATTTGAATCCTATTCATAAGAAACTACCAAGTTATGCTTGTCTATCACCAAGCCAACTCTTAATATGGTGGTAGTGACTAATATGATTAACAAAATAATAATTAAAAAAAAAAAGAGAGAGACAATAATAATGAAGGATTATATTAATCCCCCTTGACGATTACCCTGTGCATGTCTATTAATCTCAAGAGCCCACAAGTTATGCCCATCTCTTCTTGTGCTCTTTAAACACACAGCTTGTTGGTTGTTAGTGGTTGGTCATTCATCAGTTTTCTTGTTAGTCTTGCCCTTCCCTCTTGTGTTATCAGATTTGATCAATCCGTATATTTTTTGTTTGGTTTCTAATATAATGCTTGATTTAAAAAAGCCAAACATATATATACCAAATAAACAAATATTTACGCAGAAATCTTTAATGTTTGCATGAAGTCAGCAGAATAATCAAAAGAACGTTGAACTCAATCCAAGAGAGCAAAGCCAGAAGAAGAAAAAAAGAGGATCAAAGAGGGATAGATTCGGTAGTTGAGGTTTCCCTCTTCAAGTACTAGATTTCTTAAGGGGCTTCCCAGATGATAGATTTTATTTCCAACACCATGTCCAAACACAACACTTCCATCAGTGCATATGCTTAATTATTGTATTTTCTGCAAAATTAATAGTTAACCACCATTAACGCCAGGATCAATGGAAATTTTTGTTTATATATATATGATGATGATGATGATGATCCATCGCGGCAGAAAGCTCCAATTCAACATAACCCGTCTTGGACCCATCTTTCTACCGACAAAGTTCATGTGAGGAGAAGATGGTGATTAAATACTAGCAGCTACTTACAAGTTAGATCACAATTCGTTAATTATCTAAGCAGCATTGCGTGATTAGGGTTTGAGATATATGACAATTCCACACCATTTTTCTCAGTCACTTATCATTCTGTCTGGATTTGCAGCCATCGATCTGTTTCTTCTTCTATAAGCCAGCGTTCTGCTTCAAACCCAAACAACTCAACTTGTCGACCACGCCAGTCCGCTGGTCGACTGCTGAAGCCACATGGTATGGCAGCCCCGCCGGAGCTGGAAGCGATGGTAATGAGAAGCTTTAATTTACTTGGAAAATAAAATAAAAGCTTCACTTCGCCACTGTGGTAGTAACTCGATCCGAGTGAATCTAGTGATGTTACATGTTTGTGTGTGTGTGTGTGTGTGTATTATAGATGTATTCATGATGCAGCTGGAGGAGCATGTGGGCTCCGAGATACAGTGTCGCAGCCGCCTTTCTCTTCCATGGTCGCCGCCGTTGGCCGTGCTCTCTACCGCTCCGGCAAGGAATGCGGTGCCTGTTACCAGGTCCAAAATGTTGGGGTATATAAAGGGAAAAATGATAACAATATAATTGAGAAAAGATAAAATAAGAAATTTGAATATGTTAGGCCAGACATTTTTAGAAAACTGTATTTAGGATAGTAATTTCCTCACTAAGTGCAAATAGTTTATAGAAATTCTAACCCAAGATATAATGCCTAACTTTAAAAATCAAATTTTCATTTTTTGATCTCTTCTACCACTAAGAACTCAACTCAACAATGAGAGAAAATAGAGAGATAGATAATAGCAAATGAGTGAAGAAGTATAGATGGCTTTTTATATCTTCTACCTCAAATGTCCACACTATTTATAGACATTGAATTGGTGCTATCAATAGAGGCCAAAATATTAAAAATCACAACTTATTTGAAAGATAATGTCTACTAGAAATAGATTCATTTATTGGAAAAATCACAATTTTCTAATTTAAAAGCATATCATTTAAATTAAAAGTTATATTGATTCATTTTCTAATCGTTAATTTTCCACTGTTCGGATAAAAAGTTAACTTTCTAGGAACAAAAGTCGACTTCTTTGGAGCAGGAATCAACTTCCAAGGGTAGAAGGTGACTCCCAATGGCCAAAAATCGACTTTCGCAAGTCTTTAGTCAATCCAATTGAGAACCATTTATACAAAGGCCAAAAATCGATTTTCGCAAGTCTTTATTCAATCCAATTGAGAACCATTTATACAAACTCGATCTAATCGAGAACTATAATTGGACAATTAACTCTTATTTAAACAACAATCGACTTACATTCTATGAAAGTCGGGTTTTAGTATAAATACTTAAAAAAACATAAAATTAATATGAATATTATTATTAGGTAATACTAATATACACTTATATATAACACAAAATTCTTTCGATCTAACCACTCAGATTAATCTAGTATGATTTAATAAAATTTTTGTATCCATTATATATGAACAGATCAAATGTAGGGCACATCCATCGTGTTCAGGGAATTACCAGTGAGAGTGGTCACAACAGGCCTCTGCCCAATCCCGTCGTCGAAGTCACCGCCTCATTTTGATCTCAGCGGAACTTCCTTTGGCGCCATGGCCCATGGCCAAACCTGGCGAAGAAGACGACCTTCAAAACACTGGCGATTTGCTCATTAGATATGCACGGTATATACAGAGTTTTCAAACCTGCAGAAACCCTAGATTAACAAAATCGCAAAATTGGAGATGGAATTATGCATTGAAAATGAAATTTTCTCGTAGGGTTGCGTGCGATTACCCATGGAAGAAGATAGCGGTCCATGTGGATGCAGCCTGCAGGGTCAAACCCTAACTACTTCGCCGTGGCAGTGGAGTTTGAAGACGGAGATGGAGATCTGGCCGGTGCTGATCTAAAAGAAGCAGAAGGTCAGGACGAAGAACAGACGAATGGCAGGCGATGCACAGTCATGGGGAGCTGTTTGGAAGCTGGATGCCCCAGTTGGGGACTGAAACCGCCATTATCGATCCGACTGAAGTCGCAGTACTCGGGGCGGAGCTTGGTGGCGACGAATGTGATCCCAGATGACTTATAGATCCTTGGCTAACTATGAGCCATTGCTTTGATCTTCGTATAATTAATTAGCAGCTTCAGCTTCCAAAATGATATACCCAACGTATCAAAGGAGGGCCGGCTCAAGGGCTTAGGGCCTAGGCCATTCCTAATTTAGGGGTTCTTTAAAAAATATTAAAAAATTATTTTTTTTACTTTTTGATATGTAAAACTATTAATTAAATTTTTGTATTCTAGTCTAAAAAGTAAATATTTTTTAATTGATAATATAGCCAAATTACTTAATATTTCTTGCGAGATAGTTGAACGTAAATAAAATTTTATTAATTTTAATTTTTGAAAACATCAATACATAAATTAATTATATTACAAAGAACTAAATTAAGATTGTGACAATCATATAGTATAAAATACTCTAAAATTTATATTTAATAATCTTTTTTACACACTTTATTATTTACATTTTATATTAGATTTATTATTATATCATTACCCTCTCACATTATTTGTATTTTACTTGTAAGTATATTAAAAATACATTGACTAAAAATATCATTCACTTTTAGAAAAATCTATAAAATACTCTTCTATTTTTATCAAACTTGTTGAAATATCTAAAAGGGGTGTAAACGGTTCGAATTGGTCTGATTTTATTAAAATCTAGTTATCGAACCATTTTTAACGGTTTCGAAAAAATAAGAATCGTAATTGAACTATTACATATATAAAATCAAATCATAACCAATCCGTCGCATCGGACCGATTTCAGTTCGGTTTCGGTTCTATCCAATTAACATTTAGCTTCTAAACATTTTTACAATATATGAAATTACAAACAAATTTGTTAATTAAAATAAACTCATAACTTCATTAATGCTTAAAATCTTGAAGTAAAAGTAGAACAAAATATTTCATAGACTATCTCATAAAATGAGATTACATCGACTATTTAGTATGGCAATAGCACATAAAAGTCTAGAAATAAAAGAGTTTATGAATAAAAATAGCCAATAACAAAAAAAAAAAAAAAAAAAAACTAGCATATTAAAATTACAAGTAATAATACATTTATGCGTATGTATATATATATACCAAAAAAATTATAATATATATACAAGTATAATATCGGTTCCAGTTCAGTTTGAACCACGGTTTAAAAAGAAAAACCAGCAACCAAACCAAATATATCGGTTCTTAATTTTTTAGAACTAGAACCTAAACGTTGAACTATAGAACCAATCCAAAAGGCACGGTTCGGTTCAATTTAGTCCAGTTCACCAGTTTTCAGATATTTTTGACACCCCTAATATCTACATATCTTAATATAAAAGACATTTGTTCTTGATAACTTGCATCTCGGGTATAATAAAGTATAATTGAAAACTATCTTGATTTTTTAATTTTTTTAATAATGATATTTTTTTATTTCTAATGCTAAAATATTTATCAACTCATTTTGTATATTATGATCAAGGTAATGGCTATGAATTTCTCCATTTTGAATGCGTCTAAAGTGTTTTTGTATTATCGGATCAAACTCAATAATTATTTTAATTAAAATTATAAAATTTCAAATATTATCTTGATAAATCTTTTCATTCATACCACAAAATGTCAAATTATTTTTTAAAGGATTTTTTACAATAGTAATAATTTTATCAATACATTCTTCCAATGGTCTTTTTTATTTATTTCCTCTTATAAATGTTGATTAATTATTATATTTTTTAGTAATTTCATCTTGACATCAACTAAAGTATTCATATTTATAGCATGTTCATTAATTATTTCGTGACTTTCAAGTTTGGTACTAAAAATTTTCGAATCTCCACACCTTCATTTGCTAATTAATTTGTACTTGATTTTAAACTAAATAATTTACAACAATAACAAAATACTTTCTTTAATTCTTTTGAATATACTAGTCATTTTCTATCATATTTTTCTCTATTTGATAAATTTCAAATGTAATAAATTGTAGAAAAGTGTCTAAAATTTGTATCTCTTAAAAAATTTAAAATATGTCTAATTAGATATTTCTCAACTAATAAATCAATTAGTTTTGAATCTAAACTTTTACATTGTGTTGGATCATAAATATTTTTAATAGTTATATTATCTTCATCATTAATATTTTTATTCTTATCGATTAGAACATTTTTTTCTAAATTTTCATCATATTCTTCACAATTTTTTGGTGAATTTGAACTGTTATCCTAAATTTTTTTTTCATAATTTTTAATTAATTTTTCATTTAAATCTTCATTTAATTTTTCTAACATTTGATGTTTAGTATTAGTAACAAATCTATAAAGGGTAGCTTTTTAGGATTGAATTAGTTCCTCTACTTTTTTATTTCTTCTTATATTTTCATATCTAGATTCATACTTTCTACTAGACATTTTTATTCAAACAATAAATAATTTAAAGCTCTTACTATTATTTTATTAAAATAAAAATAATTATAAAAAATGCAATAAAGCAGGAATGCCAGCACTTGATTATGCTCTTTAAATACACTTTGATAAAATATTGATAAAACTTGATATTATTACTTAAAAAAGATAATCAAAACATGCGTGTTAAAAACTAACTATAATATTGATCAATTCTTTAATCCGTTGGATTTCACCAAGCCCAAGCCCAACAAGCCTTTTTTTTTTTTTTTTAATCATAAATAAAATAGAATTCTCTCTCTTTAAACAGGATAGGATATAAAAGAACAATTTCCCAATCTCATTATGTCACTAGTGCCACTCTCACATTTCCAATTTCCAATTTCCCAATCCCCATTCATTGAGTTAAGCAGACATCGTAATTTGACTAAAATGGGTCATTTTGCCTTACGACAACCGCCACGCCATTGTCGTCTGCATTAGAATATCGCTATCACCACCCCAGCTTACGATTCCTTCCAGTTCCACTTATTAACCCATTTGTCTCTGCTCTTCGCCGTGCCAATTTGTCATTTCTACAGCCGATCAAAAGCGCCTCCTCCTCCTCCTCTTCCGCCGCTAACAACAGCCCAAACTTTCAGTCCGTGCGAGCGGCCTCTCCTCCGGTACCACCAACCATGGTCAAAGCAATTCGGGTTCACGAACTTGGTGGCCCCGAGGTCTCTCTCTTTCTCTTTGAAATAACTTGCCATGCTTTCAAAGTTTTCTAGTATAGTGGAAAAAAATCTTGATTTATCCGTATTGGTCGTGTCAATTAGGAATTAATCAACAGTGTATCTACTGAGGACTTACGAATCTTCCCAAAAATTTGACTCTCTGGTTTCGGCTCTGTTATGGATTGATTTTCTTATGCGGCGTTTCATCTTCCTTGCACTGTTCTTTGATGGGGAAATTCTTAGGATTAACTGGCTCCTCGTTCTCGGTCATATTTCAAATGGGTTTGACAAATTAACAGACTTACAGCTTTTAACTATTTGATTCTGGACCTCATAGACTGATTAATTTTACATCCGATTTCAGTTTGCTATCTTTTCCCCATTTGTTTTTGGGTTTATATTGAATTTCCAACTGTTCCATGCGTAGTTGTTTTCTGTATTTTGACTTGCTCAAAGGAAGGCTGTTGGCCGGAGAGAACATAGCCAATTTGTGGAAGTTGCTGATTGATACAGTTTTGACTCATTTCACACTGATACAGTTTCTTGCATGATTAGTATCTGTGTGTGAGTTCAAATTCTTAGATGTGCAGATCCATTCGGTATTGATTTGCTTGAATAGAAAATTGAACTTGTAGATTTAACTTTTCATCAATTACATATTTACATTGCTGGAAAAGCAACAACTGTGGCTGTTGCCGTGGTCAGATGTACAAAGCTTTGTGTTGTTTGAGTGTGTTGTTCATGACTATTTGTGCCATGCTTATTCAATTGAAAATCAACATGTCAACAGGTTATGAAGTGGGAAGATGTGGAAATAGGAGAGCCTAAGGAGGGTGAGATCAGAGTGAAAAACAAGGCCATTGGGCTCAATTTCGTTGACATCAACTACCGTAAGGGAGTTTATAAGGCATCCACAATGCCCTTTACTCCAGGTTTAGCTTTGTCTCTTATATTGCTGACAAATAATATATTAAAGCTCAAATTAGAAATGACTCTGATCACCTTGCGATGCTATAGAAGCACAACATTCCTGTGGAATGGCTTTGCGTCATCATTAATATATAAGATGTTTTACCAGTATATTCTGCTGCTATGTCAGGGCTTGTTAAGGATGTGTTATTCAGGAATTCATTTTTCAAATGCAGGAATGGAGGCAGTGGGTGTGGTGACTGCAGTCAGTCCCGGGCTAACTGATAGAAAAGTTGGAGATGTGGTGGGTTATGCTGGTCTTCCAATTGGATCATATGCTGAGGAGCAAATCCTTCCAGCCAACATAGTAATACCTGTTCCTCCCTCCATTGGTCCAGTTGTAGCAGCATCTGTCTTGCTTAAAGGAATGACTGCTCAGTTCCTAGTTCGCAGTTGCTTTAAGGTACCTTATTTTTTCACTTGGAGTTATCTAGATTTTAGCCAGTTAAAACAACTCATAATTTGCAATATCCTAATTATACTAATCGGATATTGAAGTATGTTTAATTTGCAATATCTTAATTATTCTAAATTGCAACATCTTTTGGGGCATTTCCCATGGCTTCTCTGTATCCTGCTTTTGCAATGCAAGGATGAAGACAACCCGACTCTCTCTCTCTCTCTCTCAAACATGCTCGGGCACAGAGTAAGTGCTTCGATATCAAGGAACGTTAGTAAAATAAAATCACCGAATTCCTATCAAGGATAAGAAAGGCGATTGAATAAGATTTTAGATTTATTAATGAATAAGGTTTGTCCTTGATAAACCTTGCTGCTGCAAGGTAGGTACACTATTAGTTAATTGCAATACCACCTTCTAATGATTGAATGGTCATACTAGCAACTCACGTCTGTAAGGTGCATTTAGGGGACCTTGGCTCTGAGCTAGTGAGCCATTAAATGCTAGATTCCTGTGCATGATCAGGGTTGTTCTCCGCTTCTTATGGGCACTTTTCAGATGCCATAATGTCTGTGGATGATAAGGCACTTAGGTATTCCTTCTATATTAACATTTACATTATTGAGAGATAGATATTCCTTTTGATTAGTTAGGTTATATGCACAGTTTTTCTATGTATTACAATCAAAAGCTAACACGTGGACCACTGCTATGATGACATGATGGAGGTGGCATGTAATGATTGAGATGGCAATGACATGGCAGGGTCTGTCTACATGAGTAATATCCTGAAATTCGGAGATAAATATTGATTATAAATTTTTGTGTTTGAAGTTATTAAGAAATATTTAAAGAATTAAGAGAAAATAATAATTAATGTTGTTTGAGACAATAAGAAATTAAGGGTAATTAATTAAATTATTGAGGAATGGTTAATCATTATTAATTATTGTATTTGAGGTGATTATTGAATATTTGTGGGTTAAAAAGGAAATATTAATTTATTTGGGTATTTGGAGATTTAAGAAAAATATTTATTTATATAATTTTGAGGAATAGAAAATTAAGGTGATTAATTAAATTAATTAGAAGTATTTATAGAAATAGTGAAATAAATTAATTTGATGGATTTTTGAAAATTATAGGGTGAAAGTGTAATAAAGGAAAATAGAAGTTTAGGTGTATTTGTAATTAAGGAAAGTTGTGGGTGCTGAAACGTGATTTGCGGAAGTGGCCGCAAATCACTTTTAAGTTTAATTAAAAGCATATTATGATTGTAGGTGGGCGTGGGCGCGAGCGGTCGCGCGCGAGGGAGTCTGTGGGCGTGGCGAGGGATCGAGTTTGAGGGGCAACGTGCGCGCAGGGGGGAGTTTGCTGAATTTTTCAGCAAAGGAGACCCCCTGAAACGTCGTTTCGGGGGGAGGCTGTGCAGCAGCCACTGATCGCGCCACGTGGCTGCCCAAGCCAACTCCTTTTGCATCAATTTAAGGCCATTTTGGCCACATTTTGCTTCCAAATCAGAGGGGAAAAGAGGGAGAGGAAGGAAAGAAGAATTGAAAAAGAAAGAAAGGCGCGCGGCAGTGGAAAATGAAAGGAAAATTAAGGAGATTTTGGGATTAATTGGTGTCAAAAATACTCAAGTGAGTGGGTAAAATTAGTATAAATATTATATGTTTAAATTGTAAATTTTATATGGTTAGATTATATAGTTTACGCGGTTAGAATTAATTAATTTAAGTCACAGCTGTATTAATTGTTAGGAAACGTTTTACTTTGCAACGGGAGCATAAAAGAGGCAGGAATCAGCCGATTTCAGGCAAGCTCATAACCCTCTCCTCGCGTTATTTATTTTTCGTGAAAGTTTTCGAGATTTCTTATACTCTAAATCCTCCCTCACCTTGACTCGGTTCCACGCACTAATAATAATACTTCGCGTGGCAACCACCCTATGATTTATATTTTATTAATGAGGTTATTGTTGATAGAATAAGTTAAACAAAGATATCTTGGTGTCTTTCATTTTGACCGTTATGGAGCTTCGTATTGTTTCGTTTTCCTTGGGAATGATGCCGAACCTAATGGGTTAGGTTCTTAGAAGAGTCGGTATGATTTATGGGGTTATGTTAAAGAGTTTAATTGGAAAAGTAAGTGGTTTATTTCCATGTTTATAAGAGATGAGAATGAGAACGGTATTATGATGTTCATGGGATTATATACATGAAGAGTTATGGAGAAATGTTGTGTAATGTTAAGTTTAAAAGATATAAAGTTAATAGTGTCTATGTGTGTCTTAAGGGTATAGGTACAAAGCTACTGACTGTCGACCGTGGGTCGTGGCAGTTGATGGCTGGATGTATGGGCGCCAGTCATCGGTTGTTACGATAAGCGCTAGACAGGTCAGAAGAGCTGGTACTCTAGATTCCGGCCTTGGTTTGTGCATATCATGATGTGTGTGCTGCATAGGGACTGAGTTGCATTCACTTGAGGACATGCTTTGTGTGTGATGGGATGTATGAGCATTTACATGACCCGATTGGTCTAAGAGCCAACTTGGGTATCCTAGGTAAGCATATGCATTTAGAGCATGTCGCATATGTGTATTTCTATGTGGACATAGTAGGGCCTGATGCTTGGTTTATGGGGGCCTTGTCATCACGTTTATGCTACAGAAGCCATTGCATTTCTTATGTGTTACATTGCATGGTTCTAATGTTACTGTTAGTCTGGGCGGGAGTACCGTGCTAGGTGTTGGGAGTACCGACTTGGTGAGCTTCGGTTCGGCTTAGATATTAGCTCAGGGTTGGCCCGAGGGAAGACTAAGATCGCGGAAGTATATGACAATGTGATGGATGACAGGAAGAACACATAAAAGTATGATAGGTATCAAGAAGAGCATGTAACGAGTATTAGGAAAAGCCAAATGTTGAATGTTAGGAAAAGCCGACCATGTCAAGAAAAGGCAGGTCTTTATGGATAATGAAATGGTAGTTTATGTTAGGCTGTAACAGGTTTGTATACGAAACCTGAGTGCCAATATGTGACTTATGTGGGCTCCTGGTTCCTTATGTAAAGTTAATTTTATGTTATGCAATTAGAAGTAAGGCACTTATGGCTCATGACATGGCGTGGTTGCATTGACATGAATTGCATGGGGTGTCATGGGAATAGTCCAATCTTTAACCTATAGCCTTCCTTTCATGAGCTTGCTGAGTCTCGCGACTCATGTTTGATTTCCATCATTCCAGGTAAGAGAAACGCTTGAGATAGCAGGTACGTTCAGCAGGATTTGAGTTCAGGCTATCATGTCATGGTAGTAAGTGCAGAGCTCTCCCGAAACTAGATCCTGGGTGTCATTGTGCCTTTGTTAAGGTTAATGTTTACGTTTTTGAGATTGACGTATGTTATATAAGCCCAAGTGATGAATGGTTTTTGTAAAGATGATTATGAGATGTTATAATAAAAAAGATTATGATTTAAATAAGGATTGTGTTATTGTTCGGTATCATTTTAGTAATGATCCTCTTTGTGCACGAGGAAACTCTGGGAGGCGGACCGTTACAATTAAATTCTTCATGACTTGAAATGAGGATTCCTTTTTATACACATGAACACAGATTCAGCAATTTTTAATTTTAGAGTGATGATTCTTTTTTGTTTAAGTTGTCACTAGGAAGTCCAATTAAGGGATCCTGCTGCATTAATCATTATCATCTCTCTTGTGATCCATTGTCCTACGTTCTGTTCCAGAATATTCAGGATTCAGGTGGATGGTCCAGGGTGGACAACTTGTAACAAATACTCCCTTATTCTCATCACTTTTCATTGAAAATTTGTAGTGGGATGTTTGTCGTGTTAGTTTTCACGACATTATGTAGGATATGACTATTGTTAGTGTTACAGGTTGAACCTGGACACAAGGTTCTTGTTCATGCAGCAGCAGGTGGTGTTGGGTATCTCTTGTGCCAGTGGGCAAATGCTCTTGGTGCAACTGTGATTGGAACTGTCTCAACCAAAGAGAAGGCTGATCAAGCCAGAGAGGATGGATGTCATCATGTCATTATGTACAAGGAGGAGGACTTCGTGACCCGTGTGAACGAGATAACATCAGGTGAAGGTGTCGACGTTGTTTATGATTCTGTCGGAAAACATACCTTTCAGGTAATGGCCATTCTGATATTCATTATACATCCCATTAAAACTGTGTATTAGTCAACAACAACAGATCGAGAATCCTCCCCCCCCCCCACCCCCACTCTCTTCTTCTGTTGTTTCTCTTTCTTTTCCTTTGTCAATTAGCAAAGAAGGGAAACAGCATTCGGGTTTTAATGCCAATCGGCCAACTCCGTTAATTCTATCTAGCTCGCCAGTCATACCTCTTATAACTCATCAAAATCCGTTTTTAAATGATAAGAATTAAGAAAAACAACCCGATTGTGAACATATTTTTGAATGGGTACTGTCTTGGATGTTTTCTCTAAAGTTGTTTTGGGCTTAAATTCCCAAGATTCTCATTATATTCTTGTCACGGTCTCTCTGATTGGGAATGCATCATTTTCAGGGATCATTAGATTGCCTGAAACCTTGTGGATACATGGTGAACTTTGGGCAATCCTCCGGTTTACCAGACCCTGTTCCTTTATCCGCACTTGCAGCAAAATCGCTATTCTTGACGAGGCCTTCCCTCATGAAATACATTGCAACCCGAGACCGGCTGCTGCATTCTGCGGGAGAGGTCTTCGCTAACATTGCGTCCGGCGTGTTGAGAGTTCGTGTGAATCATACGTATCCCTTGTCTCAGGCGGCGCAGGCGCATGACGACCTGGAGAGTCGAAAGACATCCGGCTCTATTGTGCTGATCCCGGATGATAATTGAGCAGCCTTTGTGTTGTAAACATCCAACAATTAATGTCTTACACCGGCTATCCTTTGTTGCAGTTGCTGAATTGTGTTGTGGAGCTTAATTTTGTTGCAGTTGGCGCTGAATTGTCAGTACGTAAATACTTAATAATTGCTGGCTTGTCATAGTTACCATCTTTGTTATGTTGCATCAAAAGTGAGGTTTGTTATTGGGATTGTTGTCTTTACACGGTCGTTTTTGTCGTTGGTGTCTTCGATTTCGATAAATGAGGTAAATCATAGGTAGAGGCTTTGTTTCACTGTGTAAGACAAATAATCAAATTTACAACCTATTGGTACAAATGTCAACTTATCATAATCGAATCACTTGACTTATGAGTTGGAGGCGAGTGACGTTTCTTCTCAAATTAAAAAAAAGAGTTCGCAAAAGTTGCAAATGACAAAGACAAAATTGATTGAATTTATTAACATTATTTTATATAAATAATTTAAAGACAAATTAGTAATGGTAAAATAATTTATTTTTTATTTTAAAATTAGAAACTTGTTTATAAAAGTGTAAATATAATTCTTTCTTGACTCTCATTAAAAGGATATACATATAAAAGACATTTTAAATATTTACTAAATTAATATATAAATAGATAAATGAATAATCCGTTATCATTCCTAATCATGATGCTTTTTATTGCTCTCTCAATTTGAAACAAATTTCTCATTAAATTGACTTGTCATTTTAATCTGTGAAAATTTCTGCTATATATATGTGTATATATAGTGTGTGAATAATTTGCTAATATGGCGACAAGAATAATGAAGGATTAATTAATCCCCTTGACGATAACCCTGTGCATGTCTATTAATCTCAAGAGCCCACAAGTTATGCCCATCTCTTCTTGTGCTCTTTAAGCACACAGTTTGTTGGTTGTTACACTATAAAAAATTTAATTTTTAGTGATAGAAAATTCCTTTACTAAAATTTCAAATTCTATTACTAATTTATTCAACGATTGAAATTTATTCAACGATTGATTTAGTGACAGACGAATTCCGTCGTTAAAATTGACATCAATAAATTTTAGCACGGATGAATTTAGAGACAAAATTATACCCGTCAAGAAAAAAATAAAAATTTAAACGTAAATTAAGAAAATAAAAAAATATATATAATATAAATTATATAAATAAAAATTTAAATTTTATATTTATTTAATAATAGTAAATATAAATAAATTTTTTGATAATTAACAATTTATTTTATTTGATTGAATAGAAATTAAAAATTTATTTATATAATCATTAATTTAGAGACAAAAATAAAAATAAAAATATTTTAAATTTAAATTCATATAAATATGTAATATAACAAAAATGAATATGAAATTCAAGTTGATTAATTTAGTTAATAAAATATAATTATAAATATTCAGTTACAATTAACAATCATCATTATTGATATCTGCATTTTGCTCCTTATTACTCTCGTTATCCTCATCATCATAAAACAAGTCTCCACCCAACGGGCTTGTCGACGGTCCAACAGTATGTAGTTGTAGATTGCCTTAATATTACGAATATCATGCAATTCATCTAATCCTATCATGCAATCATCTCTTGCTGCTATTAACATAACTGCACATTCTCAGTGGCCATTTGGGTGACCGTCTATGTCAGCTCCTGATTCCTACTTTGCACTTTAGTCATCGCCTGTCTCATTTCCTCAATTCTCATTCCGAGTAGAATGCATCTTTTCATTTATCCGAGTGAACCTCATTCTTATTTGTTCTAAATCATGTGACATGGACCCATGTGAACTATTGAAAGTGCTACCGGATGCAATCGGGTAGGACTGATTAGTTTGAGAGCAATGACAGTAGACACGACTCTTCTTGTTCCTACCAGAGACAGCCTGTTAAAAGATGTGGTGCTCGTCGACTGTAGTTGAAAATGACGAATTGCTATTGACTGATGTTGAAAATGCCTCTGTACTTAATTTCTCGAATACCTCCTATATAAATTAAAATATTGACGTTGTTAATTAATAAAAAATTTATTAAATTTTTAATGATATAAATAAATATAATCAAATATTAAAAAATATATATAACTAAATTCACATATTAAAAAATAAATCAATCATTTTATTCTACATATTCATCCATGATTTCATTGCCACTATCTATATCATCAGACAATAACTTTTCCTCATTGTCTTCTGATATAGATTCTTTCTCTGCATCATTTTCTTCCTGTTGAATGACATTTGAAACATCTATTTCTTTGATTATCACATCTAAATCTTATAAAGTACTTCTAAGATAATTATTTTGATCTATTTGAGGCAGATATTTCATTATATATTTTAGTTTTCAGATTTTATGTTCAGATTTTCTATAATATTTCTTTCTGTAATATCTCGGTATTTCAAAAAATTATTTTTTCTAATTGAGATGAATTATTTATAATTTATTGGTGATTTTGGATTTGAAAATTTTAATGGAAGAACTTAAAATTTCTATATTTTTGGAATGAGGGGAGGTTAAGAGTTTTGGAAAGTTTTGGGGGCTTTTCGTGAAATTTCGAAAACTCAAAATCGATATTAGTATAAATGTAATGAATTGCACATTGATAAATGAGGAGTTGCCTAAGCGGGATGGTTTGCGCACGAGAGAGCCAAGCGGTGTCCACGGGTTCTCTCCACGAGAGGCGCGGTTGTTAGGGGGATTTTGCTGGAAATTTTTCCAACCATTAGAGGGGCCTCAGGATGTTGTTACTGGCCATGCAAAAGCTGCTGCAATTTGTTTAATTTTTGGTTTGCTCGAATTGCAAATAATCATAGCCACAAGCAAAGAAAGCCATGTGAACAAAGAAGCATTAAACGCAAAGTATAGCCTATTAAATGAGATATTTATTGTGATGAGATCGATAAATAGTGAGAGCGTGTATGTAACCATGATATTGGAGTTTTACTGCCAACTTATCTTGCCAAGCAGTGGCATGTAGAATGCAATGAGTATAAATTTAAAGTGATTTGATAGTCGGCAAGAAAAAGAAATGGAGAAGAATGGAAGTAAAAATATTAATTAAAATTTTGAAATTACAAGAGAGGAAGAGCTTTATACATAGAGCATTTCAGTGGAAATTAAGTGCACCAATAGAGATTTAAATGAAGAATTGAGAGTTAGTAGTAGAGTCGGTTAGATTATTGTAATCATAAAGTATGAGATTCAAAATTATATTTAAAAGTAGTTTAGTAATATTTAGTTAAAATAGTTCTTTTAACTTATTATGTTGAATTTTGTTAGAAGCACGTGGTAACGGTATTTTCAACACTTGAAGAATCTAGTCAAAGAGATTTATCAAGACAATTGGTAAAGGTTAATATATATTTTGTGTGTAAATTTTGTAATCATAACTTGCATGTGATAATAGGGAAGTGTTTAGACATGAGACTATAAATTTTAAGCACAAAACAAAACTCATGTTGGGGTCCATGGTAAATCACATGGAGACCACTAAGAGTACAGGGTGAATGAGGTAGACAGGCCTTCATACATAAATCACTTCATGTTTTTTTCCCTTGTTATGAATTGTGATTTGCGAGTTTATATATATTGCCTTTACTGAGTCTTAGGACTCACCATTCTCCTAACTAACCATACAAATAGCTCAGGCCCTAATATAGCAAATGCAATATTAGTGGCAACATCGCCCCCGAATACGAGCAAGGAGTTATGAAAAGTCTTTTATTTACGAGTCATTTTACCAATCTCGTGGTTGTACTAAATATAACATCTTGCATCGAACGATAGGAATAACCAAAACAACTTACCCTAATGGGTCTACGCAAACTTTCCAAGGGGTCACTCATACTTGAGCTTCTCCAGCTTAAGCACGCTTAACTCGAGAGTTATTTGCCTACATTCAGCTCAAAAGGTGTTCAGCTAGTGTTGTTTCCTTTCTTACTTATTCTCGATATATACTACTTTTTTTTTTAATTCTTGGGGTATTACATTCTCCCCCTTGAACACATGACGTCTGCGTCATGTGACCTTACTATTAGTACCAGATCTTCTCCCATTTGAGGCTTCTATCCTAGAAGCCATTCATTGAATAGGGTCTTGAGCCCCGACGCCACTCCCTACCCTCATTGGATCGCCTTAATTAATGGTCAGCTTTGATATCACTTATAACATCTCGCATCGAGCGATATAAATGACCAAATTTGTTATTAATTATCTTTGACGAAAAAATAATACTTATATATATATATATATTTAAGCGAATGGAAATATATGTCAATTTATTTATAATGGAGAAGGGTGTCACACTTTCTACATTAAATAAGTTCATTTTTTAAATTGTCCTAAGGAAAAGTTAAATCTTCTATAATCTAATTAAATCTAATTCATTTTTAAATTGTGTAACGAAAATAATTTCTAATTTATTTTTAATTATTGTAGCAAAATAAATATAATTCTTTATTGCACTTTCAGATACACTTTTTTAAATTTTTTACCAAGTAAATAAATTTTTTAACCAAATAATATAATATTGTATTTATATTTCTAATTTTAAAATTATATTTACAAAATAACTAACTCCATAACAATATTTATAACATTATATTTTTACTTCTCATTTTAAAATAACTTGAAAATTTTAATTTATCTATAAATAATTACAAAAACAAAATAATCCATAATCTAGTTAAATCTAATTAATTTTTAAATCATCATATGAAAAATAATTTCTAATTTAGTTTTTAACTATTGAAGTTTATAAATATTATTTTTTATTACACTTTCAAACATACACAATTTTAAATTTTTTCTCAAATAAATAAAAAAATTTATTGAATTTTATAACATTACTAGTGTTCACCCGTGTAATGCACGGGAGCTATAATGACAATAAATTTAAAAATTAAATTTTAATTAATATTAAAAAATTCATATAATTGTCTTAAAAATACAATATCTTAAATTTTAATTAGTATTGAAAAACTCATGCATTAGTCTTGCATTAAATTAAAGATAGTGATTGATTAATTATTAAAGTAAAATTATTTATTATATTATATATTTATTTATAAATTATAAATATAAATATAAATTAAAACTCTTAAATGTGGGAAAACATGGATTTTTCAATGCTAATTAAAAATTTACTTGAAAATATGAATTTTGACTTATTTTTCTTTCACTATATATTAATTTTCTTTCATAGTCTTGTAAATGTGATATGTTAAATCTTAATTAACATTGAAAAACCCATACATTAATATTTATTTTTTAATAATTGAGAAATTAATGAAAAATAATATTATAAATATTTTTGATTAATAATATTTATAAAAAATATTTATTTTTAATTCATTGAAAAATTATATATCTATATATGACGTAATTAATAATTTAAATTACCTATTCAAATTTTTTATTAATAATATTTATTTAATTGATAATGAAAAATTCCAAAATAGGTCATAGGAGGTCTCCACTTTCTTTGGAATAATAAGTACTAAATGCAAATTATTTTTATTTTATACAAATGAACAATTTTTTATGACTTAATTAATAGTTTAAATTGTCTATTCATTTTCTTCAAAAATAATATTTATTTTTGATTGATTAAGGGATTAATTGAGGAATTAATCAAAACTAATATTATAAATAATTTTAATTAATTGATGAGAAGATTAATTGAGTTTAAAATTAAGTTATAAATAAATATTATAAATAGTATTGGAAACTCATGCTTAATTTTTTACTTTAATTATTAATTATTACTATATTTAATTTAATGCAAATTTTAGAGGTAAAAAATACTTTGGCAGGCTACTGGAGGAAAAAAATGCCCGAATTAATCAGAGGGAGTACCTCGGACCCTAGATAGCCAAGGAAAATGGTATAGTATTGACAAGCAATTAAAATTATGATTTTTAGTGATAAAAGAAATGAGATCGGGAACAGTTTTCGGTACAGCAAAAATACAGCTGCTAATTAGGTCGTATTACCGAACTGCTATAAATGATGTCCAAAAAGTTAACGGAGAGTGTCAAGGACTATTATTCAATGTATAGAACAACCCTTAAGTGGTTTCAGGTTGAATCGAGTGGATTTAAGGTCAAATAAATCAATCGGGCCTAAGTGTAATTTTCTAAAATTGCCCGAGGAAGGTCTAAACGAAAAATTTTCAAAGGTTTCAAGGGAGAAATGAGAAGTACTAATCCTGAGGGTCTTAGTGAAGGTATTAGAAAAGTCAGGGGCTTGAGGTTAGGGGCCAAAATGCAAAGGAAAAATTTCAGGAGGCCAAACTGCAATTTTCAGAAAATTGCTCAGAGATGGCAGTCTGGCCGCAAGTTTTGGCCGGAAAATCCGGCCATTTGGCAGCCAAATCTTGTCAAGAGATGGCCGAGGACAGTCCTGGTGGCGTGAAGGGGAAGAAATGGCCGAAAATCGGCCACGTGGGGGTCGTTTTTACCTATAAATATCGAAGGTATTCGGCCAAGAAAGAAGCACCAAATCGAGCTCGTTCTTGAACGATTTTTGGAGCTTTGATAGAGGGCTTTTGGTCTCTAGGCATCAAGGATCATTTTGGGAGTGTTTTGAAGCATTTTGGTGAGCTTTTGAGGGGGTTTCGAGTTCGGCCGAGGGTTTGAGGCGGTCCGCCTAGCCGGACCTGTAACCGGCCATTTGGGCCATTTTTTGGTGGCCTTTCGGCCTGATTTTTGTGGCATCGTGATCGATTCTCCAAGGGCTTTCGAACGGAACCGGTTTTGGGGCCATCAGAGCAGTCACCGGCGACCGGCTCAAGGTAGAAGATGATCAGCGCGTGACTGCCACGCGCCAGTTCAAACCAGTCAGCCACTCGCCCGCGCGTGAAGGCGCGTGAGGCCTCAGGTAATTTTGAAATTTTTTTATTATTTTAAGAAAAATAAATTATGAATTATGGTGGAAGAAAATTTGGAAAAATATTGGAAAAAATGGTCATTTTGTAATTTTCAAAGTAAATAAGGCTTATGAAAAATAGGAAGAGGTATTGGAAAATCCTTAGAAAATTTTGGGAGTTAGGAATTATTTATTTATGAATTGTTATCGAGGAAAAATCTTGAGTAGGTATTTATTAGAATTTTTGAGGAGAAATATAAAGAAATTAGGAAGAAATTATGGAAAAATTGGAAAAATAGATATTGATATGATTTTGAATAAACGTGGTGACTAGGGTATCGTTGAAGCTCGAGGTTGAAGTATAAGAGCGTCGAGCACAAGAATCGAGGTCAGGCACGCAAATCGAGGCGACTCGCTCTCTTCAAGAAAGTTGAGTTAGAAGGTGAGTGTTCGCCCCCAACTTTGTTTTGACTTATGAGTGGTTCTACCCGAATGGACCTTGAGTGACATGTGAATGGTTTACTATGAATGCTCATCCCTATGGCTTGGTGTATTATGGTTGTCCAAACAGTTATTTACACATGCATTGAATTTCGTACAGTAAATTGCATACATTGAGATGTTGATTTTTATGCATGTTATGATTTTTCGGCATTGGCTTGTTTTGTGTTGTCCATGTGGGGCGTGGGTTGGTAACCTGTGACGTAGCCCAGAGTGACAGCACTCAGGATGCGTACCTAGGATTAATGCTAGGTGACCCACTTGGGACGGGGCTGAGACGAACTTCACCCTACGGGACTCAAGTGGCGGGGCTGAGAGTGGACACCACCCCGGTTGTTGGCTCAAGTGGCGGGGCTGTGAGTGGACACCACCCCAAGATCCTTTGAGCAATAGCATTAATGCCGAGGTGACGTCGATTTCGAGGATAGTGCTGATATGACACTCTTGGGGCTAGGGTTGCGTTGGGTTTTGGAATGCTTTTGAGTTAGAGCGTAAAGCCTACAATGACAATGGGGTGATTCCCGGGTTCATATGTCAAGGTAGTCCCTCTTAAGCAAGATTGTTATGCCAATAGGCCGAAGTGGTTGTGTCGCCTTTAGAGAGATTGCATTTTCCTTGATTATGGTTAAGTGCTATGTGGGATTCTCTTAGGCTGGTGCATGTCGGGATTTATCGATTTTGTATATGATTTTTCATATCTGATTGAAAACGTTTTTGAACTCTCACTTAGATGATTCAGCATCTAATTTGGACTATGTCCCTGGAATATTCAAACGTTTCAGGTGAAAGCAGTGGCGCCAAGGGAAATAATATCATCAAGATGTAGCGACTATGTTTAGTTTTCGTAGGTTTTGTCTATGATTACGATGTTCAGAGGTTATGTAATATTTTGATATTTTCATGTGAAACATCGATTTGGTTATTGTAAAGGAATTGTCGGTTATATATCATTGAGGTTTCGATCTTGCTTCCGCTGATACGATTGTTAATGCCTGTCTTAGTTTATTTATTATTAAATTTTGCTATGCTAAGAAGGTACGATCGGGATTGACGGGAAATGATTATGATGAAGGTATATGTATTGAGAGACTTATGTTGTGTGTTTGATGTTGAAAAAAAAAAAAATATTCCCGAAATCTCGAGTTAACGCTCGTTGTGGGAAAACGGGGCGTTACATTGACAAACTATTTAATAACTAAATATTTATATACACATAATAATGCATTGAAAAATTCATGCTTGGAAGTTAACTAACTAAATATTTAAATGAGTAGATAAATAATATACACATTATAAATGGCTTTTAATAATTTTTTAGCAAGTAAGCTGAAAAAACTATGAGAAATCAATATAAAAGTGATATTCTAGCTACATCTTGTGTAATTTTTTAGTGTGCATTCATTCTTGCAGATTAAAAGTTACCAACATGCATATGTATATTCATCTATTTAATTGTGTCCATAACAAACTATTTATTGACTAAATATTTAATATACACATAATAATGCATTGAAAAACCCATTATTCGCATTGAAAAACTCATGTATTGAAAATTTTATTATTAATTTTATAGTAATTATTAATTACTACTACTTTTAGTAATAATAATTTAATTATTATTAATACAAGTTTTTGGGGAGACAATTTTACTTTATTATGTGTATATTAACTAAATATTTAATATACACAAAATAATACATTGAAAAACCCATAATTAGCATTGAAAAACTCATGTATTGGAAAATTCATTATTAATTTTACAGTAATTAATACTTTTAGTAATTAATGCAAGTTTTAGGGGGAAAAACTCTTTGTCAAACTATCCTACTTTTATATATATAAAGATATGAAGATATTTGTATTTCTAATTTTAAAACTTGTATTTAATAAATAACTAACTCACCAACAGTATTTATAATATTATATTTGTACTTCTAATTTTAAAATACAAATGAGAACTAATTAAAATATAAATATTAAGCTTTTATTTAAAAATATTATAATATATTTAATAAATAACTACTTAAAAACAATTTTTACAAATAAATTTTATATTTATTTTATTTTTTATATATAATTAATATTTCATTGACAAAAATATTTGACATAATAATTTTTTATTTTTAGGTTACACATTTTTTAATGATTTCTCATTTAAATCATCAATAATATATACACAATACACAATAATATATACAGAATATATAACTATATAAATGTAAAATAAATAATAATATACATGCAATAAATATAAATAACAAAGATATTAAAATTAACAGTTAATCATTAAAAAGTAATTAACATAGATATTAATCAAATAACAGTTAATTATTATAAATTAACAATTAAAATTAACAGCTAAAAATAATGTGTTGCGATCATTTTTTTTTAAACATATCAGTTAAAACAAATCAATCTATAACTAACATAAATATTTTTCATCTAAGAAATATTCAAATATGCATTTAAAAGTTAAAATGACGAAATACTAAAAATGTAATGCACAAAGAAAGAAAAATAAAATACCTTATAGATCTTGGTGATGCTCGTATTTTCCAAATGAAGACAAGACCGCCAAAAAAAAATGGACAGAACTCTAAGAATAAGGCAAGGAATGCAAAGGAGAGGAGAGGAAGGGATGGGAGGGGAGAAGGAGTGCAGAAAGGGAAGGGGATTTAAATAGGAGGGGAGATTTTCAAATTTGCAGGGGGTGGCAGGTCGGGAGGAAAAATTTAGTGACAGGCAGCTACCCATCGTTAAACAGGAAAATAATATTTTATTTATTTTTAATTTTTTTAAAATATATATTTCAAAATAATAATAAAATATAAATAATATATATACACACAAAATAATATTTATTCCCAATAATAAATATAAAATAATATATATAAATAATAAATAAAATCTCAAATTTAGAGTATCTTACTTTCACACAATTCAAAGGGTTCAACAAGCAATTGATATTTTACGATCAAGTGTGTAATACTCTTTGTAGTAGCGGTCCTTATATACCGTATTAACAATCAAAATATGATTAAAAAAAAAAATCTCTATTTGATAGGCTTCTTCATATATCTATGAATTTCATTAGACCCGTAAATAATACATTGAAAAACTCATTTAGGTCTTCTAATATCAATAGATTGGATTGTTTCGCTCTAGTACCAAAAGTAAAAATGATCTTTTAGAGTTGTTTCATGAATCCGAAAGAGTGTATTAGGGTTCTCTCAATAATTAAAATGTGTAGTGTGCTTAAATTTAAATGGGATTTGCGATGGTTGAGGAACTGGATCCAAAAAATAGAGATTCTAATTATAAGATATCTAATGAAACCATCACTAGAATTGAGATTTTATTCGAAGAGAATGATTAATTCATATATAAGTAATATATAAATAATATATTAAACAAAAAATAATAAACTAAAAATATTATATAAATTATATATTTATACTAAATAAACAAATATATACATAAATAATATTTTTAAACTTCTTAATGTTAAACTAGAGAAAAAAAATGATTCACGATTTATATGTTAGATAAATAATTTTGTAAGTAAATAATTCTATATACTTGATAGAAAATATCTTCAAAATCTAACAAATTTTGTAAGGAATTCTAAGTTTATTTATACTAATGATTTTTGTACAGATAAACAATGATCCAGTGCCTTCTATTATATCCGATATGCAAATATATATTTGTGTCTTGTATTCAAATATATTTTACTTATATTTGTCTTATATTCGAATAAATTTATTTTTATTTTTTTATTTTTGCTTTGTATTCAAATATGAGTTTCTTTGTTTGTCTTTATTCAAATACAGACGGAATATTTCGTCACAAATTCGAATGGATATTAATTTAATTTTAATATTAATGTTATTTTGTTATTCATTCAAATGAAAATTTTATAAATTATTATATGAACGGGAAAATTGTCTCTATTTTGATTTTAATTTATAATTTTATGTTTTATTAATTTTGTGACTTAACAATGAAATATTTCATCACTAATTTTGAATTTAATTTAAATTTTTATAAATTCTACATTTAACTATGAAAAAATTTGTTCTAAGAGATTTTAAATTTAATTTAAATATTTTATAAATTTCATATTTTAGCAATTGAATTATTTGATCGCTAAAATTTATAATTTTTTTAAATTTAGCATTAAATTATTCTGTTGCTAAAAGATTTAAATTTTCTTTCATTTTAGTGAAAGAACTGTTCTGTCACTGAACAATTTTAAAATTACTTAAATTTTTGTTACTAAAAATTATATATATTAAAGCAACGAAATCATTCCGTTGCTAAAACTTATTAGTTAATTTATCTTTTTTTTAATTTTAGCAATGAAATTATTTCGTTGCTAAAAGATATTAATTTTTATTTAAATTTGTTTCTATTTAGTTATGGAATTATTTCCTCATTAAAAAAATTTTAAATTAAGTTTTAATTTTATTTTCTTTTAGTGACAGAATTATTCTATCATTAAAATATTTTAAATCAAATTTTAATTTTCTTTTCTTTTAGTGACAGATTCATTCCGTCACTAAAAAATTTTAATTTTAATTTAAATTTAAATTTTTTACTAACAACGAAATTATTCCGCAACTAATAAATTTTAAAATGAAGTTTTAATTTCATTTTCTTTTAACGATGAATAATTCCATCGCTAAATTAAAAAGTTTAATAAAAATTTTAAATTAAAAATTATATTTTAAAATTAAAATCACAAAATTTATTTAGTGATGGACATATCTGACACTAAATTTAAAAAATATTAAAAATTATTTAGTGATGAGTATTTTTGTTGTTAAATTCAAAAAATATTAAAAACATTAGTGACAAATTAAAATGTGGCTAATCCATCATCAAAATTTAGCAACGACTATTCTATCATTAACCTATCGCTAATAAATAACAAAAAAAAATTATCGTTAAATTCCGTTACTAAAAAATATTTTTCTTATATAGTGGTGGTTGCTCATCAGTTTTCTTGTTAGGCTTGCCCTTTCCTCTCGTGTTATCAGATTTGATCGATACGTATATTTTTTGTTTGGTTTCAAATATAATGCTTGATTTAAAAAAGGCAAAGATATATATACCAAAGAAACAAATTAATATTTACGCAGAAATCTTTAATGTTTGCATGAAGTCAGCAGAATAATCAAAAGAACGTTGAACTCAATCCAAGAGGGCAAAGCCAGAAGAAGAAAAAAGAAAAAAGCCAGAAGCTACATGGCCGTATGGCAGCCCCACCGGAGCTGGAAGCGATGGTAATGAGAAGCTTTAATTTACTTGGAAAATAAAATAAAAGCTTCACTTCGCCACTGTGGTAGTAACTCGATCCGAGTGAATCTAGTGATGTTACATGTTTGTGTGTGTGTGTGTGTGTGTATTATAGATGTATTCATGATGCAGCTGGAGGAGCATGTGGATACGGTGATACAGTGTCGTAGCCGCCGTTGGCCCTTCTCTCTACCGCTCCGGCAAGGCACGCTGTGCCTGTTACCTACCAGGTCCAAAATTCTTTCGATCTAACCACTCAGATTAATCTAGTATGATTTAATTAAATTTTTGTATCCATTGTATATGAACAGATGTTACAGATCAAATGTAGGGCACATCCATCGTGCTCGGGGAACCCAGTGAGAGTGGACACAACAGACCTCTGCTCAATCCCTCCGTCGAAGTCACCCCATTTTGATCTCAGCGGAATTTCCTTCGGCGCCATGGCCAAACCTGGCGCAGAAGACGACCTTTGAAACACCGGCGTTTTGTTCATTAGATATGCACGGTATATACAGAGTTTTCAAACTTGCAGAAACCCTAGATTAACAAAATCGCAGAATTGGAGATGGAATTATGCGTTGAAAATGAAAATTTTCCTGTAGGGTTGCGTGCGGCTACCCAGGGAAGAAGATAGAGTTCCAGGTGGATCCAGGGTCAAACCCTAACGACTTCGCCGTGGCGGTGGAGTTCGAAGACGGAGATGGAGAGCTGGCCGGTGCTGATCTAAAAGAAGCATCAGGGTCAGGACGAAGAACAGACGAATGGCAGGCGATCGATGCGCAGCAGTCATGGGGAGCTGTTTGGAAGCTGGATGCCAGTTGGGGACTGAAACCGCCATTATCGATTCGACTGAAGTCGCAGTACTCGGGGCGGAGCTTGGTGGCGACGAATGTGATCCCAGATGACTTATAGATCCTTGGTTAACTATGAGCCATTGCTTTGATCTTCGTATAATTAATTAGCAGCTTAAGCTTCCAAAATGATACGCGTATCAAAGCATGGCCGGCTCAGGGGTTACTAATTTAGGGGGTTCTTTAAAAATAAAAAAAAATATTAAAAATTTATTTTTCTTATTTTTTGATATGCAAAATTACTAATTATTTTTTTGTATTTTAGTTTAAAAATAAATTTTTTAATGTAATAAATCGTAGAAAATTGTCTAAAATTTTTATCTCTTGAAAAATCTAAAATATGTATAACTAGATATTTCTCAAATAATAAATCAATTAATTTTAAATCTAAATCTTTTCATTGTGTCGGAACATAAATATTTTTAATAGTTATTTCATCTTCATCATTAACATTTATATTCTTGTCCATTAGAACATTTTTTTTTTTAATTTTCATTATATTCTTCACAATTTTTTGATGAATTTGAACTATTATCCTAAAAAATTTATTCATAATTTTTAACTAATTTTTTATTTAAATATGCATTTAGTTTTTCTAACATTTGGTGTTTAGTATTAGTAATAAATCTATCAATGACACTTTTTTTTAATTGAATTAGTTTTTTTACTTTTTTTTTTTTTTTTTTATGTTTTTGATATCCAGATTCATACTTTCTATTAGACATTTTTATTCAAATAATAAATAATTTAGAACTCTTAATATTGCACTCCCAGATAAAATATTAATAAAACTTTATATTATTACCTAAAAAAAATAATCAAAACAAGCGCTTAAAAATTAACTATAATATTGAGATAAAAATAATAGAAAGAGAAATATAAAAAGGAAACTGGTTACCACGTCACCAATAATCTGTAAAAAAATATAATTTGTAGAGAAAAATCATATATGGAGAACAAGAGAGAGAGAGAGAAATGGGTGAGGGGTCAAAACTCAAAAAGCTCAAAAACTTTTATATTCACTATTTCACCCTATCGTCCTACTCTAATTCCAACGGTCACTAATTTTTTCCATTACTCAATTCTCATTTCATATATGGATTTTGAAGACTAGAATAATATAGGCTTCGTTGTGCGAAATTTAATTATCTTATCTTTTTTCTTTGATTTTTAATTTTTTATAATTATTTCTCTCTTATTATCTTCAATTGTGACTTAAAATTAATAAAAAAATTAAACATTTAGGATCTCCCATTTTTTAGGCCTCTAGGCATATGCCTAACCCGACTCTATATCAAAGTTGAGTGTCTCACCGATGGTGTCATTTCGCATCAAAATACTATTCATTGTAAATGTATCAATTTTTTATGGCGGTTACCGATGTCATTACAAGAATTTAAATTTTTTTTATTGAATCATTAAATATTTCATTAGAAAATAAAAAAAAAACTATTCTTAATTTTTCAATTTTATATTTATGAATTAGAAAATATCTTTTTTGATGTTTTCTTATTTTTAAAAAATAAAATTTATGATTTCTTTAAGCATAAAATATGAGGTGACATTTATTTAAAAATTAAGAAATAAATTTATAAAAAATTATTAAATATTAAATTCTAAAAAATATAAATCAAATTTAACCTTTACTAAATTACAACACGTATTATTTGCGTTTTAAAAATTATAACCACATCCCCTCTATTTATGGATGCACCATATAACATAACTCTAAGACTAAAAAGTAATTTACTAAAAATAGTCCGAATAATTCAAGAACCAAAACAGTCTTCGTATTATACCAATCTTCCAGATGTGCGCAAGAGCTCTTGTCTTTGTGTATAGATGATAAATAAAAAAGAAAAGAGAATTTAAGACGATAAAGTTGAGATAATGAGAAGGAACAAGAAATATTAATTACAATACATTCGGCTATTTTAATATTTTTTTGTTAAATTTTCACGAAATTGCTACAATATTCTTTTAAGTTTGAGATGCTGATTTAAAACTAAGAAATTCTTTAATCAAACTCTTTTATGAATCAATTTACATCTTAGACCAAGATCACATGTTGTTCGGTTCTTTGAATTTCACCAAGACCAAGCCCAACAAGCCTTTTTTTTAATCATAAATAAAATAGAATTCTCTGTCTCTAAACAGGATAGGATATAAAAGAACAATTTCCCAATCTCATTATGTCACTAGTGCCACTCTCACATTTCCAATTTCCCAATCCCCATTCATTGAGTTGAGTTGAGTTGACATTGTAATCTGACTAAAATGGGTCATTTTGCCTTACGACAACCACCACGCCATCGTCTGCATTATCGCTATCACCACCCCAGCTTACGATTCCTTCCAGTTCCACTTATTAACCCATTTGTCTCTGCTCTTCGCCGTGCCAATTTGTCATTTCAACCGCCGATCAAAAGCGCCGCCTCCTCCGCCGCTAACAACAGCCCTAACTTTCAGTCCGTGCGAGCGGCCTCTCCTCCGGTACCACCAACCATGATCAAAGCAATTAGGGTTCACGAACTTGGTGGCCCCGAGGTCTCTCTCTTTCTCTTTGAAATAACTTGCCATGCTTTCAAAGTTTTCTAGTCAAGTGTTTCGGGGGAAAAATCTTGATTTACCCGTATTGGTCGTGTCAATTAGGAATTAATCAACAGTGTATCTACTGAGGACTTACGAATCTTCCCAAAAATTTGACTCTCTGGTTTCGGCTCTGTTATGGATTGATTTTCTTATGCGGCGTTTCATCTTCCTTGCACTGTTCTTTGATGGGGAAATTCTTAGGATTACCTGGCTTCTCGTTCTCGATCATATTTCAAATGGGTTTGACAAATTAACAGACTTACAGCTTTTAATTATTTGATTCTTGACCTCGTATACTGATTAATTTTACATCCGATTTCAGTTTGCTATCTTTTCCCTATATGTTTTTGGGTTTATATTGAATTTCCAACTGGTCTATGCGTAGTTATTTTCTGTATTTTGACTTGCTCAATGGAAGGCTGTTGGCCGGAGAGAACATACCCAATTTGTGGAAGTTGCTGATCGATAAAGTTTTGACTCATTTCACACTGATACAGTTTGAGTTCACATTCTTAGATGCGCAGATCCATTCGGTATTGATTTGCTTGAATAGAAAATTGAACTTGTAGATTTAATTTTTCATCAATTACATATTTACATTGCTGGAAAAGCAACAACTGTGGCTGTTGCCGTGGTCAGATGTACAAAGCTTTGTGTTGCTTGAGCGTGTTGTTCATGACTATTTGTGCCATGCTTATTCAATTGAAAATCAACATGTCAACAGGTTATGAAGTGGGAAGATGTGGAAATAGGAGAGCCGAAGGACGGTGAGATCAGAGTGAAAAACAAGGCCATTGGGCTCAATTTCATTGACATCTACTACCGGAAGGGAGTTTATAAGGCATTCACAATGCCCTTTACTCCAGGTTTAGCTTTGTCTCTTATATTACTGACAAATAATATATTAAAGCTCAAATTAGAAATGACTCTGATCACCTTTGCGATGCTATAGAAGCACAACATTCCTGTGGAATGGCTTTGCGTCATCATTAACATATAAGATGTTTTACCAGTATATTCTGCTGCTATGTCAGGGCTTGTCAAGGATGTGTTATTCAGGAATTCATTTTTCAAATGCAGGTATGGAGGCAGTGGGTGTGGTGACTGCCGTCGGTCCCGGGCTAACTGGTAGAAAAGTTGGAGATGTGGTGGGTTATGCTGGTCTTCCAATGGGATCATATGCTGAGGAGCAAATCCTTCCAGCCGACAAAGTAATACCTGTTCCTCCCTCCATTGGTCCAGTTGTAGCAGCATCTGTCTTGCTTAAAGGAATGACTGCTCAGTTCCTAGTTCGCAGTTGCTTTAAGGTACCCTATTTTTTCACTTGGAGTTATCTAGATTTTAGCCTGTTAAAACAACTCATAATTTGCAATATCCTAATTATACTACTCGGATTTTGAAGTATGTTTAATTTGCAATATTTTAATTATTCTAAATTGCAACATCTTTCGGGGCATTTCCCATGGCTTCTCTGTATCCTGCTTTTGCAATGCAAGGATGAAGACAACCCGACTCTCTCTCTCTCTCTCTCAAACATGCTCGGGCACAGAGTAAGTGCTTCGATATCAAGGAACGTTAGTAAAATAAAATCACCGAATTCCTATCAAGGATAAGAAAGGCGACTGAATAAGATTTTAGATTTATTAATGAATAAGGTTTGTCCTTGATAAACCTTGCAATACCACCTTCTAATGATTGAATGGTCATACTAGCAACTCACATCTGTAAGGTGCATTTAGGGGACCTTGGCTCTAAGCTAGTGAGCCATTAAATGCTAGATTCCTGTAATAGCCACCATACATTTTATGATGATCAGGGTTGTTCTTTTTTGTTTAAGTTGTCACTAGGAAGTCCAATTAAGGGATCCTGCTGTATTAATCATTACCATCTCTCTTGTGATCCATTGTCCTACGTTCTGTTCCAGAATATTCAGGATTCAGGTGGATGGTCCAGGATGGACAACTTGTAACAAATACTCTCTTATTCTCATCACTTTTCATTGAAAATTTGTAGTGGGGGATGTTTGTCGTGTTAGTTTTCACGACATTATGTAGGATATGACTATTGTTAGTGTTACAGGTTGAACCTGGACACAAGGTTCTTGTTCAGGCAGCAGCAGGTGGTGTTGGGTCTCTCTTGTGCCAGTGGGCAAATGCTCTTGGTGCAACTGTGATTGGAACTGTCTCAACCAAAGAGAAGGCTGATCAAGCCAAAGAAGATGGATGTCATCATGTCATTATGTACAAGGAGGAGGACTTCGTGACCCGTGTGAACGAGATAACATCAGGTGAAGGTGTCGACGTTGTTTATGATTCTGTTGGAAAACATACCTTTCAGGTAATGGCCATTCTGATATTCATTATACATCCCATTAAAACTGTGTATTAGTCAACAACAACAGATCAAGAATCCCCCCCGGCCCTCTCTTCTTCTGTTGCTTCTCTTTCTTTTCCTTTGTCAATTAGCAAAGAAGGGAAACAGCATTCGGGTTTTAATGCCACTAGGCCCACTCCGTTAATTCTATCTAGCTCGCCAGTCATACCTCTTATAACTCATCTCAAAATCTGTTTTTAAATGATAAGAATTAAAAAAAACAACCCGATTGTGAACATATTTTTGAATGGGTACTGTCTTGGATGTTTTCTCTAAAAGTAGTTTTCGGCTTAAATTCCCAAGATTCTCGTTATATTCTTGTCGCGGTCTCTCTGATTGGGAATGCATCATTTTCAGGGATCATTAGATTGCCTGAAACCTTGTGGATACATGGTGAACTTTGGGCAATCCTCCGGTTTACCTGACCCTGTTCCTTTATCCGCACTCGCAGCAAAATCGCTATTCTTGACGAGGCCTTCCGTCATGCAATACACTGCAACCCGAGACCAGCTGCTGCATTCTGCGGGAGAGGTCTTCGCTAACATTGCGTCCGGCGTGTTGAGAGTTCGTGTGAATCATACGTATCCCTTGTCTCAGGCGGCGCAGGCGCATGACGACCTGGAGAGTCGAAAGACATCCGGCTCTATTGTGCTGATCCCAGATGATAATTGAGCAGCCTTTGTGTTGTAAACATCCAACAATTAATGTCTTACACGGGCAGGCTAGGGAACGGTTCCTTTGTTGCAGTTGCTGAATTGTGTTGTGGAGCTTAATTTTGATGCAGTTGCCGAATTGTGTTGTGGAGCTTAATTTTTGGTGAATTGTGTTGTGGAGCTTAAATTTGAAAAATAATGGGGGAAGTTGCAAATGCCAATTAAAGAAAAAATTGATTGAATTTACTAACGTTATTTTATATAAATAATTTAAAGACAAAATTGAGTAGTTATGGTAAAATGATTTATTTTTATTTTAAAATTAGAAACTTGTTTGTAAAACATGTAAATATAATTCTTTCTTGACTCTCATTTAAAGGATATATATATATATATAAAAGACATTTTAAATATTTACTAAATTAATATATAAATAGATAAATGAATAATCCGTTATCATTCCTAATTAACATGATGCTTTTCATTATTCTCTCAATTTGAAACAAATTTACCATTAAATTGACTTGCAATTTTAATCTGTGAAAATTTCCACGATATATGTATATATATATATAGTGTGTATGTGTGAACAATTTGCTAATATGGCGACCAGCCAGCTATTGGGTTACCTAAACCACGCTCACAAACAGCTGCTGCGTCAGATAGCTACTCTCCGCAACAGCATCATCGCTTGGAGAAGGGTATATCTGTCATTTTAATGGCTTGTGGTGGTGCCCGCACGGACACGTGAGATGAGGCGCGAATTCGAAATGTAACTTGTAATCATTTTCATTTCCGGCATAAGCCCACGCGCGGCGCTCTCGGTTGTGGAAAACTATTCTTTTTTCTTTTCTCGGATTTTCTCTCATTTTCTCTGCGTTCAGCTCTAAGGAAGGAGGAGACAATGATCATCAGTACTTAACAGTTACAGGTAACTGCATCTCTGGCATCAAAGCCAGATTTTCCTATCGAAACTACAACTTTTTCTTCTTTTTTGGTGCAATGCCACGGTTTGGCTTAATTTGTAGCACTGATATATGATCAGTATATATCCCGTCTTGGCTTTGTTCTCTCTCTTCATCCTAAAATGCAGTCGATCGAAATTCAAAGTTTCCCTTTTCTTTGCTCATACATATATATATATATATATTTATCAACTCCGATATATATAGTATAGCTCTGTCTCTCTCTCTCTCTCTCTAAGAGTCGTGTTTCTGATCTTCCCCGGCGCCGTCAGGTCGGAGTTGCCGCTACATAATTCGGTTATCATTTAATTGATCAGTCTGAGCATTGAGGTTTTCACTTTTCATACAATCACAATTACATGGTTTTTATTTTCTGTGGCTAGCTAGTAGATTAATTATGTACATGCTTAAATTAAGTTTCACTTTTTCATGAAAAATACATACATATATATATATATGCTTCAAGTTTCCATGTGATTTGGTTTCTATATCAGTCTCTTGTTTTCTGTTTCCTCCTCTATTTGTCAGCGTTGCATAGCCGCAATATATATATTAAAGTTGCTTTCCATACGTAGCTAGAACGATCGAGTATAGACAAATGTTTCTTCAGCTTTTTCGGAACCCTGAAAAAGGCTACAATCTGCTGCAGCTCCAACTTTTCGGCCGGCCGTGCTCCCCATATCGTACATATATATATATGTATATCCTCACTGTCGCCCTTAATCTCTTCTTTATTTTCTGTAGAAATTAAAACCTTTCACGAAGGTTAAAAATAGTTTGAATTAATTAATGGTGAGTTAACACCCAGCCAGCCAGCCACCCAGCCAGTAGAGATGTTTTTTCATAATTTTTCGCTATTTTTTTTTTTAAAAAAATCCCCTTTTTAAGTAAATGCGTGTCATCTTGCAAATTAATTAACGATAAAAAAAATGTTACACAAAAATATTTGAAATGTTAAGAAAATTTTGAAAAAATCTTTTACCTCTCTCTCTCTCTCTCTCTCTCTCTCTCTCTCAACTGGTGGGTTCTTATAAGCAAGCATGACTTTGTATAAGGAAACCATTTTTTCTGTTATTCGATCTGTTATCTTAATTTCACACACGCGCCTCCAGTTTGGCGAGAAGCATCCCAGAGATGCAGCACAGCAGGCACGGAAATGAACGTGAATTCGACATCACTATCACGCGCCTAATGGATCAAAAGCAATTGTTTCCGATATCATGATGCATGATTACCAATCGCATGAACGGGGGGGGGGAATATCGCCATAGAACTTTCTAGCGTGCATGTATAAATTCTCTCTCTCTAGCTGTGGAGAGAGAGTGTGTGTGTGTATCTGTAGTACTGGTTCTGATACTGCGCTTCGTCCGTTTTGCAGCAAATGATGTACTTGAAAAAGCAGGAAGGAGGAGGCACCGACGACGACGGCGCACCACCACCTTCACCTTTGGCCAGACACGAACTGAGCGAATCCGATTGTCCTAACGCAGGTATGATCATCTCTCTTTTTATATGTCCAGTCTATATATTGCTATATAACCTCTTATCATATATATATATATATATATAATTTGAAGGTTTGGCTGTTCGCAGATACCCTTGATATGGTTGAAGTTGGTTCGGCATACCAGATTGATCAAACCAAGCTGCCATCGAGAACACCAGCTCAACTAATGTCCATCCGTACTGTTATGGTAAGAAATTGATCATCGAGAAACTTTGTTCTATATTCATACAGATAAGAGTTTTGTACATGTTTGTTGGATTTTGGTTTTGGTTTTTGTTTGATCATCTTGTTTTCATCTATGCGGGGGTGTAATTTCAGGTCAGGGAGAAGTCCGAGTTGAATGTATCGGTCAGATTTCCGAGCATTAACTCGCTTCAAACATACTTCAGCGGCAGAACCGGAGAGTTGCCGGATCTAGATGAGATGTTTGTCATGGGGACAAAGCTTGCGGAGAAAGTTCTTGACAGGAAGGTCCCGTCTCAGGAATTTGATGAGAAAAAGCAGTCGGTGGATTTCTGGCTGGCAACCTCCAACTCGGTTTCTGGATTCAGCAATTTTATTTTAAAGAACTCCGGCGTATGTTTATCTGAGCTGAAATGTGAGGGGATGGTTCGCTGGGGTGCACGCCGCCAGGTCAAGTTTATCGGCCGGCATAGAGAGAACAATACTCAATCATCCTCAAGCATTGTTAGAGGAGGAGACAAAACAAGAGGTGGAGGAAATGAAGAAGAGGGTGAGGAGGAAGGAGCTGAAATAGAAGAAGAAGACGACGACGACGAGGAAGAAGCTGTGACGGAAGAAACCAATCAGAATAAACAGACCGGTAATAAACAGACTAGAAAGAGAAAATGTTATAGCTCCAAAATTGATTCGGCAGCCAAGAAAGCCAAACGTGAGAGGCAAACGCAGACCAATAAGACCAAGGCCAAGAACAAGTCCAACCAATCAGTAGTACTGAAAAACCCCCAGGACCGGTGGTCTGCAGAGAGGTGAACTTTCATTGTCCTTTTATTTTAGGTTGTCAATTGTAATCAATTTTTGGGAACTAATACCTTAATTGTATGTATGAGAAGGTACAAGCTGGCGGAGAAAAATCTTTTGGAAGTGATGAAGGCCAAGGGTGCCGTATTTGGGAACCCAATTCTCCGGCCGGAACTAAGAGCAGAGGCTCGCAAGCGAATTGGGGACACGGGTCTGCTGGACCATCTACTAAAGCACATGGCCGGGAAGGTGGCGCCTGGTGGGGCCGAGCGGTTCCGGCGGCGACACAATGCAGAAGGAGCAATGGAGTATTGGTTGGAGGGTGCGGACCTTGTTGACATAAGGAGGGAGGCTGGGGTGCAAGATCCTTATTGGACTCCTCCACCAGGTTGGAAGCCAGGAGACTGCCCGACTCAGGACCCTATCTGTGCTAAAGAGCTAAAGCAATTGAAAGAGGTGATCGCTAAATTAGAGAGGTAATATAGGAGATACCAATCTCACACTTACGACATTGATATATGATATATGATATTCAAATTATTCAGCTAATTTTTGTTCAGATGAGATATCCATTTGATTGGATGTTGCACATGGATAATATCGATAGTTGATATGAATATTAAGGCTTACTATATCCTAGTGACGCACACAGCCCTATTCGGGGGTGGTGCCATCATAATCCCCGCTTCTGGGATACAAATCTCATATACAAATTTAGTTCCTTGGTCAGAGAGAAAATACCAGTAATCTTACCGCTAGTCCTCGCATTGTTGTTTAATGGCTGTGGATAAACAGAAACATGGAACAGATGGTGCCGAAGAAACTGATGGAGGAAGAACTGGCCATACTGAGAAGGTAATTAATGACCCTCAAGTTTCATCTGTCATTTATGAACCGACCAAATATGTTATCGCTTGTTCTTGATTAATTTATTGATTGAATAGAGAAATGGAGGAGTTGTTATCAGAGAAACATACTATTATGGGTTCATATTCTTCTGGGAGCAGTCAGAAGTTGGATCCTGATACTTCCTTGGCTCCCTTGATGAGGTCTGACATTGATGGTTCATTGATCACTCTGGTAAGCAGTCAATGAACCAAGACATTAATTTCCAATGCATTGATTTCTTTGTAATTTAATTAGTTTATTTCCTTTTTTGTTGGGTTAATTTAGTTTATTTCAATATTGAATCATCAGTCAACTTTTGCAAGAATATCATTGTTCCTAATTTTTTTTTCTTGTATTACTTGCATTGGTAGGAAAAGTACAAGGGACAAATTGTGTCTATCTCGGAGAACCTGACCGGGTTTGAGGTACGCAAAAACTATTGCTAGTTTAGATGTTTTAATTTCGTTTTTGATTAAATAGTTGAGAAAAAGATTTTTTTTTTTTTTTTCTATGTTTGGATTTGATTAGCGGTTAGGTAAGGAAAGCAATATATACTATATACTATATATATATATATATTTTGAAAAATATATATATATAACTATACTCATGAAACATTTTTGCAAGAATAATTCTATACAAATAGGAAGTTGAACTAGACTGATGGGGTGGCTATAGATTTTATTATTTTGAAATAAATTATCTATCATAGTCAATAATATTTTTAAAACTATGGTGATGACTATATTATTTTTATATCAAAACACTTATTTTATCTACATCGAACAACATAACGTTTGCTCGACGCGAGCAAAATCAGAGAGATGCGTGTGCCCCTGTCCCGCGCGCCTGATATGGGCAGGAGAAGATTTCTGATTCTTATATATGGTATTTATTTGTCAAAAACTTTGATAGAAAAGTGCTTACCTGAGTTATTTTAATAAAACTTTCTAAGATCATGGAATGGAAAGATCAGATCAGTTTTTCTGAAAGCTCCGGGGGGCGCGAGCACTAAGATCTTGGGCTGAGCCCAAACCAGGTACAAAAGAAAGGGCAAACAAACCGGTCCTTAAAAACACAGCAATATAGTAACCAATGGACCCAAACATGGAATCAAACAAAGCAGAAATGAACAAGACCCAAATCCAGAGCTTGGGAGGATTGGGGGGAAATATATATAAATTTTATTTGTATCACACTATTCTTATAAATTAAAATAGTGATGCAATGGTGGAAGCAAAGAAAATAATAATGGTGCAAGTTATAAAGGATTTTATTCATGGATTCTTGTTTTATGCATCCTATTTTTTTTTTGCACAATACAATTTTAAATTTTGAAAGTAATTGAGTCGGTACACAATATAATTACTCTCTTGTACAGTTTAAAATACGTGTAATGCTAATAGTTGTATCAATTACAAATCAGTTAATTGTGATACTGTATGGATGTACGTATATGTGATGGTAGGAAGAGATAGGGAAGCTGAAGTCCAAGGTGACAGAAGAAACGAGTTGCGGCTCAGCATTGTTATTGGCGTCGACGAAAGGCTGTGCTGATGAAAAAGAGAAAAAGAAAGCTCAAGAAAAAGGAGAAGCCCTGGGAGCACAGCAACAGGAGGAGGCAAGGGATGATCTGAGGAAGAGAAATCCAACAGAAAAGATGGCCGCCGCCGCCGGAGCAAGAGCGGAGGGAAAAGCGGCAAAAATACAAAGGCTGAAGAGTGGGTTCAGGATCTGCAAGCCCCAGGGGACGTTCCTCTGGCCAAACATGGTCACCACCACCACTACCGGCAACATTTCTTCTCCTCTCTTTGCCGTCCCAACCCCGCCTTCCGTCTCTTCCTCCACCGCCAACCACCACCACCACCTCCCTGCCTCCCCCGTCAAGCCCTTGGCTGAGAAGCTACCCTTTGCTGCTACCGCTGCTGCCACTGGGGACGAGAATTTATCTACTTCCCCTGCTGGCAGCAAGACCCCTACTTGTCTCATCAACCTCAATGACCTCCCGGGTACGAACCATGGAGACATATTTTGCAGAACTGTCATGCCAACAGTAAGTATCCCAATACATAAAAAAGCATCACCCCTTACTTATAGTGGCAATTCATTTTTTTCTTTTTTTAGTGTATCAGTTGGGAATTAAGCTATAGGGTTACCATAAAGTTGTAGATGCAATGGTCTTATATCTATATATATATATATATATATATTCTGTGCTGTGCAGTTGGTATCCTCAAGTAATAGAATGAGCTACAATGAGCTGCTGCAGCAACAAGGGGGATACAATTGGTGCTCATCCGCGTCCAGCGGTTCATACTTGCAGAAGGGATCAGTGGGAAGCAGCAGCAGCTGGCTGGCTCTGGCTACTCCCAGTAGCACTCCTACGCCTACTACACTCGATGATGATGATGGCTCTGCCCGTGGAAAATCTGGATTTCAACTCAACTGCAAGGGTATGCTTTCTTAATTAGCTACCTGCGTACCTATATCTAGCTGGAGATAACCGGTATTAAGTACTACAACAATAACATATAACATCTGTCTAATTCCTTTTCATCTTTCTTTTATGTTTGACTCTGTTATAGGGCCATGCACTAGTGCTGTTTTGGGTTTGATATACAATTCTAATTAAAAAAGAGTTAAGAGACTACAATTATAATACAGGTTATGTGTGGCAATGGCCTCTCTTTTTAGGGGAAGCAGAGTTTGTAGCTTTTTCGGTCTACTCAAATCTTTTTACGCTTACCATATATGTGTGTGTGTGTGCGCGCGCGCGCGCGCGTGTAGCTTTGAAGTCCGATAAAAGAAAAAACAAAACGAACTCCCAGCTTCTGATGGCTTTACATGGCAGGTTCGGCGTTTAGCTGTTCCTGCTATTTAGGCTTATTGTTCGTTCATTGATCACATCCAACATCTATCCTTCTTGATCAAATTCTCGATGCAGAAATTCAAAAGAACAAATGTAGGCAGTAAAGTCTTCAATTCATTTAAAATTCGAAGCACTTCTTGCAGGATAATTCAATGGTTTAGAACTCATTGGAGCCTTAAGCCTCAGAGTCCCATTCTTAAAAACCACATATCAAGTCCAAATAATTTAACTATGCCTGATTACTCAATCTTAAGTAAATTTTAATTCATCAATTATTTTTATCTATAGTCTTATCTACTCAATTGTTTTAACTTTATATACCAAATTCAGAAATTAAAACAACTCAAAAAAAAAAAGACACCTGCTGCGGCAAAGTACATCATTATCGTTGGCCAATAAGTTGAAACTATGTATCAGCTATCCTCGGCACCTGAATTTATTTTCCAGTTACAAAACCAAATTGCATAGACGATGATCCACAAGCCTTGGCTTTATGTGCTTTCAATACGCCCCTACTGCAATGATGCTCAAACAAAATCATCAAAAAAGTACAAAGATTCCGTTACTCATTGATCGGAAAAAATGAATTGCTACAGCCTTGCTCCACCATTTGTGCAATTGGCACGCATCTCTTGGAAGTCGATGCATTCAGACAGTGCATCTGTGAGCTTCCTCAAATCATCCAGCGTATGAGCTGCACTTAGCGTTACCCTTAGCCTGACAAACAAAAATTCCAGAACAGATAATATGTATGATGCAAATAAGTAATACAAAACCAACTGGAGACCCCTCCATCATAAAGTTAAACTTCCATCTTCAAAATTAACAGCTACCTCAAAAACAGTCCACCCACGCCAAACCAAAATTCAAACTTCTAACTTTTTAAGCATTATGGTTTTGTTAGCTATTTAAAGTGTCTCTACATACATGTTAATTACATATTCATGTTCATCACCTTAAATGGTTAATCTGAATAAGGTTAACTGTTGCAGTTTCCGATCAGCCTGGAACCTAAAATAATGATTGGAGTGGGGAATGAAAACAGGACGTTAAGTTTCATGTCTTCGTTGTTCATTTATTTAGTGTGTCACATGCACTCTTGTTCTCTTTGAATGGGAAGAAGGTAAAGCTCCAGTATAGGACAAATTTTGTAACTCATGCCTATGAAAATATGCATCCATCAAGTAATCATCAAGGGAAACCTCAAACCAACATCTATTGGATTGTCACATCTATTGGTATCATAAATGTGCAATACTTCAAATCAAATAGAGATATATGTGAGAAACCCATGTGATTCACTATGAGAGTAAATATGGAATCCAAAACAATTTGTGCACAAACATTTAGGAAAAAGGCACAAATGAAATAACATGACAGGTAAGATACAAACACTAAGTAATATGTTCACAACAAACCTGCACGAATTAGGGGGCACTGTTGGGGGTCTGATTGCCGTTACATGAAAACCAGATTTCAGCATATACCTGCTACATGATGATTGACTGTTAACGAACATGAGAGGCACTCAACATTATAAAAATATATACGCACACATTCACAGAGAGAGAGAGAAAGAGACCGGCTAGCTTGCAGGGCCTTCTCTTCACTCCCTACAATAAGAGAAATGATGGGACTTGTAACTGGGATTCCAGTAAGAGCACGGAAGTCTTGTACTAGTTTCCAAATAGCCCTTCTACGCCATGTCTCCTTTCTTGCCACAATAACTGCAGCTGTTCAGTTATACTTGTTATGTCAACAACATAAACCAACCCCAGTAACGAAAGAAACAAGCCGTTTTCCCCTGATCTCTCATCTTACATGTAGATAACCTTATTATTAGCAGAGAATTAATTTTGCACCACATCCATGCACCTAAGTATAGCATGCATGTGGCATTCCATATGCCTCTATCCATGTGAACAGAAAGCAAACTACGTGGAGCACTGGACCAGTTAAAAAAAAGGTTCATTCTGAATCAGCTAACAAATATTAGAACAGGTAAACTCAGGAAAACACAAAAGCAAAGCGAAAAACATTAAAGTTCGGTTTACTATTTACCGTGTGCAGCGGCTGCAATGGGAACTGGTACAGAAGTAGAAAATATAAAAGAGCGACCCCTTGATTGTATGAGTTGTTTCCACCTCTTGCTGATAAATTGATTAAAAAAACCACAAATTTTTCAAAATAAGGTTCTCCAGAGGACTACATTGATGCTTAAATCCATGAGGTAAAAGACTGTCATGTGCAATGCAAATTTAAAGTTAACTACTTAAATTCTTATGGGGCATCTCAAATCAGAATGAGCTCCAGCCCCTTCCATGCAAGTTTGATTGGGGAAAGGATACAAATATACAAAAATTACCTGCATGCTATGAAGCCTCCATGGCAACCCGCAGCCTTACTCAAAGTGCCTAAGCATATATCAACATCAGTTACACAATTAAATTCCTCAGCCACACCCTCACCATTTTTTCCACAAACAAATGTTCCATGGGCCTGAAAAAACACCAAGTATGCTAGCTCTTAATGATATCATGCAAATTAGTGAATTCAGATTAAAGCATAATGTGTCAGCTAGCTTAACAAGGAAAATCTGTTGGAGTTGCACAAATAATCAAAGATGGACTGGACTGAACACCCCAGTCTTCACCAAAATCACTTTTATGTTTTTCTGGGTTTTTTTTTTTTTTTTTGACACGGGGGGAGGGGTGGGGGGGACGGGAATGGATTTTTTAGAGCCACATAAGGACCATCATTGCCATGTATTCCATATACTTGGACCTAAAAGGAAAAAATCACATTGAACCAGGATAACAACGACAGAGACAAACCATCCCTTCTCATATGGTGGACAGACCAATTAAAGAAGTACAGATTAGATGATAAGAACTGAATTTGGATTAAATCTAAGAACACATATTCCATACAAAAACCTCTTATTCCCTATGTATTTCAGCTATTATTGTCATGTAAAAGTAGATAACCAACATCAATTTTGATAAATGGAAGGCAAATTTGGATCCTAAATGACTATAAAATTTAAGAGGTGGCTAAACAGCTTCATACAGTTCCATGACAGAGGTACTTGGTAAATCTTTTTCTTTTTCTTTTTTTTTTCTTTTTTTTTTTTTTTTGTGGCAAATGAACATTCATTGAACTTACATCATCAATGACCAACAAAAATCCATGGCTCTTTCGAAGTTTCACAAGCTCACTCATTGGTGCGAAGTCCCCATCCATACTGAACAAGCTGGTAATACAACAGAAATAAGTTCCTCCTTCCACCAATTCTAAACATACATGGGCATAAGCAATTACTCGAAAACACAATTAGAAGAAGGTGATTGAAGTAAACAGGTCAACGGCATCCTTGCCAAGTCAACTTTAAAAAGAAATACTTAAAACATGAAAGATGTCATGCAAGGACAAAACTGTTTTTAACCACAATATGTTACTCTTGCTGGATCTTTTCAATATACATTATAAGATAAAGCATGGATTAGATAAGAGAACACGTGAATCTCATACTGAATGTTGTATTTTGCGCACATACCCACAAAGAAACAACATGAATAATCTTTGTCCCATGCATTAGCCTTCTCTAACTCTTCTTCTTCCCCATCCAGATTTCTTGTTCTCCCCTTCAAATTCTTCTCTTCACACCCCCCCCCCCCCCAACTTTCTGCAGATCCTTTTTGTCCCACATCATTTACTAGTTCTTTTTTTTTTTTACTAATTCTAGTTAATACTTCTAAGTGAAGACCAGTGGCGCTACAAGGTATCAAAATCTACCCATCACCACTATCATGTAAGTATACGTTAAGATGGCATTGTTTGAGTCCAACCGCGGGTCAGAATTATGATACAATTTTTTGGCCTAGCAAAGATGCCAGGGAATAAAGTGAAGCAGTTTCACAATTGGTAATCCACTAGACATGTCTTAGGCACATTATTTGGCTTCATGAGCTAAAAAGTTTATTTAAGCTAGTCTTTTAGGTGAAATTCATGGTTTTACAAGTGATACCGAAACCCAAGACCAACATTGTAAGTGCAGGCCAAGAGAGTACTTTTGAATCTAACCATAGGTCAAATATTTTAAGGTGAGATTTCCGCCCTAGCCAATATGCTAGACATTAATATAGGAGAGTTTGGTAGTCACGGAAATCTTGGGTATATATTATTTAATCATGGGAGTTGAAAAGCTCATTTAACAGTTTTAGGAGACAATTATAATTTAATACTGTAAGTGGCCACTATTTCATCCTTGAATACTCGTTCTGCCTCTTTCCTATTTTTATATGACTTGTTAGGCTGTTTTTGGTAGAGATTTAGTAATGGAATGGAATGAATTATAAAAGGGGTGGAATGGAAATGAACGAAATTGAATGAAAGACTCTTTCTCTTTGTTTGGGAGGTGATAAAAGTAATGGAATTGGATTTAAGTAATGAATAGAATAAGTCTCATTTCCATCAAATCTCCTCCAATTTGGGGGAGACTAAAAGTGCTCATTTTGAGTAGACTTTCCATCCAATCCCTTTCCATTCCATTACTAAAAAACCTCTCAAACAAAGAGTGTATATTTCCATCCTTCACCATTCTATCCAATTCGTTGCTTTCCACTCTCCCAAGCACACCCTTAGGCACTAAAATGTATCCACAACTAATTGGTTCCAAATGCAGATATATTTTATTTCTTTCTGATAATAGCATAGTTTATTAGGTCAAAAGCAAGGGCATGAAGTCAAACCTCTGCCAGTCAAAAACTAAAGCAACTAATATAAAAACAAAAATCAACTATAAATTCAACTAACCTGTCAGTAACGACAACTTTTCTCTTCATTACACAACTTGATCTGTCAAAACACAAATTACCCATGAGATAAAAACAGGAGAGAATTATTAACTACATGTGGCAGATGATCAAAAAGGGTAAACAAATAACCTACAATAGTGCATTAAGGTGAGACATGTCGCAGTGTCTATAAACAAACACCTCTGCACTTCCTTGTCGTTCAGCAAGACGGATGCCATCTATAATCGAAGCATGGTTCAGAGCATCAGAAAATATGGCGACCTTTTCATCCTTCAGTGGTTTTCTCCCATTAGCTAAAACAGAGCTAACATTTCCTAAAGTTGTCATCAAGGCCATATTGGCTGAAAAGCCTGTAGGACAAAGAAGGCAATCCTATAGCATAAATATAGATCAAGAAAGGATCAGTTCTTTAACACTTTGGAAATAAGCCATATTTAAGAGATCATGGTCAAAAGGTAACAAAATAGAGTATCAAAACTCCAAGGAGCAACATATCTGTTATTTTTCATCATAACCCATCATTGTTGCAATCAAGGGCACTTGAATGAAAATCATGCGAGAAAATTAATGACCCTGTTCCTTTTCTATGACTGAAGCTGTGACGTTTTTCATCTCAAACACATTTCTGACATATACACTTAAAAAAAAAAAACCAGAAATCCTGTGAAACAAATATATCCCTGGGGTGGATAGAGGGTAAAAATTTTTCAAGTCCCCATTGCCCCGCCATGGAATTCCAGAATAAAAGCAGACTAGTTCTCTAACCAGAATAGGAAAAAAAATTACCATATTTTACAAACTTAAAAGCAGGACCATGGTTTAGACACCAAACACTGGGGGAAGGGCTGCAAAAAAACAAGGTACCCCAAGAATCAAGCAGTATAAATACTAAATCCCTTTCGCTCATTTATACACAACAAAGTTCCTCCATCATATTGCTGCATTATTTAAGCCAAGGAAGTATTTAACACAAGTGGAGAAGAGATAAACTAATCTTCAGAACAAATAAACTTAATCTGAATTGATGGAATGTACAAATTATATTCCCCCCCCCCCCCCCCCCACAACAAGGAACAACAAATTTGAGGGCAGAAAACGAATGCAGTACCTCTTTGTTCTTCAAGTCTGCCAAGCATGACTCCAGGACTCTGTGGTAATTGGTGTATCCACAAATCAGAGCAGATCCTCTTGGACCCATTCCGTGTTTCAGGACTGCCTGAAATAGAAGACAGAAAGCATATTACTCATGGCCTACAAATTACTTAACTTACAAATCAGACAGCCAGAATATAGCATCGATGACCATTTAGCCAACCTTTGCAGCTGCCTTTGAAACTGCGGGATGTGAACTCAACCCCAAGTAATCATTTCCAGAAAATAACAGTAGCTTTCGGAACTTCTCATGGGAGCAGACCCCTGCTTCATTGTCAATTTCTTGGGTCCCACAATCCACATCATCTCCTTCAGCATACAAGAGACAAAAAAACAAACCCGTCAGGAACAAGACCGCCTATCATTTTTCTTTGTTTTACAGTTGCTTTAAGAAATACCATTCGTATCTTAGCTTCAAATTGAAAGTAAAAATCAATAGACTTTAGATTGTCATCGTGTGTGCGTCGCAATTAGCGATGCAAGCGAACCTGATACGTGCTCCAAATTTTTCACGCATTGAAACGCTTTCGGGGAAAACAAAGAAGCGAAATCCTAGACTGAGATTTGAGTCTTTTACAGTGGGGAATTAGAGATAAAAGATGCGTACCTGAACTGGGGACGTCCCGGAGCCATCTCTGGAACGTGCTCTCCGCTACCTCTACTTCAATGGAGGCCCTATCCCATTGGCGCAAACCGTCGAACACCTCGAATTCGTCGGAATTAAGCGCGTTGTTTTCCTCAATTTCAGCCGATTTCCGTTCTCCGCCATCTCGAAGGTGAATGGGCCGCAGTGACCGGAGGACTTTCAGGGATTCCAACCTCGATAGCGCCTCTTCTACCCAGCGGTCCCATAAGCTCATCCCCATCTGCAAACACAAGCAGAAGTTGCGAACAATGGGAGCAAACTGCGCTGAACCCTGCGGCTAAAGCTTTCTAGAGAGAGAATGAATGATTTTGTCACAGCATTCTGTCAGAACAAGTTATTGTTGAATGGTCACGCCGGCGCCGCCACGGGGGAGAAGAAACGTCAAACCAGTGACCTGTGCTCAGCACGTTTTTTCATTTAAAAAACTTAATTTTTTTTATTATTTCAATTACATTTTTTAATTATGTAATTTTAAATTAATTATACATTTAATTTTTTATTATTTTAATTATATTCTTAAAGTAAACTTAATTTATTATCTAACAAATTTATTGAAATATATAATAATTAATTTAAAATTACATCATACATATATAATTAAAATAAAAAATTTATATCTAAATAATAAAATATACAAATAATAAAACTAAAATACGTATTTTGCCGATCAACAGCAGAGGCTTTCTCCATCAGCAGTGGACATACTTTGAATGCTCATTGGCAATAAATTTATTTATAAATAATAAATGATTATATTCAAAATAACACAATTCATAAATTCATATTTAGAAATGAATTTAAAATTAAAATTTTATTTATTCGTATCTTTCAAAATATCCTTAAATAATAACCTTGTTAGAATAAATAAAAAATAAAATGTTATTTAGTACTGTTAATGTTGTGTCATACCCTAACTATTGTTATAGCGGATTGTACTTTTTGTCATGTTTCAAAAATAAGGTTAAAAAATATTTGATAATCAATTGTGATAGTACTCTTATTTATATTGAATTCAATAATAATGCAAATGCCTTTTTATTTTAATTAATAATCTGTTTACATGCACAAGTACAATTTAATAATCGTACAACCTTTAAAACCACATCCATATTTCTTGAACTTCCGTGTTTAATCATTTGTGTCCTAAATTGAGTTGATAAACTGTTCGGGCCGCCTACGGGCCCACCCGATCAGCTCGTCTTCTAGCCCAACTCGATACTGTAGCAAATGGATCGAGTGAGATCAGTGTTTTGTGGCCCTGTCTGGTCCATAAAAAATGGGGGTGATCCATTGATTAGTGGTTAATTTTGTAAAAATTTTGTTATAATTATACCCTTCTTTCGATCTTAAATATGGTTTAAATTAGATATTAATATATATTTTATGGTTATATGTAAATTTAAATTGAAAGATGAATGAAATGAAGTTCTAAAGTAAATAATAATAATATATAAAATTATATATAATACATATATATCATTATATGCATGCATGTAATATATATATAATATAATCTAATATATATATGTGTCATGTGTAATACATATATATAATATATAATTTATTAATAACATTAAATTATTTTTATTTTTTTAGGCATGAAGAATTCAAGCCCATGAAGACTTAAAGTCCATGAAGAATTCAAGTCCATGAAGAAATTAAACCCATGGAGAAATCAAGTCCATGAAGAATTCAAATCTATGAAGAAATCAAACCCATGAAAAATTAAAGTCCATGAAGAATTCAAGCCCATGAAGAATTAAGGCCCAATTTGAGCAACCCATGGAAAATATTATTTGGAAAGGCCAAAGGATTATTTTTAATCCTAATGAAGATTAAAAACCAATTTATAGAAATCTATTTTATTTTTTATGTGAGAGCTTTATTAGGTGTGTTTTTTAGCTAAAATCCATTTAACTATTAGGTGGATATTATAGCTAAAATCCATTTAACTTTATGAGTGCTTTATTAGGTATGTATTTTAGCTAAAATCCATTTAATATTAGGTGTGTATTATAGCTAAAATCCATTTAACTTTAAGTGTGTGAGTGCCCATTAGATATAATTATGTCTAATTGAATAATTGAAATTGTGTGGTTTGTATTGCATCTTGTGGCCTATAAATAGTTCACTTGATTGTATTTGTAAGTGTGATTATTATTCTTGAATAAAAGTTTAGTTGTTTCCTTATAATTCTCTCTTTGAGAATTGTTCTTGTTCTTTCTCATTTTCTTTAGTACTTTCTCTTATAATCTTACTTTTTTCTTTCTTCTTTTAAATTCTTATGTCATTTATTATTACTTTATTATTCACCGCCTAAATGGCCGGTTAATTTGTGCCTTTAAATTTCTGCAATTTTAATTCTTGTCATTTAATTATTCAACGCCTAAATGGCCGGTTAGTTTATGCCTTTAAATTTCTGCAATTTTAATTCTTGTCATTTAATTATCCACCGCCTAAATGGCCGGTTAGTTTATGCCTTTAAATTTCTTGTCATTTAAATTCTGTTATTTAAATTACGTCATTTAAATTTATGTCAATTAACTTTCAAATAAAAATGAGTAGTTAAATCTAATCTTGGATTAAGGCAAGGACAGTGTCCAACGCCAATGATTCCCAAAGAAAGCTGCGTTTTAAATAAGTAACATTAATTTAAATTTCAGTATGAGTGTGTATTAATTATTAAAAAATCACTAGGTTTGGATTGGAGCGTAAGCCTAACTTAGAGCTTTCATGCCATGTATGAGAGTTACTAGAACTGGAAACGCTATCATACCCAAATCCGGATGATTAATTTACTTGTTTTGTATATTAATTGTAATTGAATTTATGGTAGTTGCTTAAATTAGAATCCCGCATATCATGTATGGGAATTGCTTAACCTAGAACTATCATCATCTCTAATTGCATTTAATAACAAATCCTCATATCTGAAATTAAATTAATGTTGCTAATCTTTTATGCTAAAATTTGGGAATCAACGGGTTGGTACTGAAATTGTCTTAACTCAAGCACTATCCAAATTCATATTTTTACGTTTAATGTTTATTTCAATTTTTGCCTTACTTTATTTTCTAGTATCTGTTGTCTAAAAACAAAACCATAAAAAATCTTGTTGTCAATTTGTCCAAATGCGTGTGCGTGTGTGTGACATTCTTTTTCTTTTGCCATAAATAAATCTCTCAGTGGACGACCTGGATTCATCCAGAAAATATAAATATAAATTTGGACTACAACTGCACTCGTACACTGGCGAGTATAAACCTCTCACTAAAATAAAAAAAATATAAAAATTTTATTATGATTTATTTTTATTGTGTTTTAATTGCAGGGTGAGAGTGCAGTCATCCATCAAAATAGGAATAGTCCACCATGCCTTGGCCCATTTATTAAAAGTCGTAGAATTGTTCTGGTCCCCCATTTTCCATTGCTCTGCCTAGCCCACCTTTCTTACTGGTCAAATTCAACCTGACCCACGAAATGAACAGGACGTGGGTCGGCCTGTCCATTTTCCAACTTTAAATGTATTTATTATACTATTAAATTTCAATTACTTCTCAAATTTTAAAATTCGCATGAGATGTTGATAAAATTTTATATTAATATAATATATATTAATAAATTATATATAATTATTTATTATTAATAATAAAAAAATTATTTATTAAACAATTATATTAATAATATATATATTAAATATAAAAGTGAGAGTTATATATATATATAGCGATGGAGATGGAAGAGGCGACGAACAAAGAAGAGGCCGATTTCGAAAAACAACATCCATCAAATGCACACAAATACAAGGAATTTAATGAGTTTTCAATTTACAGAACTAACGAGGGAGTGTAAAGATGTGAATATATGCACGCGCATTAAATATTATGTTTGTGTGATTTTAATATTTGATTGATATTGTTTATTATATGTAATATATGTACAGATTATTCTTATTTATTTTATTGTTATTTGAGAGTTCATTGTAATAAATTGTCAACTAAATTTTTGTATGGATTATTTTTGTTTATTAATTAAATGTTATTATGATGTTTTGTGTATAAGTAAGTAGAATGAGCTATGAGGTATTAAATTTGTTTATATTTAATTTATAATTTTAATATTAAATTTTACTTTTCACCTTTATTTCATGTAATATAGCTTTAGTTTTAATTGATATTGCTCTTAATTAAATTTAGTTTTAATTAAATTTACATGCTAATGCTCCTAATTGTAAACAACTAAAAATAGTTTTTTCATAAAATAAAATACAAAAATAACCCTCATGGTCAGGGAATCCAATGTTCAAGAACACAAGGGATGATTCAATTCTAAAAAACATCGACAGCGTAAGTTTTAATTTATAAGAATTTGACATGAATGGTTCAATTTAAAAAAAATAAAAATCTCTTTTTTTAAATCATTGATGATCAAATGTTATTTTGAGTGTAAAATTTTATTTAAATAATGATATAAAAGTAGGAAATTTAATTCAAAATTTAATATTTTTATCTTTAGATGTTGAATCTTTGATACTTAAATAAATTTGAAATTAGTTAATCTATCATATTGAATTACTTAAATATGCAAATATTCAAAAAGAATTTATTTAATTTATTTAATTATATTTTTTATTTTAGACACAATAATTTTTTTAAATTAAAATAATATAAAAATTAAAGAGTTATCAACCACGCATGGTCGGGGAACCCAAGGTTCTTCGACCCCAAAGTGGGGTTCCCCCCTCCCTGTTGATGGTTGCGGCTATGGTGACAAGTGACAACTGGTATGTATTATTTGATATTTAATTTTTAATTTAATTTGTTCAAATTATAGAACGATTATACGTTAGTGTATATATATATATATATATATATTTATAGCGATGGAGATGGAAGAGACGACGGATGAAGAAGTGGCCAATTTCGAAAAACAACATCCACCAAAACTCGCCAGATTACAGCCACCAAAACTCGGAGATCTCCTTCATATATATATCATCTGTAGGTACTTGGCGAAGCATGACTAAGTCATCCACATCCATTCATATCATGCCATTTCTATAAAATAATCCAAATTGAGTCATATGAAGTCGGTCATATATATGAAATCGGGTTTCATCACACACAGCTTGTCCTTCTCCGTCGTCCGCCGCTCGAGCCTCCATCATTCGCTGCGGTCTAGATATATATATATATGTATATTTAACACCTATTTTTATATTTAACATATATGTATTGTATTAATATAAAATTTTATTTAAATGATTTTCAAACAAAAAGAATACAATATGTAATACTCAAGATTTTTATGAAACTCGTGCATTTGAGGAAATAGGATGTGTACAAGAAACACGGAAATTCAAGGGTAAAATTATAATTTCGAAAAAGTTCAGAAAAATACGTAATTTCTCAAAATATTAAAAATCTGTTTAAGGACCAATATAAGACGCAAGAAACTTCTTCTTAAGGACATTTGGGATCAAAATAAGGAACAACATAACTAGCCAAAAATCTAAATAGTTCGAGAGTTAAAGTGCAAATATGTGAAACTTCGAGTCAAAGTGTAATTTTAAAAAAGCCGCAACGAGGCTGCCAGAGAAACGAACTAGACTAACTAGCCATTAAGGGTCATGATGAGGTTCGCAAATTGAGGCACAAGTGACATGAAATGCAGAAGCAAGTGATTGGTCGAGAAACTCTATAAATAGGCCAAGAATTTCACTCAAAGCTTATCTATGAATTTGAGCCAAAATTAGCTTGGTTTAAAGGGTTTTAAGGAAAGGAAAGAGTTCTCGAAGAAGAAGGGAAGGTTTTGTAAGAAAAACAAGTAAATCTAATGAAGAAATAAGGGAAAAACGGGTCTTGCCGAAAAATTTAAAGTTTTGTTGGAATCTTGGCAAAAATTGCCAGAAATCGACTACCTTGGCCTATAATCAGGTGGAGGAGGAAAAAAAGAATGTGTTAGTTCAAACTACAAGCGAATTGGAGTTAAAATGAAGGAGGAAATGCCAAAAAATCGAGAAACAGTTCAGTATGTGTTTGCTGGAGTCAGAGAAAATAGCTGGCGTGTGCAACACACGCACTATAACACCCCGCATTCCAAGGCATTAATATATGCTAGGATTTTTTTTTGTTAAATATAAATCAACAATAAATCCTCAACATAACATTTATTCATTAATACTCCCAAACATAACGAAGAAGTGATACACTTTAAATGCACTTTAAATGTAAGCGAAAGCAAGATCAGAATCTGCAGAAAACTCGAAAACATAACATACTTGGGTACATACACATCGTCCACCCAACATAATATTACAATTATTGTTAAAACCTAAACAATACAACTAAATGTAATAGATGGTCCTGGCCTCACATGGGGCCCACTAAATTTCTATCAAGCTCATGCTTCGATCACTTCCTTGCTCTTCCGGTCGCTTGTCTCGCCTGGAACGTGAAATATTCCAGGGACATGGTCCAATATTAGAAGATTAAATCTTCCAAGTGAGGGTTATATAAGTATGAATGAATGAATAATGCATGGATATTTATAAACAGGTATCCTAATGTAACTTCCCTGGTCTACCAGCCCGGCACGGAACCCTAGGCAAAATCCCGAACCTCTACAGAATAAGTCTAACGTTGTTCCATCAATTGTCCTTGAAGAATTATGACTACACTCTTAGGGCGACATACCAATCCCATGCACGAGTTTCAATATGACAATAATATCGTGCCATGTGAATATCACAACTTTTCATGCAATAGAATATGACGAAGATGATCATAACATACATAAATATCATGCATAGAAAGATATTCATGTCGTATACGAGTTATAGGGACAAAAACCACTCACCTTTCACAAAGTTCAAGTTACCTCGAAAAGCGTGCAACCATCTCAATTTTCATGCTAACTTTGAAATCTACAACAATTGTTTCACCTCAAATCTCAAGGAACTCTAGGCAAGATATTTATTTAAATCATCAATAAAAACTATTTTTCCTCATTTTTCTTGCCATTTTCTTTATTTTTTTCAATTAATTTCTCTAACAATCCAAAATAAATACCTACATCACTTTTGTTCCAAATGTTTTTCCATGATAAATTCTAAAATAATTTTCTAACAATATTAAAAAAAAATTGCAGAAAAATCCAAGCTCACACGCGCTTGCACGCCCCAGCGCGTGGTAGGGCGAGTGAGACTGGCGCGTGAAGCCTATGCGTCGGTCATCTTCTTCGACGACGGCACACCAAAAAATCAAGCTTTTTACATCAGGACGAAGCCCAGCCTAAATCTATCACGATGGTACTTGAATAAGCATGAAAGGAGGTTCGGAAGTCGGCCAATCGGAGGCTCGAAGCGTTGGCCAGAACGTTCGCCTAGGGCTCCGGCAAGGCTTCAGATCTCATTCGTTCTTGCTCCATTGCTCATGAAATACTCCCCAACCTATGGGCAACAAAAGCTTTCTATCCTTGCCTCTCACTTCGTTCAAAAATGGCTTCGATTTGAGCTTCAATTCTCTGAAATTTTTAGCCAACACATGCTATATTTATAGGCAAAGTTGAAGCTCGAAATGGCCTTGGCTGCCTTACCCATTGCCTTAGACGTCTTCACATCCCCTGGATCGACCAGAAGGTATCAACACGCGACCGAGAAAACAAGTTGCAGGCGTTGACAATTCGGTCAGCTTTCTTGGCCGAATTTCTCGAAAATTCGACCATCCCGGTGGCCATTGTCGACTCATCATCACTCCTTGGCCATCCTTGACCACCCCTTATGCGAACCCAGTGGCTTTCAACAACCCTTCATGGCTTGGTCGGATTCCATGGCCAAGATTTTTATTTATTTTTTTTGCACTTTTGCCCAATTATTTTGTTTTTTCTATTTTGACCATCTTTCACAAAAGCTCCTCAACTTTTGAATATTTCCATTAAGTCCTTCAAGTCCTAATCTTTTTATTTCTCCCTTGAAACTTTCAAAAAAAATGTCATTTTGACCTCCTCAGGCAATTTTGAAAAATTACACTTAGGCCCGAATTTTTCGCTTTAGCTTTAATCCTCTTGATTTCTTCCCGAAACTTTCAAAGGGTTGTCCTACTCGTTGAACCAAAGCTTCCCAAGGCTTCCATTACCTTCTCGGGAGTCTCCTACGATAATTAAATTTTTCAACCCGATCCTTTGCTGTACCGAAAACGGTTTTTGATTCAATTTCTTTCGGTCTTAAATATCATGCCTCGATATGCTCGTTAAAGGCGTTTCTATTTCCTTAGACATTTAAGGTTCGGGGTTCTCCCTTCAGCTGATTCGATAAATTTTTTGGGCTTTTCAGATATATATTTTTTTCGAATTTCTATTTTTCCTTTAAAATAATAATCCAAAATTTTTGGGTATTACACGCACCAATTCTGCTTGTGCGTGCAGACGTGTGGGCTCCCTTCTCAAGACATGTGAGGATGCGTGCGAGGACATTTTTCCCTACAATTTTTCAAAAAAATACAATAAAACTAAATAGAATATGTTCATGTAAAAATATTTAGTATTTGTTTTATGAAAAACTCGTGTTTATTATAAAAGACCCAAAATCAACAGGTGTGAACAATACTTCTGAAGATAAAACAATAAAGTAAATGATTCTTGCATATGTTAATCATAGACATTTTGTATTTCATGTGTGTGTGGCTTGTGGTCTGCATATCATGTATTTATTATTACTCATGTATATCGTTTTGTTGTTATCATGTATCATGGCATTTTGTGGCAAGTTGATGTCAGGTTCATCGTGTGCAATCGAGTGGATCGCGTAGCCCATGAAGGGGAGGGGTGTTTGGACATAATGATTGCAACATCACCGCCTCATTGCCACGGATAGGGGTTTCATGACATATACGTACTTTTATTTCTGAATCATTCACTGAAATATATCATATCTCACAATGGCATATTCAAACGTGTCAAGTACCCCATGATCGAGTAAAAACAAAGGAAAAGTGATGGTTGACGTATAGTTTAATCTTTGAAAACGTTGTATTGTATACATCTACTAAAATACTAAAATATAAAGGGTGTCAATGTGGATGTGTGATATTATTGAACTTGTATCTAAGAACTATAGTGAAATTCTTACTTTTTAGTTTCAAATTCGATCATTTACTTTCACTAATAAGGAATTTTATGATGCTCGCGTATAATATTAGTATATAATATCAATATTATAATAGTTAAAAATGAGGCGGTATATAGATGTTGTTTGGCTTAGTGTTTTTTTGAATAGCTTTTAAGTGATTTAGCTAACTTAAAAGTTATATAGTATTTAAGTTGATAATGTGTTTGAATAGATGTGCTTTTAAGCTGTCAATTATTAGTTATGTGTTTGGTTTGTAAAAGCTAATAAGCTATCAGAACTTGACAAAAAGACTAAAATAGAAATGATACTGAATAATATAATTAAAAAGCATAAAAATACTATTTTTGAACAAATCAATTATAAATTGATTTCTAATTAATAGAATATTTACAATTACAAGTTAATAAATTATATATAATTATCAAAAAAAATATTAATACAATTATATAATACAAAAAAATATTAATACAATACAATTATATAATTATCAAAGAAATTATATACAATTACAAGTTTATACACAACATATTTTTTTTATATGTAAATAAAAATATATATACAACTGATGAAATAAGTTGTAGATAAAAAAATATATACATATAAATAGAGGAAAAGAAAAGAAAAGAAAATAATACACAACATATATATATAAAGTGATGAGAAGAAGAAGGAGGTTGCAAGATATACCAGAGGGTACGGACGGATCTGGAAGAAGGAGATTGCTGGAAGAAAGAGGTCGCTGGAGATAACAGCGACGGGCGGCTTGCAGCAACAAATCTGGAAGAAGGATCAGTGATGGCGTGACCCAGATCTGAAACTAGGCTACATGCAGTGACCTACTGGACGACGGCAATGGCGGTATGAAGGAGGGGCGACGACGGTGATGGTAGCGCAGAGGTCCTGGAGAAGATAATGGGTATTTTGGTATTTTTATTAGTCAGCTTACTAGCGTTTTCTAGCAAAGCTGGGGCTTTTGCTAAATGCTGCTATGGCAGCTTTTCAGTAGGGTAGTGTATAAGTTGAAATGCTCAGCCAAACACTTAAGCATGAAATACATGGTAGTAGATCAGTTCTTGTAATGACTTATATACGATCAAACCGTTAAGCCAAACAGCCTCATAATAAGTTTTACATTGAAATTTAAGGAACATAATAAATCCTTTGCACAAATGGTTAAACGGGAAAGTTCAGAACATAAATGTGTTTTTAACTTTATAAAACTAATATAAAGCATTAAATTAAATACAAATAATGTACAACCAAATGGTGCACCTAGAAGAAATTGAACTGCTTTTAATTAAGATCTATGTGTTATCGTTAAATCAAATCCTCATTGGTTATTTTTTATTTTTCATTTACGACTTCTCATGGGCATTATAAAATAACCTCAAATCACTTTAATAAAGGGGTTTTAGATGATGTTTCATTATCTTGACGATGATATATCTGTGGAAAAGTATCCAAAAGTCACAGCGTTTGAAAGCAAAATTTTTAATTTTAACCATCCCCTCCCTCCACTAACCATAGTGAGTTTTCAAAATCCAATAAATACAAATTTATAATTTTTAAAAAATTATTATTTGTATGACTTTGCCCCATTCATCTATTATCTATATGCATGACTGAGTTCATTCACTTGTCTGCACCACTCCCCCAATAAGGAAAGACCCTCTCCCTTGAGGCACAAATCCCATTCCTTCTTCATCCTCCAACTCCACGCCCGGCCATCGCCGCTTCCATGGCTTCCCTTTCCGTAACGAAAACGGCGGAAGAGCCCACGGCGGAAAATGGAAATGGTGCCAGAAAGCAGCAGCCCAACATCCGCGGCCCCACCTCCGGGAAACACCCGACATACCGAGGAGTTCGGCTGAGGACGTGGGGGAAGTGGGTGTCGGAGATCCGTCAACCTAGGAAGAAGTCCAGGATATGGCTCGGAACTTACAGAACGGCCGAGATGGCGGCTCGAGCTCACGACGTCGCCGCACTGGCCATCAAAGCCCACTCCGCCACGCTCAATTTCCCCGACTTGGTTCACAGGTTTCCCCGCCCCGCCACCACTTCCCCGAAAGACATCCAGGCTGCCGCCGCCAGAGCGGCCGCCGGAGAGTTCTACGATGAACCGGAATCAACGCAAGAACCGGCGACTGGGTCTCAAGTTGGGCAGGATGAAGACGCATTATTTGATCTTCCTGATTTGGAACTGGATTCCAGCGTGAATTATTCTTGTTCGGTGGAGTTCCGGCTGTCGTCGTGGCTGCAGCTGACTGGTTTTCAACTGGAGGAGCCATTCTCGTGGGATCAAAACCAAAACCAGGGAGCTTAACTTTCTTCTTCCTCTACATACAGGGTCTATAATTAAATTCACATTTTACTATGTAATTAATTAGGTTCATGGATTGTGAGACAGAATCCATGGCCGTCTGGCTTGCTGCTCCCGATCTTGAGGCGAAAACGTAAACTAGCCGCTGAGGCATTGTATACTGAATAAGCGCATTGTGTGTACGTATCTAGATGTCTAACACTGAGATATCCTTTGACTTCTGTTGCCAGTGATAGCCTAGCGGTAGTGAAGGTGGCCACCTCGTGTTTGTGGTGGGTTTGATTTTAGTTTATGTGTATTTATTTTATATTATTTTTATTTAAAATAATTTTATTAATTACTTACAAATAAAACATAATAAATTTACTTAAAATACATCTCTTACGCCTTAAAATAGAGAAAATTTAATATTTCATAATTTTAGAATACATATAATAATACAGATATGATGAGAATATTATTATTTTAATAGCAAAATTCATTTAAAGTCTTTCGCAAAGTCATGTCCGTTGGATGATTTTTGCTGGACAGCACTTGGGATGTACCATGTTTGGCCACATAAGAAAAACGAGAGACTCTTTCTCTCCTGCAGATTTGACAGGTTCCTCTTTCCCAAACAGTGCAGCTGAAACTTTTTTCATCCATGAAAAGACTTTTTTATAGGGTGGTAACACAATACAAAATAAGTCTTACTAAATTATGATCCTAATTCATCAGAACATTTCAAAGCATGTGGGTTTGATGTTTAATTAATGAGCTTGCTTGTTCGCAAAATAATCGAAAGAAATTGGTTAATTTACTTTGACTGGGAAGAAGCTATGGGCTATATATATATATATAGCTAGGATGGCATGTGATTGTTGTATTGGGCTATATAGCTAGGATAGTTTTAGCCTCCTATCCTAGTAGAATTTGAAGGTGTTATTGTCTTCTATAAATAAATTGCTAGTACAGGCTAATTTGGTCATTTTAAGTTTTCAACTCGTTTACTTGTGAATAATAAATGGGTGAATATAATTTTTATATATATAACAGTACGATAATTTGAAAAAAAAAAATTTCTCTCAAAATTTGTATTAATAATTTACATTTAGTACTTATTACATTAATAATTTATATTTAATAATTTGTATTAATAATTAAAATTTTTTAATTACTTTAAAATAATAAGTACTAATTACTATAAAATTAATAATAAATTTTATAAATATGATTTTTTCAATACTAATCATGAGTTTTTCAATAAATATTAAATATTTAATTAATTTGTCAATTAATCAAAATAAATACTATTTATAAGGAATATGAATGGACATTTAAAGTATTAATTAAGTCATAGAAAATTGTCGATTAAATAAAATATTATCTTTATATAATATAATAATATATAATATATTATATTAAAGTAAAATAGTTTGTAAATTTTTTTCCCTCAAAAAATCTGTCAAGCTACTTGTTAACTCTAAAATTTGTATTAAATTTACATGAATTTTTTAAGAAATAAAAAATATTGATAGACAACTTGAACTATTGATTAAGTCATAGAAAATTGTTTATTTATTTAAAAAACTTGCATTAAATCAAATGTAGTGATTAATTAATTATTAATTTTACTTTAATAATTATACTATAGTCTTGAAAATATGATATCTTAACAAATTCATAAAAAAATATTTAAGGCTGTCAAATGTTTAGGTTTTTCAATGTTAATTAATATTTAAGATATCACATTTTTAAGATTATGGAATAAATCAAAATTTATATTTTTAAAATTTTGTTATTATTGAAAAACTTATTCTTACTCATATTTAAGAGTTTTAATTTATATTTATAATATAATCAATAAAAAATGACGAACGTACTTGAGTGGATACATTATAAATTTTATAATATTTATTTATAAATAAATATAATATAATAAATAAATAAAATTATAAATATTTTGTCAAGTAACTTACTTAATGTGTTAATTATTTTTTAGCTCATTAAATTAAGAGTGTTTTCTATTAGCATATTGAATAACGAATAATTAATTAAACTTAAATTTTAATAAGAGACTGAATATTAAAATAAAAAAATTGTAATTATCAATTATATTATAATTATTTAAAATAATGAGTTTAATTTTTTATTTTTAAATTAAATTCTCCCGTGTATCGCACGAATTTACCACTAGTTATTGATTATAAGAATTAATCTGTTGTAGCCCCCAGGGCGTAGCACGGTTGGTTGTGGGATGGTAGATAGGTACCCAAGAATTAATCTGTTGTCCTTGTCCACCTACATAATTATTATCTAACATTGATGTGACAATAAATGAATGGGTGTTTGATTATTGGGGGTGTGGGACCTAATTAAGTCCCACACCCTTTATTTATTATTTATTGTCACGTCAATTTCATATAATAGATTAATTTTTGTTAATTATATAATCATATTTAAAAATTATAAATTATTTTATTCATGCCAGATTTAATAATAAGAATATAACAACTACTCTTGGTCCATTGGGCACCAAAAATTCATGATATATGACAACATAGTAAAGTAATAATAAAAGAATTGAATAAAATTAAACCTCATTTTTATTAGAATAATTATGAATTAATGCAAAGAAAATTTATATTTTCTCTTATTTTTTAAACAAGCATGCAAAAGTATCATCGCCTAACATAACACATCATATCTTAAAATTAAATATTCACAAAACAACCAACAATCTATTGTTCAAATGATTTAACTGGTTAAACTTGCCTATTTATTATTTATTTATTTTTAATTAAAAATATAATAATAGTTTAATATATGTAAAATGAGTTTTTTAATAATAATTTAATATATTTAAATTTAATTATTTGTTCTTGTGTTACTTAAAAAAAGTTCATCTTATTTTCTTCTTAATTTGTATAATAAGAGATAATATTATTTAATATATATTTATTTATTTTATAAAAATACATCTCAATTCCACTCCCTTAAAATTCTCGGATTTTCAATTGGATACTCAAAAAAATGGATCGAGTGCACTTACGGCCCAACTTGAGCCCATATATGTAGGACCCGCATATCGGGAATCTCTCTCTCCGTCTCTCTCCTCTCTCTCTCTCAAAGAGGCCTAACCGTCTTCTTTCGAAGCATAAATTATCAGATTACTCCTCGAGCACGAAACCGGACCTTCTTCGGCGGCTCCGATTGGTGAAATCCGGGGCTTCTGTTCCGATCGCCAAGTGAAATTTCAAGTGTTTCCATCAAATTTTGGGTTCCAGATATAATTATCTTCTCCTAATGGTTTTGTCTCAGAAGCTCCACGAAGCGTTCAAAGGGACGGTGGAGAGGATCACGAACCCTAGAACCGTCTCTGCATTCAAAGAGAAAGGCGTCCTCAGCGTCACCGAGTTCGTCCTCGCCGGGGACAACCTCGTCTCCAAATGCCCTACCTGGTCCTGGTAAACCTATATACACTACTACGGGTTCTGGAAAAAAGAAAAAAAAATCATCTTCTACGTTATGCGAATTTGGCTGTGTTTGATGCTTGTCCACTCTGAGTTCTGAATTTGTCTCCAAGTTATTCAAGTCCTTTGCAGACTGGTTGAAAATTAAATTTCAATTAATCAGCCTATGTTGCCCGCAGTAATCATTATTAGTTTGCTACTAGATTAACTGCGAGTTGTATAGACCAACAAAACAAAAGTTCTGTACTTGTTCTGGTTTTTTGAAAAGATGAATTTGGTTAATCATAAGGGTACAGATAAAATCACGTTGTTCCTTATTCCGATTGATGTGACCCGGGCAATTGTGACATTGTTGAGTGAATGCAAGTTGCCTTGAAGTAATATCTGGGGCTTGTGACAATGACACAGTCGATACCTTTCTCTCTGGGGTAGTAGTATAGCTTTTACGCATCTCGATTACGGACATTTTTCTTACCACCCGTTTGCAGTAAACCCTCCTTGAGTTGGGGTGGGTGTTAACCGAACCGAGAACTAACTCAAGCTTCAGGATACTTGTGATGCATTTATCAACTCTAATGGCAAAATCGTGGATGATGGAGCACATGCAGAATCAGCCATTGGAGCACTTAGAATCCTAAACTGGTAGGAAGTAAGGATATTGATCTAACACAGTGGTTTTTTCATTTGTTTATTTATTTTTGATAAATAAGGCAATTTCGGTAAGGAGGTTCTGACTGGGGGAATGCTATATAAAATGGATAGAGACATAATCCTTAATTTGAGTAACCACAAAACAATCTCATCAAGAAAATAAAATTTTCAATATTTATAGATTCTAGCAACCTACTTGTGCATTTGATGCAAAATTTCCTTTTAGCAACCTAGCTCTTGGTCAACATATGTTTTTCTTTCCATTGCTTATTATTTGCTATTTTTGGACAGGGAATCTGGTGAACCAAGCAAGAGGAAGTCATACCTGCCCCCTGGAAAACAATTTTTGATCACCAGAAATGGTAAGTGCATGATATGATATTTTCTTACTTTTAACATCTTCCTAGAGATATCTAATTTTTCCGATGAACTCTCCTATAATTGTTACTCATCATGGTTGCTATGGTTAATTTGTTTGTAACCTTCATATAAGTCTCATTCCTTGTGTGTGTGTATGTATATATATCGACGGAAGTGATCATGTACTTGTCTTGCATTGTTTTAAGGATTTCAGCCATTTGAAAACTCATATGTTCTCATTGAGAATCTCAAAGAACAATCTCTGAATCTGTATAAACACTTGATAAACATCAAGCAAATTTTTTTTTATTATCCATGTCGGTTTCACTGTGGCAATCATTAGTTATCATCTTGTAAGGCCATATTTCTTGGCAGTTTGGCATAATAAATACAGACAAGAAGTTTAATTGTTTAAAAAAGAATTTGTGTGTAGCTGTAGCTCAAATGTATCTTTGATGTCAAAGCAATCTACCGTGCAACTCATCATAAAATCCATTGAATGAGCCCATTCATTGGACAAGTTTGTTAGAAGGTTATCTTCTCTTTTGTCCTATGGGGGCAGGAAAAAATCTAATTGTCATGTGTTAGTTATGTATCAATATGTCAGAACTCTATTTCTGACAAGGAATTCTTTCGCAATTCAATGGAGAATTGAATTGCAGGGGAATTGGGGTGTAAATCAGAAGAATTGAGTGATGAGGGAGAGAACTGAAAGAGAGAGAGAGATCGAAATAGAAGTGTGGAGGGAAAATGAAATCAATACTTTCTCATTCATGCTCAACTTGGCCGCGGGCTTGGCTTTTATAGCCAGCCTTGGCGCCTCATTTTGAGTTTACATTTGAATTATAACTGCTTCTGCTTCTCTTATTACAATAGTGCCTTGTTCTTAACTACCTCCTGTTATTATTACCCAAATGCCCTCCCTTAACTGTGGGACTATGACAACTCCCCTCGGTTAAAGACTCTACTTGTCCTCAAGTAGGTTAGAGTAATCCTGCGGCTTGGGGAAACTGCTGGAGTAGATTCGGCAAGTACGCCCATGTATTATTTTCTAGGTGAAGGTTTGACTAGCGCACCAACACTTGTGTGATGGGTGCCTGTTGTTTGTAGATAATTCTTCTTCCAACAATAGCTATAGGTTCTACCTCTTGCTGGCTACTCTGGGCTGTTGGAGGCAGGGTAGGACTTGCCGGATTGTTGCTGTGCGAAGGTTTTAGAAGTGACACATGAACTACAGGGTGAATGGAAGACTCCCATGGAAGCTGTAACTTGTAGACAACCTTTTCCACTTTTTCAATTACTTCGTAGGGGCCATAAAACTTTGGACTGAGCTTGTTTACTTTGTGGGGTGCTATGGTCTTCAACTGTGCTTGCCTCAACTTCAAATACACTTTGTTCCCCACCTCGAAATCCCTCACACTTATGTTCCTATTCGCAAATTGTTTCATCCGGTTCTGTGCGCAGGCTAACTCCTTATTGAGAGTTTTCAACATTTGTTGTCTTTGGGCAAGGTAATCATCCACTGTGGCCACTGGATTATGGCCCCTTCCCCCCAATGGCATAATAGGTGGTTGGTACTCGAAGAGTGCTTTGAATGGGGTCCTTTTTAGGGAGGAATGATAACTGGTGTTGTACCACCATTGTGCTAGAGAGAGCCATTTATGCCACCCAATAGGATACATTAGACATACACACCTGAGATAGGTTTCTAAGTATCGATTCACTCTTTCGGTTTGCCCCTCGGTCTCAGGGTGATAAGAGGAAGACATATGCAGATGGTTTCCCAAAGACCGCATGAACTCCTTCCATAACAAGCTAGTGAAGACCTTATCCCGGTCGAAAACAATCACCTAGGGCAGACCGTGTAGCTTACCCACTTGATCGAGGAACACTCTGTGTAACATCCCGCCTTACACAGGCGCGTCACTATAGAATCCCGAAAACCCTAGCTTTGCCCGTTTAACTAATCAAGACCCATAATCTTAAAAAGTAAACGAGACATATTATAACGCAGCGGATACATTAACATCCAAACACCGTGGTTCTTACATAGTATTTCCACAACAAATTACGTAATACGAACTACCAAATGATAACAACATTATCATACAATTGTTCATACATAAATCGAAATACATACTAAAGCCTCCAAAAAGATACAACGACTATCAAACTAAACACCATTGGCCCTCAACTGGCCATGTCCTCGCCCTCGCAGCAGTCCTTGACTGGAACATTGAATGTTCCAAGGGCATAACCCAGATTAGATGATAAAACACTAAGTGATGGCATGATATAGTTTACTGAATGCATGAAAGACATACGAGCATGGCATATACAGACAACAACGACAACAACACGTCTAACTTGAGAAATCTCCCTGACATACTCAACCTCCTATGGAAAATCCATTCCACACACCGTTGGGGTTGACCTTGCCGCGACATACTTAATCCTCGAGTGCTTTACCGTGTCACCCGTTCACCTGGATTAACCTTGTCTCATTCTCAAGAAGACCTCATCCCGTCCTCCATGGACATAATCACGACACGAAAATCAATACCCCGATGATATGAAAATCACACGTCATGCATCTACTCTTTTATAAGTAAAAACAGTTGATGCTATATACGACATTTCAATATGCATACGATGCCACAAATACATAAGTAAAATGCCTATGTATAAAATCCCGAGTTCTGGAGGGTATAACCGCTCACCGGAACCAGTTCAATCACATGCAACCTAAGCTCTGGAGGGTAAAATCGCTTTCCTAAACTCACTATACGCACACCAAGACACCTCCAAGACAAGATAAGACTAGAATCAAACCACTCACCTTGAACGTATTCGGATTGCCTCGATCCCCATGCACGCCTCGATTTGCGTGCCAAATCACAAACACTTGAACTTATACTCAACTTCGAGTCACGATACTCCCTAAACATCATATTTAATTAAGAAATCATTAAAATCCATTTTCCTCAAATTTTCCATAATTTCCTTTATTTGTCTCCCAATTTTCACCTCGATAATTTCAAAATAATTATCTTTTCAAACATTTTTCCAAATTTTTCAACATGATAAATCCTAAAATAAATCAAGAAAAATACTAGAAGAAGAAATATCGAAATTGCCCTTGTCACACGCCTAGCGCGTGGGTGCGAGTGAAGTGTGGTGCGTGCAGCCACGGGCCACCTTCTTCCCCAAATTTTCGGTCGCCTGCAGATGCTCCGATGGAAGATCTGATCCCACCCCTTTGAAGCCTTTGAAGAGTCTATCCTAGGGGTACCACTTGCCGACCGAAAGGACACCAGAAAGTGCCCCAAACGGGCTTCTACAGGTGCAGCGGAGGCATTCGCCTCGAGCTTTCCGACCAAGCTTGAATAGCCACCAAACTTGCTCCAATCGATCCGAAATGCTCCAAAATCCTTCTCTTTGCTTTAAGGATCAAAAGCCCCTTAACCATTCTCTTCGATTCACACCAAAATGCGGATAATTTGTTGCCCAAAATTCGAAACCCTCGGCCCCCCTTTTATAGCCAAAATCCGACAACTCCTTGGCCAATCACCGGCCAGAACTTGGCCCCCAAGCTAGCCCACGCTGTATAGAACCTCCCCCAGGCCCTACCGCGGCCATCCCATTGCCGGAGATAGCTCCACGTGCGGTGGAAGGCGGCAGCCGACTTTGGCTTGCTGCGTTCACACCACCATTTTTTGATAAATTGCACTTTAGCCCCATAGTTTCTTCAATTGACATTTCTGCCCTTTTCCTTGAGCCGCTGAACTATCCAATTATACCACTAAGTCCCACAAGCTTGGTACTATTCATTTCATTCTCGAAATTCTTGAAAATTTACCTTTTTGACCTCCCTCGGGCAAATTTAGAAAATTACACTTAGGCCTGACTGGTTGATTTGACCTTAAATCCATTCGTTTCAACCCGAAATCGCTCAAGGGTTGTTTCATACACAAAATCTAAGTTCTCAAGACACTTCATTGATTTTTTGGATATTCCTTACGTCGATTCGGTTTTCTCAGCCCGATCGACAGTTGTACTGGAAACTGTTTCTAATCCCATTTCTTTTGATGCTAAAAATCATAACTCGTATTACTTGTAAGTACTATTACATTTTCCTTAACTATCTCGGGTCTGGGGTACTCCTTCCGGTCAATTCGGTTTCTTGAAACTGTGATAGTGTGCTCTAAAGCCTCATTATCTCAACAATTCCTTTTATACCTTTTGTGAAATACCATTTGTAGCCTCAAAAGATTCCCGGGTATTACACTCTGGCCACTTCCTAAGTAGTAAACGGGTGTGTTAAGCTTATGAAGTGGGTATATTTTGTGAACCTATCAACCGCCACTAACACACAGTCTTTCCCTTCCAACTTTGGCTACCCTTCTACAAAGTCCATGCTGATATTGGTCCATGCTTGATCGGGTATCGGTAGGGGTTGCAATAGCCCCGGGGGGTGTATGTTTTCATGTTTGCATCTGCTGCAAATGTCACATGCCTTGACATATTCCTTTACTGCCTTCTTTAGCCCCGACCAATAAAACAATTGCTTCACCCAGTTGTAGGTATTTAGCTCCCCTGAATGCCCACCCATAAGGGAGTCATGGAGAGCCTTCAGCACTCTCCTCCTTAAGGATTCATCCTCCCCAATTACCAATCTTTCTTTATGTCTTATCATTCCATTTTTAAGAGTAAAGCTCGGTCTACTATTTGGGTCAATGGTGAGTTGTTCCATTAACGTCTTTATCCACTCACCTTGGTTTATAGCTGGAGGTCACTTCCAAGAACCAGTCAAGTGTTAAGGCAATGATAGTCGTTGCTCCCCCTTCCTCCAAACATCTTGACAACGCGTCCGCAACCTTATTTTCATATCCCTTCCGGTATTGGATTATGTAATCTAGCCCCATTAGCTTTGACATCTCTTTTCTCTAAAGGTGTGTATGAAGTTTTTGTTGCAGTAAGAATTGAAGGCTTTCATTATCTGTCTTTATTATGAATCTACCCCCTTCTAGGTAGTGCCTCCATTTTTCTACTACTATTAGGACAACCAAGAGTTCCTTGTCATAAACGCTGAGACCCAAATGTTTGGGGGCTAAGGCTTGGCTAATGAAGGCTAGGGGTCTGCCTCCTTGCGTCAACACTGCTCCCATTCCAAAATCACTAGCATCCGTCTCTAGTACAAAAGGTTGGCAGAAATCTGGGAGACCTAGCATGGGTACCTCACTCATAGCTGCTTTCAATTTTTCAAAGGCTTCTTCTGCTTTATCATTCCAGTGAAACCCATCTTTCTTGAGTAGTTCCATCAGAGGCTTGCTAATGAGGTCATAATCCTTCACAAATCGCCTATAGCACCCTGTAAGGCCCAAGAATCCCCTCAAGGCCTTAACACTGGTAGGTCGCAGCCAAGTAGTCATTGCTGCAACCTTTCTAGGATCAGTACTCACTCCTGCACCAGAGATGATATGGCCTAGGTACTCTACTTGGGATTGTGCAAATGCACACTTAGACTTCTTGACGTACAACTTGTTGAGCCTGAGGACTTGTTGAGTGATCCTTAAGTGCTCTAAATGCTGGGTTATGGTAGGACTGTACACAAGGATGTCATCAAAGAATACTAAAATGAATTGGCGGAGATATGGCTCAAATATTTGGTTCATGAGGGCTTGAAAGGTGGCTGAGGCATTGATTAATCTGAAAGGCATTACCAAAAATTCGTAATGCCCTTGGTGGGTTCTAAAGGCGGTTTTATGAATGTCGTTGGGGTGTATGCGAATCTGATGATATCCTGATCTGAGGTCAAGTTTAGAAAAAACCTTGGCCCCATGTAATTCATCCAATAAATCTTCGATAATAGGTATAGGAAATTTGTTCTTAATGGTAAGGGAGTTTAGTTGGCGATAATCAATGCAAAATCTCCAACTACCATCTTTTTTCTTAACTAGAAGCAAGGGTGATGCGTAAGGACTAGTGCTGGGTCAAATGGCAGAGGAGTGTAACATTTCTCTAACCATCCATTCTATTTCTTCTTTTTGTTTTAGGGGATATCTATAGGATCAGGGGTTGACTGGTTCAACATTGTGTTTCAAATTGATGGTATGGTCTATAGGTCTCGGGAGTCGTAGAGCATTTGATTCCTCAAACAAGTCTCCAAACTCGTGTAGGAGTAAATTAAGTGATTCTAGTTCAGTTACCTCCCAAGGAGTATGAGCTGCCTCTGCGGAATGCAGTGAAGTTGGCTCTCCTCCTCCTTTGTCTTCCTCCACTTCCCAGGCCTGTATAGAGAACAATTGTACCACCTTTCCCCATTTGTTCTTAAGCAACTTGTGCAGCTTCTTGCTTGTAATCATACGGTAGGTGCCTGCTTACACATTACCCATGAGGGTCATCTTCTTTCCCCATTTTTCAAATGTGACCTCCATCTTATTAAAATCAAAACAAATGGGACTAACTTCCCTCGTCCAATCAACGCCTAAGATCATATCACAACCTCCTAATTTGAGAAGGCACAGGTCAACCTCAAATTCTTCCCCCTGCATTTGCCAACAAAAGCCCACACAAGCCGATTTGCACTACACCTTCTGTCTGTTGGCCACGATGATTGATAGAAGATGGGTTCCTGTGAGGCTGCATTTTAGTTTCTTAGTAGTAGCTTCGTCTAGGAAGCTATGGGTGCTTCCACTATCTATGAGGATCATCAGGCTATTCCCCCTTGCCCTGCCTTCCACCTTGATGATCTTTTGGTGGTTACACCCCTGAGAGCATGTAAGGAGATTTCCACCTTCTCTTCTGCTCCTTCCTCCTCTTGACATCCTTCCTCTTCTTCCTCCTTGCCTTCTTCCTCCGTGCCCTCCAATAACAGTAACTGTCATTTACATTGGTGGCCGATCGTATACTTATCCCCACATCAGAAGCAAAGTTCGGCTAATCTCATCTGTTCTCTCAAATTCCATGCGATTGATTGGGGAGGCGCTGGGAGAACCAACCCCTTGTTGCTTTGTCCCCAGGTTCCTCCTTCCTTGGTGTCTCCCCGATTGTTTTGTTGTTGAGGCACAATCTACCATCCTCTATTCACCCCCTTTTGCTTCCTGGCCAATGCTTCTACCGTCGTTTCTTGTAGCCGGGCGCACTCCATGGCTTGTTGAATGGTCAGGGGTCGAAATATTTTAACGGTAGTGCGGATCTCTTCATTTAGGCCACTAATGAAGCTTGATACGAAATACCCCTAAGTCAGAGTGGGGTTCGAGATCAACATGAGGGCCTTCAATTGCTCAAACCTCTACTGATATGCTTGCACCGACCCCCCTTGCTGGAGCTTATTGAACTCCTCTACGATGTCTGTCATTCCCTTCTCCCTGAATCTACCACACAAACTTTCCACAAATTCTTCCCATCGACATTCCTCCCAGGCACCCCTCCAACTCTGGTACCAAGCGTCACTCACATCATTCAAGTAAGCTGTCGCTAATGATACCTTCTGTTGTTCAGCCATATTGTATAAGATGAAAACCTTCTCACATCACCTCATCCACCATCGAGGATTGTTGCCTTCAAACAAAAGAATCTCCATCTTAGGCATCAACGAACTGATCGGATTCGATCCGATTGCAGTGCCTTGTCTCCTCGTCCATCCGTTTTCCTCCGTCATCGGTTGCTCTATTGCTACCTCCGCATATCCCTTCGATCTTAAATGGCCTCCCTGGTCATTGAGAATCGGTTCTGATCATCCTCTTGGGGGAAACTTAGGTGAGATCCTTACCTGAGTCTGTTGCGAGAACATTAGCATAAATTGATGCATTTGATCGCGGAGAGCCTAAGTCTACTCTCGCAGTTGATCCTCTAGTCGCGAGGCTTGTGCTCTACTCTCCTCGCGCCACACATTGACTGCCCCTTCAATCCTCTGTTCTACCGAATTCTCTAGCATCTCCATACGATTCTACATTTCGAAAATGGTGGATGTCACCTGTTGGAGATGCGCCTCCATCTGCTTCATCCTTGTTCCGTCTGCCATAGCCTGATCTGAACGCCCAGGAATTGCTCTGATACCAAATTATCATGACTCTATTTTTGACAAGGAATTCTCTCGCAATTCAATAGAGAATTGAATTGCAGGGGAATTGGGGTGTAAATCGGAAGAATTGAGTGATGAGGGAGAGAACTGAACCGTGGGACTATGACACAATATTGTTGGATAAAGGCTTTTTATTGCCTTACTGGTACATATTTGTTTCTGTTTTAAGTGGGCTTAAAATAGCTATTCATTAATTTACCAGTTGGTAATGTCAAACTGCTGCTCTTTTTCAGTTCCTTGCTTGCGCAGAGCTGTATCAGTGGAAGAAGAATATGAAGCTGCTGGAGGTGAAGTTCTTCTTGATAATGAGGATAATGATGGTTGGCTAGCAACTCACGGGAAACCAAAAGGTAAGATTATTTATTTGAAGCTTGATAAATCTTAAAGTAAACTTACTCAATTTGACATCATGCCTTTGTTATCCAGGAAGCAAATGTAATGAGGAAGAAAATATACCTTCCATGGAAACTTCAGAGAACAGCAAGAAAAATACCATACAGTCAATCTCTTCATATTTTGGAGGGGAGGAGGAGGAAGACATACCGGACATGGCCGAATATGAAGACCCTGACAATCTTATTGAAACAGATCCTGTAAGTTATGAAATGCATTTCCCCTTGGACTACTAACTATTTTGTCTCAGTGTACTGTCTTTATAATGCTTTTGGACTGGTGTTTTAGTAACTTCAGGAGCTATTAGGTCAAGCCTTTCAGACTGATGGTTTAGATTCCTCCTATGCTGGTGGACTCATATTGAAGCTAATAATAGTGTTTTCTTTATCACCTGAATGAGGCCCTGCATCTTACTTTTAGATGTTAAGGATCTACTTATTTTGTTAGTATTTGATGAATTTAGGGGTATTTTAAGTCCTGAGTACAGTTTTTATAATAAGAGTTGTATCTAATTTGGGCTCCATTTCAAAGATGATGAATTTTGATTAAACATGTTCCAAACTTCGGAATTAATTTGTCTCAAGTAAAACAAGCTTAACTACCAAAGTATTCTCCCTTTCTCCCCTGTTAATCAAAAGAAAATGATGCATATCTCACAACATAATTGCTTATAAGACTTCAGAGGATAAGCTAATAGAGTTGCATTAACATAAATTGGTTTATATTAGATGAGAAGATGATCTCACTACCAATGCTGGTTGTAACCTGGCATTAAAGTAATGAATGATACATGCCTTTTTGCATACATGCCCTTATATATGGTTACATTGGAACTGAGAGTAATCCTGGTAGAGAATATCTACCATTTGCGGCAACCAAAAACACGGAAAGAAGTAACCTTTAGTAGTTTCCTCTTGTGTTAGTGCATCAGGGTGTTGTAAATACAGTCCACCTAATGTTGAAATCTTGGTAATGGAATTTATGCTTTGCTTTATGCAGGCAACTCTTCAGTCAGAATATCTTGTGGCTCATGAACCAGATGATGATAATATTCTTCGGACACGAACATATGATGTTAGCATAACGTAAGATAATTATATCATACAGATTCTTCGCAGTGGAGTTTTTTCTGTTGTATGTTGATTAATATCAGTGCCTATCTACTATTTGACATGATTTTTATGTTCTTGTATTATTTACTGTTTATTCCATTTCAGGTATGACAAATATTATCAAACTCCTCGTGTCTGGCTTACTGGATATGATGAGGTTGGTTAAAGAACAATGCCTTCTCTCTTTCTGATAATGCCTCATGGTAATATCAGTTGGATACTCATGTTTGCATGATTCAACTCGTATTGAAATACCGAAATATATGTATTTATATTTATGTATGGAAGAGGCCAAGCCTTGGTAGAAACTTTAAGGTTGCTCCTTTATGACTAAAAGGTCATGTGTTTGAGTTGTGAAAACATTTAGCTTGCAATGTGAGCAAATATTCTTAAAATATTTTGCTCAAATTTTAAACTAATTAGCTTGAGGTTTTCATGGCTAAGAGCTTAATGAAGTCTGAGACAAATCATTATATCCCAGGACCTTTGAATTCTGGCCAACAGTGCAGCAAAGTTGGATTAGAATTTTCATAAGCTGGCCATTGTAAATCCATTCTAACTATTCTTCCAGCGTGTTTTCTGGCTTGAGGATGAGTTAGGATTTCTTGACCTAATCTTCGAAAGATAATGATACATATCAAGGCCCAATAACCTGGGCCATCTACAAAACAGTCTGTCCGAATCTAGTCCTGGACGAAGATGGGCCCTCTGACCCATCTGCTGCTAGCACAAGATCCATAAACACTCCTTCAGCAGCTGCCAAGGTTCTCCTCCAATGGGTGCCGGCTCATTCACAGTAAAGAGCAGAAAGTCAAGGATTCAATTTTCCAGCTTCTCTCATTAATCCATCTCTCATCTTCCCCATGCCACTAAGGAGTTATTGACCTATATCCCCCATGAAATCACCAGAACACTAGGCATTTAAGCTACCTAAGGTCCCTAGGTGTGTTATAATTCCCATAAACATTCAATGTAATCATGGCTTCTCTCCTATATAATGGAAGACATGACCAGTCATTTTACAGCTTTTGAATCTTTGAAGAATCCAGATTATTAATCTATATCAGTCCTTTTTTATCACTTGCTGTTGAAGTGTGGCGAAATTCCCAGCTCTTATCTAAGTGCAGTTGCCTTGCATTATCACTTAGTGGCAAGTTGCTTGTTTCTTATTTTCCCTCTTACTCGACTGCACTGTTTTTGTTATTCGACTATCCACTTGCGTTAATCAACTATCCTGTTTTGTGCTACACGACTACCTCAACCCGATTTATTTTTCTATCAGATAATTTCTGTAGTATCATTGTAAAAAATTTAAGTAAATAATATTTTCGTGGCCAAATGTTAATTTGGGATGCATAAGAAGCAGATCTTAATAGAATTGCTGGGTGTGAGATGCACGCGAACATCTCACACTCAGAGACTTGCAGATCAGGGATTGAATGTTTGCATGTTAGAGTTTTGAAGTCTTTCTTGCTTAAGTACTTAAGCATAACAGAATAAATAATAAAAAAAAAAAACACTTTTGGGCTTCATAGTATTATATCTTATTTTGGTTTCAGAAATCCAATATCTTTTTGATGTGGGGAAATGATATTTTATAACTTATTTCTGGTCCTGTAAGTTAAGCTAATGAACTAAATTTGAGTTGTTTATTTGCCGAGTGCTCTTTTTTTCCATGCAGTCTAGGATGCTTTTGCAACCAGAGCTTGTACTTGAGGATGTTAGCCAAGACCATGCGCGGAAAACGGTGAGAGGATGGTAACTTAACAAGTATTACAAAATATCCTTCAGTTATACAACATGTCAAGCCTTAATCCCACTGCGTGGAGGCAGCTACATTAATTTTAGTTTACCAGTGATTTCTATCTATAACCTTTTCTTTTAAGGCCCTTACAACTCATATTGCACCCAAGAGTCTCTTACCAAGTTTTTCTTAATCTTCCTCTACCTCTTTGCTACATTCTTGTTTCACTACATCCATTCTCTTCACAAGGGCCTGTAATGAGCTTTTATTTTCACTAAAACTTTATTATGGAAAATTTTAGTCTAGACTCTCCATTTTTAGGGTCTGCATAGGGGGTGTTTGGCTTACCCTTTTTTTTAGCAGCTTTTAAGCTATGTAAAGTTAAAAAGTTGGGTAGCGTTTAAGTTAATAACGTGTTTGTATAAATGTACTTTAAACTATCAGTTATATAGTTATGTGGTTGGTTTGAAAGAGCTAAAAAACTATCAGAACTTGACAAAAAGACTAAAATAGACATGTTGCTAAATAATATAAATAAAATGCATAAAAATAAAATATAAATTGATGTCTAACTGATAAAATTTTACCATTAGATGTTGATAAATATACACAATTATTAAAAAATATTAATACAATATATGTATATGTTAAATATAAAAGTGGTTGTTAAATATATATATATATGTACACACATAGCGATGGGGACGCTGGCAATGGAGGAGGCAGCTAACGATGGAGAAGCTGATGGAGGTGGCGGATAATGGTGACAGACATGGAGCAGGCAATGATGGAATGGGGATGGGGTTGGAGGCGACGGCTAGCGGTCGCCATGGAGGAGATGGAGGCGCCAACGACAGAGAAGTTGGGGATGGGTCTGGAGGGAGATAAGGCAGAGAAAGGAGAAGGGATAAAGTGTGTAAATATTTGGAATGTTTGAGGGTAAATTTGTCATTTGTTTGGTCAACGCAATAAGAAAAGCTGGGGAGAGGGGGAGCTTTTTTCAAATGTTGTTGAATTAGTTTAAAAGTTAGGTAGCGTTTAAGCTGTTAAATATTGCCAAATGCATCAGAAAAATAAGTTACGTAGCTTATAAGCTATTGAAATAGTTTATAAGTGGTCAAATCAGTAAGCCAAACACCCCCTTAGTTGTGGAAAATGATTTCCAATTTTCTATAAAATCTCTAATTTTCATTTTCAATAAAAAATTTGAAACATACATTCAAATGTTAGAAGTGCAAAAAAGTAATTTTCAATCTAAAAAATTGGAACATATGTTAAAAAGAAAGAAAAGAAGAGATGTTTTCCTTTGTGTAACGATGTTAAAGAAAGAGATTGAGATCATTAGGGGAAAATTTTGTAGAGAACCCGAATCTCCAAATTAGTAAGGAAAACTTAGAAAACTAATTTTAGGGTTTTTTTTTTTCAAGTTCAGTTCAATTTTGGTAAACTGCATTTTCCAAATCTCCATTTTCTACCTGGAAATTTTTTGTACTTGAACAAGTTTTCTAATGTTTCACTTTTTGTTGAATAATTTTGTGTAGTACTGGGGCTGTTTTCCACAACTGAACGGCTTCTTATGTCCACGTGATTTCTGTAACATAGGAAGCTTATTCTGTTCTCAGACAAGCTCTTTCCCATAATGATGGAAGAGCAAGTCTGGAGTGACCTCAATTGGAGGCCATGGGATGAGACTACTTCTAGCACACATGCTGGGAATTCCTATCTGAATGTGATGTCTGAAGATTCAGGCATTCATGTTGAACATGACACAAGACTTAAAAAGGGGACCCCAGTGCATAAGGCTCCCAGCTTTGTGAGGGTTGAAAGAGGATTTTTCTTATATGCAACCTTACCTTTACTTCATAAAGAGGCAGTTTCTACCATTTGGACCCGTTTTACTGTTTGTCATAAAGAACCAACCTTTTTTCCCCTAACAAATGGGGCTTCTAAACCCCAATTGCTTGTGTCGTAAAATTTTTGGACTTAATAGAAGTGCCTTGCGCTAAAATTTTAAAAAGTCTACACATGGCCCCCCTCTCCCACCCTCCCTTTTGCAAGCTTTTCTTTTTGTTTTTGCGGAACTCTATCTTGCTCCTTCAAGCTTTATTTCAAGTGATTTCCTCTTTGCATTCTTGAGGTAGAACTATAATGTGCTTTGTCTATTACATTTTTCTATGTTTGCTTTTGCTTTTTAGCTGAGTTTCTTAACGATATCTAAACCCTTTCTGAACTTAGGTAACTATTGAAGACCATCCCCACTTGCCCGGTAAACATGCATCTGTTCATCCATGCCGACATGGTGCTGTGATGAAGAAAATTATTGATGTTCTGATGTCACGTGGAGTTGAGCCAGAAGTTGACAAGTATTTTTTTCCCGTACAGTGCAAAAAAGCACTTTGATTGAACTTCTATTTTGTTTGTGAGATCATGGTAGCAGTGTGTTAGATTGGGTTACATTGATGGCCTGTGTTTACAATGATAGCCTGAATCTCAAGTTGATCGGTTGGTTAAACTTCAAATTGTGGCTTTGGTCAGTAGTTGCAAGACCTCCCGTTCCACATCTTTTCCATGTGTTGGATTCATTCATTTGATTGATCTGATGTAACATAACACTAGAATGAGAGGTAGATAACATAATTGGCCTGTTTCTGATAGAGTCGTGGACTATTTCAGCTAGATTAGCCCACAATTTAGTTGGAAAGCACTTTGATTGAACTTCTATTTTGTTTGTGAGATCATGGTAGTAGTGTGTTAGATTGGGTTACATCAGTGACCTGTGTTTACAACGATAGCCTGAATCTCAAGTTGATCAGTTGGTTAAACTTCAAATTGTTGCTTTGGTCAGAAGTTGCAAGGCCTCCTGTTCTATATCTTTTCCATGTGTTGGGTTCATTCATTTGATTGCTCCAAAGTAACATAACACTAGAATGAGGGGTAGATAACATAGTTGGTCTGTTGCTGATAGTCATGGACAACTAGATTAGCCCCGCAAGCTCTTTTTTGATAGCAGCATGATACATCAGGCTGGAATCCTGACTAATGTGAAATTGATGCAAGATTATCTATCTAAGGTCTTGAAACTGAGTGATTACTGGATATTTTGGCTGGTGGATAACAAGATTCTATATTTTTCAATAATAACTTCAAGCTGATTACTGCTGAGATTTAGCTTATTTATAGAAGTTGTTCTTTCTTTTTTTGTGAAGTTCTGAAGTTTATTTTCTACTCTACCATATCCCCCCTCATTTGAAATTTAATCTTGGGCATTGACTTTTTATAGGTACCTTTTCCTATTCTTGAAATTTGTGGCTTCTGTGATTCCTACTATTGAATATGATTACACCATGGACTTTGATCTTGGCAGCTCCAGCACATAGTTAAAGGTATGTGGCAATAAGTAAGATCCTGTTTTCTTAGTTGCCATCTTCTTAATGTTTGTTAACTTCTACTCATTCATGAGGAAGTTATACCCCCCAACCATCTGGTAGCAGTTGGGAGAATAGATGTTTGTGACCTAGTGCCCTTTTATTGGCCCTTGAGATTCTGAATCCAAGTGTGAAGTATGGTCTGTCCATTACCTTCATAATCGGAATATCTGTGCAGTATTTGTCATGACGACTCAAATCCCCATTCTTGTTTTGGAATTCATTTGTCAAAGGATTCAACTGGTGGAAGAAATATTTTGAAGTCAAACCTTTCTCAAATTTGCACATCTTGTCTTGTACTGAAGTGAAACTACAAGTAGCCAATGGGAATGAATTTCCATAGTGAACTGATGGTCCCATGCCTTCAACTTTTGTCTTACACATGTAGAGCCAGGTCTTTTTGGTTCTACCCTTACCTTTCCTTTATTTTGGGGTGTGCATGATACTTGGGCTGGTGGAGTTGGAAATGTAACAAAAATTGCCAACTTTGACCTTAGCCCAAGTATTACATTTGGTTATTTATTAGAATTCCTCTTTGGAGGGAATTGATCGATTGCTAGTGCAGACAATTTTGGAAGGTACAGTCAAAAGGTATGGTTTAGGTTTCATTGGTATATTGGCAGCATCTGGCTAATTCATGTGCCTATGCAAAAAATGCAGGAATTAATTCTTTTACTAACATGACTTGTAGCACATTATTGCTTCTGCCCCATATTTGTTTTTGAATGATGGTCTTTTCCTCTTGTCTTTTGTCTCTGAACCAGATGGAAGCTGCAAACCTGACGTAAAGATAACAAGTTCGGTTGATGCTGTGCCGGTGTGCTGAAACTCCCCACCCTGCCGCAACCATTAATCCTGTACATATCATCATCATCTAAATAAAGCCTGTTTGAAACCTCACTTTTAATGATCCATTTAAACTTCTGGTTTAGTTGTATGAAACTGCTCGGTGGATAAATTAACTTGGTTCAAGCGTTTGTTTTAGTTGTGAAATTGTTAACATGCCCATGTATAGGTTTCATAATTGTGAATTGGTTTGTTTGGTTCCATTTCTCAATTTGGCAGGCTCTGCTTTTCAGGTGAATAATAGACCACAAAATATCCTTAAAAAGGATTCGTTGTGTTCTCAAGTTGGGAGGCCTTCTTTTGCAACTTGAAAGAAGTTATTGTTTGCGCCATGCTCTCTTTTTTGGTAATGTTTCTTTTTTTTCTCCCGGTGTTTTGGATGAGATAATGTGCTTTGACTAAATAAAAATGATCAGAAAATCAAAAACAATTTTTAAAACCAAGGGCAAATAAGATGGATGATGACAAGCAAGCTGTCATTGCGACATATATAATGATGATAGATAGATAGATTATGGATTGTGTGGGCTGGGGAGGGGAGGGAGTGAAGCACTGGCTGAGGATGGTTCGTGTAATGCGAGTACTAAAGTTGTCTGAGCCTTGCTTTATTAATTATTTCGTATGGAAACTCCCTGGTGGAGCTTTGATTGTATGGTCCAAGCCCACGTATTATCATATCCAATTGTACATATCCGTACCCTCTGTAGAATTCACATGGACCTGTCTCTATCTCTCTTGGATCCTCCCTCCTCCTATGTAAAATCCCATCCTTTATTCAACCTTGGTCCTTTTCAATACAAGAGAATAATGGTGCCTACTTTAATTCTTGCTTTTTAGGCATCCAAAAGAGAGAGTAACTTTTATAATTAGACGAGATTTCTTTACTTAATTCACACAGAGGACAGCCAAAGTTGAGTTTTTTTACCTATATAACCATAATAATAATAATAATATTGTATCCATCCTGGATTTCATCAATTATATAAATTTTAGATTAGTAATTATTTGTTAAGAAGTCTTGTTGCGTGATGTAGTAAGTTTTACGTTAACTACCCTGTTATTTAATGCAATCCTCTTCTTTTAACAAGCCTTCAAATTGATTGTAAAGATAAGTTCACATGAAAAAAAGCCAAAAACAAGGAAGGAGACATGTCTATAATATTAAATGTAAATGTAAATGTAAAAGTAAAATTTACATTAATTTAGTAACTTTCTTGTAGACATGTCTATAATAGGAGAGGGTAGATGTGGCAAAGAGCATGTTACTGGAGCTCTCTATAGAGTGAGTATTATATAAAGCCACTCTCTGCCGTCGTCCCCTTCGCATACCCCGATCAAACCTGCACACACGCACACACCCGGAGATGACGAAGGTGCCGAGTGGGCGTCTCTGCGCGGCAATAATGATCGCCGTCTTCCTCTCTGCCGCCGCCGGAGACTCGGTAAGTATCCCTCCATCAACCACACAATTAAACTTTTTCCTTTTCACTTCTCATTTCTTATGACCAGATCTCCCACCACCTCCGGATCGGAGGATCGTAAATATGATCGATCACTGCTGAATAACACAGGCAGCCATTAGATCATGAACAATGCTACTCATATTCTGATTCCTATTTTATCATCTATCATGGATCTTTTTTTTTTTTCTCTTTCTGATTCATGTTCTTTCTCATCAAAAGTTGTATAAAATTTAATCATCTTACACTTGCCTCGTGTAAAGACTGGTTAATTTGGAATGAAATAACCTAATCTCGGTTAATCTTTACGTCCAAACTCTGATTCTGCATTTATATTCTTAATTTAAATTCTTTCACATTTAATCGTCGTTCATCCAAATTCCATCTTACAAAAGTTATTTTGGCAAAATTTTACCAAAATAACGAAGAAGATGCGGTAGGTTTGGCTAACCTCTTCTCCGATCCTTGTCGAGAATATCAACATCAGATTGTTAAATTAAAGCATAAATGTTTTTTAATTTTATTACAGGATGAGTGTGTGTACACGCTGTATGTCCAAACAGGGCAAGGCGTAAAATCAGGCACGGACGCCAAGATCAGCGTAATCCTAGGCGATTCCAAGGGTCGATCGGTGTGGGTCCCGGACCTCGAGGCCTGGGGCCTAATGGACCAGAAGCACGACTACTTCGAGCGGGGCAACCTGGACATCTTCACCGGACTGGGCCCATGCATCGGCAAGCCACTGTGCCGCCTCAACATTACCTCCGATGGGTCGGGGAAACACCACGGCTGGTTCTGCGAGTACATCGAGATCACCTCCACTGGGCCCCACAAGGACTGCAGCCAGACCATCTTCTACGTCGACCAGTGGCTCGCCACTGATGCTCCGCCGTTCCAGCTGACGGCGGTGCTGGATGGGTGTGGCAGACTCGGCCAGGGGGAGACTGGGCCGTTTGCCGTGGGTCGGCCCGCTGGGTCTGCCTCGGAATAATTTGGGCCCTCGTAGGAATTTGAACGGTTTGAGTTTTTGTGCTTTCTTGTAGTGTGATATCGGAGCTTTTAAGTTTTATCAGGGAGTATTCCCTATTCCGTTTGGCTACGTATAATTTAGTATGATTAAATAAATCTGTATAATTTACTATGATTAAATAAATCTGTTTAAAACTTGTTATAATATTTAATTTTTATTAAATTTATTGGTACTTTACAAAAATTTGCAGCTAAACCAAACACCACCATGAAGCTCTAATTCACAAATTTTTCATTTGAATCCATTTTATGATTATTGTTATCCAGATGCAACAATGAGTTTATTTGACAAAAAATGTTGTTGTCAATCTGTCTAACTCTGCAAAGAAGAAAACAATTAGAGGTATGGGAGAGTCTCTGCACAAACACTTTGATATTTAAGTCAGACGTTGAGAGATAAAAATTTGATATTAGTATTTACGCCAATATCAGAGATGTGCTTTTTTTATAAAATGCTTTGGCGATGTCACATGATCTTCCTGTGAGTCCCAAGGGACAGAAGAGGTTGCGAGTCGTTGGGTGTCGCGAACCTTGTACAGCCACGGCCCACGGGCTCTTCGCATGCTTATTTGGGCCACGAGGTGTCTTTCTCCACTCTAAGAATAGTATTTACACCAATATAGTGTGTTTTTAAAATTAGTTATATACTATTTCTAATTATAAATATATTCCTAACTTTAAATGTAATCATTTTAACTAAATTTACTGTCACCTTAAAATTGAACTGTCTTTGACTTATCAAAAATCTAAATTCCCAATTTTTAGAGGAAAAAATTTATAAAAAAAATTAGTACATTTTTTAAGAATGAATTTTTTTTTGATAAAAGTCACAGCTCACAAGAGGTTTTAGAATCATTTTGAATCCAAAGAGACCAAAAACCCAAAACAGCCCCAAAAGCTTCATAAAAATAGCATATTAGTCTCAAAAGTGAAACGTCTAGAGGTGAATAAAAGTTTGGTTAAATTGAATTCATCGAATTTGTTAGTTTGGTTTGATTATTTTATTACAAAAGTTCGGTTCAGTTATTTTTATTGAGAAGTTCGATTTTTAATTTTTGATTTGGTTTTTTGTTTAAAAAAATCAAACTAATCAAATCAACAAAAACGACCGTTTTGAGTGCAATATAAAATAAATATACATGACAAAAATGAAAAACAAAATGGCAAAATGATCGAATCCCCTTGCGCCTAACCTTCAGCCCTTTCCTTTTCCCTTTCCCTTCATCTCAAACTCTCTGGCAGCCTATCTCTCCCTTTAATGAATATGCCAACACTAACATCGACACCGACGTTGACTGTGCTAGCCTAGGTTGTACAGAAATGGAAACGGGAGACGTTTTCAATAAGAAACGGAAACGCAAAATCGGCATTTTTAAAAAAAGTAAGAAACGGAAACGCGGGGTAAACTATAAATTTTAAAAATATAAGGGTTTTTTTATAAATATAATTTTTAATAAAAAAATAAAAAAATATTTAAACATAAATAATAAAATAAATTTTATAATGTATTACAAACATATAAAAATATATATATGCTGTTAGGTTCATATATATATATATATATATATATCTTTGCATGTATATTTATGTTGCATCTTTGCATATGTATACATAAATAAATATATATATGATTGCTGGGTGCCAGAAACTAGGGATGTGAGCATAAATAAATATATATATATATGACTGCTGTGTGCAACGGATGTGCGCAATCTGGGCGCAAGAAACGCGTTTCTGACCAGAAATGCGTTTCTGGTTACATTTCTTAAATTCTGAAACGGCCCAAAACTTTTTAAAAATTACACAAACGGCTCGAAAAACGTTTCAAGCCGTTTTTTCCGTTTCCGAAACGGGAAACAGTTCGAAAATGCCAAAACGGCGCCTCCGAGCCGTTTCCGTGCTTCACAGGTGCTAGCCTGTCGATGCCAGTGGCCCATTCGGTAAGTTTTTCAACAACTTCTTATAGGTGGATATTCTACTTTAAAACTTAAATCTATTAAAAGCCAACCATTAGATCCTTTCAATTTTTTGGGTACGTGAGTCACTAAGTCAAAGTAAATCTGATGGTCGATTCTAATCGTCGGAATTTGCCATAGATGGTGGCCGGCGACGTTTTTCCATAAACGTGTTTTGATTTTTTTTTACCATAAAATTAATTTTTAGATTTACAAAAAATCAACTGTTATATCAAATTCATTTTTGGATATATGAACCATTGCGGTTGGAGGAATCCGATGATCGGTTTCAATAATTGGAATTGTTGGGCGACTAGGTGGTCGGCGACAACAATAAAGCCAAACTAATGTTCAATCTCTTCGGTTATTTTGTGAGTTAGTTCGGTTTTCAGTTCGATTTGATTACTACGGTTTAGATTTCAATTGGTTGGAGTTAGTTAATCGGTTCAGTTTGGTTATTACATGTAGTTCTGTTATTCGGTTAATAATTTTCAATAGGTTCACTAATCAAAACGACTATTTGCACACTCCTACAAACGTCATTTTTGAGTTATTAAGAAAGTTTCATAACAAGAGTAAGTAAAAAATGTGTCCAATCAGATTTATGAGGGGACATTATTTTTAAATAAAAAATAAATATCAGTTGTATTTAGCTATTATTTTATTTTAGAATAAATTTCAAACTTTACTTTTAAGATTAATCTAAATTATACCAAGAATTCACGTGTTTTAAAAATGTCGCTATTTTTTTTTTTGTTGTTGAATAAACCGAGTCAATTGACCATTTTACTCATATACATAAACTAATTTTCTTTATCTTTATTTCTCTCTTTTCTCTTGCATGTTAACAATTATTTTCTATCAATGACTAACTCTTTCTTTATCATCTCATTTTCTTTTGCAAAAACCCCCCATTATAACCCCAAACATTAGCTAGTGGTGGTTTCAAATGTTAGTGTTATGTGCCATAATGCTAAATTTGGATGACATCTAACAAACGTGTAACTTGTCATATTCATTATATCTTTGTATATATTTATAAAATGCAAGTTTTCTTCATTTATGAGGTCTCTAGTTTAGCACATTAATGAGTCCCTAAATATTCTATTTCGAAATCTTATTCTCAAGGTGTTGAGCTTGTATGACAGGATTATCTGATAACATGATGTCTTAAACTATTTCTAATCCTTAGATTATTTGGATGGGAACTCCGATTAGTACTGTCTCATTTAGTATAAAAGACAAATGTGAGGGTGGTGTATCACACACCACGTGATATGAGATATTGTCAGTAGACCTATGGGTAGTTGTTAGGGAACAACTAGCCAAATATAACGAGGATGATGGACCACATGGTATGGTGGATACTAGTTTTATCGCCAGGCTGCGATTGTGTGTTGATCTTTGGAGTTGAACTAGCACGATTGTTTTGTATATTGATATGTGAGATTTGTTAATGAGTTGAACCATCCAATTGGGATAAAGGTAGAGAGGTTCATTTATGTGGTTCTGTATTGCTAGTATACGGAGATAGGTGTTGAGAATAGAATCTGTCACCCTCATCGGTAATTGATGAGGTGAACGTCCCATGTGATCTACTGTTAGTGCGATAAGATAGTCCCCGACCATGACAGATTGAATATAAGAAAATGAGTTTCCTGATATGTTATCTAGTCACATTAACAAGGTCAGACACATAATTACTAAGTTTGTGAGTTTATCACTCCATAACTTTCACTCAATCGGGACGTTAGGTGATGAAATAATTATAGCACAAGGTAATCGCAAGCCATAGTAGGTTTACTTGAAGTGAGACTTCACTGCCATCTATACTGTCTTGAATCGCAGCTAGATGTTATTAAGAAACTCTCAAATCATCATCAGGATATGGAGAAATTCCGGTGATGGGTCAAGGACTTGATTGGTATTGAAAGGGGTTTCGGTGCTATCTAATTGCTAGCAAGTAGTAAATCTAGAAAATCACACACCATATAGTGTTGCGTATAGTAACCACATATTGTGCTCAAAACGTTTCAAGGATTGGTGGGTCAAATGTTGACTTGTTAGTCTAGAGAATCAACTTTTCTATGGTGAAAATTGACTTTTGCCAAGGTAAGAGTCAACTTTCGGTCACCCAACTGCAACTTTAATTTGGTGCTTCATGTTAGCCGATTAGAGAAGGGCGTGGGTGAGGTGATGGCTAATTTTGGGGCGACAGATAAATTGAAGTAGTATGTTTTACTATTTGCACGTCTCATGTTGTTGTCTTCTTTTGTTTTTGTAAATTTTGTAGTCATCATAAATTTAGTACACGTAACAATTACATGAGGAGACTTGAGACACAAATATGGGTGATACGACAAACCTTGTGTTGAACTTGGGAAGAGGAAACTAGAACGATACTAGACAATGTGCTAGATGTGGATCGACTAGGACCACCAAATTGTGAGATAGAGCGGTCTCAATATAGAAATAGTTTATGTACCAATTCTACATCAGGTTATAGGTATATATGTATTTATATTCATATGATGAATATGCGTGTTGTTTAAATACTCAAATTGCATGTATGACGTGTATGTATATATTTCACTGCACGCATCTGATGTGTATAAAAATTTTAAAATTCTCCATACCATACATGAGGTTTCTATCATCAAACACCCTTATTGCTACCATCTATTTGAGTTTTCTTCTAGTCGATAGTCAAAAACCTAGATTATGATCCAGACAAGATTTTTTTTTTTCAATCTCTCTCTCTTTTCCAAATCTAAATAGGGATTTGTAATGTGGTTGTCAAAAATCTTTTAACGTAGTATCATTAGTGAAGATGAAAGTTAGTCATATGCTTAAGTTTTTTTTTTTTATTATTATTATTTCTATATTACATTTTTCTTTTTGTTTTGAGATTTTAAAAACACTTAAATTTATCTTGGTTATTTGAACGAAAATTCAATCTCTTTATATCTTTGATTCAATCTCTCAAACTTTCTAAGTAACCCATAATATAGATTTGAGTTCTTTCAACCCAAATTCAATTTTCGTGTGTTAATTTGGGTTATGGGTTTGAATAACCCAAATTCAATTTATCTCTCTTTTTTTGTTTCTAAGTTTGAAAATTATGGTAAACTCAACAAAAATTTTGGTGCAGTGTCTTTTTTTTCTCTAATCAATTTAGGTTAATGAAAGACTTCTTTGGGTTTAACAAGCCTGTAGACGTTGTGGCATTTCCAAAAATACAGGGGTGGTTGGTGAACTAAGGCAAACCACAGTAGCAAAAGTATTTATATGGTCTATTGTAAAGCCAAAACGTGACTGTGGTGTGTAGTTCGGGCGTTAAAGGGGATTTCATTTCTGTGGTTGGTCTAGGGTTCGAATCGCACTCCCCTTGTTTTCGTTTTGTTTTTCCCTGTTCCTCTCGTCTTCTTCCTTCGGACACTGGTTCTGCAGGTCGTTCTCATCGTCTACCATTTCACCATACCCGCGGAGAGCTGAAATTTTGATTGCTTCTCATTCCACCATGGATCCAGATCAGTCCTCCTCTTCCGCTCGCAGAAAGGTTTCATACTTTCTTTTTCCGATTTTTATTTCTTCTTTTCCTTGTTTCGTTTCATTTCTTGTGAATTTAAGTTGGAACACGAGCCCTTTCAAATTTTGGTTCTCTTTCCTATTCTTTACGGAATTTTCCTGAATTTTTATTCCATCTGGCAGGTTAGGTTTCTACCAAAAGGACCTCCTCGCAGAAAGCAGAAAACCACCGGTCCCGAAACGTATCAGCTCCTGATTGTTCTTTCTCTTCTGTAATTTTCAATTCTCGAATTTTCTTGTTTTCTTTTGAGTTACAGTGCCGTTCGATATGTGCAGCGACGGAATTGTCGGTGATGATAATGAAGATGCCACCGGCGATGGCGGAGTGGCCCAGTCTCTCCTCCGCCGGGTCAACGTAATCTCTCTCTCTCTCTCTCTCTCTCTCTCTCTCTCTATATATATATATATATATATAGATATATATGTGTGTGTGTGTGTATAAAACATAATGTACATCTAATAATAATATTGATTTTAAAATGATTCGAACCTGTGATGGCAGAGTCCAATCGGGTTGTAACTTGTCGACCCGATTAAGCCACAAAATATTTAATTAGATTTTCATTTTCAAGTGTTAGGTATGTTTTTTCCATGCCAAAATAACTCTTATTGGTTTTGTTCTCGGTATTTGATGACTAATGCATGCCTTCTAAAAACAATTGAATTCTTTTATCTTAGTTAGCTTTTCATTTAGATGATTGGTGAGTTAAAATTTTTGTAGTCTACCCCATTTAGTAATGTTAGACTTGATGTATTATTATTATTGTTGTTATTTCACATTTCAATTAGAGTGTTGTCTTCTATTGCTCTTTTTGTGTGTGAAACTTGTGGTTCTGAATGCAAATATAGACCACGGATACCCCTTCTCTAATCTTCAACTCTACTCTATAATCTTCACCTTTATTCTATTTTAACTATATACCTAGCTTTAAATTTCTAGTAGAGATGTTTAAATAAATAATAACTAAAGGTGTAACCAATACCATGCTCATACAAGTAAAAAATAGAAAATTTTAAATGAAGGCTCACCTTCAAAGAGTGACATTTAACTGAGTTGTATTTAGTTTTTCTTTTTTTTTTTAGGTAGATTCTAAGTAAAGATAAGTCTTAGCATAATGGAAAAATTGCCCTTTATCTATTATGATCAAGAGGTCATATCTTTGAGTCAACAAATAAAGGATATTTTGAGAAATCAAAAACTTGGCAAGGCTTCATAAAACAAAGATACTTTAAATCTTTACAAACAAATATTACAAGAGTTTGTAAGAAGAGAACATGATTTATGTAATTAGTAATAAGATCGTGGATGACCATTGGAGTTGTAGCATAATGGTAGATGATAGTGTTATATTAGTCCATCACAAAGAGAATTTGTGATAGATTTAAAAGTAACAAAAACAATTATAACCTGCCCAAGTTATCTAATAAGATATTTTTGATACTCGGACCATATAATTGATAATATCACAAATGTTCCATTTGTTATGTAATTTTTCTCTCTCATATTTTTCACATATTTTTTTTCTATTTCAATTTTTAGTTGCATAGTTTGGCTTTTAACATTAGTCCTATGGGGGTAAGGAATGGGATAATTTGTTTTTTCCTTGAATAAGATGGAATATAGGACTGAAGGGTTTAAGAGTGACTTGTCTGGGCCGGATAGGGGAAGAGGTTTTCCAGGCTTAGCTAAACCCACCTTAACCTCTCCTAGAGTGCGGGTACAAGGTACTGCATTGCCCTAAGTATCTAACCATAATTATTTCAGAGAGGTGTAGATCTGATTCCAACACAGATGAAGATAAAAAAAAAAAAAAAAATTATGAATATGAAACTAAATAGTGATAAATTCATACAAAACAATAATAATTAAAAAGTTTTAAGAAATGTTTTGCACGAACTCCTTAACATACTGAGTCAACTTCAGTAATGTTTAGTTGCTTTCTTGTGAGGGGGTATGATTTAGTTGCCTCTCAAAAGGCAAAATATTTTTAAGGCTTGGATCGCTTTCATCCTCTTTCCCTCAGTTTCAGTTTAATGACTGTTTGTCCTAGCAATCTTTTTTCTTGCTATGTTGGACACATTGATTTAGGACATGATGCAGCGGATCTCCTTTGCTATGTTGGCCTATTGGTAGATAGTGTGTTCTGGTCTCTGGTACTGAAGCCACAACATGAATTTATTCCACGTGAAGTTCAAATGAATTAGAATTTAGTAATCAGAATTGAAAATTACTTCGGTACAATTCAATGATCACTAAATTTCTGTTTATGCAATTACAGGAGCATCTGGGGAGACAAGGACCTAAAGTTGATAATAAACGTAAGTCTTGTTTTTATTTTTTCAACATTGCAATGACCTTCTGAACCTTAAATTAGCTGTGCACTTGACAAGAACATCGAACCTTTTAGAATGGCCAGGAATTGGAACCTTGATTGAGCTTCATTAAAGTGAAGCGAGCTCTTGTTTGAACACAGAAATGAAATAAGTGGATCACACCTTTTAGAAAGGCCTTCAATGGCCTATTGTTGTATGTATTCAATACAGCCCATAGGTGGATGGATGCATCTGAAACATAACTGTCACACAAAGGACGTAATTGCACTATTTTGCTGGCTTTGACTTAAGAAGTGCCTGAGGCATGATTCATTTCTTTTACATCGGAATTTCCCAACTGTTCTCTTTGGTGTTCGAACTTGCAGCTTCAGTGCAAGTTGCATTTGCTCATGGAACCACATCATCAGATTCCGTAAGAACATATGGCGTACCCAGGGAAGGTGAGAGTGATGAAAACAATGGTTCAGGTTCGCGTCTGAAATGTTTTGCTGCCGACGAGCAAACCCTTTTTTCTTTGCCTTCTACTGCTGAACAAGATGGAATCCATGAAAGTTATGAAAATCTTGTGGATGCATCATACCAAAAGGAAAAGAAAGATTACATAGAACCTTGGGTAAGAAATTTGGCTTGTTCATTCCCTCCAACTGGGTCTCTCTTTCTCTCTCTCTCTCTCTCTCAGTCCTCAATTTGAGTGCAGGATTACCATGGTACAGATTATCCTATTACTCTTCCTTTAAGAAGGCCTTACTCTGGAAATCCAGGTTAGTAGCCTTATTACAGAAAACAATAGTGTCTATCTTCTTAATAATCAGTGAGAAACTGCTTTGGTTTCAGGTAATTTTTCAATGTTCCTAGCAGTAATGAATCCTGTCCATATGAGACCAAAACAACAATGTCTAACTACTAATATTTGAATTAGCATGACAAAATCACAGTTTATGGGTGAACTTTCAGTTCTCATGGATCATTTGAAATTTTAGCTGCGCGCCTCTTTTTAGTGTTGTAGGAATGTCGTGTCATTCTTCTTGTTTTACTTGGTTTCTTGATACATGTTCAAGTTCAACTCTTAGTTTCCTCCGAAGTAATTTAATGCCTGAACTTATCCTATAGAATGGGGATTCTCAAAATTTAGAAATGAAAGAAAATACTAAAAACGAAATAAGAAAACAGAAAGGGGAAGCTCATTTATTAATAGAATAATCACCAGAAAATATATTAGTCAATAAGGTTTCTGAATCTTTGAAAGGTACAGGTACCTTGTAGCAACATGATTGTTAACCAATGTTTTCATTTCCTGCTAAACTGACAATGATAATGGACTTCTTGTTTATGCACTCAGAACTTCTTGATGAAGCAGAATTTGGGGATGGTGCAATGAACTCAGAGTATGATGAAAATACTGTGAATCCTGCTCTGGAGCTCGGGCTGCTGGTTGTAATCTGATAAGTGAAATATTTAAATAATTTCAAAATTATTAGCAAAGTGACAGCCATTTGGCCCTTTTAACATTTTTCTGGTTAATATGGACAGGAGGAACTTGACAAACCACAAATGTTATTTTTCCAATTTCCTCTTAACCTACCTATTATTAAGCAACCAGGTAGTGCAGATGGAAAAGAGAGAACTGGCAGTTTCAGACCATCAGGGAGCAGAGTTGCTTCAGAAGGTGCTAACGGGAAAGAGATAGCTGGTGGATCAATGTCACTAGGGAATACTGTTGCTTCAGCTGCTGCAAAGGGAAAAGAGAAGATGGGTAACTGTGTGCCACTAAGGAAGGCAAATCCTTCAAAAATGTGTTGCAGTTTGGAAGACTTGTCTGGCGGCTACATGGGCAAGATGTTGGTTTACAAGAGCGGAGCAATCAAGTGGAAGCTAGGGGATGTTGTATATGATGTGAGTTTGATCTCAGCTTTACTTTGTAATTTCATACTTGTGGAAACCATTTATTTTTCATTACTTCTATAGCACTTCACAGTTCATGAGAACACCTTGTGCAGTTCAAAGTGTTCGCTTAGAGGTTCTTAAGAAACTGAATTAGCATCTCATTAAAGTTTAAGGACTATATTCAGCTTAAAGCATTGATCCATCTACTCTGAATTAGCTTCTCTTCAGGCTTATATTTTGTATTAGAGACATACAATTCTTGTAGTAATTCAAACACCAGATGACTGTACAGGTATCAGGAATTTGAGGGTATTATTTCATTATCGTCATTATCCTGCCCTTATATAATCCCAAATTCTCTCTTCTTTCACCAAAAACCACATAAATACGGTTGTCTCATGATGACTTATATGAGATTGCAATAAGTATTTTGTTTTGAGATATCAGTTAATTAATGCAACCAAAATTATTTTCAGGTATCACCTGGCGTGGGTCGTGGATTTCCTCAAGATGTTGTTGCAATCAACACTGTTGATAAGAACTGTTGCGCGCTGGGAGAACTTAACAAGCAGGTTGTTGTAACTCCAGATATTGATTCCATGTTGGATAATGTGATTGACCTGGGGTAGATGCTGCACATTGGAGGCAATTTGACAATAGAAGTTGTGGAAGAACAAGAAGTACCAAAATGATGAATGAGGTAGCACTGTATATTAATTTGAGCAAAGAGATTCATGTAAATGTAACCCGAGTAACCGACAGTGGCAACGTGTTAGCATCTGTCTTAAGATAGTTTTGTGAATGCTTAGAATGACAAAGGCTAGGTGGATGACCCTTTAATACATTAATTGGATCGTTGGAGTTTCTGCAGCGCCTATGATCTATAGAATGCATTCGGTAGATTGTTCACCTTGAGTCATTTTAGATTGGGGTTTGGGGAGTGGTCATCTGTTATTTAGATATATCTTCGGTCTCTGTGTGGTGTGCTTGCAAGTAATGGGTAATTGTGTGTTGTGCTTGTCATAAAAATGAAAGGGTCTCATGTTTCTATACCCTGCTCTGCTCCTACCAACAGATTTGGACGTGAATTCCAAGCCTCAAGCCTTTCCGTGCAAAGCATTGGAATAGCATACAACAGCAAGTAGTTGTAGTTTTGATGTATTGACATTTTAGGATTATGAATAAGATAATTTATCTATACTGTCACTATTATTTATATAATAAATTCTGTTCTTTTAAGTAATTTGTCAAAGTACATTAAATCCCTCTATCTAAATTTAATTATTTGTGGGTGTTATTACATGGATAAAATAATAAATTTATTTAATTTTAACTGTCATAGTCAAGCTAGCCAAAAATAAAAAAAAAATAGTTAGAGGGCGTGAGAAAATTTTCATATAAACATTCTAATATTTAAGTTAAATATTAAAAATAATAAAAATTATATTTAAATCAATATTTAAAATATACATTTTTAGCAATGTGTCTTTACTTATTAATATGGAGTAATCTTAATTAATATAGGATTATGATTATTGTATATAACGTTTATTTTAACTTTTTCTAATCTTGTTAGAAATATAATTTTTACAGATAACGTTTATCTTGATTTTCTTTTATCTGATTGAGATTACGATTGTTATAGATGTATATCTATTGTAGATAGGATTTATCTTGCTTTTTGGGGGGAGATAGAATTTTTTATGAATGATTGTTTATTCTAATATTTTAAAATTATTTTAGAATTATAATTTTTTTTATAGATAATTATTTATATGACGTTCTCTTCATATTTCAATTTTGAGTTTTGAATTCATTTTTAATTTTGTATTTTGAGTGTTTGTTTTGAAAATTTTAAAAACACGTTATTTTTGTCATTCTGAAAAACTGTTTCTTAAAATAAAAAATTTAAAAACGCATTTACTTTAGAATTTTGAAAAAACTTATTTTATGATATTTTATTCAATTAATTTAATTATTAAATAATAAAATTAACTATTTTTAATGAAATTTTACAATTAAAATAAAAAATAAAATTTATTAACAAATTACTAACATACATTTTAATAATAATTTATATTAAATTATATACTTAAAAATATATTATATGGTATCCTATATTTTTAATTATAATATACATATATTATATTTTTTAATTTTAAATAAATATATAATTTTATTTTCAAAATTTAATAATAATTTTTCTTCTTTTTTTCTCTTTTCTTCTTCTCTAACGCCCTGCACGTTTTCTGTTGCCGGTGATCATTGTCGATCAAAGATTCATACGATCAGAGTCTATCATTAGAAACTCCAACATACATAAAAATGAGCTAGATTTAACGTTTTGATTTTCGTAGATTTAATTTTTAATTTTCAGTCACAAGTAAAAAGCACACTGCCAATCACCGCCGGACATTATGGTCGGTGGTTTCAGCAATCAGAAGTAACCACCCGACATCCAAGGGTCCATCAACTAACACACCTAAAAATCAATAAGATCAAACGACTAAATTTCCTTAAATTTAAGCTTAAACATTTGACCAAACCCAACACCTATCCATATATGCATTGTCAGTCATCGCCGACCATCGTGCGCCAATGATTTTAAACAATCAAAGACAAACACCCGACACTCAATGGCTCATCGACCAACATACCTAAAAACCAGCAAGAGAAATAAGAGAAAAGAGATATAGAGGAGACAAAACCAGAAATAAAATGAATTGAAGCGGTCAACGGCGATGGTGACGGTAGCGAGCGCCATCGACGATGATGATGGCGGTGGTGGTGGTAGCCGTTGACAGTTTAAGGAAGAAAAAATAAGAAAGGAAAGAGACAAGAGATGTTGAGTGTGTGAGATTGGGGGAGGGGGTTGTGTGTTTTCTTCGTTTTGGGTGTTTGCAGTGTATTTTGGTTGAAAACACAATGTTGTTTTGGGTTTTATTGGTAAATATTTTTTCTTATTTTTAAAAATATGTTTTTGAAAATAGTAAAGTAAACACGTTTTCAGTATTTTCAACAATTGAAAACTTAAAACGAGTTAAAAATAACAAAGATAACACAATCTTTTATTCTCGAATAAATTTTCAGACATTAAAGTTATTTAATTTGAACGTTTATGTGGGATCCCATGTATTAAAATTTTACCTCTTTTAATCCAAAAAGATATTTTAGATTTTGAATGGACCTTTACTTATGATGCAATAGACATTACATAATTTATTTTATTTCACTAAACAAATGATATCAATATTGGTTATCAAAACATTTTTTTCTTTCATTTTGCTAATTTACATTTCATTTTATTTGATTATTAACATTTCTCGAAACACAATATATAATCTATTTGATTTAATTATTATGGCTTATTTGTAATAATAAGATTATAAGACAAAGGTGTTTGATTCTTTTACAATTTGAAGTTTTTTTTTTTTGTTGGATAACCAATTAAAAGTTATTTACAATTTTAAATATATTAATACTTGTGAATAAATTATGATATAATAATAACATAAAGTTATACATATATTGTGTACATAAAGGCTGGAGCTCTAAGCCTCTTCTAAATCTTGCTCTTCTTGGCGAATCGCAGGTAGAACTTTGACCCGCGCAACGGGGAATTCCTTCGATCGCTTTGCCAAGTTTGGGGTTTTACAAGGGCTTTTCCCTCTTCTTCTAATTTTGAATATCAACAACCAATCCAATTACAGTTAGGGCACGATTTATTCCATTCCAAAGGGTTTTCTCAGTAGGATAGCAATGGGCGGCACCGGCGATCGAACTGCTAACCTATCTCATACTTTCAAGTATTTATTCGGTGAGTCCATCATGTTTCATCTCGTTCCCCAGTCTCTTCGCTCTAATTTGAAGTCTCAATCTCGAGCTTTACGCTCTAATTTTAAATCTGAAGTGGTAATTGATTATTTGGCCGTGTGGGGGAGAGAACAGCTACGCAGTTCTTGTCGAGGGTGATCCCCTTCATATTTAATTCATGGATCGTCAGACACCTCACTGAACAAGACTATGCGGTAAGAGTTCCTGTTGTCCCACTTAATGGTGATTTTATTTGATAACCGAGTTACTATGATTTGTGAGTTTGCCCTGGTAATTGATTAATTTAATTGATGAAAAAGAGGGAGAGAGAATTTTTTTTCGTCACTTTTTTTGGGAATCTTATTGAACCTGTTTGATGATTGTTTTGGCAGTTTTTTCTTTATTTACTGGAATACCTGTACACAGTATCTTGGTCCGCATACATGCATAAATGATTATTTCGTGTCACGAGTGGAAATTTATCTTGCCAAAGCCTTTTTTTACCCTGTCCTCGAAAGGAAGTGTTAAGCACGTGTATCACATAAATTTCAGATGCAAAATATCACCACCATTTAATTTGAGCTGTTTGAATTATTCTTTTTATCAAATTTTGTGACCCATGATTAATTTTGTTAGCCTAGATCTCACCTCTTAATATGATCGCCCACCTCTCAAACACACCCAAACAATCTTTTACTCTCGCAAAACAAAAGTAAAACAGAAAACATACAAGAATTTAACCAAGAACAGGAAAGAACACAAAAAACTTATCCTGGTTCAGTCTCAAATGAGACCTACATCCAGATTGGCTTTGCCCTTAGCTTTCTCCACTATCTTTGAATGATGATACATGATTACATGTGCCCTGAATGAAGCAGTATAAGAAAGTTTAAGAAAACTTAGGGCAGAAAGAGAGAGAGAGAGAAAAGAAATCAGCACTCAATATTCACCAGTGAATCAAGAATACAAAAGTTAAAAGTAAACAACAAACTGAGCTGAATTTATATTCAGCGAGAATCCTATCTAACGCGCCAAATCATAATGCTAATACAAAGCATGCAAACAAAAACTCTTATAGTAACATAACAACAAATAAACTTTACAATAAGCAACAACAAATACATCCTCTAACATTCCCCCTCAATTGAAACTACTCCCTGTCTGCTGATTTGAGAGAAGATCCTGGAAGTACTGACTTCGAAATAGGAGAGATCCTCAGATGCAACTTATCTCTCAAAAACTGAAAACGACTTTTTGCTAAGCCTTTAGTAAACACATCTGCTACTTGATAGTGAATAGGAACATATCGAATTTCAACCTCCCCATTATCAACTCTCTCTCGCACAAAATGAAGATCAACCTCCAAATGCTTTGTGCGAGCATGAAAAACAGGATTCTCAGCAATACTTTTAGCTGTAAGATTATCACTCCAAAGAACAGGAACATGAGCACAGGGATAGCCAAGCTCAGAAAATAAGGAGTTTAACCACATAACATCGGTTACACTTAGAGCAATTGCTCTGTATTCAACCTCTCTTACTGACCGGGCTACAACCGACTGCTTACGAGAGCTCCATATAATCAAATTACTGTCAAGAAACACACAAAGCCCACTGGTAGATCTGTGAGTAACCCTACAGCCGGCGTGATCGGCATCTGTGCACACTGTGAGAGAAAGATCTGTTGAGGAAGGAGAGAAAAATAATCCCAAACCAAGAGAACCTTTAAGATACCAAAGCAAACGCTTGCATGCAAACCAATGTTGTTGCTTAAGAGCTGAGAGGAACTAACTGAGCTGATTTATAATGAAAGCAATATCCAGTCTAGTATATGTAAGATATTGCAAGGATCCAATGATAGTGCGATAAAGAGAGGGATTAGAGAAAGAGTCACCCCTATCAGTTAAAGATTCTGCTGTGTTCACTGGAGTCTCACAAGGCTTACAATCCAACATGACTGGTTTCTTTAAGAGATCAATTGTATATTTTGTTTGAGTGAGATAAAGACCATTGGTGTTATGGTGAGCCTCAAAACCAAGAAAATAGCTAACAGAGCCTAGGTTTTGAGAGCGAAGTGAGTATTCAAATCCTGAATACAAGCTTGGAGAGCTATGGGATCTAAACCAGTTATCAGTATATCATCAACATAGATTAACACAAACAACACAAACTTAGCAGTCCTCTTAATAAACAAGGAGGCATCTGAAACTGCCCTATTGAAACCCCAAGATTGTAGAGCAAATCTCAGCTTGGTATACTAGGCCCGAGGTGCCTGTTTTAATCCATAAAGAGACTTCTTTAACTTGCAAACATGATTAGAAAACTGAGAATTCACAAAACCTTCTGGTTGAGATATGAAAACATCCTCACTCAAATCACCATTTAAGAAAGCATTGTTGACATCAACTTGTTGAATGTCCCATCCAAAAGCGACAGCCAACGAAAACAATACTCTAATTGTGGGAGTTTTAACAACAGGGATGAAAGTCTCAGAAAAATCAATACTTGGATTTTGATGAAATCCCTTGGCAACCAAACATGCTTTGTAACGTAGCACTGTACCGTCAGCCTTAAACTTTATCCGATAAACCCACTTGCAGCCAATAACATTCATGTCTTTAGAAAAGGGAACTAAATCCCAAGTGTTATTACGTTGTAAAGCAGAATACTCTTCTTCCATAGTCTTGACCCATTGTAAATCTAAGAAGGCCTCACAAACAGTAGTAGGTTCCAAAGAGTTCACTAAAGCATGAGGAGAGGATATAGGAAGAAGTTTAGCCTTGGACCTGGTGAGCATCGGATGAACAGAAGGTTTAGGAACACAAGAAGGATGAATAGAAGATTGAGGAACACGAGAAGCTGGTGGAGATAACAAAGGAGGTGACTTCTCCAAAGAATGAGAGGATAAAGATGATGAGGATATAGGAGAAGAAGAGGTAGCAAAAGGTAAGGCAAAAGATAAAGAAGGAGAACTCGGAGGTTGTGCTACTGCAGAGGAAGGAAAAACAGGAAACGACTGAAAGAACAAAGTAGATGGACAATCAGGAGCAGTAGAAGTAACATGAGATGAAGAAGATGCAGATGGAAACAAACTAGGATAAGGAAACTTATCTGAATTAAAAAGGACATGGCGAGAAACATACACATGACCAGAAGAGTTTAAACACTTATAACCAGCATGCCGATGACTATACCCAATAAAGATACATTTGGTGGAATGAAAACTGAACTTATGCTTGGTATAAGGATGAAGATAGGGAAAACATGCACAACCAAAGGGATGAAGATGCAAATAAGAGGGTGATTTAAGAGATAGCATCTCAATTGGTGTGCAAAATTGGAGAGGAGCGGAAGGAAGCAAATTTATAAGATAAATTGCTGTTTGGAAAGCTTCAACCAAAAATTTAAGAGGCATAACAACATGGCTTAACAACGTGAGTCCCATTTCAGCTATGTGACTGTGTTTTCTTTCAACTACACCGTTCTACTGAGACGTATAAGGGCAGGTAAACCGAGGTTGAATGCCATGCAATTGTAAATAAGGTAGGAAGGCTTAAAACTCCCCTCCATTATTTGTTTGTAAAGCTTTGACCTTAGCATTATACTGAAGTTCAGCGAGTTTGTGAAATGTGGTAAACACAGACAAAGCATCAGATTTTAACTTTAGAGGGTATAGCCAGGTATAGCGAGTGTAGGCATCGACAAAGATAATATAGTAACGATATCCTTCCGTTGATAAAGTGGGAGAAGGTCCCCATATATCAGAATATACTAGTTCAAGTGGTCTAACTGTTGTGGTTTCACGATTAGAAAAAGGAAGTTGATGTAGCTTACCAATTTTGCAAGAGTCACAAAAGGAAAGAGATGACAAAGAAAATGGAATGTGAATTTTATTCAACACCAACCGTAGTACATTGAGTGAGGGATGCCCAAGCTTAGCATGCCACTGTTTGCACAAATTGCTAGTTTGGGCAACATTCACATTTATAGTAGGAGGAGCTGACTATTTACAAGTTTGAAAAGAAAAACTACCACATGAAGGAGATGTACTGCGTACAAAAGACCTAGGATGAAAAGAATGAGCTGAAAGCCTGGAATCATCAGAAGCAAAGGCTGAATTCAGTTAATATAGCCCATCCATAAGCTCCCCTCTGAGTAGCACTTGTCCGGTATTCTTGACCTTAATCACACAAGAATGAGAATCAAATTCAGCAATAAGATCATGATCCTTAGTTAATTGAGAGACACTGATTAGATTTTTCTGCATGTTAGGAACATGCAAAACATTAGGTAAGGTAATGTAAGACATAGGTTAAGAATGGGAATACAATTGTCCAAGGCCAACATTTGAGATTGACAATTTCTTACCATTTCCAACAGACACTTTGTCTCCACCACCACTATAAGGAGTATGCAATGAGAGATTTTGAAGATTAGTGGTAATGTGATTTGTTGCTCCAGAATCAACAAATCAGGATTGATTTGGAATAGATGGCTGACGGTCTAAAGGCTGTTGAGGAAAATGAGTATAGTGAACACTCTGGACCGAACCAACATCATTCATGTAGACCTCATTGGAGTCACTTAGGGAGGCTAGATAAGCTCTAGAATCTAACTGTTGATTCACTGGTGAATTACCAAAATTGTTTTGACTTGGAAAAGTACCAGATGACCTCTGAAAATTCTTATCAAAGCGATGATAACATCGATCTACTAGATGTCCTGGTTTGCCACACAATTGGCAATAAAAGCGTCTACCAGACTAACGGCCACGGCCGCATCCTCCTCGTGTACTAAAAGCACCTCCTCTTTGATTGTGACCTCCTCTCATGTGCTGAAAATTATTACCTCCTCATTTCTGATTATAATAAGTCAAATTGACTTGCATAGACGATGTAACAGAGTCAAAGTTAACCGTTGACTGTGCTAAGTTTTTAGAGGCTAATCTCTGTTCATGCATTAATAGCAAGTATTGGACCTTATCCAAATCTACATCATTCATCTGGTACGTCACCAAGCTAACTATAGTTTCGTAGTCATGATCTAAACCATTAAGAATTGCAAGAAGCAATTCTTTGTCATCTAAAGGTTCACCTATAGCAGTTAATGAATGTCTAATTGTCTTAATCTTGAGAATATAGTCGTTAATCGACAAGGCATCTTTCTTAACTAGCCGTAATTGCTGCTTAAGTTGAAACAATCTAGCAATAGTTTGCCTTGAATACAAATTCTCAAGTGTAGACCATACCTCAGCTGATGACTCGCAGTGTATTACCTGCGTGAGTACTTCTTTATCTATCGTTGAGAACAGCTAGCCAAGAAGGAGCTGATCCGATCGCAACCACGTCATATACTCTGGATTCAACATCGTTCCTCCAGCATCCTTACTGCTAGAATCAGCAACATACTTATGCGGTGGTGAAGCTTTATTCAAGAACGAAAACAAATCGAAGGCGCGAATTGTGGTTAAAACCTGTGCCTTCCAGAAAATATAGTTTTCAGAATCCAATTTGATAGGAATGAATTGAAAAGCTTTCGCAATCGCACCAAAATCAGATTGCGAAGAAAGAGAGAAGATAGACATTGAACGAGGTGGTGAAGTGGAGGAAGCACTTTGAACAGGTGAAGGATCCATGACTTACGTCTGTGGCTCTGATACCATGAAGCAGTATCAGAAAGTTTAAAAGAAAACTTAGGGCAGAAAGAGAGAGAGAGAAAAGAAATCAACACTCAATATTCACCAGTGAATCAAGAATACAAAAGTTAAGTAAACAACAAACTGAGCTGAATTTATATCCAGCGAGAATCCTAGCTAATGCGCCTAATCATAATGCTAATACAAAGCACGCAAACAGAAACTCTTATAGTAACATAACAACAAATAAACTTTACAATAAGCAACAACAAATACATCCTAACACTGAACACCCAATTCTCTCACAGCCCATAAACCTGGAAGCTATACAGAGTTGAAACCAAAAGAAATACCCTCTTTCACACACATCACATACTCGCACAAGATAGAATGAATACACAATGAAAGCTCTACCTCAAAGCCTACCTCCTAACCCCTATTTATATAAGCTATAGGAGCGGGAGTAACTACCTGACCGACTGCCCCTAAATGGTAGTCAAAACAAATCCGGTCAGCCTTCTAGAAACATACCCTTCTAGAAGAACTTATACAGAAAATAAACCTTGACATCTCTTTTACATTACAAACCCTAATCTAGTACAAATGCCTTTTAACAAATATTAATTTCATGATGCAGCTAAAGATACTATCAAACTACTCATTCTGTGACTGTTATCATGTTGTATTGTTAGACAATTTAAGCTTGAAGCTTTTTCTATAGTTCCAGTAGATGCATCGCCATCTGGACTTACATTTCTTCCCTTTTTTATGCAGCTTTTTGCTGTACAATTCCACTTGTTTGTCACTTGTGTTTTGTTCTTCAGTCGAGAGGGTTTCCGGAGAGCATGCATGAGAGCAGACATCAAATGGTATTTCCTCATACTTAAACAGATACAATAATCAGTCTCTGTTTTCTTGAATTGTGCATTATCTACTCTTTTATCTATTTTCTTGAAGAATTAGATTTAAGGTATAGGATTATTCAGAACGGCGGCTTCACTATGATTTTGTAAGCTTGCATCTGATTTATACTTTTGGGCGGTTCCCATTGGTCCCAATCAATTTCTTTTTGGAGTGAATTTCTGTAACCTTTCTTCTGCAGAATCTAAATCAACTGACCACGTTTGACATTTGCATTTGAGGAGAATATATAGAGGCTGTTTGATGATGGTGTCAAAAACTGTTTTCTAATTTTGAAAGCAGATAAAATCTGGACAATGCATTTGGTGAACAATTCAGTAAATATAGTGCCACAATCTTGAGGAAAACAAAAAAAGTTTTCAAAAATCACTGACATACAGAGAAATGAAAACTATTATGGAAGAAAGGTGCATTAAAAAATTCCATAATTATTTGTTCGGAAAGCAGAGAACATGAAGGAAACAAAAAACATAAATCATAACCAAACAGGTCCATAGTTTTGCTCTTTCCAACATCTTACATCCTTTTCTTGATCTCCAAAACTACATGTTTTCCAAATTGAAATTGGTACATGTTATAATCACACATGTAAAACATTAGTTTTTGTTGCAGTGATGGTGCTTCACTAGGAGAAAATGCAGCAAAGCTTTTGAAGGTAGCCTGGATGACTGTCCCATTTGGAATAGTTATTACAGTTGCAGCATGCATACTTGTCTTCTGGTGGAAAGAATTAAGTTATTCTGATCCTTATGCCCAAGCAATCTTGATTAATGGTAATCATCAATTATTATCAGACAGATTTTTTAATCTAATAACATGTAGTGTGTCAGCCATGCAATTAAGGTGCTTTTAACTTGAATCATTGTCTTTTATTTTCATTTTTGGTCCCAACATGAACATGGGAAGAAAGGATGGCAATGATTTTCGTTTACGTCAGAACTTGCGCTCTAGAACTCTTAGCAATATCATTTGGCATGAAATAGACACTTGCATTCATATCTTTAAACAATTTGAAACTTGAAATTGATTCATTTTGTTTGTCAGGTCTTGCATGCATTTTGGAGCTATTGGCAGAACCCTTGTATATTCTTTCCCAGAATATGCTTTTTCTCAGACTGCGGTTAATAGCAGAGACTGCGGCTACTTTTTCTCGCTGTATAACAACCTACATCCTCATTGTCAAGCAACCTGACTTGGTAAAAGTTCAAGTGGAATACCTTTGTGGTTTAAACTGATAATCTTTTTCTTACTTTCATTAGAACAGAATCAGAACCAAGTTGAAGAACTGTTTAATTCATTGTACATATTAAGCAGCACATGTGCTTTTCAGAATTATGGTTTTACTCTCATAAGTTTCAGCAGCTTAATGAACAGTTTTTAGCAACTAATATCAGTAATTCAATGTTGACCTGCAGGAGAAAGGGATTGTATTTGCTTTGTCACAAGCTGCATATGGAGCTTGCTTATTCATAAGTTATTGGGGCTACCACCTCTTTTTTCATGTATTTAACCATTCTGACCTTTTCCCTTTCAGGTATAATCTCCTTCCAGCATTATTTTTATAGGAACAAATACTCTAATTTTTGTAACAGAAATAAGAGAAAATGATTAGCTGATAAAAAAGAGAGAAAAACATATAAACACTTGTAGGTAAAGTATTAAAGTTCTGGTTTTTATTTCCACAGCTGAAGAACCTTTAACGTAGCGGTAGTAATGATCAGCACTATGAAAGCCGCAATTTAGTCCAGAGAATATGCATGACCACCCACAAATGTTATGTCAACTGCCTGCCCCTGGTTCATTTTTACTTGACAGTCATAGCTGCCACCATTATCATGTAGGCCACTGACAAGTCTGTGAATTTCTGAAGCTATAAAAGAATTGAGGAAGAGTGAAAAGGGGGGGGAAAAGAGAGATAGAAATTGGAGGGAGAATGGAGAGAGGAAATTGGAGGGAAAGAATTCAATATTATTTCCGTGAATGAATTCCCATCCTCAAGCATCTAAGCCTTTATAGGCGTTGCCTCTGGCGGTTACAGCCATCTTGAGAGCGTCTAAGGGTCATTACAACAAACCAAATCAGTTAGCTACTGCCTACTTGTAAAAGTTTTGAAAAATGACAAAATGGACCCTTAGGTCGTGACACTCCCCTACCCTTCAACAACATTCTTGTCCTCAAGAAGTCTTCTAAGTAGGCTGGTGGCTCTGGGGAACTTCTTCAACAGCTCTGGAATGTATTCCTAGGTGGTATGGTCGGGCTGGAAGTGCGACCATTGGACCAAAACTTGAATGAAGGGCACTGCACCTTGGTGTACCACTCTTCTGTCTAGGATAGCCCTAGGTTCCTGGTGTTCTTCCAATTCATCTTCGACCTCTAGTAGCTGCAGGCTCGTGGGTGCCCCTGGTTCAATGGATCTCTTAAGCAAAGAAACATGGAACACCACGGGATGGACATGTATCCCTTCGAGCAGCTTCAGTTTGTAAGCTACCTTCCCTACCTTAGCTTTTATGATATAGGGCCTGTAATACTTGGGGTTGAGCTTGGATATCGGTGTGGACGTGAAAGGCTATTGCAGAAATCTCCCCACCTTCTGACCCTTGTTCCTCTTCAAGAACTTCTGATGGTGGTTCCTCCTTCTCGTCTTCTTCTTCCTCCTTATCCAGCTCTTCTTCTTCGTCCCCGTCCCCTCCTTCCATGTTAAACAATTGTCTCCTACACTAATGCCCTTGACTATATTTCTCCCCGCACTTGAAACACGAACCCAACATTCTCCTCTGATCCATGGTGGTGCTCTTGTTTGTCACAACATTGGATCCCTCTTTTGGCCCTCCCGAAGCTACTACAGGCACCATAGCCTTTAAAGTTCCCCCACTGAAGGCCCTTCTCGTAGGAAACGACCTGGTCACAACCTTGTTCCTCTTGAAAATGGCTTCAAGCGTGAGTTCTTATAGCCTTGCCTTCTCTACTGCTTCCCTTACCGTGGCTGGCATCATCATTTTCACCATCGATTTCAACTCATCCTTAAGGCCGCTGATGAAACTAGAGATGAAGTATTGATCGGTGAGTGTGGGTTGAGCACTCCACATTAATAACCCTAATTCCTCAAACTTCTCCTGGTAATCAGTCACCGTCCCTTCTTGCCTCAACTTGTTAAACTCCTCAATTACGTTGGCCATATTTCTTTCCCCAAATTTAACACACATCTCCTCTGCAAAATCTATCCATCTCACCCCTATACCCCTGGATCTGGACCATCCTTGATACCAACAATCAGCCACATTGTTAAGATAGGCTGAGGCTAACGTGATCCGCTGGCTTTCAGGGACACTGTAGAATTGGAAGTACCTTTCACACCTATGGATCCACCATCTCGATTTAGATCCCTCAAATAGAGGTATCTATAGCCTTGGCAGAGGTCCTTGGTTAGTTCTAGGATAATTCAAGTCCCTTACCTGATCGTCGATCTCCTCCATGTTTGAATTATCAGCCTCCCCTGCTCCCTGAGGCCTCGGTAGTATTCCTTGTTTGGAAGTCTTGATCTTCGATACTGATCGAGGGGGGAACTCCGGTGGTAACCAGAATTGAGAGAGTGCGGACATCATGTTGATCATGTTGCTGATCCGTTGGTCCATCGGCTCCCTTTGTCGGGCCAATTCTCTCTACACGCCTTCTCAGGAAGCCGCCATGTCCTCTCGCAGCTCCTCCCTAATGGATCGTACCTCCTCTCTGCTTTGGGTCACCACTTCTTGCATCTGCGTTAGCCCGTACTCCATCGCCTCCATCTGATTCTCCAATTGCTTCATTCATGTGCCCTTTGCCATTTCGAATTCCGTCGTTCAAGCTTTTCTGATGATCGACTCCTACTCCGGAATTTCAACCTAGGACAACTGACTCTGATACCAATTGACAAGTCTCTGGATCGAGACTTGAATTTCCAAAGCTATAAAAGAATTGAGGAAGAGAGACAAGGGGGGAAAAAGAGAGAGAAATTGGAGGGAGAATGGAGAGAGGAAATTGGAGGGAGAGAATTCAATATTATTTCCGTGAATGAATTCCCATCCTCAAGCATCTAAGCCTTTATAGGCGTTGCCTCTGGCGGTTACAACCATCTCGAGATGGTCTAAGGGTCATTACAACATAACTGAATCAGTTAGCTGCTGCCTACTTGTAAACGTTTTGAAAAATTACAAAATGGACCCTTAGGTCGTGACAACCACCTGAACCTATGTCTTTATTTCATGAAGCTCTAATCTTCTAGGTCATAAAATCTTATCCTATGTCAATCTGCAAGATATTTATCACATTTCACAATTATACCATATACATGGAATAGTATTAATGCCGCCTCACTATTATTGATGTCTGGGTACTTCACTCTATCTAACAACTACGTCATACACAAAAGCATAGTATTATTGTCACCTCATTGTTATTGACTTTCATGGAAAGCCTTGCTTGTTTGGATTCTGTAACTATTCATTTATCGTGTTATTTACATTTTTATTAGTGTTTGATCAGCCTTATGCAATAATTATTTTATCTGTCACTTCCTGATTGTTTTGAGGTGATACCTTGTTTTGTATTCTTTCAGTTTTTTTTTTTTTTTTTTTTTACTTTTTTAGGTGATAACATATACTTTTACAGAGCAGGATATATCATGGATTATGATAAACCACTCTCAGACATGTGTATATTGTTTACTCTTCAATCGATTCAAAAATTAATCCTTCAAGAAGGAGAAAAGTTTGTTCTTGTATGGTTGGATACACCATATAATCAAGCAGTATATGGTCTTGTTGATAAATTAGGTGAGAGTTAATCCAAGCATTCTGTGCCTCAGATTTTGTAATTTTCTTCTGATATCTAATTTAGAGTTCAAATAAAATTGATTTTAATGTAAATCTATTTTGGCTAAGAAAAAGATCTATACCTGAATTCTGCCGTTGATGTTTTCCAATTTTGCTAAAATAGACAGTCTCTCGCATTGCAGGGAGCCTGGTGGTGAGGTTGGTTTTTCTTCCCTTCGAAGAAAGTTCATATACCACTTTTGCAAGATTGGCATCAGGTTTATCTCTCTTCCTCTTTTTTTTTTTCCTGTAGTAATAGTTTGCACCTATCTCTCTCTCATATAACATGTAAGTTGTGATTATTTTTATCTTAAAAATATAAAGATGCCATCAATGATTGTGCAATCTCTCTTCTATTCACTAGCAATTTTGTACTCGACCTCTCATTTACAGTGGCATCTATTAAGTTCATGCATTTTAACTTACATGTTGTGCTTTGATTCTTGTAAATGTTTAATCATTAATCATTAATGTATTTCAATCAGCTGGTTATTCTGATCTATATCTAACTTTAAAAACAATTTTAAGAATAAATTAATTGTCTTCTTACTTTATTGGGCCATTATGTCAAATGCATATACCTTTTATATTTTCCAATATATAAGTTGTCATATATGTAGCTTTTTTAAAATGTAAATCTCTCCACAAAACAATGACATTCTCTGATTTCTTTATATTGTATCTTTGTGTATTTTCAACTCTTAACCTTCTCGTTATAATGTAAGAGTCAAACATACTTGTAACATTTTGATAACTCTCTAATCTAATTTAAATCAATGAATAAATCTAAGTGTTATATCCACGCTGCAGTTTATAGAATTGCATTGTAAGTTAAAGAAAGTAAACTTAACATTATATTATTTGTTAAAATAACAAAAAGAATCAACAAATTTAAAAATTTAAAACAAATCCATGCATGGCATGAGGCAAAAACTAATAACGTGTTTTTTTCCCCCCCCTATTGATAAGTCAACATGTATAAAGAAACAAAGAATGCCAAAAGGGGGCAAACCTTATACAAAAGAGAAACAAAAATACCCATTTAATTCTGTATATCATCTACAAAGCACACTGAAGGCTCAAAAGAAAAGGGTATCTTCCCCCATAAATAAGATATTTTAAGTTAGTTATTTGTTCTCTCTCATAGTAGATGCTCAAGCTTCATGGTATTCCATCAATAAGCTAAGAAGTTTGTATTAAGTTACTGTATCCAGGCTATTTATTGTATCATTGTGCAGCTTACCTTCACATTGATGTATACTGTTTATGGTATATTTCCAAATTCTTTGGTTTTATATTATTATATAATCCACTATTGGGTGGAACAAAAATAAAATGGTTGTACTTACCCTAATAAAATAAAATAAAACGGTTGTATTACCTTATACTATCTTGCAAAGGGGAAGATCTCGCTTGATTTTTACTTTATCAATTTATAAATTTATTTCTGTCCATAAGTGGTAAAAGTTGTTTTCTTGGCAGCGGAAGGTTCACCCAAAAGCTCAAAGTTACAAAGTTGTCTGACTGATGCTCTCAAGCTGGTTTTGTTAATTGGTATCTTTTTTCTCTTAGTTTTAACTTATAAAATGTTTTTTTTTTCCTTTTGTATATTTGGTTTCTATTTGACATATAAAGTTGCTTAGGCCCAATATTCAGACAGACTTTTTCTTGTACAAAGTATTAAACATAAATTATGTGTTCCTTCAATAAGTAAATGTTGTAACTGAGACATGATTTGAGAAAATATGTAGGGTATGCCTGCTGGCATTGTTTTCCAAGCCATATTGGATGCTTGTTAAGTCTTGTGTGACACTTCATAATTTAATTATCTTGGTTCATGTATGAGAAGCATCTTTTTAGATTGTTTGTATCCTTAGTCATACCTGTATATGGTATAGACAGCATATGATAGATGTGTAATTTTTTCCTGTTATCAATTTCTGGGGCACGTTGGGTCTTTTCTTACTTTTGCATCATCATCTCACTTTGTGGATATGAAGCTATTTACCTGGGCATAGAATGTTTGCACTTCTTAGATGGAATGAACAGGCACGCCGCTATTGTGGTCTTTGTTTCTTTATCTCTCCGTCACTATAATTTTGCTTCTCTATTCAATACCATGGGTATCAATAGAACTGGTTGAGAAAATTTAATGCTTTAACTTTTTACTATGTGTACAAGTGATTAATTAGATTACAAATAAAGTGGCATGACCTTTTTCCCGTGACATATTCATCAAAAAAACCCATACAGGTGCACAAAACTATCCCATTGTTGTCCCCAAAGAAGAGTCTCAAGAATCAATTGATGGAAATTGTTGACCAATAATTCATTTAGAAGGCTAAGTTGTTAGAGAGAGGGGTGAGGGGGAGTAGAGTCAGTAGACTTCATTATTTATGTTCTGAAGAATTTCCCACATGTACACAATCTTCCATATATAAGCCAAATACATGCAAGTATTGTAATTATCAGGTAGGCTTTGATGTTTGAGATGTGAATTATTGCATACTTCAATACCAACTCATTTAAAAGATTAAGATTATAGAGTGGTAAATTTATTACTTATTTTCACAGCATAATCTTCCACAAAGCCCAGGAAAAGATTCAAACAATTGCATGTTAACTAATTTTTCTTCCCTTCTACACCTTGAATAGACCTCCACTCCTTTCCCAACAGATACAGTTTTTGGTATCTTCACAATAAACTGCCAACCAAACAAAAAGATTACTTATGGAATTTGTGAACCTGATACTTGAAGGGAATAAGGTATGTGAGCACAGTATCAAATATGTGGACTGCAAAACTAATACTGCCAGTTATGGCACGTCGCCTGAATTTAACACAAAAGGCTAGTACTTATCATTCTGAAGCAGATAAACAACTGCTGAGTGTGTCTTATGTACTCTCCCCATGTTAGCACAAAACTGATTCTAGATGAGTGTGGGCGTAATGAGGTGGCATGAGTTGCTAATGGATCAGTTATGGATAAAAACCTATGACACAGGTTCAAACTGGTGCTGGAATGATGTCATGGCAAGGGTGTAAGTTTTGGAACAGGAAGAAGCAGAGGGACAGATTGCATGTCATATGCTTATATTTTGTTTTTTTTTTTCTTTGCTCTGAAATTCCTGCTGGTTATGATGATTTCTAAATTCAGTAATTTGCTTCAACTGCTTCCTTCTTTTCATGGTTTTCAGAATCCAAATTTGTCTTGTAGGGCTTGTGGTTATGGCATTTGGTCCAAGCTATTCGTACTCTCTCATCAGATTATTATATGGCGAGAAGTGGAGTGATGGTGAAGCATCATCTGCCCTCCGATATTATTGCATTTACGTCATTGTTTTAGCTATTAATGGTAATAATCTTGCATTATTCTGCCTAATAGATATATCTGCCAGCCTTAATAGCGATCATTTCTTACCCCTGTAAACTTGATCTTTATATATGCAAATCACACCATGCTGCTACCTTTTATTAGTCATTTCTCCTGTTCAGCCTTCTATTTGGCTCTTGGTTTTGGGAGGGTTCTTCGTATAAGGGTTAAAGGGTGTCCTGATTCCTGAATGCAGAGACTCCATGCTTTGTAAGGGTTAGGATAGAGTCATACTTGTATGCAGCCTTCCCTTTAATTGTTCTGCAAAGAGGCTGTGAAACTGTTTTCACAACTCCAAAGCACGACCTCCTAGTCAAATGGAGCAACCTGACCGTTGCTACCTCATATGCTATATATTTTTAAACTAAAACAGGTTGAGGACTAGTGAAGAGGGTTTGAGACAATCTTCATGCATGGAGGTTAGAAATCAAACTTTGAGTGAGTCATCTCCTTAAAGTAATAGCCTATCACTCTAATGGTCTATATATATATATATATATATATATATATATAGAGAGAGAGAGAGAGAGAGAGAAGCGTTCTTAGAAAATGAAGAAACAAATTGAAAATTAGTCTTCCTCTAAACTTGCTCTGATGGTGGATTGTGTAGAGTTTAACAGTCCCATAGGATGATAAAATTTACTTTTCCATATAAGATAATTGCAAAATTTCTGTTGGTGTACTCAAATATGCTATGTTCCTGTTATTTTTTTTGAAATACATCAATTCATCAAGTGTCTGCAAACATTAAAGAATCCATGAACATTCATTGGAATTAAGGCTGATTTTACTTATTGACCAAGTGATCATGGTGCATCCATTGAAGTTATACATGTAATTTAGGTTTTTATTAAAATTTGAAGCAAGAATGATTCCCATGAAAAAGTGTAATTATGTGGAAATAATAATATTTAGTGTCATGCCCTGTGACAACTACTACAAAAAATCTAAATTCTTTCACTCTAATTTGTAATATCAGGGACATCTGAGGCATTTCTTCATGCAGTTGCAACAGAGAACCAACTCAAGCGTTCAAATGACTCCTTGGTTGTATTTTCATTGATCTACATTATAATGAATGTCTTGCTGATACAATCAGCTGGTGCTGTTGGATTAATTGTTGCAAATTCCTTGAGTATCCTTACCTCTGTCTTGATGGCAACTTTTGTTTTGCTCCTATTTAGCATCAGTTTTTCTCATTTAAGTTGTTTGGCCTGATCTCTACTTTCTTCTATAGGGTTCCCCCCCCCCCTTTTGCAGTTAATTTTGTTGGGATATATAATCCCATGAGGACACCATGCAACTCTTTTTTCACCATGCACTTGCATAGGCAGCTCATAATTTTCTAGGATTAGCCAGCTGTTTGCTTGGTTCATAGGTGTTCTTATAGTTCTTAGCAGCTCAAGGTAATAACCTGGACCATGTAGGCTGTGACCCTAATCATTTCAAAGAAGTGGATGGGTTCCGTTGAATAATTCTTCATATGATGGCAAGAAACATATTTGTATCCAAGGGAGTATTGTCAGTCTTTTGCAATAATTATGTTAGAGGGACATTAATCTCAATGTTAAGCATCTAGAGGTTCTGAATTCCAGTGCTCTATTTAGTACTATTGTTTTGCAAATCCCTCGAGGTTTTTGTATTTCATATTGTCTTCTTCAGTTTCCTTATATTTTGAATTGTTATTCACAAGGAGAAACATGCATAACTATGAATGAACTGTACCAAAACTGAAACAGTTGCAGTAAATAAGTAAATATATGCTGCACGATAGTTATACATGTAGGAATTATGTTATTTGTGTGTATATTTTATGTTTAGTTTGGGCAGTGGTAGGGGCAGTTCCGTGCGTGTAGTCTATGAAGTTATTCTTGTTGAGATCAAATTTCATGGTCTCCTTTCTTAACTCTCATGAAGATATGATTTTTAGGATTATTTATTCGGCGGTATTCATCAAGCATTATTTTAAGGTATGACATTTGCCATTGCAAACTACTTACACCTTTTCCCATATCACAGTGGTAATTGGCATCTCTCCTGTGGTCAAGTTTTACAAATTTGATGATGTGAGTATGGAATATCTTTACACTGAATTTGACTTTCATGATTTACCTCTCCACAGGATTCAGCCCCGTTTTCCTTTCTTAGTTGCTTACCTTCTGGTTGGGCAGTTTTGTTGTTTTCTGGGATAGCCACTCGAATTTCTGAGAAAATATTTCTGGATCAACTGAACTTCTGGCCAACATTTCTCATCCATTTCTCTGTCGGATTAACTTGCTTCTGTATATCATCCTTAGTAATGTAAGTATAAATTGGGCATGTCTTCGGTTTATAGACTACAGTTTTCAATTTTTTTCATATTTATTTTTAATTCTTGTGAAGTAAAAAATATACTGGTTCTTTTTTCATATCAATAGCTATCATCATGAGAGGCCTTTTATCAACAAAATCATACGCTTCCGTGAGCATGCTGACTGAGAAGGAACAGAATTTTTTGTACACGATCGGAGGTCAAGGTACGTCCATTGTGGTACTCTTCTAGCTCTATCTTACTTGTAAGGCAAAAAAATGAATAAAAAAAAAAACATTTCTTTCTCATCGTTTCTCTTTTTAGATATATGATGGGACATACATAGCCTTCTTTTGCAACTAAGACCAAGAAAAAGGGGTAGCCTTAAAAATGGAAAGTCAATTTGTTCTTATAGTACGGGTTTGCTTTGGCAGAGGAGGAACAAAATATCCCACCAGCAGTAGAAAAACAGAGTCTTCCCGTATTTTGTTCACTATTGTTGTGAAATTTTATGATTAATTCATTCTTGCCTGGCTTCACGTAGTAGAATTAAGCCTTCTTGATATATTGTTTACGATCAAATTATTTGTGTCTTTTGAAATTATGCATGCATGGTCTTTCCAGTCTTCATTTGTTTCTTGCATTATGAGGGTTGCATTTTAGGCATCTGTCGAGAAATTTCCATTGTATGAATTTTTTAATTTATTAGTGATATATAATTGCCGATATAGTCATAGATAGAGGTGATTGATGAGCTAGAAAACTTAGAATTCATGGAGCCATATATGATTGCATTTAAAATGACAAATAAATTATTGGAGGAAATGGAGAATTACCATTCTTATCTGGGTAAATTACAGTTGACTCTTTGAAATGAAGGTTCAGTGAGAAAATAGTAGTAGTGCTCCTACGTTAGGAAAACTCATTGTATTTTGCCCACTCAACAAAGAAATAGCCTGTCAAACCTTTTAAAATATTCAAAATGCCCGTCTCTCTCCAACCCTAATAAACGACGACTAGGTTGCAGAGCTGCAACCCTTTCATGGCAGATTTCACCCAAATTCGGTGGCAGTGCTTCATGGCTGTGAACATTAACAAAAATATAATTTTAGTTTATATTTACATATATATTTAGATTTTTGGAAAGTATCTTTATCTTTTATATTTATATGGTTAGAAAATATATTCTCCGTAAGAGAGAAACGGAGAGAGTATAATTGTAACAAGGGGGAGGCCTCTACAATTTTGGGAAAGAACGGGTGGCGGTTATAATTTCACTAAACCTCGGGGTGCCAGCTGTAATTTAGCGCCCTTAAATTTTGTTTTTCTAAAATGAGGTTTTTGTGTACTAGAGGACTGATGGAACGTAGGTCGTGGTGAGTCTCAGCAAAATTGGGAGCCAAAGCGAGAAGTTTTAGAAGCAATGCAGCAGAGACAGAAACTGGCACAGATGTTTTATCAGAATTGCTCAAAAGTGATTGATTGGCACTTTTGAATTTGGAGTTGAACTACGACACCTTTTTGTTTTATTGAATTTTGAAGTTACACATGATGGTTTTGGTAGACCCTTTCTAGGATATTCATTGGAGAAGAAACCCCATGTAAACTTGGTGTGTAATGGATGTTTTCAAAATAGTGCTATTTTACATTAATTAATTAATTTATTATTATTATTTGGATAAATTTCACAAACTACCTTTGAAGTTTGCTTAAATTGCACTAATCTTTCCTGTGTTTTTAAAAATAGCACCAACCTCCCTAAAAGTTAGTTATTGTGTATCACATAGCCCCTTGTTATTATGTAACAGTAGTTAATTTTATTAAAAATTCTAGAATAGCCCTCTAATTAAGAAAACAAAAAAAAAAAAAAACTTGGTGGTGGGTTGGTGATGGCTATCAGCCACCACAACAGGAACCTAGATTGAAGAGAGTGATCATTCTGGAATCTGACATTGTGGGTAAATCAATCAAAGATTATAAAATTTTGGTGTTTTTTTTTTATTGTGATTACTAAATTTTAATTCTTTATAATATGATCACAAATGTTTAAATTTTTTTGCAATGTTGTTAGATTTAAAATTTTTTGGCAATCCCTCTCATCGAGTTGGTGCGGTGATGTAGCAAACAATAAAATCTATATGCGGATTGTGTATTAACTGTTAATGAGATGCTACATGTATCAGTGTAAACTCTCTCTCTCTGTTTTCTTGTGTTCGTCTGTGGCTTCTTCTCTCTTTTTTATCGCAGTTCGCTGCCCGTTGCAGTTACCGTCGACGTCTCCATTGCTGTTGGTCTCCGACTCAGCCGCCATCATCGCCTTTATCGCCGTTCACCACCGTTGCAGCCACTGCTACCTCCACCATCAATGCTTTTGGTCGCGGTTCACTGCTGTTGCATCCACTGCAACCCTCCATCTCCCCCCCCCCCCCCCCCTCTCGCTCTCTGTGTGTAATTAAGTATGCAGCAGCAGTAGCAGTGGTAATGAGATGCTTAATTTGCACACTAATTAATTAAGGAGCACCAGCGCAATCGCATTGCCACACTTCGATATATATATATATATATATTCGTGTCCGATTGATCCGTAACCTACTCCAGCCGACTCCTTCTGTATCTATACTAATGTATATATACAAACTCCTTCGATTCAATCTTCTACTCTTCTCTGTTCTTTGCTCTCTGCTCTGGACCTCCATTAGTAGTTACAGATATGGCCAAGCTCATCATCATCCTCTGCAGGGTTTGCATTGCAACGTCGGCCAACAGCGATGGAGGCAAATGGGGATGGAGTCGTATGCGGCAAGTAGAAGGAGAGAAGAAGCCACGGGCAAAAACGAGAAGACACAGAAAGATGGGAAAAAAAGGGTTTGCACTGACATGTGATATCTCATTGGCAGCTATTGCACAATCAACATGTAGATTTTACTGCGTGCCACATTAGTGCCACATCACTAACTTCAACGAGGGGCTTCTTGTCAAAAAATTTTAAATATGATCACATTGTAAAAAATTTCAAACATTTGTAATCACACTTGTAAAGAATTAAACTCTAGTCGCCTCGATAGAAAAGGCATCAAAGTTTTGTGATGTTTGGTGTGATTTTGTTAGATTTTCAAAATATATATATATTTTTAATTAATTTATTTGTTTTCTTTTTTGAATTAGTCTAAGTTGAATAAGCTGGCCATATATTTAGGAATAATTAGTTATAGTTGAATTGTGTCATGGGCTGTTTAAGTTGTGGATTTTGCTTTGTTATTTAGTAGGAAAGTAGTTGTAAGTTAGCTGTTATATGTTATATATTTCATGTTGCAATGAAAATAAACATTAGAATTATTTTTGCAACAATAGGTCATGAACATTGAAGGTTTCTGCTCCTTTTAATGAGCTGAAAATTTATGTTTCTTTTTTCTCTCCTTAACTCAAAATAGATAGATAAAAGAGTATTGTCACCATGACAGTATCAAAGTGGTATCAAAGCCTGGCTATGGAGTAACGGGTGGAAAACTTGAAGAAGATCATTGAAATAGTTGTGGGCATGGAGAGCTCTTACGAAAGCTGACAGAGACACTCGAAAAGCTTAGCAATAGGGTTGGAGAAATTGCCAAACATACCCAAGATGCTGCTAACCATCCTAGTGTATCAAACAACATGCCACATGCTCGACGAAATGCTGAAGAAGGAAAGAGTACTAGTTCATTTTGTTCCAAAAATCGTAAAGATCAATTTCCCTCGCTATGATGGGAAGAGCAATCCTACCATCTGGTTGTTCAAGGCAAAGCAATTCTTTCAATTACATGAGATTCTCATACCTGATCAAGTTGCTTTGGCATCATTCAATTTAGATGAAAATGCTATCTGTGATATCAATTGTTATAGCAAGAATTGGACACAGTCTCGTGGGAAGAGTTTGAAGATAGGCTAAACTTAAGGTATGCACCAAGTTAATATATGGATTTCTTTGTTGAATTAACTCGATTACAACAAATTGGTTCAATACAAGACTATCATGATAAATTTGAGAAATTATTGGCTAAGGCAGACCAATGGAGCAAATCCAACAAGTCAATTGTTTTGTGGGAGGCTTCAAAGAGTCTATTCGAACAAATGTTCGGGCTAATAAACCAACTATCTTGTCTTCGGCTATTGTGTTGGTCCGGTTATACGAAACCCGTGATTTCACCTCATCCAAAAGTTTGTCCACGGGTGATGAAGTTCAAACTGGTCTGACAACATCTTCAATCAAGAAATTAACTATAGAAGAAATAGAGGACATAAGGAAGAAATGATTGTAATGAAAAATTTGATCTTGAACATTATTGCAAAAGGCTATTCATGATTCAAACTTGCTTGAATGGTAGTGAGGCAAACAAGGAAATAGACATTTCTGGTGGAAGTTCTGAAGTTCTATCACCACTATAGTTGATTTTTTTTTTCAATGGGGTGGGAGTTGTTATGATCTAAAAAAAAAAAATTATTTATTTATTTCTCTTTTTGAATTGGTTTCACCTAAATAAGTTAGCCATGTATTTAGAAATAGTTAGTTATGGTTGAACTATGTTATGGGTTGTTAAATTATGGATTCTGTTTTACTATTTAGTAAGGAAGTAATTGATAATTAGCTATTATTTTTGAACATTGAAGATTTCTGTTCTCTTTAATGAGTTAAAAATTTATATTTTTTTCTCTCTTTAATTCCAAATAGGTAGAGGTAAGAGTACTGTCTCTATACAATTATACCAAATTTACCACTGACATTGCATTTGGGTTCATATGTGTGTATTCATATGTGTGTGTATATATATATATATATATATATTTGCCATGATTTTCAATGACGCACAAAGAGAGGACCTTATGCATCTTAATCCTCTCCAACCAGCATTGCAAATCTACCACAACACCTTCACCTCAAATCTATTGATTGACCAAACCATCTGGTCATCTGGGCTTCGATTGTAACCCACATAGGTTTGACTCTACGAATAACATACAAAAAGAAGAAGAAGAAGAAGAAAGAAATAGAGGAGCAGAGAGAGAGAAAGAGACATTAGATGGATTGGTTTGGTGGCGAAAGACTAGTGGTCAATCCTAGACTTTTTGCATTTTTTTTTTTGTTTTTGGGTGTGTGAGAGAGATGAAAGAAGAGGAAGGGGGAGGAGAGAGGAAGAGTAGAAGAATTAATTTAAATTTAAAAATAGTCAATTCTTAAAGAGTGTTATAGTGAAGGTAGTTGTGTACCATTTGTAAAAAAAAATACATGAATGAACGGTTGGCACTATTTAAATAAACTTGAAAGGTGGTGGTGAGTAAAATTTTACCATTATTATTTAGGAGATGATTGAAGGCTGTGCATTATTATTTCAAAACCCAAAGGCAAAGGGCTAATTATTGGTTTTGCTTTGCATTGCATTGCAGGTTTCCTTAAATTTCGTTTTGTTTTTATTTTGTTTCTGTTATTTACTCTTTTTGTTTTTACTGTTGTTATATTAAGTCAGCAACTCTGGAGATTTTTCAAATTCTCTCTTGAAACATGTAGTAATTTTTTGTATACTCCAAAACAATTTTCAAAAATCATTCACTATGATATTAAACGTGGCCGTTTGATTTATTATTTATGCTATTTCTTCTCTTATGTGTTTTTCAAGTTTTAGCTACGGAAATCTTATAACTATTAAAAGCATGTTTGATAGTATGAAAAATATTACATCCAAGGAATTAGATTTCATTTTTGGTGTTTGATATATTATATTTTGTATGAAATTAAATTTTATGATACAATCATTAAAATATGTTTTTGCCTCTTTTTCATGAAAATTTCATTTAAGGGAAATGATTTTTGTTTTTCATATAAGTTGAAAAATACTTTTCTTTCTAACTAAATGCTATCAAACACACCCAAAAATTGGCCTGAAAACTTAACCACTTTCTTTCTATTCTATCCCAGTAATTGGCGTGTTATTTTTATATATAAAAACAAAGGAAAACGTCATTATGAGGAAAACAAACACTTGGTACTATTATAGGAAATGAAAACATCCTTGTTGTTTCCGAATTAAAAAAAAAAAGAACATTTAGTACCCTTTCTTAGGTATCAAATAAGACAAGGAAACATATGGATGGATGGAATGGGTGCTGTGCTTTGCTTGGCTTTGCTTTCTCCACTAAAACCCAAATTTCAAGCATGCAATGGATTTCAGAGAAGACTATAAGGAAAGTTGCATGCACCGCCTGTCTCCACCACTGTATGCGACGATCGACTCGATACTCTCTCTGCAATCTGCCACCCACCCACCTCCCCCGTTTATTTCCAACTACTGATTCTCACAAGATTTTCCTTTTGGCTCCATCCACTCTTCTTCCTCTCTAGTAGTTTTATTTAATTTCCCATATTTTCTACCTTTTTGGGTGAACCGTTGTTCATTTTTCCTCCGAGTTTCACTCACTATTGCCCCGGCCATGAGCCCAAACTTTGTGGGGGGGTTAGTTTGGTGTTTCGTTGCTTAAGTTACATTGCAAAGGGCTGTTCAAGTCATTACAAAATACTCTCTGATAGTATCATTAATTTTTGAGCTTTAAACTTTGCTTAAACGTGGTGAGTGGCTATTGAGTCTTTAGCAAAGCACAAGTGAGTGATGTGACGACACACCTGAATTCGAGACCTCTATTCTATTCTCCGTTGAAGCCTAATTCATGCTTTTGAACCATATTGTTTATTTTGTTCTTAGAAAATAGTGGTATTTCGTCTAGAAAGTTCTTTTTTAGAATTAAAAAATGGTTTATTTTTTTTGGGGGGGGGGGGAAATAGAAATCATAAATAGGCCAATGGATATCATTTTCTCAGTCCCGCAACTAAAATAAATGAGTGGATACACTTAGAGATGCCATGGGGTGGGTTTGATTTGAGTCACGACAATTAGGCTTTTCATGAAAAAGATAAGAAAAAAAAAAAATTGTTTATCTGTGCATGATCACGTAAAACACACAGTAACTAATGTCCATTTTAATCCTGATTAGTAATGATTAAAACTTAATTGGGCGACAACCCACTAAGCTTCAAACCATATATATGCTTATCCTTTTGCTCAAGGGGTGCCAGCCGTAGGAGTTATTTTTCACTACCATTTTGGCTCATTTGGTGCACATCACTATTTAACTTTTAATTAGTTGAGCTTTAGTGCAGTTGTAAGATTGTTTTATTGTGAGTTAAAAAAGGGTTTACTTTTAAGCCACCAAATATTCTTTTTGCTTAAGTAAGGGTATGGCTGTGTATAACAAACCTATTTTAATTTCATATATTAATTTTTTATTTTTATTTTGTTATTGATGAGAAATTACATGTACTATTTTTCAGGTGTATATTAGATAAGTTTATTTATTACGTATAGTAATCCATAAAATACGTAAATTAGATAAGTACATAAAAAAATCTATGTATAAATTTATCAAAAGAAATTTGAATCTTAATCCATAAAGAGAGAAGACAACTAGTGATGTTATGACTTATGATCATGACTTGTTATACATGATTGGTTTAGGGTCTCTATGACGCGTCTAAGTGATTAGATTGCATTAATTGTACTGTAGCTTAATTAACCAAAAGGTAAAACCCTAGAAGCCAGAGGACCAAAGTGTGAGGTCAATGTGATATGTGGAGGTGTGATGAATAGGAAGGGTATAACAAAGAAGAAGCAAAGTGATAACAAATGAAGGGGGGTTTTGTGTTTGTGGGTTGTCCTCCAAAGCCACAACCATGAGTACTATCCCAACAGCTGCTGCGTTTGGTAATTATAAGCTTTGAAAGCTTGAAAGGGGGATGAATTGAGGGGAGAAAAATGAAGACCTATGATTAAAGATGTGGACTACATCTCTGCCCTGGAGTTTTAAGGCAAAGCATCCAACAAAACATATTTCAAAAGTTGAACAAAAGACTTCCATTCTAGTAAAACAACATCATGATAATGATGATGATGATGATGATGGGGTTTTGAGTTTTTCTTTTGCATTGAAGGCTCGACTCCTCCTAATTCTCATTTGGGTTTTCTACCTTTTCTTTGCTTCAAATTACAGAAATCTTTGAGTGCCTATTTAAGTGTCTTTGATGCCAATTTCCCTTCTTTAATTTAAACAAAGTTAGAATGGCATGCATAAAAACTAAAAGCTCTTCTCTTGGTATAATGTAATTGTTTAATTTAACATTCAAGACTCTGTTTTAACCAAGCAAATATGTGTGTGTGTGTGTTTTCGAGGGGAGGGTACAATAGTAATTAGACATGTGGGCATAAGAATAGTTAAAGAATCAGCACCCACAGCCAAACCAGACATACAAAGGCCCTGTGGTATTGGAATTTTGACCAACATTTTCTTCCACTGCCACTACCCATTATAAAATTATCAAAGTGACTGGGCTTTTGACATTTATTGGAGCCTAGTGACTAGCAAACACTTGATTTCCTTCATTTTTATTAACTAATGAATCACAAACAGGGCAGAGCCTTGGAAAGTACAATTAAATATTTAGATTAAATTGAAGACTTTGTAAAAGAAATGAAATAAAAATTTCTTGTCAAGAAAACCAAGAATCAAAAGAGGCGCCTTAGAAATATTTGAAACTCATTTAGCAAAATGAAAATTAAGAAAAAGAAAGAAAAATTTAAAACTTGTGAACATAATATAAATGTGTAAGGCATTGAAAAAGGCCTATATATAGAGAGTATAAGTAAGAGATTGTCCCCTAATGTTACACATTTAATTCAATCACACCTATTAGTGAAATTAAGATCAAGTTGTGACTTAAATTTATTGACATTGATCGCGCTATTGTTATACTTTTACTAATAGAAATGCCAAGATATCTATAACTAATTTGATGGAATTGAAAATTAAGGACAAAAAAGGTCAGATTGGGGGTGTAATTTGGGGAAATTCCCAACACCCACCTCCCTTGTTAAGTTCTATTCCTTTTCTACTATCTACTTTAGAAGGTCTAAATCATTTGGTTGTCTATTTATGATATGATGAAAAATAAGTGGAGATGGAGGTGGAGATGGAGATGGAGATGGAGATGGAGATGGAGATGGGTTTAATACTTGCCCTCCCCTCCTCTTAATTGTATTTTCACACTAAAGCAACTTTATTTTTGACAACAACAAAATGATAGAACATGACATGCAATGATGTAGATGGGGGCCAATTTTGAAACCCTCTTTTTGTGTTTCATCAAATCCCTTTGATACACAAAAGACTCTCTCTCACACACACACAGTTAAGGGGAAAAAGGTTTCAAATTTGTGATCATTGTAATAGTTCATTGATCACATGCATGCCTTCATTATCCTACAAATTAACTTAAAAGCAAAGCATTGCTTAGCAATAAAAATTTAGGGTTAGATGTTATCCTTATCCAATCCCTACACTTGTTGATCATCATCCCTGCAATGGGAATGGAGCGTGGCCACACGCGAGTAAGAAGAGAGTGGGGGAGTCACACCTTTCTCCTCCTCCTAAGGAAAGAAAGAAAGAAAAATTTTGACTTTAGATGATAGGCTTGTCACATGCCCATTTCACTCACCTTCAAAACCTAATCATTTTGCCCTCCACTTATTCCTTTCAATTGTTACATTGACATGAAACCCAGAAAAAAAAGAAAAGAAAAAATTGAAACTAATACCAGCCCAGCCCAATCGTATTGTTTAGGCCAATTTTTGTGTCTTTATATACATCTATTTGTATCTATGTTGTCGGTCAATGAATGTCAATTACATGAGATTTTAAAGTTTTTAATTAACAAACATGTAATTTTTACTTAAACTTAGCACTTTATTAATTTGTTAGTGAAAATGAAAATTCAAGTGCATTGCACGATATATTAAATTGTAAAAAAAAAAATAATATTATGTTGATCAAGCAAATAGAGAGACAAAAGCAATTTGGCATTATTTTGTTTTAATTATTATTAATTATAGGTCAGAGTCTATAGACGTAGGATTGGGCCCCAATAGGCCCATCCAAGGAGGGCCCAATATCTGGAGCACCATCATTCTCTGATGTGCCCATCACCACCAGCAATATGAATCTCCATTTTCTTATTCCCTTTGCAACTTAGATTTTATTCCCACATTCTTTCAATTAGCCGTGTACACGTGGCCCAAACAGTGCCCACTGGGCATTTTTCATTAAGTTACCATTATATTATTGTCTACACCTTAAGTTACACAATTATGTAAGAATGTCCAAAATGCTCTTGAGTCTCACTGTGAAGCAAGTGAGGCGCAGAATATTTTGGACATTTTTATACCATTGTGTAGTCCAAGGTGTACATAATGATGTAAGAGTAACATTTTTTTTAATAAAATTTACGTCAATGACATGTTCTTTTTTTTTTCTTTTTGTCCGTTATAAAAAGAATGATATGTTTTTAAAAACATTAATAAAATGATACCAACTAATATAAATGGAATTTTCAATCGACCCACAAATTCTTGTAAGGCTTAAATATATAATATTTAAATTTATCGATATTTTGTATAATATAAAAAATATAATGCATAATATAATATTTCCTTTTTCCTATTTTGTATGGCGCTGTCTCAGTCTGTGTTGAGACCACGATATATTAATTAATATTATTATTTATAAAATCTAAGTAGCCATCTACATGAACAGAACAGAAGTGATACTGTTTGGGTGTTGATGTTTACTGTAGGTGGTGAACCAGTCGTCAATCATGGGGATAAGACGAACTGCGCCCACGTGTTGATCTGAGCCGTCCGCTACCTTGTGGGTCCCCGTGGTCGACATAGGGGGGGCCGGTTTGATGCGAGACGAGGTGAATAAAATTTAGTGCAGCCGGGTAAGATTAATTTAATTATAAAAATAAGTATTTAATAAATTAGTTAAATTAAGATATTTTTTAAAAGTTAATGTTTGATAAATATTTAAATTAATTTTAAACTCAATAGTAGAGATTTGGTGAGGTTGAGTTTAATCTAATACAACTCACCCAGGTCAATCCACTCTGCCCATATTTTTTAATTTATCAAATACTTAATTAGAGAGATCGACTCAACTCATCAATGACCTCAAAGCCAAATACTATAAATTATTGTCACTTCTTATTCAATTAATTAAAATATATATATAGAGAGAGAGAGAGAGAGAGAGAGAGAGTTAATGAGAATGGAGAATTATTTGTAGGGGTTAGAGGGTCATTTCATCAGATGTCTATTTTGTGTCTGGGGCAGCTAAGCCGTTGCACTATCAATGTTCATGGGAAGATACATACATACAAAAGCTTGATGTTAAAGCACAATGTGAGGACTTACCCAAAAAAATTAATTAATATAATTATTATGCCTATTACATTATTTTACTATTTTATTTTATGACAAAGATCACAAGGTTGAACGCGTGGATTTGGCCACTCAACGGAAAGGATATTTATCCAATTTATTTGGAGTCCCATAGCAACTAGTAAGTTTGATTAATATAAATTAAAAATTTGAAAGAAGAATGAGGGTATTATTGTTAAAGAAAAAGGAGGTGTAAATGTAATATGAAGGGGAGGAGACAAAAAGATAAAATGGTAAAAGCATGAATTGTTTGTTGATTTGGTTTGGGAAGATGGAAGAATATATTATCAATTAGTAATTAGTAGTGAATAGTGAATAGTGAGCAGTGGCTTTGAATTTTAAGGATGACGGGGGGACTGAGGGGGCGGCTAATGGCTAAAGGACTTGGAAATTGCTTCCAAGTTGAATCCCTTTGTTGTTGCTGTTCTTCTAAAGCCCAAAGCCAAGCTTCTTTTCTTTGGACCACTCTCTCTCTCTCTCTCTCTCTCTCTCTCTCTCTCTCTCTCTCTCTCTCTCTCTCAATTTTTAGAGACTAACCGTTTAGGATGTTGGGATGTCTTCCCTTGCGACTGTCTAAAAAATTATTCTAATTCACTATTATTCAACCAAATATGTAATACGAATTATTAATAGGTAATAAAGACATCACAATAACTGAATAATTTTTACATCTAATTAAACTAAATATTCAACCAATCAATAGAAGAGACATTAATGAATTATTTTTATCATGATAATGAAATGTATAATTTTTTTACTTTGTATTAATAAAAATACTATTTTTTTGAAGAATGAAAGAAGTGTGATTTAAAAGTTGAAACGGTGGAGGGGGCAAAACCGTGAATAAAACGGAAAGTAACGGCAAGGAGACTCTCAGAGAGAGAGAGAGAGAGAGAGAGAGAGATCACGCGGGGCGATGGCGTGGGCACGCCCATCATGCGCGTGGTGGGGTCACAGGACCACCCTCACGCGAGAGACGCATTATGTATGTGGCACGTCCGAACCGCACACGCCAATAAAACCCCGGTTTATTATGCCATTGCCATTGCCATTGCTACTGCCACTGCTACCCAGTCAGTCCTATATGACGGGTTTGAGGGGGACAAAAGTGCCCCCCGGTCCCACTCCTCAAACACCCATCATTTTTATCAGACCACTGTTCCCATTTCCCATTCTGCCCCTCTTTATTGCCATATCTCATGTCCATATTTGTAATTTACCCACTCAGCTCAGCCTCTTTTTTTTTTTTTTTTAATTTCAGAATATTCAAACCTTTACTTAATGAAATTATGCCAATTAGACTGTAAATTTATTTTCTTAATTTTTTTTAATTTCAGAATATTCAAACCTTTACTTAAGATAAAATTGAAAGACCGAAAATGCCCCCGGAGGAGAGGACTTGAGGTGGGTGGTTTCTGTCTTTCGTGCAGGCAAACCCGAAATTGGAAACGGCTTTCATTCCGTTTCCTTCTTTTCCTTTATGGTTTTCTCACTTTCTTTTTCTTTTGATATTTCAAAATTTTTTAAATAAGAGACATCCGCTTTTTTCTTCTGCATTGGTGAAAGGTACGTATGCGTATATATATATATATATGTGTGTGTGTGTGTGTACGTATGTTTGTTTGTTTTAGTAAGAGATATAGATATATTATATTATATAGTATCGGGGTTTGGGGTATGTGACGAAAGCTTTGGTTTCAAGCTTCTCGAACTACGGAACTGCCTGCCCGCTTACTTTTTTTTCTCTTTTGTTTTTGTTTTCTAGTTAATTAAGCAGCAGACTTTGCGTTTCGGTTTTATTTTCACTTTTCCTTTGTTTTGCTTCTATTTTCTGTTCACTTGTCGTACGTTTCACGTTCATCCGCCTGTCGTATCCCCACTTGGGTTGGGCCAATTCACTTCCATTTTAATCTGCAAATATGGTTTTTGTTAAAAATTAACTTTGTATAAGCAAATATCATTTTTAATAACCCAAACAACACCAAAATCTTAAATGTCAAAACTAAAACATATCTCCTGTAAAAGCCCTGAAGGGTGTGTGTGTATTTAATTCCGACGGCAGATCCAATGGACTGACTGTGACTGGGTTCTCATCAGTAGATAACTATTACGTATTTTGAAAGCATAATCAAGAGACTAATTAGAGGGTATCTGGCAAAGTATACAAACCAGTGGATAGGAAGTATGCCAAAAACTTGATTTTCTTGATTAAATAAAATAAAACATGGGGGGGGGGGGGGGGGTGAATTGAGAATGATTGGCTTTGAAGCTTTGCTGCCTATCATGAGTATGCATGCTCTAACATCATTAAATTATAACAAAGTAAACAGCATCATTCAAAAGCTTCCCCCTTAAGTCAAACTGGCAGAGAGCAGGGCAACTTACAAAATTCTCCTCTAGGAACATGGTTCGTCCCCCACATTGCTTCAGAACATCATGGGGGGGGGGGGACATTTTGGTCCATTCATCCATTTGAATACCCGCGCCAGTGCCAGTATATAATAGAAAACCTGAAAACAAATAGAATAAGAGAATACGGATGAGGGGTTGATATGAGGGATAGATAGATAATCGAAGGGAATTTGGCAACAAATGTATAATGTATGTGATTACGGGGTGGGGGCGTGGTCCAATGAGGTATCGTCACATAAGAGTAAGGCCAATGGCTGGCTGGCTGGCTGGCTATCTCTATATTGCAATTTAGCATAAAGAACAAACTGAAATGACTTTCTTGGATCCTGTGACTGTGAGGGACAATGGTCACTGTTGGGCAAATTTATCAAATTGTTCGGCTAAAGATAAAGGAGGAGGAATGATGAAAAAGTAGAGAGGGAAAAGAAAAGGAGAAAGAAATCCAAGAAAACAAAAGTAGTATTGTAGGAGGGGGGGGGGGGTTGCAGAGAAAGGTAAAATACTACTGAAACGGAGCTCAGCAGGCTTAGCTTATTATCATGACGGGTAGAAATTTGAGTAGAAGTTGAAGAAGGAGAGGGAGAAGAAGGAATAGTGGTGTGGTGGAAGTATTACTAGTTTCACACACACACACTCTCTCTCTCTCTCTCCCTCCTCTCTTTCTTCAAATTTCATAGCCAACAGAACCCACTGAAGAAACTAATAATCATGAAACACCCTCTGCGCCCAACACTCCAAAAAAGCAATTCTCTCCGCCATCAAAACCTTCCGTCCCTTAAATTTGCTTCTCTCCAAAGAACCCATTTCTCAAACACAATCCACCAAAAGCCATGAACCACTACCGCCCTTCTTCTTCTTCTTCTTCTTCTTTCCCTCTCTTTCTCACCACATTTTCAGTTTTCTTCTTTCTTAGAATATTCCTAGTCTTCTCCTCCCCCACCACCGCCGGCGCCGTTCCCCTGCAGCTCTCCGCCCTCCTCTCCCTGAAATCCTCCCTCAACGACCCTCTCAAAACCTTAGATGACTGGCAGTGGGACCCCACCCCAGCCTTGTCCACGTCTACTAATGCTGCTGGTTCTAAGCCTGTTTGGTGCTCGTGGTCCGGCGTCAAATGTGACCGGAAGGCCTTCCAAGTCACGGTGCTGGACCTCTCCAGGCGCAACCTCTCCGGCAGAATTCCGCCGGAGATAAGATACTTGACCCACCTTCATCGCCTGAATTTGAGCGCAAACGCTTTCGACAGCACCCTTCCGACTCCCATTTTCGAGCTACCGTATCTCAGAACTCTCGACATCAGTCACAATATGTTTAACTCCACGTTTCCGCCGGGCATATCAAGGCTCAAATTCCTCACCTTCTTCAGTGCTTTTAGCAACAACTTCACCGGGGCCCTGCCCGAAGAGATCGTCCGGCTCCGGTACCTCGAGTACCTAAATCTCGGCGGAAGCTACTTCGACGGTGCGATTCCGGCAAGCTACGGCAATTTTCCGAGGTTGACGTTCTTATATCTGGCAGGAAATTCTCTAACCGGCTCAATTCCAGCAGAGTTGGGGTCCTTGGTCGAGCTCGAGCACCTAGAGCTCGGATATAACGGGTTCGACGGCGGGGTTCCCCCAGAGTTTGGAAAGTTGTCAAGTTTAAAGTACTTGGACATCTCTAGAGCTAATCTTTCCGGTGAACTCCCCCTTGAAATCGGGAAACTGTCCATGCTCGAAACGCTATTGCTGTTCAAGAACAGATTATCGGGGTCGATTCCGCCGAGTTTAGGTGAACTGAAGGCGCTGAAAGCTATTGATTTATCAGACAACCAATTTTCAGGGCCAATTCCAGGAGAGTTTTCTTCTTTGACAGAGCTGAAGAATTTGAGCTTAATGAGCAACCAACTCAGCGGTGAAATACCAGAGGGCATTGGCGAGCTTCCGAACCTCGAAAACCTGGCTCTCTGGAGCAATTCCCTCAGCGGAAATTTACCTCAGATGCTAGGATCCTTCCAAATGTTGCAGAAGCTCGATGTGTCCTCGAATTCACTCACGGGTCCAATACCTCCCAATCTCTGCCACGGAAAGAAGTTGGAGAAACTCATACTCTTCGGCAACAATTTCGCAGGCGCTCTTCCTCCATCGCTTGCAAATTGCACTAGCATGGTAAGGTTCAGAATACAAGGCAACAATCTCAACGGCTCCATACCAATTGGATTTGGTTCTTTGCCGAACTTGTCCTTCATAGATGTGAGCAAGAACAGTTTCACAGGTCCAATTCCAAGAGATTTTGGCAATGCAGTGAAGTTAGAGTACTTGAACATATCAGAGAACTCGTTCGACTCAGAGTTGCCGGACAACATATGGAGTGCACCGAATTTGCAGATATTTTCCGCCACCGCATCCAAACTTATTGGTAAAATTCCAGAATTCATCGGCTGTCGAAACTTGTACAAGATCGAATTAGACGCTAACAATCTGAGCGGCAGCATTCCTTGGGATATTGATCACTGTGATAAGTTGATCAACCTGAATATGCGTCGCAATTCGCTTTCTGGCATCATTCCATGGGAGATATCGACGCTTCCGTCAATTACCGAAGTTGATTTATCACGCAACCTCTTGACAGGGACAATACCTTCCAATTTCGGCAACTGCAGCACACTGGAGACCTTTAACGTCTCGTTCAATCACCTCACCGGATCAATACCGTCATCGGGAACGATTTTCCCCAACCTCCACCCTTCCTCTTTCACCGGCAACGAAGGACTATGCGGCCGGATCCTTCGGAAACCGTGCCCCTCGGACGGCCTCGCCGCCGGCGCGATGGAGGTGCGGCAGCAGCCGAAGAAGACCGCAGGCGCGATCGTGTGGATCATGGCGGCGGCCTTCGGGATCGGCCTGTTCGTTCTCATCGCCGGCAGCCGGTGCTTCCATGCTAGCTACAGCCGTCGATTCGCCGCCGACCGCGAGATCGGGCCGTGGAAGTTGACCGCCTTCCAGCGGTTGAACTTCACGGCGGAAGACGTGCTGGAGTGCCTGTCGATGACCGATAAGATAATCGGAATGGGATCCACGGGCACCGTCTACAAGGCGGAGATGCCAGGTGGCGAGATAATCGCGGTGAAGAAGCTCTGGGGCAAGCACAAGGAGACGGCGAGGCGGCGGCGAGGCGTTCTGGCCGAGGTGGACGTGCTGGGGAACGTGAGGCACCGGAACATAGTGAGATTGTTAGGGTGCTGCAGCAACAGCGAGTGCACGATGCTGCTGTACGAGTACATGCCGAACGGGAGCTTAGACGACCTGTTGCATGGCAAGAACAAGGGCGAGAACCTGGTGGCCGACTGGCTCACTCGCTACAAGATCGCGTTGGGCGTGGCGCAGGGGATTTGCTATCTGCACCACGACTGTGACCCGGTGATCGTGCACCGCGACCTGAAGCCCAGCAACATACTGTTAGACGGCGAGATGGAGGCCAGGGTGGCGGATTTCGGTGTCGCCAAGCTCATCCAGAGCCACGAGTCCATGTCGGTCATCGCCGGCTCCTACGGCTACATTGCGCCGGGTACGTAAATGACGACTCTGCTGTTTGTCTTTCTTGGTCTGCGCATGTTAGTACTGTTGGTTTTGTTGGGCTAGTGTGCGCTAGGATGGGAGGGTACTGGTCGCCGCAGCGGGACTCGGGTTCACCGCTTACTATTTCCGGGGCTTTGCGCGTGAAGGGGAATTTTCCTTTTTTGCTTACTCTTTTTATTCTTTGGTGGGGCACCGACCCAGATTCTGTCAAGTACAAATTGAACAAAATCGGACGGTGCTGAATGCGCCTCTTTCTACTTGCTTGATGACTTTGCCCCCAAAGTCAAACATTTTGGGCGGTGACTGGTGAGGCCCAAGATAGTGGCTTCAACTTTGATGTCCATCCATTTATAATTTTAGGTGACATTATCATCTCTGTATAAACCTGAAATAATCTAGTGACGAGTGACTTACAAAAGGGGCTTGATTTTTTGCAGAATATGCATACACATTACAAGTGGACGAGAAGAGCGACATCTACAGCTTCGGTGTGGTGTTAATGGAGATTTTGACGGGGAAGAGGTCGGTGGACGCGGAATTTGGGGACGGAAACAGCATCGTGGATTGGGTGAGGTCGAAGATCAAGAGCAAGACCGGGCTGGCCGAGGTGCTGGACAAGAACGCCGGCGCGTCGTGCGCCTCCGTCCGGGAAGAGATGATGCTGCTCCTCAGGGTGGCGCTGCTCTGCACTAGCCGGAACCCCGCCGACCGCCCCTCCATGAGAGACGTGGTGTCTATGCTGCAAGAGGCCAGGCCCAAGCGGAAGTTGCCCGGCAACAGCGGCGGCGGAGGCGGCGGCGACAGTCCTAAAAAAGCATCGGATAGTCCTAAAAAGGCAGCTGCCGAATGTTAATAGAATTGGTTGTTTGGCTTGTTTTTACATTTTCCATTTTTCCCTCTTTTTTTTTTTTCAGAATTTGGGGATTGGTATAGGAGGAAGTGATTTTTTTCTTTTTTTTTCTTTTTTGGATTTTCTCATTGTACTTTGAATCTGGAATAGAATTTTCAAGTGTTCTGATTCCTCTAGCAGTGAGTGATGTTTGATATATATATATATATATGATCAGCTCATGCAAATGAACATTGACACCAACGTCGTCAAGGTTTGTCTCTCAAATTAACAATGGAGACTAACAAAATACATAAAAAAATAAAATATTAGAACTGTTAGCTAGCTAGTTAATTGTGTCCTGTACGTATGTATGTATGTATGTATCCTCCTGGGGTCTTGTCTTCCCTTGGATTCCATTAATTGACCTTGGACTTTTGAGGAATCAGCAAAGTAGCAAACAGAATGATGTCATTGTCATGATGTTTTCTATATATAAAAGAAAAATAAAAGCCCGCATTATGATTTTATTATCTAACGTCACGTACTGGTTTTACTTTTACTGCGAGTAAATTTCCACACAAGCGCCACCACATGCATGCATTATGAAACAACAATTAAGCTTCATCATAGCCTCATCGCATGCTGCATGGGGAGCATTCTCTTCTCGCTCTATATATATATAGTCCCTTGGACTATTATAAAAGATTCTAAAATACTCTTACATTACTATACTACTAAGTATATTCTAGAATGTTTTGCAATAGGAAATTAATATATTTATATCTTTGGTTCTTGAATAAGAAGTTTTCTAAAGGAACAATATTTGAAAATCATCTTCTTTTTTTTCTTTTAACATTTTGCTGAATAAGTTTTTAAACCATATAACTCAATTTAATTAGAATGAAAGAAATTAGCATTTTGTGTCGAAAATTGTCCCAAGAGAGGGCGTGTAACAATAAAATATTTAATGTAATTGAGGTGCTACATAGTCACGCTAACTTCATATATATTACTAGTTCATTATGTTTTACCCTGTTTTTGTAAATTTAAAAAATACAAAATAAAATTTACGTAACAAATCAACAACACATAATTGACTTTCATTAAATTTGATGGGAGGTTCAATTGTTAATACAATACGCTTCCATCAAATTTGCTGCGTCTCCATGCATGGCTATTTGAGAGAGATGTACTCTAAAACTTCTTTCTTTTGCCTGTCAAGATATTATGAATTCAAACATACGTGAACATACCCCAAACACACTATTACAGGTAACTCTGAAATCATTACTAAACTAAATATAATTTCAAAAACCATTTGCTTCTAATTTAGGAAATTGTTTTTTTTTTAATTTTAAAATTAAAAGACAACATTTTTTTATTAAAAAAAATCTCGAATGATATACGTAGTTTATACATAGTTCAAAATTTTAATTTTATTATTAAAAAAATAGAGATTAGGGTTTGAATCCTCACCTCTAAAGAAGCAGTTGTGGAAATCGTCTTTTGAAGATCCTTCATATGTTCTTCTTGTTGCTTCTGCATTACTATCAGCTCTGTAATTAGAAAGCATATCCTCTCCACCTGATGAGTCCACATTCCATACAAATGTGTATTAATATCTATTTTTTTATATTTTTATCTTTTGGGTGAAATCAAATTTTTAATACTAACTAAAAAAAATAAAAATTATAGACATGTATGTTCCTACATAAAGATTACCCTAAAAATTTGAGCTCAAACCCATCAATTAATCCGAAATTGCCCAATAAAAAAAATATTTTGTTGATTTATCTATGATATTAGTTTTATTTTATTTAAAATAATTTTATTTTATCTAATAATGTATAGGAGTTAAATTGTCTAATATAACTAACAAATCAACCAAATCTAAATAAGCTATTTTGAATATCATATTAATAAACTATATTCTTAACTCTTTTAAAGAGAGAAAGAGAGAGACCTGAGGCAGGAACTTGGTGGTGACGCCTTCTATGTCTTCCATCACTTCCATTGCCACATTCATCATGTTATTCACAGACGACACATTTGCCTATTCCAATAACCAAGTTGTTTCAATTTTATACAAATTAAGATTAAGGAACCTAAATGCTAAAGATACAAAGGGATACAAGTTTGTAAAAGCTTCTTTGCTAGGTGTGGAGTGGTGGCTTGGAGAAAACACTCTATTTTATAAGTTACATATCTTAAATTATTTTTAATATAATTTGAAATTCTTTAAATTATAAATTTTATCGACCAAATGAAAAGAATGATGCATAATAAGCTCTTAGGGAGCTTGTAAGTTTTATTTGACGGTTAAAAATATCGATCCAAATATATTTTAAAAATATTAAATTAAATTGACTTATTAATTTACGAGAACAAACAAATAAAATATTTAAAATTTATCCTACGAAAATACTAAATATGGTTTAGATTTTCGATAGTGTTAGTAGTGATTTTGACATTGATTCTCACATCGCTTTTAATAATCACAAGTACTTATTAAAAAATAATAGGTGAAGACAAATTATAAATTTTCAAAATTAAATAAGATACTAAAAATATCTTTAATAAATTTCGGATATTCACTGACTACCTCCGCTCCGTGGACGAGTGGGAGTCTGACTGCGATTGCCGACAATTTTCTCGTCACCCTGCCGACGGCTTCCGAGAACTTGCTCTCCATCCTTCCCCATTCTTTCAGCAAACCAATCTGTGGATTCACTACACGATGAAGCTTTATCTCGTTCCTCAGTTTCTGTACCTTGGCTCGCCTTTCCACGATACTACTTCTCAGCTGAAATGTCCGTATCCAAACATTCAACAGTTTCTCCTGCATTTCGAAACCAGAAAACGAAATCGAGGCCCAGTTTTTCATCTTGAAATTAAAGGGTTAATTTGATTGGATCAAATGGCGCGCTTTAATTACCTCTGCAACTATCTTCGTTGAAGTTCTCCAAGCCTCGGCGCGAGCATTCACAAATCTCCATTGTAACAATCTATTATGCAGTATCCGAAGCCGATGAAACTCTTCCTCTCGCAGCTTCGGCGCCTTCTTCTGCCTAAAATACCTCAAAACCCCGTCCATAGCGCCACCCCGGCCGCCGGCGAGTTCGGTCTTTTGTTTCCCACAATTTGGAGACTTCGTCGCCGCCGGAGAAAGCGGCAGAGCTCGCCCCGGTGACAACGCCCACGCAGAAGGGGAACTAGGAGCCGGCCTGTTCCTCTTCGCCGCCGAATCGGCACAGCGGTGACTACGCTGAAGGAGTTTCGCAAAACCATAATCACCAATTCTCCCGTCTTGATCGTTCTTTGCAGGGCTCAAGTTCCCTTCGTTAATCTTGCTGGTTTTTGACCTCGTCGTGGAGTTCGAGCGGCGGACTGATGGCTTGGCGGGGGTGTGGGTTTCCAGCGCTGACATCGCCGGACTTCCACTTCTGCTCCGTAGCAGGCGGGGAGAGGGCGGCGCCGCGGCCACCTGATGCCGGCGTGAATGGATGCTCTGCATTTTCTTCCTTCGATTTGTGCTATCAACTCAAGTTCTTTAATTAATGGCGCTAATTAAGCTAGTGAGGTTGATATATACACACACATATATAAATATATGGATGGATGTGTTTTCCTACCTAACGAAGAGAGTTGACGCCACGTTATGAACCAAACAACCAAACACGTCATAAGACCCCCTCTTCTCTCATGCATCAGACTACGTGCTTTGGTTTAATTTGGGATTGAATTCACGTATTGCAGACAAGTTTTGACTTTTGACTTCCCCATCTTTTGTTTATCCTTTGCCTTTGGGACCCCGGATAAGGCCTTTATCATTCTATTCACAATTTATTAATTATTATTAGGGTAACTCCTATAAATACATCAAATTCAACAAAACTAACTTTAATTTGGTGTTCAAGAGCTCTCTAATAAATATATCATTTTGGTGTTGGGCATAACTCCTAATCACCAAATTTGATGTTGAGTGAATAGCATAACACCAAATGCCACATTTAGTGTTACACTATTCACGGGTTAATTACATCAATAATAACTCAACTTTACGTTCTATTACTATTTGATCACTGAACTTTGAAATGTTAACTGTTAATCATTAATATTTCAAAATGGTTACTGCTTAATCACTGAACTTTGAAATGTTACCTATTAGTCACTGATATTTCAAAACTAGTTACTACTTAGTTACTGAACTTTAAAATGTTACCTATTAGTCACTGATATTTCAAAACTGTTATACTGAACTTTAAAATATTAGTTGTTAGTCACTAATATTTTAAAACTGTTCCTCATTGATCACTCGTGAACCTAAAGTTCAGTGACTATCGAGTGACAGGCGAAAAACGATTTTGAAATATCAATGACTAGCATGTAATATTTTAAAGTTCAATGACTAAACAGTAACATTTTTGAAATATCAGTAACTAATAAGTAACATTTTAAAGTTCAGTGACTAAGTAGTAACAATTTTGAAATATCAGTGACTAATAGGTAATATTTCAAAATTCAGTGACTAAGTAGTAATCATTTTAAAATATCAGTGACTAACAGGTAACATTTCAAAGTTCAGTGACCAACTAGTAATAGAATGTAAAGTAGAGTTATTATTTGTGTAATTAACCCCACTATTCACCAACACCAAAATTCCTTTTTTATTTTATTTTCAATTTTGCCCGTTTTTGTATAACTTCAAAATATATAACTTATTCTGTTTACATCATTTATAACTTCTATTATATTTATATATTTTGATTAATAATTAAAAATATAAATTAAATTATTATAAAAAATGTATATCGATAGAAATATTTATTAAGATCTATAAAATGAGTATGATATTGAATATATTTTAAAATATTGAATATATTTCATAAATATTATGTTAATATAAAATGAACTAAGTTTGTTTACGTATATTGTCTACGTTCAATATTAGCTGACCGTGATTCATAGGCTCGCAATGAGTAAATAAGCCCAAGATGCAAGACTGAAGAAACGGAATAAAAGGTACACAGAAGATTTTTACTGTGGTTCGGTCATAACGATAGCCTACTCCACAACTGTTCTCTGGGTATTCTGGCAAAGTAACATTATGGTATTATCAGTGTTCTCCCTTTTACAATGGTATTTTCGACCCCTATTTATAGTAAGGGGTGTTTATAATTGTATTAAAATACAAAAATGGAAGAATGACAACATGAAAACAAGATGTCTTTATCAATTCCATAAAATCGGGAGCGGGGTTTCGTATTACCAAGGATTCGGTTTACATCATATAAAGTAGGTGGGTCCCTACCTCTGGTTATTCAGCAGTAGTGTTGTTATGTGAGCTGAATAGTTGAACTGGCGAGCTGAATGATTAGGTCAGCGAGTTAACAGCATTGTTGGTCGTTCGTTGGGTATATCGCTAAGAGATCACTAGAAGCCTTACTGGTAGCTTACTGGAAGCTTGCTTAATTCCGCGATCTGAACCCAGATTTCAACGATGTATGAGCTTGCCTGATGAGCTCGGCTGGGTTTTAGGCAATTGGGGCTATTAGACTGAATTTAACCCATAAGATATAACATATATAAAAGTTTTTTATGCTAAGTTAAATAAATAAATTAATATTTATTACATATTTATATATAAAATATTCTTTAAAAATTGTATATTTACACTAATTTGGTGTTACACGTTGGAGACAACACCAAATTGGTGTTGAAAAAATTGGTGCAGAATACTGTTGGACACCAATTTGGTGCTAGCTTTTGTGTCCAACGTTAGAGTTGCTCCTAGTATTAGTATTTACACAAATAAAATTAAAAAAATGTTAATATTTTGAAACTATTCGTAAAAAAAAAACCAAGTAAGCCAATAAAAAGGCGTTTGGTATGAGAGAAGTTTTTATATTTTTTAAATTTATAATTTATGAAAATGTTCTTTGATATTTTTTATTCGCAGGATTTATATAATTCTATGTTTGATTAAATTTAAATATTTTTCAAAAATATTAAAAATTATTTTATGAAAATTTTACATTCTTATGTTTGGTTTAAATACAATATTCCTGAAAATTCATTTTTTTTTTCAAAATTACTTTATTTAATTTTTTATTTAAAAATGATAAATTCCTTATAGTATATAAAATATTGAGACCCATAGTTTTTTAGAAAGTCAAAAAAGTCATTTTTTTACACATTGTATATATACGTGTGTGTATATATATATGTTTATATAATATTATATATATAATATATTACGGGTATTTCTCGGATCCCTTCTATGGGCTAAACTCAACCCAATAGCCCAGCTCAATCTCTTGAAGTCCAATGGGCTCAAGGCCGAGCTCGCCAAAACACGGTCACACTTCGTTGAGGCTCGAGTTTAGACCGCGAGAACCAAACGAGCTTCCAACGATGTTCCAGCTCGCTGACCTAACCAAGTGAGCTCTCACAGATGCTTTCAGATCGCATAAACAAGAAAGCCACGAAATAACCATAGAACAGTCGTAGACTAGGCGCTATTCTGACTGGGCCGTCTAAGCCCAATTTTGCTCCACCATTTTGGCCCATGCTAGTCCCATAATGGCCTTATATCAAGCCTGCAAACAACATTATTGCAACCTCTTTTGGGTATCCGCGCCCCCCGCCTTATATCTCATCCTTGTTAATAGTGATTCCATCCACATTAGTGAGGGTCCCGTCGGCACTTTGGCGCCACCTGGATACCTTCACAGGCACTGGATATTTAATCCCATCACTTACAGATGCACGAGGCAAGCGTGTGGAGAAACATCTCTCCTCCTAGATCAGTAAACTATTTCTAGAGCCAATGTATATATTTTCTTGTGAACCTACTGATACACAAGTTTTTCCTTATTCCCTTACTTACTTGGATGTTGGAGTACTTGCAAGGGCCAGCCACCTGGAGGAACGCATACCAAATCACATAACATTCCTTGGTGTACCTTATCTCTTCCCTCTCGTGTTCATTTCGTCAGTGCAGATCAACGAAGCACAGTCAACCAATTCTCAACATCGACATAATATATATTTGTAAGAAGAAAATTATAGCAAAGATAATCGTGAAATAACTATAGGGTTCTAAGAGGGTAAGAGGTGTTTTAGATTTTTTATTTATTAAAAACTTTCTAGTCCATGAGAATCCAACATTTCCAACCCCCATGAACATTTTTTGTGAACAAATTAATTATAAATAAATTATGGAATATTAAGTTGCGTTTTCTTTGAGTTTTAATTTTTAATTTTAAGTTTTGAATTCATTTTTAGTTTTATGTTTTGATAGTCTATTTTTCTATTTATCATTATGAAAAAACCATTTCTTAAAATAGAAAATTAAAAAACTCGTTTATTTTTAAATTAAAAAAAACTATTTTAAGATATTTTATTTAATAAATTTAATTATTTAATAAATTAGAATAGTTTAATACTAATATATTATTAAGTAATATACATATTTGAAGTTGGTAAATCTTACAATATTTTTTTCCTGTTATAAAAATAAAATACAAACAAAAAATAAATTAATTTTGGCAACAAAATAAATATAAAAATAAAAATTGAAAATAAACTGAATGAGAATGAAAAAATTTGAAAGATAAACAATAAATAAAAACTCGACAATAACTTATTTCATAACAAAAAGTATAAGAAAAATTGGCATGATATTCAAAAAACTAACCACTAAAGTTATCTCCAACCCATCTCACTCCCTATTATATCATAAACAATGTACTCTATATTTTTAACTTATCTCGAAAATTATACGTGCTTCGACCATATTCCCTATTATCCTCTCTATTTCACTAACTATTTTATTTATTTATTTTAATAAATTTTAATTATATTTAGTTTATCTTATCTATAATTTTCACACATACACAAAATTAATAATCAAATACACAAATTAATAACTAAATACACAAAATAATTAGATACACGCATAAACAAAAAAATTAAATATGCACACACACAAAATCAATAATTAAATACACACTATCAATCCTTCAATACATTGATAAATAAAAAATATCAAAATCCCAAAAATTCACCTCTATAAATTTGCTATGTAAAGAGTCCAATCCAAAATTGAAATGAAACCACGAAACAATCATTGGTCATGAAGAAACCCACACCATTGCTGTTGTTGTTTGTCCTAGCCACCATCATCGCCGTTGCTTGTCGCCACCGTTGTTGCTGGTCCTTATTGCAATTGCTTCTGCTATTGCTCATCCTTATCGTATTTGTCTCTGTTGTTTATTGCCACAGAAGCTTGCGCGTGCAAGAGGTAGAATAATAATAATAATAATAATAAAAGATAAGTTGTCATTGAAGCTTGAGTGTTTTTCACGTTTTGGTTATTTTTGTTTTTTTTTAATAATTTTTCTTATTTTTAAAAATCTATTTTAAAAAATAACAAAGTAAACAGGTTTTGCGTGTTTTAAAAAATTAAAAATAAAAAATGAACTAAAAACAACAAAGAGAATACAGTCTCATTTTTTCAGTATTATTTTTTTAAAAAATTGTATCAAGTATGAGAATATAGATTTTCAACTTAACATTTTCATAAATTTGAAAACTTATCCTATACAAAACGCCCCATAAGTGATATATATATATAATAAATTTTTATTTCATTTTGTATGGTGTTATGTTGTTTTTAGCTACCTTATGATTAATTTTAGGGTCAATGTGAAGAAAAATACTCTTTTTTTTTCTTTATTTTCAAGGATATATTCAACTTCTAAATTTATTATTTAGGGTATATAGTATTTAATTTTCATTCTAATTATAAAATTAACGTTACATTATAATGTAAGAGTGATAATGTGACCTTTTGAAAAGCAAGATAGAAATGGAAAGAAGATATAAGTTACTATTATTGTCACACCATCATTATTATCAAAGGGAGTTTAATTGACGAAGTTCAATGATAAATGATGAATTATCTAATTTTTTTATAATAGGTGGGATACTCTTGCACTTTCGTAAAAGGTCATGAATTTACTTAGCTAAATTGCATCTAAATCTCTCTAATTTAGCAGGTTATATATAAAGAGATTTTTTTGATTTAAAAATATTTATTATTTACTTTTTTGTATATTTTATTTATTAATATTTTAAATATATATGGTTTAAAAGTATCATTAAAAATAAAAAAATACTATAAATATTATTTGATCTACATAATGTATATAAAATGATAAAAATATCCTTCATTATCTAAAGCAATAAGATGAGGTGACGTGAGACGATGAGACGTAAGAATATTTTTATTATTTTACATGTATTATATAGCTTTAACATATATGAGTTACAAAGTGTTCACTGCAGTCTACCTAGTTTAATGTAGCGTGTAGTAGCGGATCCCTGCCTCATAAAAGGTCAGGAAGTCGTGCTCGACCCAGCACAGAGCTTTTCACTTTCCCGCCATAGTTCTCGTCAGAGGTTTAACACTCGGATTAGCCGAGCGCAGAGAGAGAGAGAGAGCGAGGCGTCGTTGGATATCGTTTTCTCTCGTCTTGTGCACTAATCTATCTCGCGAGTAGTTTTAGTTGCTGATCAACCTCTCCATTCCCCGTGAAAAAACCCTAGGAAATGACTGACGGTGATTCTAGGGGTTTCGCCGGATCAACCAGCCTCTCGAACCGCTCCCAGGCAGGTATAATCTCGAAGATCCGATTAGAGAACTTCATGTGCCATAGTAGCTTGGTAATCGAGTTGGGGGATTGGGTCAATTTCATCACAGGCCAAAACGGAAGTAAGTTTCTTAATCCATGTACCGGCGCATTTAAATGCGTAACTAAATTTGTGGAAACTTTGATAAAAATTGTATAATTTTGACATGAATAGGTGGCAAGAGTGCGATACTGACTGCATTATGTGTTGCTTTTGGGAGTCGAGCCAAAGGCACACAGAGGGCGACCACATTGAAGGATTTTATAAAGACTGGATGCAGGTTCGTGAGGAATTTCTGCCTTTCTTTACTAATTAAGTTAGATTTAGTTTAAATTCATGCCCACCTCTTGTTATTATTATTTGCCAAGTCATGCCCATCTCTTAGATATGCAATAAAATATAATCGTGTGTAATTATATAAGTGTTATTAAAGGCGCAAGGCGCACTAAGGCGCACAAGGGTCTTGGAGCCTGAGGCGCAAGGCGAGGCGCGAGCCTGGTGGAACTAGGCGCAACTTAATAAAAAAAAAATATAAATATATATATGTCCTAGTTAAAGAAAAATGTATAAAATAAGTCTTAACTTCTAATAATATTTTAACAAGTATGTTATAAAAAAAAATAAAAAATTCAACATATGCTAACTACCAAGAGAAATAAATATTAAAACAAGTTACATACCTGTGAATTACAGCACAACAAATCCAAACATATTTCAGCAACCAAAATATATAAGTATCACAGAAGTTAAAAATATTTGTAAGAAAAGTCTTTAACTAAAATTAGATTAAATTCAAAAGAGGTTTGTAGATCTTAAATCCTAATTAAGATTAGATAATCTAAAAATCATCCTCGTTGTCAACATCAAGATCTAACATTTCCATATTCCCATCATCAGAAACATCATCTCCAATATCCTCTTCTTCCACATCATATCTCTCTTCCTCTTCATCAGGTTCAATTGGAGCATTTGAAGTAGTAGCCATTTTTCTACTCTTTGTCAAATTTAGAGTTGGAGCATTTAATCTAGTTGCATAGTGAGCTTTTTCAACACCAGAAGCTCTAGAAACATCAGCCCATGTTAAATCATCGCCCTCATGTACAAGTTCATTATCTGAATCATCAAGTTGGTCAATTGTCCCAAGCAACCACTCATTACTTTCATCAATTTCATCCAAGGAAATGAGATCTATTGATTTACGTAAATTGAAGCGACATCTCAAAGCTCTATTATACTTCACAAATATCAAATCATTAAGACGTTGTTGCTCCAATCGATTTCTCTTTTTGTTATGAAGTTGCCATAATGATTAAATTAGAATTAGAGTAAGTTAAAAGATATAAGAAATCATCTAGTTAATACTTAATATTACTAATAAGATTGAAATGCTTACATGCTCAAAGATACTCCAATTTCTTTCACAACCTGAAGAGCTACAAGTGAGACTACAAATCTTCATGGCAAACTTTTGCAAATTAGGGGTTCCAGTACCAAATTGAGACCACCATTCAACTGAGAAAAACACATACAAATTAGCAATTAAAAATATAGATTATTGATCTAATCTAAATTAGATAATTTAGAAAACCGTGTTACCTGGTGATAATTGATTCCTTCCTCTAATACATATTTGTTTGCCAAATAACCCTTCAGAATTCTTATAAAAGCTCAACTCCTTCGAAAGTTTGTCTTGCACTTCTGCAGTGGGAACCATCCTCTCTATGCAAGCATACAACCCTTCAATAACCTCGTTATCTTCTCTAATACTTTCATTTGAGTAAAAAAATTCTGGATTCAAATAATATCCAGCTGCATGTAAAGGACGATGCAACTGAACATTCCATCTCTCATCAATGATTTCAAATATTTTCTCGTATTTGCTCTCATCATCAAAAGATTTTGCAATGGCTTCTTTTGCCCTATCCATAGCCTCATAAATATAAGGCATAGCAGGTTTGTCCTCATTATCCACCACTCTAAGCACCTTGACAAGAGGCCCAGACACCTTGAGAGCAAAAAGAATATTTTTCCAAAATGATTCCTGGAGCACTGTTTGAGCTGCTTGCTTATCTCATGTTTCCTTTGCAAATCTAGAGTTAGTCCACTCTTCTGAAGTAAACATCTTCCTCAAATTAGCTTTTTGTTTATGAAATCTTGAAAGGGTGAGGAAAGCTGTGGCAAATCTTGTTTTTCCAGGTCTTAGCATCTCTCTTTTTTGTGTAAATGATCTCATCATATTTAATACTTGTGCAGAGCTATATAGGTACCCATTGACTGAACATGCCTTCTGAAATGTGCTCTTAAGTCTAGGAATTTTAAAAATGTCCTCCAACATCAAGTCCAAACAATAGGCAGCACACGGCGTCCAATACAAATTCTTGTGCTTAGTCATTAAGAACTCTCCTGCAAGACATTAATTCAAGGAAAAAAATCATCATTAATTTCAGTAAAAGTTAAAAAGAAAAAAATAAATTAGTAAAAGTAAAACTTACCAGCTAGAACATTAGCTGAAGCATTATCAGTTACAACTTGAACAACATTTGTTTCTCCTATCTCCTCCACAAATCGGTCAAGCAATTGATAAAGTTTCATTCCATCTTTAGCATAGGAAGATGTATCAATAGATTCAATAAACACACTCCCTATGACTGATGTATCAATAAACACACTCGCTTATCTTTCCAACCATCACACATGATTGTACATCCATATCTTGCCCATTCCTCCCTATGACTCTTCATAATTTCTTTTGTGTGTTCCACCTCCTTCTTAAGATAAGGTACTCTAACCTCATGAAAACTTGGGGGTTTCATTCCCGGACTAGCTCGCTCAACAGCCTCCATTATTGGCTTAAAACTAGGGTAATTGACTGCACTAAATGGTATACCAGCTTCATACATCCATCTACTGAACCAAACACATACATTCTCTCTCAACTCTTTGTTGACATGACTTTCTATTGTAGTTTGCTTTCCTTTTGCATCCTTTTGATTACTCACTTTAGGTTTAGCAGATAAAAACAAATCAAGAGGCCCTTTTTGCTGTTGCCTTTGTTTTTTTTTTGTTGCATAGATGATGCTTGTCCTTGCATAGGCCTTTTACCATGGTTTTGGAAGGCCCTTACGTCCATTTCATCGACATCATCTCCTAGTGTGTCTATATCATCAAAATCTGGCATATCATCAAAGTCATTCTTCCCTTTCTTTTTTGACATAAACTCTATAATTTCGTCTCTAACATGAGGAGGACATTTTGAACAAATTTCAACATTCCTATAACCTCCAGCAAGGTGTTGTTTGGCTCGGTATACACCTCCTTTAGTTAATTTCCCACAAAAATTACATTGAAAGTGTTAAGGTCTTTGGGATTTACCAAACTATGATATTTCCATGCTGGATCTTTTCTTCTACCAACAGAGCTACTATCAGGATTAGGATCAATAGTGTTGGATGACATTTTAAATTTTTGATTCCTGCAAGATTCACAACATGTCAACAACAATACCACTCTAAAGACCATCTTAAGAAAAAAAAAAAAATACCGCAAAGGGTCATTTGTCATTGCAGCTATGCAGCTCATGGGGCTGATTGCTGATGCAGTTGACCACTGTTCTATTTATGAATAGTATTGAATTGGCATAATTGCTAAGGCCTAAGGGTCATTGGAGCCATGCGACTCATGCTAGTAAGAGCTGCTGACCACTATTTTATTTATAGAATAGTAATAAATTGTTAAGAGTAATAAAATAACTTCTCCAAGAACAAACAAATAACCAACAACAATAAGAAATCAATAGTTGCTGGCAGCTGGCTTAAGGGTCATTGGCAGCTAGCTTACATACAACAAATCAACAGTTGCTGGCAGCTAGCTTGCTGCCTTTTTGTTGAAACTTGTAACTCAAAACTAGAAAAAAAATAAAGAGAGGAAACAACAATGAACATACCTGGAAACCGTTGAAGAAGGGAGAGGAGAGCCGAGAAGGTAGATGATGCAGTAGGCTGTAGCTATGCTGTCCATTTGAACTTTGAAGAAGAGAAAGGAGAGTCGAGAAGGGAGATAAGTTGTGAAGTGAAGCTGTGTTGTCCGTTTGAAGAGAGCAAGAAAAGCCGAGATGGGTGTTGTCCGTTTGAAGAGGGAGAGGAGAGCCAAGAATGGTGGTTGTGCAGCCGGTCCTATCTGTTTGAATAGGGAGAGGAGAGTCGAGCGAGAAGGGAGGGCTGTGCCGTTGCAGCCGTCCGTTTGAAGAGGGAGAGGAAAGCCGAGAAGGAGGAGGAGTTCTGGTTGTCTTGGAGCTGTGCCGTGACTGCCGTGGAGAGGATAGTCAAGAATAGCCAAGAAGGGAGAGGAGAGGACAACTGCAAACTTGACTTTTGAGATTTCTTCTATCATAAGTCTCTTTGAATTCATCTTTTTAGAATATCTTGCTTTCTTTATTTAGGTTTAATTTGAATTAGGATTAGATTTGATTAAATATAGCAAGAAATACTAAAATTAAACTACATTAAACTGAAATTCAATTAAAACCAACCAGGCGCAGCCTTGGCACATCTAAGCCCAAGGCTGCGCCTAAGGGCCTGGATGCACCCAGGCGCGCCTGGGCAGATGTCGCACGCCTAGTTCGGTTCTAGGCGCCAGGCTTGCGCTTGGTATCAAGGCGCGCCTTTAATAACACTGAATTATATTATGATGGGAGAGGGAAAATTTGCAAATTGGGAAGCTATCTTGCTGCAGAGACAGATGAAAAATTTGGGTGTTCGTTATAATAATGTAATGATAAAACAGTACTACTAGTTTCAGTTTAAAAACTGTTAAAAGTGTCATAGGTTCTCAAAAGTGCTTGTTCTGTGATGTATGTATAGAGGTGAGAAGTTGGTTTTGCTGGGCAGAGGGAGATCAAGCAGGTGGTTCTGGAAATATATTGCTGGAGTTTTGGATTAGTTGTTACGAATTTGGTATTTGCTTGGGACTAGGTTTCACTGTAACCACGGTTTAAATGAATATATATTCTCATGGGTTCTTTTAAACCAGTCACTGGATTAAGTTGGATGCAGTGGTCGAGATTGACCAACCAGTTAGCTCTTGCAGTATGGGAAGGAGTGAACGTCATAGTTATGATTTTTTTCCTGGTAATCATGAACATCAAGGAATCACATATATTCTTAGATGTTGTGAAGGTTAGTTGCTATCTCTTTCTCTTGACTGCTGCAATGGACTTTTCAGTGGAAATCTGAACATCACTAGCACTATCAATTGGGGTAATTAGATAGACCATTTGAAGGATTGGTGCCCTGTTTCTATTAGATGGTCAAAATGATGGGGATGATTTGGAGGATATATTGTCATCTCATTGAACAGTTTTTACACAAGGCCTGAATATTGGTGAATTTTGTGACATATTCTGGGCTTAGACAGAGCTTCCTGCCCTTATCCACTTTGGGATGTTCTGTTCTTGTTCTTTGATAATGATCTTCGTGGTTGTTATTTTGCTTTTATGTATGTTCTCTTTCTTACTCTATCCTTGTATTGCTTCTGGAGTTAAGATAATCCCACCTTTCTTTGTGTACCAAACAAGGTATTATGGTGTCAGGTGGTATTACCACCAATTAATCCGCCTATCAAATGGCTGCTAGGAGGATAGGTAGTCTGCCCTTGTCCTCGGTAAATGCTGATAGCTAAATGGCAGACTGCTGTTTCCCAGTTTTGTGATCTGTTGTACAATCATCCATGGGATGATGTTCAATCCAATTAAGATGGTAAAATACAAGGCATAAGGAGTTGATAGTACCAAGGAGTTAGATAAAGTAAAAAGAAGAAAATTACTGTCAGATCCTAAGAGATCTAATGAGAATTCTCTAGAATTCACTGAAGAATTCTGGAGAATGGCAGAAATGGAGGGAGAAAAGAGAAGAAAATTGAGGAAAAGTTTAGAGAATGAGAGAGAGAGAGAGAGAGAGAGAGAGAGAAATAGAATGAGAGGGGAATGCTAGAATGACTCAATTCAATATTCTCGATAGTTCCTTACATGTGCTCTGGTCCTTTATATAGGATCCCACAATTACATTCCCACCACCCAGCTTATTTACATAGGTATCCTCTTCTAGAGTTAGCTAATTGTCTTCCCTAATTGCCGCACGGGTATGCTAGGCCTACCCTTTACACGGTATATTCTACTTCTACATATTAGGATCGTGACAAGTTCCCCCCGGCTTGATATAATTTTTGTCCTCAAGAATACTAAGTAGGCTGGCTGGTTGGGGAAATTGCCTTATCAGATCAGACAACTATTCCCAGGTGCTGTTGTCATGGGAAAGGTTCGACCATTTCACCAACACTTGAATGATAGGGGCCCCATGCTTGTATAATTAGAGTTGGCAATGGTTCGGTTTGGTTTCGGTTTTTGTCAAAACCATAATCAAACCAAACTTAAATTACTAAAACCAAAACCGAACCATTACCCATTTGGTTTTAAAAATTTAAAACCATAACCAAACCATTCGGTTTCGGTTTAACTATGGTTTTTTTAGTTTAATCCATATCAACAAATAAAGACAAATAGCATTCATAAATTTTTTTGATAATTTCACAACAAACAAAGATAAATTCTAATAAAGTTACATTGTTCTTGCATAAAGTTACAAAACTTATTGGATATAAAATCACATTTCCAAACCGACAATTGTTAAGATCAATAAATTAATATGTGCATAATTAAATTATAATTTAAGCTAAAAAAAATTAGCTACGAAAGTTAATACCTTCATCAACAACATTAATATATTCTTCGTAAATTGATGCATAGAATGAGCTAACTCCATCTAACAAAATTATAAATATAAAAAATAAATTAATATGAAGAGAGATGAGGCAAAGAGCGAGAGGCAACGAGGGTGAGAGAGATCAAGGGCGAGCGAGAGCAAGAGGGGCTGAGCCCTAGCGAGAGCAAGAGAGATCTAGCGAGGGCGAGTGAGAGAAAGAGAGATGCAGAGAGCGAGGGCTACTGGCGAGCTTGCGCGGAGGAGCAAGAGAAAGGAGGTAGAAAGGGTGAGAGAGATCGAGGGCAAGCGAGAGCAGGGGCCGAGCCCTAGCGAGAGCAAGAGAGATCCATCGAGGGCGAGCGAGAGCAAGAGAGATGCAGAGAGCAAGGGCGAGGGCGGGTGAACGAGCGAAAGGCGGCGAGGGTGAGAGAGAGTGAGAGTGAGGTTGAGAGATGAAGGAGAAGAGAAGGGGAAAAGGGTTTGCAAGCAAGGCAATTGGGCTGGGGTGGGCTAGGCTCAGGTGGGCTGGGCTCAGGTGGGCGGGGTTGTATATAATATATATTATATATACATATTATATTATAGATATATTCGGTTCGGTTCGGTTACCCACCATTCGGTTTCGGTTTCGGTTCGGGTTTTGGTTTGGTTTTAGTGAAAATCATAACCAAACCATACCCATTGAAACAGTGTTCGGTTTTTCCCCGAACCAAACCATTACCCAGTCAAACGGTTTTTAACCGCGTTGACCGGTTCGATTTCGGTTTGGTTCCCCACGGTTTCGGTTGCAATTGTCATCCCTATGTATAATACTCTCTAGTCTAGTATAGAGCTGGGTACTGCTGTGACATCTGCATCTACAAACAACTGTGGTAAATTGGAAGATGCTTGTTGTGTTCCTACTGATCTCTTGAGCAAAGAGAGACGTGGAAGACCGGGTGAATTTTGGATCCTTCAGGTAGCTGTAGTTGATAGGGCTTAGTTTGTTCACCTGGCCCTTAGCAAATTGCCTTAAGGTGGGCTGGCCTGACCATTAGGTATACTCTTTCCCCCACGTTGAACTCTCTTTCACTCCTCCTCCTATCAATGTACTGCTTCATACGATTTTAAGCCAATGCCAACTTTTCCTTGAGTTGTTGCAAAACTCTCTGCCTCTTTTCTAAGTATGCCTCTACAGTGGCCATTGTGGTGTGCTCCCCCACTGCTGGGAGTAGTGGAGGTTGATGTTCGGATAATGCTTCAAAGGGGGATCTCTTGATAGATGCATGGTGGCTGGTATTATATCACCATTGGGCCAGAGAGATCCACTTATGCCACCCTTTAGGATGCAAGAAACACAAACACCTTGAGTAGCCTTCCACACATTGGTTAACCCTCTCCGTCTGACCATTCATTTGAGGATGGTAAGCTGTAGACATTTTAAGGTTCACCCCTAGGGATTTCATCAATTCTTGTTAGAACAAGCTTGTGAAGATATTGTCCCTATCTGAAATTATCGACCCGAGAATCTCATGTAGCTTCATCACCTGATCCAAGAAAGCTCTAGCTACTTCTTGGGTTGAGTAGGGGGGGGGTGGGGGTGGGTTAGGCCAATGAAATGTGCAAACTTAGTGAATCGATCCACCACCACTAAGATGCAGTCCTTCCTTTTTGACTTAGGTAGACCCTCGATAAAATCCATACTTGTGCTCTCACAAGCTTGTGTAGGTATGGGTAAGGGTTGCAGCAAGCCTGGCTGGGCCATGGTTTCGTACTTGCATCTATTGCACACATCACAAGCCATTACATACTCGGTCACATATTGTTTGAGGTGAGGCTAGTAAAAGATTTGCTTCACCTTATGATGTGTTCTGAATTCCTGAGTGCCCTCCCACTGGAGACTCGTGAAGGGAACTCAATATCTTCTTCCTCAATATCTCACTTCCATCGATTATGACTCTGCCCTTGTACCTCATTACCCTTTGATGCAATGTATACCTTGGCTTCCCATTGGGATTTAGAATCAACTACTCCAATAACTCCTTCATTTTATCATCTCCTTCATAGCTCGCCTCAACTTCTTGGTACCAGTCAGGGGTGATAACAACAAGGGCAACTGCTTCTCCTTCTTCTAGGCATTTGGACAGGGCATTGTCATGAACCTAGGGTTCATAACAAGGTTGGAATTGGCAATCAGAAGGATCTGATTAAATAGAACTGAAACAGAATGATTCAAGAGGGAAAGGGGGCAGAAATGGGGGAGAAACTAGAGAAGAAACAAGGGAGAGCAGTAGAGAGAAACGAGAGGGACATTTGAGAGAATTGTAGAGAGGGAGAATTAGAGTTTCATTTAAAACATTCAAGCCTCCTCTTCTCCACATACTTGAGAGCTTATTTATAGGCTATATAACTGAAAGAAATATCTAGAATAACAACCCCATGTGCTGTAACAGAATAACAGAAATAACTCCTAACAAACTAAGGTAACTAATTATATTATTGCCTTTCTAATTACCCTTGGGTCGTGACAGGCATTAATAACTATGTTTTCTCTCCCCTTCTTATACTGTGCTGTAGTCTAGGCTCATAAGCTTAGACATTCCCTTCCTTTCGAGATGGGTATGAAGCTTCTGCTATAGTAAGAATTTAAGGCTTTCGTGGTTAGTTCTAATTATGAATTGACCTCCTTTCAAATAATGCCGCCACCTCTCAACTGCCATTATTACTGCCAAAACCTCATTTTCATATATACTTAGTCCCAGATGTCTAGGGGACAAAGCCTGACTAAGATAAGCCAATGGTCTTCCTTCTTGCATCAACACCGCTCCCACCCTCGTACCACATGGATCAGTCTCTAGTATACTAAAGTTTGGTAGCCCGAGCACTGGAGCCTTGCCTATAGCCCCCTTCAATTGCTCATATGCCTTCTCAGCCTCTGGACCCCAATGAAATCCCTCATTTTTAGCAATTCCGTCAAAGGCCGGCTGATGATACCATAATTTTTTACAAACTACCTATGGTACCCTGTTAAACCCAAAAAACCCCCCAAGGCCTTAATGTTAGTAGGCCTTGGCTAAGCCACCATAGTAGCCACTTTTCTCGAATTTGTACTCACTCCTACTCTTGAGATAACATGCTCTACATACTCTACTTGCTTCTGACCGAAGGCATATTTAGATCTCTTAATATACAATTGGCTATTTTTGAGAACCTCAAATGTAGTCCTTGGGTGTTTCAAGTGTTGACTGAAAGTTGGGTTGTATATTAAAATATCATCAAAGAAAACCAGAATAAAATGGCGTAGGTAGGGTTCAAAAACTTGGTTGATGAGTGTCACGACCCCAAGGAACCCCAAGGATATATTAGTAATACATGTCATGTGTTTTCCTTATTAGTTGCATTTTCTATTGTTGTTGTTAGCATCTTCAATTGTAAGCCTATAAATAGGCTTGATTAGTTAGAGGAAGGGAGTTCTGGGAATGATTTGAATCTCAATTCCCTCTCTCAATACTCTCCCACGACTTTTCTCTCTCTCCCTCAATTTTGTTATGTTCTTCCTTGCCTTCTTCTCTGCTCTATCCTCCTCAAACTCTTATCCAAATTCCTTCCTAGACCCTAGCGAGTAGTCCAAGCTGTCTAGGGTGTATTCTGATCGATTATTGGTTGTGATCTTTATTTGGAATATGAAGGCAACCTCGGTGAATTGATTATTCCAGAGATTGGTGGAATTGATGGAATTCGAAATTCTAGCAAGTGACCCTCGACTGCTAATTTTAGAGGATGTACAGAGCTCTTGTTTATTGGCCTTTGGGTTGTCCTGCTTGTGAGAAGTCTGTTAGGGGGAGTAGTGCATGCACGAAGACATTAAAGTCTCAATCGTAGTAGAAGGGTGTTGCATTTTTAGGGGGACGACTTGCTCGTGAGGCCATTGGGAGCAGTGCATACATGAAGCAGATGAGTTCGCAATTGCAACAAAAGAATGTTACATTTTTAGTTGGAGTCAGACAACATGGGGAGTTTGGCCAAAAGCCTCAGGCATGGGAAAGAGAGTTTGAGAATGAGATCAGCTAATTGGATAAGGAAACAAGAAGTTGGGTACATGATACGAGCAAGGAATTCAGTCGTATGTTACACGAGCAGTTGCAGGAGTTTGCAGTGATACTGATTAAGAATTATCATTACAGCTTTCTCGTAGAATTTTTCGAGGATTGTTGCGGAAGTTTTAATAAAGAGGACTTCCTTAAAATGGAGTAGCCGAAGGAGAAGTCAAGATTATAGAAGAGCGATTCATTGCTTACTTTAGATTTTGGGCAGAAAAAGAAGTATTCTGATTTCAACAGCAATGACAAGAAAGATGACTACAATATCAGAAATGGCATTATTCAAAGGGAATCAGTAACAATCAGGTGGATAGGACAATAGATGCAAAGGGACCATCGAATATTTTTGAAAAAGAAGTTCATATAGAGGAAAATTCCAGCAAACACAAAGAAGAAGATGTTGTTGGACTGCTAACATGGAAATAGAAAATTTTGACAGAAAAAGTAGTTAAGGTTGTTTTGCAGCCAATGGAAGAGTTAATACATTTGGATGTGCCTAATGAGGGTTGGCAGGTCACCCTCACGGAAAATAGAGATGTTGATTTCTCTTTCATTCAAGGGGAATCTTCGACGAGTTATGACTCTGAAAGTAGTTCTCTCAACTTGCAACAAATTCAAAGTGGTGAGGAATTTTGGAAGCCAATGGTAGTTGGGGAAAAGCTAAGGGAGTTAGCTGAAGAAGTCAAAGGTGTTATCGAAGAGAACAAGACTCCCATTGCTGTGTTGTTTTTTACTCCTATTGGAAAATTCGAGTTGCTGTCTACTGCATGGTGGGATGAACCAATGGCTGATTATGTTCTTAAATTGGAGACCAATCTTGATTGGGTAGCTATTGTAGAAGGTGGGTGTATTGGATTTGAACTCTATCAGGTTGCTCTCATTGAAGTTCTATGCCAAATTACGGCTAGGATTGATCTTGGACACTTAAGAACGAGGAAGAAGAAGAGGCCTAGAAGGAGAAAGAAAGAAAGAAGGATAAATTAGATAGAGAAGGCAGGAATTGGATGAAGCAATGGCTACTTGCTGCAAGTTCTTGGGGATAAGAACTCTCTCAAGGAGGGGGGAATTATCATGACCCAAGGAGCATTAAAGGGGTAATATAGTAATAGGCTTATGATAATTGTTAGGAGATATTTTATCAATTGGTTAGGAGCACATGAGTGAGTTGGGATAGTCTGTTATGCCTATATAAGGTTGCTGTAAACAGATGGGATGGCTCATGCTTGAATTGTTTAAATAAAACTCTGATTCTCTCTCTACAATTCTCCCTCTTGTTTCTTTCTACTGCTCTCCCTCATTTCTCTCTACATCCTTCCCCCATTTCTGTCCATTTTTTCCTCTCCAATGTTCTGTTTTTGATTTTATTCCATCAGATCCTTTTGATTGTCAATCCAATCCTAGGCTAAACCCTAGGTACATGACATACCCTCGTCCAAGAAACTGTGGGTACTCCCATTATCAATCAGGATCATCAAACTCCCCTCCTGAACCCTTCCTTCCACTTTAATAATTTTATTGTTTGCTTTAAGGGCGCGCAATGATATTTCTCCGTTGTCATCCGTTGCTATGTCTATCACTTCTTCTACTTGCTCTCCTTCTACTTCTTCATCCTTCCCTTCCAGCAAGAGCAATTGCCTCTTGCATTGGTGTCTTGGGAAATACCGGTCACCACATTTGAAACAGAGTCTTGCTTTCCTTCTTTGATCTATCAACCTCCCATTTTGTCCTGTTGAGGAATGAACAGGTGCAACGACTGTCATTCTCTTCTCTCCTGAATTCACCCTTACCATCTCCTTATTGTATCCCTTCACCACAGGTACTGTACGTCCTATACCGACTCCCTTACTCTCCTGCCTTTGCTTTTTCATGACAACTTCTATCAAAACCTCCTGTAGCTTAGCATCCTTAGTAGCTTGTTCCACCGTCTTCGGTCGTAACATCTTGACCGTAGGCCTAAGATCCTCACTTAACCCACTCATGAAGCTGGAGACAAAGTAAGCTTCAGATAGGTGGTGGTTTAGGGTGACCATTATTATCTTAACTCCTCAAATCGGGCCTGATAAGATTGTAGTCCTCTTTCTTGTTTGAGTTTATTGAATTCCTCCACCACGTCCATCCTATTTCTATCTCCAAACCTTTCACACAATTTCTCAACAAACTCCTCCCATGGACATTCTCCTCTAGCCTGTGACCACCCTTGGTACCAGGCATCCCCCGCATTATTAAGGTAAGCAGCCGCCAATGCTACCCGACGCTCCTTTGGAACATTGTGCCAGTTAAACATCCGCTCACATCTCCTCACCCACCACCTGGGATTACTCCCCATCAAATAGGGGAATATCTAATTTGGGCATAGGGAATCTTGATTGATTAAATGTTACCAGTCTCTCTCGCCTTAGATCTATTCCCATATCCCCTTCTTCTCTTAGAGCAACCTCAATTTTAGAGGGCCCGGCATTCCTATTCCTCACTCCTTGACCGGTTTTGTCCTTTCTCTAGGGGGAAAATTAGGGGATAAACTTATCTGATTTTGTCGTGTAAACATCACCATAAAATTCTGCAGTTGGTCCCTGATCTGAGCTCCAACTTCATCTCTAATTCCATCCAATCTTCTCTCTAAACCCCATAATGATGCGTCCATCTTCCGACCCATCGCCATGATCGCTTCATGATTGCAATTGGATCTAATCTCCAGCAATTCTACTCGAGCTTGCAAGTCAATCACCGTCGAATGAAATTGGTGCACTTGCGACTCCAAGTTCTTCATTCGAGTCCCTTCCGCCATTTTGTTTATTGAATTCCCTTGGCCCAGATTTGATCTAATATCAAATTGTCAGATCCTAAGAGATCTGACGAGAATTCTCTAGAATTTGTTGAAGAATTTTGGAGAATGGTAGAAACAGAGGGAGAAAGGAGAAGAAAATTGAGGAAGAGTTGAGAGAAATTGAGAGAGAGAGAGAGAGAAACAAAAATGAGAGGGAAATGCTAGAATGATTCAATTCAATATTCTCGATAGTTCCTTACATGTGCTCGGGTCCTTTATATAGGATCCCACAATTACATTTCTGCCACCCAGCTTATTTACATAGGTACCCTCTTCTAGAGTTATCTAACTGCCTTCCCTAACTGCCACATGTGTATGCTAGGCCCACCCTTTACATGGTATATTCTACTTCTACATATTAGGACCGTGACAATTACACCCTGCATTACCAATTGTTAATTGATCAATTATGGGTAATCAAGGAAGGGGCCTCACAGAAGATGTACACCTCAGCAACTTGGGCTGCATTCTGCCAATAAGAAGACTTGAGTTTGAGTTCCATTAAGTTATGTATTAAAAGAAGATGGTGACAGGCTTAAAGACATGGTAAGGATTTATAATCACTAGTCATTGTATATGCTAGTGTTATTCTGTTCTGCCTGATTTTAAGGCATTTTATTTAATACAATTGTTTTCCCAATAACTCAATTCTCTACTCTCTCTCTCTCTCCCAATCTCTCCCAACCATAATTTTTTATGTTCACAAATATATGTGATGATATTGAGGAGGATGAACCCTAGACACTGGTCTTGGTTTGCATTTTTAGATTCTACCCTTGAGGATCTATTCTTCAACCCCAAGCATCCTGCGATGCTTCTCAGCATTTCCCCTAATCAGTGAAATATTTTATTTACAATAAGAAAAGAAGAGAACACGAAAGAAAGAAAAGATAGCAGAAAATTCAATATGTGGTATACCATATTTGACTTGTGAAAGCTTATGCATCTTGCCTATTTTGTTGTGGATTAAGAACACTGTGACAACTGCATTATTATTTTCTGTCTTCCATCTATTAGCCCTTTAAGATGTCTTATGCATTCACATTACCTGGTCAACTTTTATTGGTAACCTGATATGTGCTTATTCTTGGTATTTATTTGCAGCTATGCTGTTGTAAATGTGGAAATTAAAAATCAAGGGGAAGATGCTTTTAAACCAGATGTATATGGGGATGTGATAATAGTAGAGCGCAGGATTTCTGACACGACCAGTTCTACTGTCTTAAAGAATTGTCAAGGTTTGCTTGAGATCCTCTCTCGGATTTAATGTGAAATGTTGGCTTGAGAGTCTTGTGGGTTTTCTTGACTGTCTCAGTCTCCTGTACTTCCTCAGCTGCCTCAAGTCTTGGTGTTTTCTGTGGCCTCCTCGGCTTTTAGGGGAATGGTTGTGATTGCTGAGTTTTTTCTTTACAATTTCTCACATGAGCCCCTTAAATTTTTCCAACTTCATTGTGTCTAAAGCTTTCATACGCTGGGTTCCATATTTCTCTTTTGTGAGATGTTGTTGGAAATGATGGCTTAAGATTCCTAGGGATGCATATGGTACTTCATGTGTTGCAAGAGGATAATGGCAAGCAGGAGTGATTAACATCAATTTACAGATGTTTTCTGGTCTATCCCACTGATGAAGCCTGGATATGGGCAAGGGCGTGTGTTGCTAATCTATTCGTTCATGAGAGGCACTCAGACAGTTGAAATTATGTTTTAAAGGAAAGGAGATTTCAGCAAAAGGGTTGATATAATTGTTTCGGCTTAAGCTTGACATGCAATGTTTAACATTTTTAACTTATAAAAGGTTCAAGAAAAGTTGGTGTAGCGGTGTACCTAGAAAGAAAGTACACCTGATCTAATGTCCTGTTGTTTTGTGGTTCACCATTACTGTATGCATCAGATTTTATACTGGACTTTTCTTCTTCTTTCCTTTGTTTTTTTCTTTTCTTTCTCTTCATGTGCCCGGAGGTGAGCCTTGCTAGCAATAATAAAGTTGCTCCTTTGTGACTGGAGGGCCATGGGTTTGAGTTGTGGAAGCAATCTTTTTGTAAAGCAAGGTAAGGTTGTGTAGAAAGATTGTTCTCTCCTGACCCTTGCAAAGTGGGGAGCTATGTGCGTTGGGGACACCTTTTCTCTTCATGTGTCAATGATTTTGCAATGTTCTTTACTTTCTTGAACTTGACCATTGATTTTCTTTACGACCTAAAATATGGGGCTGTTGTAATTAAAATATTCTTGTTGCTAATGCAGCCAAAAAAAAAAAAAAATTCTTGTTGCTATAAAATCCCCCATGCACTTCAATTTCTTTTTAAAATTCTCAAATTTTCATGACTAGCTAAAGGCATTGAGATTCACTCTCTTTTCTTTTGCCGAGTTATTTGGCAGGAAGAAAGGTAGCTGGTCGCAAGGAGGATCTACGTGAGATTATAGAACATTTTAACGTAAGTTTTTTTTTTGCATAATAATTGTTTGCAGACTTCTGCTGTCCTTTTATTTGACTATAATAGGAACTACACTTGCGTGATTATATCTGTTTTTTGGGTAAATGACTTGGTGCATTGTTAGTTTAAATCCCGGGCTTTCAAACATAGTGCTTTACTGGTTCACTTGCCCACAAACATTGTTGAAACCCTCCTCTCACAAGTGTTTTGTACGATAATATTTGAGCTTGGAGCCCAGAAACACGCTTTACTTTTCACCTTAGTGTGGAGAATATTATTGTCTTAACTGATCTGAGAAAATACTCCATATCCTTTCATCTTGTATTCCTTTAAAAGAGGATAACAGAAAACTCTTCATCGAAATGAGGAAGAAGATAATAGAAAACTCTCCAGCAGATATAATACTTCCTTATTACTCAAAAGGTTCTTCTATTCCTTTATCTTCCCCCAAAGAATCCAACCAAGCCAAAATATGGCACGTACCTAGCCTCATTCTGCACTTAATGGTACAACGTATCAGAGATTATCTTAAAGAAAACCTAGACACTTCACAAACGGTAAAATTAGTATTCAGTGCTCTCTCGCAATTGTACAGAGAATAAGGTGGAAGACATCGCACAGGCAACAAAAAATAATCAAAATCTTGTCTCTTAATCATGTTGTCTGTTGATAAATTTTTTTTCATGGACCACTCAACAAATAAAAACTACAACTTATGGCGGAGCTCAGAACCTGACAGCCATGACCAAGTCCAACCATCTCCACCTCTACAACAACCTTGTCATCAAAATTTCATTTTTAATTGACAACAAGAGATAGAACAGAGAGAAATGGAGACACAGAGGATGGAGGGAAAATTCAGATCTCATTCTATTCAATTATGTGTCAGGTATATATATAACTGCTAGGTACAAGTTCTGTCAGCACCTAGGTACAAGTTCTATTAGTATCTATGTACAACACTAGCTGTATTCATAACATCATCAACTGATTTCACTGGGTATTTGCCATCTGGGAAGATTGTCAACACCATAAAATATTGTACTTCTCCAGACTCTTTGATAGGGAAGACCAATTGCATAATATCCATATTCCACCTCATCTGATACCCTGCTAATTCTTCCAAGACGAATAGCTCAAAGCTGGTGGCCGGTAAGCTGCTGCTGCATTATGCTGCTTTTGCTGTATTTGTTAATTACAAAAGACACTGGGTATATTCTTGGAAAACCACTCCTTAAAGTGGGATCCTCTGTCAAAACCTAAATGAGTTAACTTACTCTTGGTTCCAAAATGCCTCTGACCTTTATTCTGGGCACCTTTTATGATCACCAAAGCTTAATTTGCTTGCCGTTGTCCATCACCAAACTAATATGAGGAGCAAACCAGTTAAAACTCTTAAAAAAGCACTACCATGATACATCTGGTTTTGTAAAATCCTGCTCTCTTCACCAGAAAACCCCCAAATCATTTGTGCGGCAGAACTTCATTTAACAATTTCCTGGCTTCTAACTCCGAACCTACCTTGCCTAATGGGGGACCATGTAGAGGAAGTCTTTACAACTTCTTAAGCTCCTTGTCAGAGTTGCTCTAGTAACTTGAAATATTAGGCAAACTGCCTGAAGTACTCCAGTAACAGTAATTGTTGCAACTTTTGACAATTCATGCTGTTTTCAGCTGCCTATCCTTTTTTTTCATCTGCACTTGGATGACTTAGAAGTTGTGCTGCAGCCAATTCCTTGATAGACTGAAAATGTGCAGTTGCAAGGATTTGGGTTGTGAATGCTCTGCCACTGAGAAATTTTTGAACTTGATCAAGCAAAGGAAGAACTTTGATGATCAAACACAGAGCTTGCAGGAGTCTATTCCCATCTTCCATCTGTTGTTCCTGAAATGTATTTGATCTTCATGCCTTGGTCCTTGTCCACTTTATTGAAGAATAGATACAAATTGGTGCCATTTTTTATCTGCTGAAAAAGAAGAGATCACTTTTTCTGCACTTATGAAAGTTATCTTCCTTGTTCATGTAAATATTATCTGGCTTTCTTGACTGATAATAGAATTTCAAAATCATAATCTTAGACCATTCTGCATTCGGAAATTGGGTTTGTATTCAGACTTTTAACTCAGTCCAAGGACTTATGGCAGTCTAGGTCTCCCTCTCTCCCCTCCGTCTTTCCAGGACTTGGTCCTTGTCTACTTTATTCAAGAATAGATTCAAGATTCTGCATATTTTATCCGCTGAAAAAGAAGATGTCTTTCCACAACTGTGAAAGTTTTCGTCTTCTTTCATGTAAAGATTATCTGGCATTTTAAATCGACATAGAATTTCAAACTCATAAAAATCTTAAATCATTTTGTATTTAAATTTTTAACTCCATCCAAGGATTCATGGCTCTACCCCCCCACCACACACACACACACACACACATCCTACCAACAGAGAAACAATAAAGGATATGCACTTACATTAATGTAGCCATCTCTCTCTCTCTCTCTCTCTCTCATAGATGTGTCTATTGGTTCCAATCTTAACATCTGTTTCTTCTTGGATATTTCTATTTATTTGAACTTGAAACCTTGCACTGAATAATGGAATTTTCTCAAGATGTTAGGCTTTATATTGTGCAGATTGATGTTGAGAATCCATGTGTCATAATGACTCAAGATAAAAGCAGAGAATTTTTGCATTCTGGTAATGACAAAGATAAATTCAAGGTGAGACATTTGTGGTTTCAGTACTTTTGTTTAATGATTTCATGAATAAACCTGGGAGGCTAATATGTGAAAGCTTAGGACCAACTTTCTTCCGTGCTTAGAACTATTCGAACTTTTGTACAGGCTTTTTGTTCTTGTGTTTTTCCTCCTCTGTTGTTTTGGATAAGGGGTTCTTTCTTTGTGCTTTACTGATAATGTATTATCAGTTCTTTTTCAAGGCAACACTTCTCTATCAAGTGGATGAGCTTTTGAAGAGTATTAAGAGTCAACTGGTTGATGCAAATCAACTGGTTGATGAGCTGGAATCCTTAATACGACCGATACAGAAGGAACTCAATGAGTTGCAAATGAAGATTAAAAGTATGGAGCATGTAGAAGAAATATCTCAGCAGGTACAACTATTAAAGAAGAAACTTGCGTGGTCATGGGTATATGACACGGACAGGCAGCTCCAGGAGCACAGGGTAAAGATTGAGACACTGAAAAGCCGTATACCTAAATGCCAAGCGAAGATTGATCGACAAATTGTGAGTAATAGGCATCTGAGCAATGCTAAGATTTGTCTTTATAATTTGACATTTGACTGACAGGTGTTTGTCTCAATGTGTTATGTTTCCTGTTTAGTTGTTTTCCTATAAGAATATTGTTGTAAGAGTGATATGAATTCTAGACAATATAATTGGCTGTTGACAATGAGCTGGCTCAGGCTTACTTCTGCGGGGTCTGCCTTTCATTGAATTGAATTTTAGTCAGGGTCTCATTTCATTCCATCTATGCTAAGTGTACTAGTTCTTGTATTCAACGTAAAGTCAACTCTTTCATCCCCTATTGCTCCAGCACCTAAGGAATGAGATTAGCTTGAGTATGCACCTGATTGACTCTTAGTTACTGAAATTGCTGATGAATGATCTTCCTTATTTTAGGATGCAACTCGTATTCATCCTTCACGGCTTGAAGCCGGATAGCTGAAGCTTAAGGGCTCTCAGAATTCCCTTTCAAGCTTTCCGAGTCACCCTAACGTAACGGCTAACAGAACTTGGCTAACTTCGATCAATTCCATGGCTTTCCCTCCTTGTGAGAGTTTCAGGAATGCAAGTCATCAATTATTTCCTTCTATTCTAGGCTTTAGGCCTGAAAGCCAAACAATAAGAATTGGCTCTGAACGGAAGGAATTTAGGAATGCTACGACTGGGGAAACCTGCCTAGCAAAGCCAAGTGTGGAAAGACTACCTAAATAAGACTCCTTTTCGGTTGCTGCTCATAGTTTTGACCGAGGGAGGGTTCTAATGTCTAGAGAAGTCTTGAAAAAAGACTAGTAGGTGGAGGCTTTTGCAACCAAGGGTTCTGGAATGGGACATGGCAGATCGCTATTGCAGGATTGTTTCAGTTGTTAGTTACGATAGTTGTTTGATTCAGTTGGCAGTTATTGGTTGTTAGTTGGTTAATGGGCTGTTTCCTGGTAGTTAGAGATAGTTGGAGAGATGGTCAGAGAATTCCCTTCAAAAGAGAACTCTCCTCTCTCCTGTAGAAGGTTCTGTATTCTATCTTCAAGGATATCAGAGAACAAGTTTCAGTTTTCAAGGGGTTTCAAGACTAGAAGCTTCTGTTCCACACCTAACTAACAGGATTGACCTTATTCAGGAGCTTGAATGGACTTTGCAGGAAGCTCAGAATAGAGTGAAGAATTGGGATGATTACATAGAAGGGAATTGCATTTCAACAGAGGAGATTGGGTATGGCTAAAGACAACCCCATAGACATAAACAGTCTCAGAGGTGGCAAAAATTGTGCAAATGATTCTATGGACCTTAGAAAATTCTACAGCAAATCGTGGTTGTTGCTTGCTAGTTGGAATTTTCAGAAAACAGTAGAATGCAACTTATTTTCTACAATTCCCAACTCAAGCCTTATAAAGGGACTAATCAACAAGCAATTTTCATTCCTCTTCCATTGATAAGTGAATAATAAACCAGTTGTAACACCCTTAGCCATCCTTGAAAACAGGATATTGGTGACAAATTAAGTATTGGTGCAGTTGGAGGGTTTGCCCGTTGAAGAAGCTACTTGGATGGAATACCAACAATTTATTCAAATTTTATCCTAATTTACCCCTTGAGGACAAGGTACATTTTAAAGGGCAGGGCAATGAGATGAATAGCTAAAATTATTATAGCTGTTGACAACTGGAATAGGACATGTGGCAGTTAGCTATTGCTGATTGCTTCAGTTGTTGATTACAGCAATTCTTTGATTCAGTTGGTAGTTATTGGTTGTTTGGTTAGTGGGCTGTTAGCTGGTAGGTAGAGATAGTTGGAGAATTCCTTCAAATAGAGATATTTTTTTCCCCCTTTAAAAGCTATTGTATTCTCTTCAGTGATATCAGAGATCCGCTCCACACTCCCTTCTCCCCCTCCTCATTTTCCAGGGCTGTTAACCGGCCAACAGAGAGTTTTTCTTGATAGAACCTTAAACTTTTGAAGGTTCAGTCATAGAGCCCAATCAGTAAATTAGTTAATTTCACTTCTAGTCTCTAAGCATATACTCCTTGTGCTGAAGTAGCTTAAGATTTTTTTTTTAACATGTCCATTTGATAATTGGTATCCTATTGCCAATGATGACTGGCTTTGCCTTAATTATCTGGGTATGGACTAAGTACCTTTATGAATCTGTATTTGCATTGTAGAGGTTGGTTGGGTGTGTTTTTCCTGTCCTCTTTGTTTTAGTAGGCTGGTAGGGAGAGTGAGGAGAGGTGGGATTTTGGGAACTGTTGTAGTAGGGAAATGGGAGAGTTGTTGCCAACAATGCCATGTGCCCATGGTGAAATATTTGGGAGGAACATACATTGATTTGGAGGAGTGAGAATGCTAGTTATAGTTTATCCATTGAGCTCACTATTTTGGATTTTGGGAGTTTTTTCTCTTCAATGAAGATTCAATGCTTTTTTATCCGTAAACATGTGAAGCATAAACCTGATATAGGTAGATGTTAAGTATATTCTGAGGAGGTTGGATGGATGTGCCGGTTTGTTTCTTTTCTGTTCTGGCAATGCTTTTTCTCACAGTAAGTAAGCCCTCTCTTCTGTGTATACCTAGCATGTAGTAGCAAGGCACACTTGACCTTTTAATGGAGTCTTCAAAGAGCTTAGTGATAGAACTCCCTCATTTTTTATTGTATTCCACAGTATGACAGTAGGAATTTTCTCTATTACAGTGAATTACAGTAGCAAAACTGAAACAATTACACCCCAAGGAAAAAATATGCTAATTGGCCAATTCAAGAAGGCCTCTTCTCTCCCCGACAATCTCCAAATTTTCCACACCCTCTCTCTCTCCTCCTCCCTCCCCTTTTATACCTATTGCTCATTCCGTTTCAGCCACGTGAATGAATATTCCTCTTTAACCAACTTCTCTTTTGCCCCTGAATCAATTTCCTTAGTTGCCCCTATTGTTCTCCTCCTTTTACGCCTTTGATAGGTGTGACTAACGGGAGTCCTAACAATACTCCCACCCACAAGTTTCACCTTGTTCTCTAGGTGAAATTTAGGAAACTGATGCAGAATCTAATGATAGGGTTCCCAGGTGGCTTCTAGGGATGGCAACTGCTTCTATTGTATAAGAACCTTAAGGCTCCGTAGATTCTTTCCCCTGCTTGGCCTTACACCTAGCCGAAATTCTGGTTTCACCTTCATTTCCCACTCAGCTGTAACTGGTTGGGAAATTCAGTCGTTTCCCACACTGCTCCTTCCACTTTGTGAAGCTGGGAGACATGGAATACAAGGTGGATTGCACAAGAAGGTGGTAGAGACAGCTTGTAGGCCACCTTTCTGATCCTTTTCTCCACTGCAAAAGGCCCGTAAAACTTAGGTGATAGCTTCTCATTCACCCAAGTAGCCAATGTCTTCTGCCTGTAGGGGCGAATTTTAACATAAACCAGATCACCCACCTTGAATTTCACATCCCTCCTTTTATCTACTGTTTCCTTCATCATTGCTTGTGCCCGCAATGGTTGGGACTACAATTCTTCCAAAAACAAAATCCCGCTCTAACAATTGCTGTTCAATTATCGAAACAACAATGGTGCCCTTCTCGAACCTGAATAGTGGGGGAGGTTCACGCCCATAGACTATCTAGAACGGAGTCAATCTAGAAGAGACATGGAAGGAAGTGTTATACCAATATTCCGCCCATGGTAGCCAGCTGTACCATGCCTTAGGCTTGAAGGAGGAGAAGCAGCGAAGGTACGTCTCCAATGTGCGATTTAAGACCTCTGTTTGGCGATCGGACTGAGGATGGTAGGATGTGCTTCTATTCAATTGAGTGCCTTGCAGCCTGAATAATTCTTCCCAAAAATAGCTAACAAAAATTCTATCTCTATCAGAAACAATAGAATTTGGAACCCCATGTAACTGTACAATCTCCTTCACAAAAATCCCACAACACTTGTTGTTGTAAATGGGTGTCTTAAGGCAATAGAATGTCTGTATTTACTTAGTTGACCCACTACCACCAAGATAGTATCCATCCCTACCGACTTGGGTAACCCTTTGATGAAATCCATAGACACATCTTCCCAAACTTAACTAGGAATTGGAAGTGGCTGTAGCAACCCACCGGGTGATAGAACCTCATTTATTCTGCTGGCACACATGGCATTGCTGGACATATTGCTGAATGTCCTGCTTCATCCCCACCCAATGCACATTGGCGGCTATCCTCTTATAAGTCTTGAGAAACCTGGAATGACCCCCAACTGGTCCATCATGCCTTTCCTTCAACATTAACGGAATTAAAGCAGACCCTTTAGGAAGATACAACTTGCTTTTGAATAGCAAATGGCCATCCACCAATGCAAAGTTGGGTTTGCTAGAAGGATTCATTTGTACTTCTCTAACAATTTGCTGGAGTGGCTCATCTCCTTCTGCCTCCTTTTTTAGTTGGTCTAGCTATAATATTCGGGGAATGGAGAGGGCTATTAACGTGGTAGGGGAATGGAGGCGTGAGAGAGCATCAGCTGCTCAGTTTTCCAATCCAGGATGATATTGAATCTCAAAATCGTGCCCCATCATCTTCATGACCCATTTTTTACACTTTGGATTGACCACCCGTTGCTCCATAAGAAATTTAAGGCTTCGTTGATCTGTCTTAATAACAAACTTACGCCAGAGAAGATAATGTCGCCGCTTCCTCACTGCAAATACTATTGCTATCAGTTCCTTGTCATACACTGACCTATTTTGACCAGTGGAATTTAGGGAGTGATTGAAAAGGCAATTGGTCGCTGTTCCTACATCAAGATTGCCCCTAATCCATGCCCAGGCGCATCGGTCTCAACAATGAATTCCCTCAAAAAATCTGGCAAAGCCAACACTGGCAGATCGGTCATCACCTTTTTAAGGGATTGAAAAGCCTGCTCCGCTAATTCATCTAAAAAGAAATTACCCTTCTGGAGGCGATCTGTCAATGGCCATGCCACTTTTTGTAATCCTTCACAAATCTCCGATAATACCCTGTAAGGTCCAAGAACCCTTAAAGTCACGCAAGAATTTAGGGCTGGGCCACTCCATATCCACCTTAACTTTAGAGCTATCCGCAACCACCCTTTCTTGAGAAATGATGTGCCCCAAATACTCAATCTCTCGCAGCCCAAACTGACACTTCTCCGCATTAGCATATAGTCGGTGAACTGCTAGGAGCCCCAACACACACCTCAAATGTTCCCTGTGTTTGGCCCTGTCCTTACTGTAAACCAAAATGTCATAAAAAAACACCAAAATGAAGTGCCTCAAATGCTCCTTAAAGAGCTCATTCATCAAAGATTGGAACGTGGCGGGGGCATTTGTTAACCCAAATGGCATAACCAAAAATTCATAATTTCCTCGTGTGCAAAAAATAGTCTTAGGAATGTCATTAGGTGCTATTCGTATATGATGATACCTCGATTTCAAGTCCAACTTGGAGAAAACAACAGCCCCATTCAATTCATCCAATAATTCTTCAATAATTGGAATTGGAAATCTATCGGGAATTATTACATTGTTTAAAACTCTATAGTCAACGCAACGCAAAATCTCCAACCTCCATCCTTCTTCTTGACTAGCAACACTGGGCTGGAAAAGGGACTCACACTCGACTTGATAAGCCTTGCTGCCAACATCTCTCGAACCAGCCTCTTAATCTCATTTTTCTGAAGGTGGGGGGTATCGGTAAGGATGTACATTCACCGGAGGCACTCTTGGTTGCAATGTAATCACGTGGTCCTGCCTCTGGTGTGGGGGAAGCCCACATGACTCCTCAAATACATGCTCAAACTCTGCTAGTAGCTCCTGCAAGCTGCCAGGGACTGCCCCTCCCGCTTCCTTTTCCTTGGCAGTTAAACTCTGCAACTCCAACAACACCCCTTCTCCATTCTCTTTAAACACCTTTATCATCGACTTCAACGCTACCAAGGTTTTACTGAGGCTGGGATCCCCATGCAGTGTTATGGTAGCTCCCCCTACTCTAAACTTCATAACTAATGAGACCCAATCCATTTGTGTCTCCTTGAGTGTGGCCAACCACTTCATTCTGAGGATTATGTCTAAGCTTCCCAACTCCAATGTGATGCGGTCACCAATCAAAACCTGGCCCAAAGCTGACCCGATCACGCCGGAATAATATTTTAATATTTTTTAAGTTTTATAATTCTACTTGATTTAGGATTCAATTTCATGTTTCTACTTGATTTAAGATTCTATTTCATGTTGGATTAGGATTTTATTTTTATTAGGATTCTAGTTGGATTTTGTTTACAAATATTAGATGGATTTGGATTAGTCAAATACTATAAATATGCCTAGCATCTAGAGTTTGTAATCAAGTTTTTCTCAATTAAATTTCAGCAACCAATTTGGGTTTTCTTAGCAAAAAAGTCTTGTTTTTGCATCTTCTTGAAAGCTAAGCTTCGGCTATTGAAGTTTGTTCTTTCAAAGGTTTATTTTGGTGTGTTTTCTTCACACTCGCGCTACACTCTGCGTTAGGTGGTAGCGGTTAATTAACCAATCAGATGGCTAATCTTGAAGGTAACGGTAGCAACTAGCCTCGTGACGGTGATCGGGGGTTGTTCGCAGTTTGGAGAGCAATCGAAGAACAGCGGGAAGTAACTCGTACTATCTAATAGCGATTGGAGCAAATTAGCAACCAATTGGGTACCTTACTACGAGTTGATAATGACAGGAACCTGAATAATGGGGTGAATCAAGCCGGAGCGAGAAGACCACCCATTAATCATGTCCTTGTTAATCCTAGAAGACCAGTGATTGAAGATATTGATGAAGATGATGATTTTGGTCGAGCAATAGCTAACCTTGGTGGTAGAGGGGTTAGGAGGAATGCGCATTAGCACAACCACTGGGGTAACGATGAGTATAAACTAAAAGTTGATATTCCTACCTTTAGTGGAGATCTTGATATTAAGGGGTTCTTGGATTGAATCACTGAGGTTGACCGTTTTTTCGAATACATGGAGATCCTAGATGAACGACAAGTAAAGTTAGTGGCTTACAGATTGAAGGGCGATGCATCCGTTTGGTGGGAGCGATTAAGAGAGACGAGATTGAGGGAAGACCGACAACCAGTTTAGACATGGAGACGAATGAAGCAGCTGTTAAGAGGTAGGTTTTTGCCCCCTGACTATGAACAATATATGTTTGAAGCTTATCAAAGATGTGCACAGGGAATGAAGAGTGTGAATGAATATATCTCTGAGTTTTTGCGATTGGTAGAGAGAAACCAATTGTTAGAAAGTGACAATCAACAAGCAGCTTGTTACTTGAATGGATTGAAGCCTGTTATTTGTGACAAAATTGGGGTTTAGATGGTTCTGAGTGTGCAAGAAACAAGGAACTTAACTTTAAAGGTTGTGTTAATGTTGAGTGAGAGAGCTCGTAATGACAATTATCGTCGGTATAGTGAGAATGAAAATAAACAAGCAGCTTTTGATAAAGGCAAGTCGGTTCAGGGAACGCAACCCTCCAATTCACCCCATATAGCCAACCCTAATAAGGTTACAACGGGGGAAAACATTCGAGGTACTACTTCTAATCTTCCAAAATCCCCTAATCCTTATGCAAAGCCTATTCTTTTAAAATGTTTCAAGTGCAATGAGGTTGGACATCGATCTAGTGATTGCCCAAGGAGGAAAACAGTTAACATTGTAGAAAGGGAAGAGGAAGATGTTGCTGAAGAGGAAGTATATTGCGGGCCTGATGGTGAGGATGACTGTAATACCTTGGGAGCCCAGAGGAGAATAGTATATATCGAGGATAGGTAAGGAAAAAAACAACACCAGCTAGATACCTTTTGAACTGAATGTTGGCAAAGAACTCCCAAGTTAAGCGTGCTTGACTTGGGGTAATCCAAGGATGGGTGACCTCCTGGAAAGTTTGCGTAGGCCTATCAGGGTAAGTTGTCCCGGACCTTCCTATCGCTCGATGCGGGATGTTACAGGTGGTATTAGAGCCGACCCTTGGTGAAGGCGGTCCGAAGAGGGCGGGGAGTGGTGCTGGGGCTCGAGGGCCTGTACAAGGAGCGACTTCTGGCAGGCTTCTAGGATGGCAGCCCCCAAGGGGAGAAGATATAGGACCAGTTGTAAGGTCGTATGACGAGGACGTCATGTGCTCAAGGGGGGGAGAATGTAATACCTCGAGAGCCCATAGGAGAATAGTATATATCGAGAATAGATAAGGAAGGAAACAACACCAGCTGAATACCTTTTGGGTTGAATGTTGGCAAAAAACTCCCAAGTTAAGCGTGCTTGACTTGGGGTAATCCAAGGATGGGTGACCCCCCTGAGAAGTTCGCGTAGGCCCATCAAGGTAAGTTGTCCCGGATCTTCCTATCGCTCGATGCGGGATGTTACAATGACGAAGAAGATTATGGACATGAGGAATATACCTTTGTAGTGAGGAAGTTAAGGCTATCTCAAAAGAATAAAGATATTACTCAACGGCATAAGCTTTTTCGCACGAGGTGTACGGTGAAAGGAAAAATCTTTGAGTTGATTATTGATAGTGGAAGTTAGGAGAACATTATAGGAAGAGACGTGGTGGCAAAGATGCAGTTAACTCCTGAAAAACATCCAAGCCCTTACATGATTGGATGAATCAAAGAAGTTGGTGGCATACATGTGGATGAATGTTGCAAGGTGCCTTTCTCTGTTGGTAAGTACTCTGATGAAGTCTATTGTGATATTGTTGATATGAATGCTTGCCATATTTTATTTGGGAGGCCTTGGCAATTTGATGTGGATGCTAAGTACTCGGGTAGGAAGAACACATATCAGCTTGAGAAAGAAGGTGTGCGTTATACTTTGTTACTCATAGTGGAAAAGAACTAAACCAAAGCTTCTGAAGTGGAGGGGTGAAATTTTCTTACCATTACACATAAGCACACTGAGTTTGTGAGGGAGTATAAAGATACTCGAGAGGTTCACTTATTGGTTATCAAGGGAGAGAGCATGAGTGAGCCACTGAAGGTGAATCAAATTCTAGTGGAGGTGCAGGGATTGTTGGAGGAATTTCTTGATGTGGTTCCTGAGGAGTTGCCTAATGAGCTACCTCCTATGAGGGATATTCAACACCACATTGACTTGCTTTCTGGTTCTAGCTTGCCTAATCTACCACACTACATGATGAGTCCTAGGGAGAATGAGATTTTGCATGAGCAAGTAGAGGAATTGTTGAGAAAATGGCACATTCAGACTAGCATGAGTCCATGTGCAGTGCCAGCATTATTGACACCAAAAAAAGATGGGAGTTGGAGGATGTGTGTTGACAGTAAAGCCATCAACAAAAATACTATTGGGTACAAATTTTCAATTCCTAGGCTGGACGACATGCTTGATCAACTTGATGGGGCTGTGATTTTTACCAAAATTGATCTTAGAAGTGGTTATCATTAAATCAGAATTCGATCTGGAGATGAGTGGAAGACAACTTTCAAGATGAGAGATGGGTTGTTTGAGTGATTAGTCATGCCCTTTGGACTAACCAATGCACCAAGCACTTTCATGAGACTAATGAATCAAGTATTACGCCATTTCATTGGTAAATTCGTTGTGGTGTATTTTAATGATATTTTGATATACAGTAAGTCTATTAATGAGCATGAGGGGTATATTCGGGATGTGTTGAGTGTGTTGAGGGAAAACAAACTTTATGGTAATTTGAAGAAGTGTACTTTTATGAGTGAGAGCTTGTTGTTCTTGGGCTTTGTTATAAGCAAATAGGGCATAAAGGTAGATGAGGAAAAAGTGTGAGCTATTAGAGAGTGGCCAACCCCTAAAAATGTCAGTGATGTGCGAAGTTTCCATGGGTTAGCAACTTTCTATAAGCGGTTTATCAAACACTATAGTAGTATTGTGGCTCCAATTACTGAGTGTTTAAAGAAAGGAAAGTTCCATTGGGGTGCAGAACAAGATCAAAGTTTCGCCTTGATAAAAGAGAAATTATGTATCGCTCTTGTCTTAGCTTTGCCAAGTTTTGACAAATTGTTTGAGGTTGAGTGTGATGTGAGTGGAGTGGGTATAGGTGCTGTGTTATCCCAAGAGAAGAGACCAATTGCATTTTTTAGTGAGAAGTTGTGTGAAGCCAGAAGAAAGTGGTTTACTAATGATAAGGAGTTTTATGCAGTGGTGAGGGCTCTTAAGACATGGGAACATTACTTGATTGCCAAAGAATTTGTTCTTTACACGGATCACCAAGCTCTTAAGTACTTGAGTAGCCAAAGGCAATTGAGGAATGATATGCATGCTAGATGGTATGCTTTTATTGATAAATTTTCTTATAAAATTGTGCATAATCGAGTGGCGGACGCTTTGAGTAGGCATGTGGATTTGATCAAGACCCTTAGTGTTGAGATTGTTGAGTTTGAGTGCTTGAAAGAATTATATGCGACAGACGAGAATTTCAAACATGTGTGGGAACAATGCATGTCTCGGCAACCGTCAGGAGATTTCTATGTGCATGATGGGTTTCTCATGAAGGGAAATCAGTTGTGCATCCCTTGCACATCTCTTCGTGAGAAAATTATTCGAGATTTGCATGGTGGTGGCTTAGCAGGGCATCTTGGCAGAGACAAGACTATTGAAGCTGTTATGGGAAGGTATTATTGGCCAAGAGCAAGGAGAGATGTTTCTATTATTGTGGCGAGGTGTTATATATGTCAAATAGCTAAGGGGCACTCTTCTAACGCCGGTCTCTACATGCCATTGCCCGTTCCCAATGCTATTTGGGAAGATTTGTCTATGGACTTCGTGTTGGGTCTACTGCGAACCCAATGAGGTATGGATTTTGTTTTTGTAGTGGTTGACAGGTTTTCCAAGATGGCGCACTTTCTCCCATGCAAGAAGATGACAGATGCAGTAGCTACAACCAAACTGTTTTTCAAGGAGATTGTTAGACTACATGGAGTCTCTAAAACTATTACTTCGGATTGTGATACAAGGTTTTTGAGTCACTTCTGGATTACCTTGTGGAGAATGTTCTATTCATCTTTGAATTTCAGCAGCAGAACACATCCCAGACTGATGGACAGACAGAGGTGGTGAATTGTACCTTAGGAAATCTGATTCGCAGTGTTTGCAATGACAAGCCAAGACAATGGGACCTAGTCATAGCTCAAGTGGAATTTGCCTACAACAACGCCGTGCATAGCTCAACAGGAAGATCACCATTCTCTATCGTATACATGAAAGTTCCTAATCATGCATTGGATTTGGTAAAATTGCCAAAGGTACCAGGTTTCAGTGTTGCAGCTAGTGACTTAGCCGAACACATTCAAGCAGTTCAGGAAGATGTCAAGCAAAAGTTGCATGAGGTGAATAAGAAGTACAAGGCAGCAGCTGACAAGCATAGGAAATACAAGGTATTTGCGATTGGAGATGAAGTCATGATATTCTTGAAGAATGAACGGATTCCTGCAGGACAACAAAACAAGCTCAAGCCAAAGAAGTATGGTCCTTATAAGATTACAAAGAAGATCAATAATAATGCTTATGTTGTGGATTTGCCAAATCATATGGGTATTTCCAAAACATTCAATGTTGCTGATCTTTCTTTGTATTAGCCGGACGTTGAGTTGTCATACCCAGATCATAATTCGAGGATGAATTCTTCTCAAGTGGAGGTGAATAATGCGGTCACCAATCAAGACCCGGCCCAAAGCCGACCCGATCACGCCGGAACAATATTTTAATACTTCTTAAGTTTTAGAATTCTACTTGATTTAGGATTCAATTTCAGGTTTCTACTTGATTTAGGATTCTACTTCTTGTTGGATTAGGATTTTATTTTTATTAGGATTTTAGTTGGATTTTGTTTACAAATATTAGATGGATTTGGATTAGTCAAATACTATAAATATGCCTAGTATCTAGAGTTCGTAATCAAGTTTTTCTCAATTAAATTTCAGCAACCTATTTGGGTTTTCTTAGCAAAACAGTCTTGTTTTTGCGTTTTTTTGAGAGCCAAGCTTCAGCTATTGAAGTTTGTTTTTTCAAGGGTTTATTTTGGTGTGTTTTCTTCACACTCGCGCTACACGCTGCGTCATAATGGTAGGAAATCCTCCACTAGTTCCACATTTTGCAGTGTTAAGGTTACCCCCTTACACACTCCAACCCCTTGAACAACCATGCCCGACCCCATGATCACGCCATAGCCTATTGTTTGTGTTTGGACCGGTCCCAATTTCTGCCCCAATTCAGACGCTATAAAGTTATGGGAAACCCCGCTCTCAATTAGGACCACCACCTCCTGACCCTCTGTTTCCACTTTGATCTTCATGATCTGTGGAGGGGTTAATCCCACTACCAAGTTTATGGACAGCTCCACTACTTCCCCCGTTTTGATCGTATCACCTTCCTCTCTTGAATTCTCCCCTATTTTAGCTCCTTCTATATCTTCTTCTTCCCTTTCCTCCTCGTAAATTACCATCACCTGCAGCTCTTTGTTCTTACATTTGTGTCCAATCGTATATTTCTTGTCACAATGAAAACACAACCCCTTAGCTCGTTTGGCTTGTAGTTCACTCTCACTTAGTGGTTCGAGGGAGGCACCAAGGAGCCATTACATTTGGCTTGTAGTTCACTCTCATTTGTACTTCCCTCGTTGTTGGTTGGCGACCAGGGTTGCAGGGGCTTGTGCTCTGTTTGGGTCGAGACCAGAATGACTCCCTCGGACCACTAGATTCCTCTCCTGAATTCGTTGGGCTAGGTCCATCATTTGCTCTAGCCCAATCAGGCTCAACACCCTCATCTCCGTCCGTATGTCGGGTCTCAACCCATTTATAAAGTGTCCCTCCAATAACGCCTCTGGCATGTCCTTGAGCGATGAAGCCAGCGTCTTGAAGCAGAGGCGATAGTCCTTGACGGACCCCCACTGCTGGAGCAGAAGGAACCGCTCCTCCACTGTGCCTTCCTGTGTGGGCCAGAACCTATTCCTCATCATCGCTTTAAGCTCCGCCCAACTCCTCACATGTCGCCTTTGCTGCTCCCATTAGAAGTGGAGTCTAACTTCTTCGCATCTGACAATTGATTCACGGAGAAGTACTGCTCAGCCCGAAACACCCAACCATCCGGGTTGTCTCCTTCAAACATGGGCATCTCCAGGCGTCGACTCCTTCCTTCCGACCTCCCATAGCTCTTGTACTCGTCATTGACTTCCCCGTTCTGGTTCCCTAGTTCAGGTGTGGCCTCCCCAATGAGGGATGAACCCATCGGTAGGTTCTCGCCAACTATTTCCTCTTCCTCCCTTTCTCCTGGTCTTCCCATCTCTCCATCAGCAGGCTAAATTGTTCCATCATCGTCGCCATGTTTTTCTCTATGTTCCTCACCTTCTGAAACTGTTCCATCATTGTCGCCATGTTTTTCTCTATGTTAAGCACCTTCTGGAACTCCTTTTTCATCAATTCCAATCCTATCTGCAAACCCTCCATCTTCCCTTCAATCTGCTGTTGATAACTCTCCATTCTTCCCTCCAATTTCCCCACTCTCTTAGAGACGGTCACCCCCATGGATTGTTGCTCTGATACTAGAATGATAGAACTCCCTCAATTTTGATTGTATTCCATAGTATGACAATAGGAATTTTCTCTATTACAACAAATTACAGTAGCAAAATTGAACAATTACACCCCAAGGAAAAAATATGCTAATAAGCCAATTCGAGAGGGCCTCTTCTCTCCCTGACAATCTCCAAATTTTCCACACACCCTCTCTCTCCTCCTCCCTCCCCTTTTATACCTATTCCTCATTCCGTTTCAGTCACGTGAATGAATATTCCCCTCTAACCAAGTTCTGACTCTTTTGCCCCTGAATCAATTTCCTTGGTTGCCCCTATTGTTCCTTTCCTTTTACACCTTTGTTAGGTGTGACTAATGGGAGTCCTAACACTTAGTTGGTATAATAACTTTTACAGTTACTTTGCTTGTATTAGGTGCCTCTTCAGACCCAAGCTTCACCTGATAAGTCCTGATCATTATTTGCCTTTAATAAATATTAATAGCAGGACAAGCAAATTGGGGTTGAAAATCATCATGTTTAGATGCATACAGAACCGCTCTTCCTGATAGGAATTAATAAAATGCCACTGGGTATTCCTATTTAGCCTTCTTGAAAAACCGAGTCTTTGAACTTTCATGATGAGGTAAGTTAAAATACCCCAGACTGCTTATTTCTCCTATGTGCTGTTGCTCCCATGTAGTCTCTTCTGCTTGTCACCTTCTGGTGGATTTACTTTTTATTAGCAATTTTGTTTTGGTTTTATTTACTATTATTGCCAAGTGTTCCAACTTACACCAGGGAGCAGGGAACATGTGAGATTGATGCCATAGGTGCAGTAGCCAAGTGAGATTTTTTATGGTCTTGCTTGCATATATTCTGCTATAGATGATTTGTTTTTGTTTAATAATGCCTTTCTGAGGACAACTATTGAATGTGGCAATAAGATGGCGTCCACCAATCAACTGCTCTGCAACGTTGCTTCATTCTTCTTAGGTTATCTTCTATTTGTGGGCATTTCCTTTCTTTTTCTTTTGCATGGTCTGAAGTGTGTGGAAAAGGGACTTCTAGTGTTTATTGTAATGTCTTGACATCTTGAATATTGATAGGGTAGTTTGAGATTTTAGCTCTTTTTTTAGCCTTTTCCATTTGATTTGTTTTACTCCTAACATTTGAAATGAATTTGACGTCATGCTTTACAGAATTATTTTGTGGCAATATATTTGTGACATCTGAAGTTTCTATGGCACATTATTACCTAGACTGTTTTAATATCTGGACTGTTTGTGGATATCCATTTGTAATCTGCTACCTTTTACTTCATTGCTTTTGCAATAATCAGATGACATGGAAGATGAGATTGTTTAATAAATTTGACAGGGTAAAATGGAAGAGTTGAGGGATCTCTTGACAAAGAAGAAAACTCAAATTGCTTTAATGATGGAGAGGACAGCAAAAGTTAGGAGAATGAAGGATGAGTTGCAGCAGAGTCTCTCTCTGGTATGAAAGGCTGGTAATTGATTGCTAGACAAAATACATTTAAATATTAGTTTTATTTCTAGCTTTCGTTTGGGGCTTTCTTTTTCCCATTTGTTCAAGTTTGTTTGTTATTTGCTTCCTGTTCTTTTCCTTGGTTAGTCTTTAATATTTTAAAATATCAAGTAATCAATTTTGCTCTTGAATGCTCAAGTTTGCACATAGTGAAGAGGAAAAGTGGAAATTACCACTCATGAAGCATATTTTCCATCTCAAAGCATTCTCATACACAAAATTGTGACAGTGAGAGCTGGTTAATCCCTCACTCAATCAAAGTAAAAATTTTTTAGGCTGCAAAAGAACGACTTGAGCTGGAAGAAAATCACCACCGCAAAATTGACCACATCCAGAAGATGGTGAAGCAAGTGAAGTTGCTTGAACAACAAATTGATCATATTCACGAGCAACATATCAAGAGTACACAGGTTCTTTATTGCAATGTTCTTTTTCCTGAATGTTCCTCTCTATATTTTTTACTTATAGTTTAAGGTATACGTTTTTGACACCCATTCATTACTACTTTTCTTCAACTGTTTCTGTTGGTGTAATTTGCTAACTAGAAAGGACAATTTCCTGAATGTCAAGCATTGTCAGTAACAGCAGTTGTAAAATGAAAAAAAAAAAAAGAATGAAAACAATTTTTTCATAAACTTGAACCTGGACATTGACTCAACTTGATTTGAGCAATCATATACATCATATTCCTAAGCATCTTGTTCAGTGATTTCCCAACTGCCAACTGTTTGTCCCCTTTGAAAAGCAAAATGAAATAGACTGAAGTCAGCGAACCCTATGTGCCTGAGATTAGAAGTTAATTGTTTGATGGATAATGTTGTCTGCTATTGCTCCCAAGCAAGGCTATGGTGAGCTTGACTTCTGGGACCCAGCTTGGAGGTTGGACTGTTAAGAGTCGTGGATTAAAGGTCAGAGGTCACAAGGCCTGGCTTTGTCCATCATAACCCTGTCAAAGCTTTCTTTCCCTTCTTACTTGAGGAATCCTGGCGTTGATGTCAGACCTAAGTAGACAACAGGAAGGAAAAGATGGCTGGTTACAGAGCACCAACTTATACTGGTATTACTATGTAACTGATCCGGGCACAGTGGCATCACTAATAACTTCTTACAGTTGATCTCCTTTTCTCCTTTCATCAACTTGGTCAGTCATTTGGAGAGTGAATGAAACATGTTGCAAAACACCTTGTTGTAATATTTATTTTGTGGTAGGCTGAGGAATATGAAATTGAGGAAAGGCTAAAGGAGCTTCATGACCAGTATGATGCTGCTAATACAACACTTTCAAGGTTATTCTTTTTATTTTTATTTTATTTTATTAAGTTCTAGAATTAAAGTAATTTGCATGATGTTCATAGCTCATTAAACTCAACAATGACAATGGTTTTGATTGAGCATGCGGACAGAATAGGTAAAATATTCAAAATTGTTGACATTTCAAGAGTTATTGGACATTTCTCTAGGAGTTTCCAAGAGGTTCAGGCACCTGAGAACTGTCCTATCTTGAATTTGAGCTAGTCAATTATATTCTTCTTTGAAGTCAGCACTTCTTTTCATATTACATGGTTGTCTGGTCCCATTTTTTGGAAAATGGCTACTTCTTGTAAGGCAACTTGACCTGTAAGATATAATCATTGAATGACAAATTGAATGGTTTACTGCAATTTGAACTTCTAGAAGATTTTTATTTATTCAGAATTTATTGTTAGTATATTTTGTTAATAATCAGATTTGCAAAAAAAGAAAAACTGGTACTATTCATGCCAACTTTTGTATTATGAAGGATCCCATAGTGGAATATGAAGACACACACACACACACACACACAAAGACAAATATTTTATTACTTGAGTAAGTAAAAAAACCATAATAAGATGAAAAAATATTTAAATGGTTCTTAATAAGATTAATAATTTATTTGTGAAATACATTTGTTTTTGTGAATTTTGTAGCAATTACATCACGTTAAGAAGACACACACATACACAAAAGAAAGTTGAAGAGTTGAAATTTATTATTTGAGAAATTAGTATTTTCTGTATGTTTTTGCTTTTGCTATTTGATAGATCTCTCTGTTTAGCTAAGAGGATTAAATTTGCTTGGTTTCATGTCAAGGATTTAAGTCTGAAATAAAAGAAGGGAGGATAGTTGGAGGACATGGCAGCTGACTTACTAGATAGTCTGACCATGTTCCTAAAAGGAATGTATTTCTGTAATTTTACTTTCTATCTTGAAATATATATTTATATATTTTAATTTCTCCAGACCTGAAGTTGTTGTATGTCTTTTATAATGTCAACACATCTCATGGCTCATGATTTGATACAGGTTCTGATCCAAAAACAGGTTTTTAATTTCCGCAATGCATCTGGACTTGGGCATATAAGCTATTTTTGAATTTATATGTATATGTTTAGCATAAGCTGCTTTCATGGTATTTGTCCTCTGATTTTTAAGTTCTGTTACTTATAGATTGAGGGAAGAAGAGGAAGCCTTATCTCAAACCCTATTCATGCGAAAGGAAGAAGTAGAAAAGTTTGCTCGTGAGGTATGGAATTGTTTTGATAGTTTTACAAGATTGATGAAAATTGAGAATGCTGGACTGTATAGTTTTACAGGATTGTTTTGATAGTTTGTTTTGTTTTTGATATTATGTTGAAAACTTTGCATTTAGCTTCTTTTCATCATGTTTTGGTTGGGGTTGCTTCCTGTTGGTAGATTAACCATGGGATATAGTTAGGTGCCTTGAGTTCTATGTTTTGCATAAAGTGGAACTACATTGTGCTATCTTTGTGTAAGTCTTACTTTGTCTAACATAGCGGTTCATTGACTTTGAAAGAATATATTCTGGTTATCTTTTTTTTTTTTTTTAGAGCATTAACCTTCATTATGCTTCACACCTTGATCAGGGATTTGTGTAAGGGTGAGAGATTACTCTTTTTAAGAAAACCCTTTTTAGTACTCCCACTTATATTTTGGCTTTGTTCCAAATCCTGACCTTGATTGTTTCTCGGTTAGATAATTGCAAGGATATTCTCATTGTAGAGGGTTAGGCGAGGAGTTCAAGATTCATTGGTTAGTTGGGATGTGGTATGTCTTTGGTCTTCCTAGGGACGGAAGTGGTTTGGCTGTTCAGGTCTTGGAAATTTAAAGATATCAAAGTCCTTTTGGGTAAGTGGCTGTGGGGATTTGCTAATGAAAATTAATTTATTTGGAAAGAGTTTTATGTAATCAAATTATGGTTCTTTATTGGGGCCAGGGGAATGGAGTTGGTTTGGGGGTTTGATTAATTCACCTTATGGTGATAGCTTTTTGGAAAGGTATCATAAATCTAGAATGCTTTCTTAATTTGTTTTAGTTTCTATCTTTTCAAGTAGGTGATACGAAATGTTTAGATTCTGGTTGACTGTTAGTATAATTTTAGATGTTTGATTCAGTTATTACTAGATTTGTATCTGTTAGGTAGTAATAGCCTGACGTGATTACACTTCTTTCAACTTTGATAATGTTGTTCCCTCTTTTAAGGTGGAACTTGCATGGCTGAGAGTTTGATTCTGCTTTTTGTTGTTTGAGTTCCTTAAGACTCTCTCCAAGGAAGGACTGGTGGTTTGAATCTATCAAATTGTGGATCTTTCTTTTTCATTTTATGAAGCTCTCTTGATAAAGGGTGATTGTATTTTCCTTGAAAACTGTTATGGAAATTGAAGGCTACTCCTAGAGTGGCCTTTTTTGATTGGAGTGCTCCACTTGGATTATTCTCACAACTATTAATTTGCGGTAGAGGTGTCTTTTGTGAATGATTGGATTTGTGAGGTGGACTGGGCATTGGTTGATCATCTACTTCTTACTTGTTCTGCAACTTGTGATATATGGAGTGCTCCTCTCTCTCTCTCATGTCCAGTGGGTCAATCTAGCTTTGGTGTTTGATTTTTTGTCTTCTCAGGGTTGGGCTACTCCCTGTGAGGTTGTGAGTGTGAGTGATTTTTGGTTTCTTCTGTTTTATGTGGAATTTTTGGAGGGAGAAAAATAGGAGAGCTTTTGAAAAATGTGATGGTTCTCTAGCCTATGTTAGGTGAAGTATCCTTATTTTCCATTTTTTGGGATAGAATGGAATTTTCCTTCTCTTTTGAATATTTTATAAAAGTTTTTAAATAATCATGTCGTACAAGTTGCCGGTGTTAGCTTGTTAAGGGATTTCTTTTATTTTTATTTTTTATACATTGTTTTCTTTCAAAAGATAGAACACAATTAAAATAATAATGATGCATTCCTCAGGGATTTTGCCTCTTGTTTTAGATCCCTTGGGGAAAGTGATAGTTATGTTGTTAGCTACCAACAGTATTGAAAACTTAAGAAGTTGTTAGAATGGGTGTAACTTGAATGTCTATAATCAATATGACTTCTCCTATGACCTCTTATCATGGGTGATCAATGACACCTCTTATCATGGGTGATCAATGACACAATCTTACGGCTATGTGGGAGTTAACTTCATTTGAGTTTAGAACCTCCCTGCCTTAAGAATTAGGTAAAGAAATACTGCTTTCTTACTATTTTCTTTGATAAATGAGAATTTGTGCTGAAACAATCTTCCTTAAGTAAGCCATGTGTGTTGTAATTTAGAAACCAAAAAAAAAAAAAAAACTGCTAGTTGGAAGAGCAAACTAGAATTGCAATTCATAGGCTCAAAATCTTCTTTACTGCAGTGTCTCTGTATTTGGCTTATATTAAAGTTTTGTGACTTCTTTTTCTTGAATTGATTTCATAGGATAGCTTAACTTTGCTGAGGCTCACTATACCTTTTTGGCTAGCTTTTGTCTTTACTTCCATGTTTATGGATGCCATGCCCCTTTGATGCTTTCTAACGAAGCTACTTATGTCAGATATCTACCAGAAAATTATTTGATAAAGAATTTGGAAAACTTTATTGTTATAAAATTTATTAAAAATGATGAACCAGTAGTTTTGAATCTTACTTGGCTTGGATTTTTTATTCAATTTGGCAAACCTGTGAGATATCTCACGAAATTTTAATTATTTATGGCGTCGCACCTGCTGCTTGATTTGTATGTTCCTCTGTCACGAACCTAGGGTTCGTGATGGGTTAGAAGAAGAATTGGGGAAGAACAAAGAAGAAATGAAGGGGGAGATTGAAGAGAATTAGGGAGAAAGTTAAGAGAAATGAGGGAGAGCAGAATGGAGAGAAACGAGAGGGAGAATTGGAGAGAGAGAGAATCAGATTTTCTATTGTCAATTTCAGCATACCCTCCCCTCCATTTACATCAGCCTTATATAGGCATATTTGTCCCCTAACAGCTTTGCACATGCAGCCATGTGCACCTAACTAATTGCTAGAATATCCCTAACCAACTATTCTACCCTATTACAATAATACCCTTTTATTATTCATAGGGTCATGACATCCTCTTCATGTGTTCTATTATCCATAATAAAAGTGGAATTACGTGATCTATGTTATCTTTTTTCAGATTGAAGAAAATGAAAGGAGGCATCGTGAAATTTTTTCACAGATACATGATCTCCGCTTGCATCAAACCAACAAGGTGCGGATAATTCTTTAGCTTTTGGGTCTTTTGAAGCACTTAAACATGATTTTTTTTTTTTTTTTTTGGAATATGATGCCTTTTTGAATAATTAGATTTGTTCACAAGTGCAAAACCTATGATTCTATGCTTTGATTGCAGTTGTATTGCTTACACATGGCATGCTTTCTTTTACCCCAGGTTACAGCTTTTGGAGGATTCAGAGTAACTAATCTTTTGCAGACAATAGAGAGACACCATCATAGGTTTAAAAGACCACCCATTGGTCCAATTGGTGCTCATCTGGTTAGTGGTAGAAAATGATGTTGTCTTTTGAAGTGTGGGAGCGTGTGTATCTGTGATTGTGAGTGAAGTTAATTCATTTAATTGGATTGGTTGTCATGTAATTATTATTTACCCATTTAGCTCTGTTCCTGAATAAGTATTCCTTCACCTGAAGTGGAGCTTACTTTTCAATTTCTTATAAATCTTAGGAAACATTTTACTATTTTGGCGAGGAAGAAAGAGTTACTTATTGATTAGTATGAGAGGAAGAACTAGAAAAGCAACTGCAAAATTTGGGTTAAAACAGTGTAAGATCAAATCTGGAACAATAATATGAAAGGTTTAATAAAACCTCAAATGTTGAATCAGAATATAAACAACTGCCTAAAAAGTGTCTTAAAAGACTATTTATACTAGGGTTACTACGGAAATAAATTATGTCCGTTGCTCACAAAGGAATCTTTAATCTTAGTCATCATCTCTATATTAAACATCACATGTTAGTCACATGACAACTTATTAAAGCTAATAATATAAAATCCTACCAAAACCTAATAACATAGATACTAACCATAAACTAAAGAAATAAAATAATAAAATCACTTATGAATCCAAGAATATGCTTCTGTATCGCTTTTGTTCTTTTTTGATCACATAATTTTCCCTGTCCCTGCTTTGCATGTTATTGACTAGAAAATTGTTACAATAGATTAGCATTGTAACATTGTGGGTCCTCACCCAAAAGTGCTAGTTAAAAATAACTTATGGGCTCATGGGACCAAGTAATATACTCAAGACCTCCCTAGTAAACTACTGATGTGGGATTGGATTGTGACAAACTACCCTTCTTTATTTCTTGGTGTCCTTGCCATGCCAAAAATCTCATATTGATCAATCTAACCTGAGTCAAATTAAAAATACTTTCTTGGCCCACACCTATGCAGTAGTGGTATATTTTAAATCTGACTTGGGTTATGTAATATCCCAAGTCAAAATAAATAAATACGTCGTTAATATGTGAAATATTACATATTTTGTGACGATAAGAAAAATCTAGAAAACAGTTTAAAGATCTTAAACAGCCGAATCAATGAAAGGGAATACCCAGAATGTAAATATCCAAAGAGAAAGGTATATCATTGATGAGCGTTTCAAGGCAAGATTTATGATGCTAAAAGGAATCAAAATGGAAATTATTTTTGGTACAGCTGCGATGCAGCCTAGGAAATCAAATCATCATAAGAGACTTCAAAAAAGGCAACAGAACCTTGAGAGGATTTAAGTTTTGCATAAGGAAAAACTCTGAAGTGGGTTCGGGGTAAAACAAAAGGATTCACGACCAAAATGTGATTTTTGCATAGTTTCGGGCCTAAGTGTAATTTTAAATTCTAGTTGGAAAAGGGTCAAAAAGGATATTTTTCCAAATTTGTTGGGCCAAATTAAGAGCATGGGACTTAGGGGTTCAAGTGACAAAATATCAAAGCTTAAGCACTTCAAATAAGGGTCAAAATGAAATTTGGAAAGTAGCGGGGGTCAAAGTGCAAATTTTGAAGAAAACAGCCATGGCCACGGCCGGCCACCACTGGCCAGCCTCTTGCCATCATCGAAAAGGTCGTTTCAGGGTCCAGAGTGGGCCCCAGAGCATGGTGGATCGATTGAGGTGACTATGGGCCGAGTATGGCCGTGATTTGACGGAAGGATGATGGGGTATGGCCGTGAGTCGCCAGAAATTTAGGAGAGGGGTGTTCATGGCAAATCACCACAATTTGAGGTGATTTAAGGTTGTTTTATGGCATTAAAGGCTTGGATTTGACAAGGAATGGCTCGACAAGGCTAGAAATCGAGTATAAATAGAGGTTATGGCCGAGGGTTTTGTTCATCGAATTCAAGCTCTAAACCGAGGCTTTAGTGAGTGATTTGAGAGACATTGTTAGAGGGCTTTTGTTCCTAAGGTCAAGAGGGTCATTTTTGGAAAATTTCGTGAGGTTTCGCATAGGTTCTAAGAGGTTTTGAGCTTGGCCGGATTATCGCGTGGGTCGCTGGAGCCAGCTTGAAATCAACCAAATTGAGGCATCTTCGGTGGTGTTTTTAGGCCAAGGGTTGTGCCATCAGGGGACTTGAAGAGGCCTTCAAAGTGGTGCAAAAAAATCAGTGATCGGAGCAATTGCCGGCTACTGGAGGATCGGAGAAGATGACCAGTGTGTGGACTTCACGCGTTGGCCAATTTCTTTAGGCGCGTGGATAGGTATTTATTTTTGATTTTTTTTTAAATTTTCCCAAAATTATTTTATGAATTATTGTGGAGAAAAATTTGGGAAAATATTTAAGGAGATTTATTTTGGAATTATCGAGAGGAAAATGGGAGGCAATTAGAGGAAAATAGGATATTGAAATTCTTGAATAAATGTGATGACCAGGGATCATTGAGACATCGAGATTTGAGCAAGAGTGTGATTATTAGGTCTCAACACGACAATCGAGGTCAACACGCATTTCGAGGTTTCAGTGTTAAAATTGCTTTCAAAGGTGAGTAGTTATACCAAAATTGGATTTAGTTTCATGCAAATGGTTTTGACTTGTAAGTGGTTCGATCCTAGATTTAGTTTCATGTTGACATGCCTTGTTATGCTATACGTCATGTATATTGCATTTACATGTCATGATGATGAAATATGCATATGCTCATGATAATATTATCAGTGTTCTAATAGGCGGCCTCTAGGAGGCCGCCTAGGCGGTAAAAAGGCGCTAGGCGACCCTTGGCAGCTGTGAGTTCCTCCAAATCGGCCCCTTAGGTGCCGGCCCAATTAATTGGGCTCAGGCGGCTCCTAGGCGGCCAAGGCAACGAGGTGTTGCCTTGGCCGCCCAGACGTGGTTTGGGCTCAAGACCTCTCACCCGACTCCATTAGTGATGATTGTTGCAGCCGCTGCCGCCGCATCAGCTTGGGTTGCCCGACTTCGTCGCCGTCACCACCACTGGATAGGGACTAGAACAGCCTTCGGACTTACCTGTGGTAACACAACGACGGTCCAATTGGCATTGGCGGGGGGTAACGATGTGATAGAAGGAGGCAGACGGTTCGATTGGCAATGGTGGGGGGCATCGATGTGCTTGGAGGAGGCAGACAGTTCGATTGGCTATGGCGGGGGCAACGATGTGCTTGGAGGAGGCAGGTTTGAGAGGGAGAGAGAGAGAGCATTGTGAATTTTTTTTTTTTTTTTGGGAGGGGAGGGGGGGGAGTGAGAACGTGCTGAAATTTGAGGGGGTAGGGGGTGGGGTGGGGAAAGAAAGAATATATTAAGAAAAAAAATTAAAAAATATTAAATTTTCTAGGTGGCCTAGGCGCTAGGCGGTAGCTTGCCGCCCGACTACCGCCTTTTGAAACACTGAATATTATTGATCATGCATCGCATACGTTTGAGAGTACGGACAGGCATTGCTGCTCTACTAAGGGTGCCTCCATACACCTTAGGCTGGTAAGAAGGTCGTAAAAATGAAAAGTAGCAATAAAGTGTGGTTAATGCCTTGTTGGCTCAAACGAAAGAAATGAAGACATTTTGCATTTGCATACATACATGAGTTATGAAGTTTATACCCTTAGATGATTCATCATCTAACATGGACTTTGTCTCTAGAATATTCAAACGTTCCAGGTGAAGATTTAGCAGAGGCAGGCATGGAAGAAGCATATAATGGCACTTAGCAAGTGTATGTTGTTGGTTTTACAATTTTGCAACTATGTATTTAAGTCTGCTACTTTGAATTCAGAACGTTTTGAAAGTTATTGATGAATGATCAAATTTGTGGTTAATGTTAAAGTTAAGTTCGATTCTTGCTTCCGCTATTGATGAAATATCTAGTCTAGTGTGTGTAATGTATGATGAATCTCATGCTAGGTAGATAGACGGAAATTTTGGAAATTCTAGAATGATTGTCTTAAGCATGCGAAGATTGTTTGAAAAAAAATATAGCCCGGAATTTTCTAAGTTATAACATGCCCGGGAAAGTGGGGTGTTACAGGTTAGATTGATCGATATGGGATTTTTGGCATGGTGAGGATGCCAAGTATTAAAAGAGGGGAGTTTTCCATGATCCAGGCCTGCATCAGTAGTCTTTTTTCACTTGTAACACCATGGGTCCTCACACAAAAGTGCTAGCTGAAGATAACTTATGGGACCAAGTAAAATACTCAAGACCTCCCTAGCAGGCTACTGATGTGGGATTGGATTGTGAGAAGCGCCTTGGTGCTGATGCTTGGACTTTTGCAAAATGATGTAGAAGTTATGCCACTTTTGTTAATTATTTGATTTTGCTGCATGTAATTTATTGAAATTATAAATATGAAATTCAAATAAGATTTTTGTGACTGTCTTTTGGTAATCTGATTCAGGGTTTGTTCAGCAATCAATAATTGACTGCTAGTCTGTACTGAATTAGCCAAGTAATGTCAGAAAGCTTAGGTACCACTGTGTCTCCATGTCATTGTTAGTCCTGGATATCTGCTCATAAATTGTATCCGTTTCTTTTTTTTTTTTTTTTCAAATTATACTGTTGGCTGAACTAGTAGAGACAGTATATCTAATTCCTAATTAGTATTTATCTCTGCTGGTTTGTGGATAGACTATTTTGAGATCAAGCCAATTCTAGGTTGGATTTATTTGGCTTTTATAATGTCTAAAGTTAGAACACTTAATAGTCATGGTGAGGCAATTGGATTTATTTGAGCAGGATTCACCATTGTTTTGTGTTCTCTATTTTTTGGAGTTCAGACAACTTTGAACTAATATGTTTTGAACTTTTATAATTTGCCATACACTGCAAACTTGCTCCACCATCAGACTTTCTATTCGTCCCATATCCAAAATATACTTTCCTCCCCTCAGGCTGACCAGTCATGTGGCGCGTGCTTTTATTTGTTCAAGGGCTTGACTGTTCCAGTAATTACTTAAAAGGATATCAACGGAAAAAAAAAAAAAAAACTTGAAATAGATGCTCTGTTTTTAACTGCTACACATTTTACTTCCATGTGACTATTAATTCAATTTTGGCCTTTTTTCCTGCAAGAAAATACTTAAACCTTAGTTATTAGATGATCAATCCCTTTAGGAACAATTCTGACCTTTATCCCATCCATCTTTCTAAATGGAGTGCTGTAAATTTGTCTTTGATCACTCTGATAGGATGGCAATTTCAATCTTATGAAGTTTGGAATTATAGTTAGAATGTGTTATTTTGATATTTAGATTCTGTTATGCTTGAGAAATTTTCTTTCCTATTGTGATATATTTCATTTTCTTTTTTCTTTTTCTAACCTATTTTCTTGTAATTAGTTACTAACTTTTTACATAACATGTGACTGCATGCAGTCTTTGCTTCATGGTGATATGTGGGCTGTTGCTGTCGAGAATGCCATAGGAAAACTTCTTAACGCTTTTGTTGTGACGGACCACAAAGATTCTGTTTTTCTGAGAGGATGCGCTAGGGAAGCTGGCTACAACCACCTCCAAATTATCATATATGACTTTGCTAGGCCAAGGTAAGGGCAAATGTCTGTAGAATTGGACTACCAAGTTACATATTGGTTTTGCTTATGTTGCATTGTTTATTTCTCATTATTGTACTAATATATTTCTTTTGTAGGTTAAATATTCCAAATCACATGCTTCCTCAGACTAAGCACCCTACTACTATTTCTGTTTTACATTCTGACAGTCCTACCATTCTGAACGTCTTGGTGGATCTGGTATATTTCTGCTTATTTTCCTTCATTGTCAATGTGTATTCTGTTCTTTCATTCAGTTTATTACTTCTTAAACAAAAGTGCTGCTCATTGAACAAGCTCTGGACAGCTTCATATTATCATGAATTCAACATAACTTCATGTTGGTTGAGAGTGGAGCTAATTTGGCTCATGGTTCCTTATAGATAGTGTTGTAATGACTTTTAATAGTGAAACCTGAATCTAGTTATCTAATGGAAGCCTGGACAATCCAATTTTTGTTAAAGAGGATTCTTATAGTCTGCCATTGCTATATCTGTATGATTTTATCCTCTGACCTTCTCTTTTCCTGAAGTACTAGGGCTCCCTTAAACATCTTTCCATAACCTCCTTACTTTTGCAGGGTAGTGCAGAGAGACAGGTGCTTGTCCGGAATTATGATGTGGGAAAATCAGTGGCTTTTGAGCAGAAGATATTAAATTTAAAGGAAGTTTACACGTCAGATGGATACCGAATGTAAGATGGAATTTGATTTTATTTTTTTTGTTGTGTTATTTTAATTCATCTTTAATGCTTATAGTGTGACCCAACAACAACAATCAGAGACTTTTTAACCCCATTACATGTGGTTGGCTACATAAATTTCTGCTTCTGCGCGATGCATACAATATGACCCATTGTAGTTAAAATGGTTGGTATTTCAAAGGGCTTTGCAACAGTAGCATTTTTTTAATGAAATTATTTACATTTGTGTTTTATATGTAATGAATTTTTGACAGGAATAAATTGAGTGTTGGGTTCTAAACTAGACACAATGTGAAGGACATGCAGGATATACATTCATCTACAAGGAAAGACTACTGAAATTATCCAAAGATTGTGTACCGTCTCAATGTGGAATTGTCCATGTCTTCACCCCAAATATGGCTCTGATTCTCTAAAATTACTATCTGTGTCTTGAAAGCAATGATAGTACCTTCACCTCTAGGTTCTCCGATTAAGACAATATTCTCTTTTTCTGTGGCTAATTCTCTCTCTTCTCATTTCAAACATTTTACTATTTTCTGTAGTAGTATAAAGGTTAAATTGGGAGAGTTCCCTGTGTTCTCTGTTTGAAATGATGCTACTTTTAAAAAGCTGTATGAGTTGTTGTAAGCACTATTAAGACATGACCAACACGAGTGACTTGTATTCTTTATCATAATTGTGTTTACTAAAGTAGTTAAGATATGACCTACATTTGTGACTCATTCTTTTATTATCCTATAGGTCATAAGATAAGGACAAGCATGCTACTAATCAATCTTTAGTAAAATGGGGCTTAATTGTGATATTTGTGGAAAAATTTAAATCAAGAATCACAAGCTAGATTTATTATGTTTTTGTAGAAATAGAAGTATTTTTGGATATAGATTATTCTTTGTATTTTTAGAAGTTTTGTATATTCTATGTATATTCCTCTTTCCTTTTGTATTATTCTCTTCCTTTATAAAGAGAAAAGAGAATCAACATATTATGTATCTTAAGAAATAGAGAAATACCCAGTTTATATGGTATCAGAGTGGGAGTTAGGGATTGAATCACAGTCGTCCACTGTGAAACCCTAACTTCTCCTATTCCTTTGCTATACCCAAGATTTGCTGCTGCCCTTACACCGATCGCCAGTCATCGCTCAATCCTCAGGCCGCCACCGCCCTTACGCCGGCCGCTGCCTCTGCGATCTGACATCCCTGTCGCTGTCGTCACCACGATAGTCGTCGTTCTCTAGAAGGATTCCCACCTCTGGAATGGTCGCGGCCTCATAGCCCCTCGCGAAGGTCGGCCTCCATTCGTCGGACCTGTCGCTGCTCTTGTTGCCTCGACATTGCGAATTAGAAGCTGCCCTTGTCCGCGCATCAGATCCGCTCCCATCCACCATTCAACGCCATCCCTGGTTGCCGTTCGTGAGCCGCCCCTATTCGCACATCAGAGTCGCTCCCATCCTTTGAAGCGCCCAGATCCAAGCGCCTAAATAAGTTCTTGTTTAGATTGGGCACCTAGATCCAAGCACCCAAATCCTTGGGTCACTACTGGGTTCAGATCTATGGATCTCTACTGGTGTGTCAGATCTAATTGTTTAGCCACCAGATCTGGTTGTTCAGATCTGATTGTTCTGTTGCCACCACACAGTGCAATACCCTGATCTGATTGTTCAACCACCATGACCGATTCTGCATCTTCAGTCACTCCGACCCAACAATCCTAGTCCTCTCAAGACCAATTTCGAGTTCCCAAAAGCTCCTCCGACTCACATTCGGTATAGATTACGATCATTCGTCTCAATGGTACCAATTTCCTACGTTGGTCGCAATCTATTCGTATGTACATTCGAGGTCGGGGAAAGATTGGCTATTTAACTAGCGCCACATCAGCCCCAGACAATAAAGACCCACTGTATGACATGTGGGATGTTGAGAATTCAGTGGTGATGACGTGGCTTGTTAACTTCATGGAAGAAGAGATAAGTTCGAATTATATGTGCTTCTTTATAGCAAAGGAACTATGGGATGAAGTCACTGCCATGTATTCCAATTTGGGGAATCAATTCTAATTCTACGAGCTCAACTTGAAGCTTGGTGAGATTCGACAAGGTAGTGATACTGTCACCATATACTTTAATTCTTTAAAGCGTATATAGCAGGACTTGGATCTCTTCAACACATATGAGTGGAAGAACACAAACGATTGCAAACATTATCAGAAAATGGTTGATGCTAATCGGGTATTTAAGTTTCTCGCTGGACTCAATGTTGAGTATGATGAAGTACGTGGGAGGATCGTCGGTAGAAATCCACTCTCGTTTCTAAGTGAAGCTTCTTCTGAAGTTCGGCGTGAAGAAAGCCGAAGACTGGTTATGTTGGGCAAGAAGAAGAGTGGTGAAAGTGGGCTATCTGAAAATATGCTACTCGTGACTGCTGATGCTAATGCTGGTGGACGACATATTGTTGGTTAACGAAAGGCGGAAGAAAAACCTCGTGTTTGGTGTGATCATTGCAATAAACCACGCCATACTCGGGAGACCTGTTGGGTGCTTTATGGCAAACCAGTCAATTGGAAGCCTAGATCAAAGCGATCCCAACCTACTGCTCATGAAGCTGATGCATGACCATTCAACAAAGAGCAACTTGATCAACTTCTGCGACTGCTAAAGCCTAATATGTCCCCTGGTACACCCAATTGTTCATTGGCCTGTTCAGGTAAAAATTCCTTTGTCTTGTCTAGTTCATTCCAATCTGTTCCATGGATCATTGATTCAGGAGCATCTGATCATATGACTGGTTTATCGCATCTATTCAACTGATATATTCCTTGTGTTGGTAATGAAAAAATAAGAATAGCTGATGGTACTCTTTCACCTATTGCAGGTAAATGTCTCATTAAACTCTTTGATAGTATTGATTTTCAATCAGTACTCCATGTACCTAAACTTGCCTGCAATCTTCTATCTGTTAGTAAACTATCCAAAGACTCTAACTGTCGTGTTATCTTTTTTGACTCCTATTGCATTTTCTATGTTGTTTAAAGGAGTGGATCCTTCTATGTTTCAATGCGAGAGTTGTCATTTATCCAAAGATCATCGTGTTAAATTTCATCCAAAACCCTATTGTCCTTTAAAATCATTCTATTTGATACACAGTGATGTTTGGGGCCCTTTTAAGGTCTCTACTTTGTCTGGCAAAAAATGGTTTGTTATTTTTATTGATGATCATACTTGAGTTTGTTGGATTTACATGCAAAAAAATCAGTTGTGTGTAGAACTTTCAAGGATTTTTTTCCATATGATTGAGCTCAATTTAACACAAAAATTTGTATTCTTTGATTTGATAATGACACTGAATATTTTAATGAATCTTTGGGGGTTTTTTTAAAAGAAAAAGGAATTTTACATCAAGCCACTTGTCAAGAAACTCGCCAACAAAATCGTATTGCTGAACGAAAAAATCGACACCTCCTAGAGGTTGCCAGGGCCATCATGTTTTCTATGAATGTCCTTAAATATCTCTGGGGTGATGCAATTTTAACTACTTCCTATCTCATCAATCGTATGCTCACTCGTGTTCTACAATTTCAAACTCTCTTACACTATTTAAAAAAACTCTTTTCTCTATGCCGTATATATTTTGAGTTACCCTTAAAAGTTTTTGGATGCACTTACTTCATTTATGTTCCTCAAATATTTCGTTCGAAATTGGATCCCACAGCTGAAAAATGTGTCTTTCTGGGCTATGCACTAAATAAGAAAGGGTACAAATGCTTTAATCCTGTCACCAAAAAAACTTATATCAGTATGTGTTAACCTAGATCTCACCCTTTTATATGATCACTCAATCACTCAAACTCACCCAACGACCTCTCTCTAATTTGCAATGAATAGAAATCAGAATTCAACCAAGAACACAATCAAGAACTGCACACAACACACAAGATTATCCTGGTTCGGTCTCAATAAAAGACCTACATCCAGATTGGCTTTTGCCCCTGCTTTCTCCACTATCTTGAATACCATTACAAGATTGTATGTGCCCTAAAACCCAACTCTCACCTAGCCCATAAACTTGAAAGCTATATAGAGTTGTATACAAGAAAGATATTCACTCCTTCTCACTGCACATTCTTGCCCAAGACAGCTTGTAAACTACACAATAGAAAGCACACCCCAAAGCCTACATCTTGGCCCCTATTTATAAGCCATAGGGGCGGGAAAACCTTCCTGACCGACTACCCAAAATGGCAGTTACAACAACCTTGGTCAAACCTAGAAAAAAGACAACATAACTCTTTCTAGAAGCACAGAAACAGAATTACAACATGATATTTCCCTCACATTACAAGCCCTAATCTAGAACAAATGTATCCTAATAGTATGGATGTGTCCTTTCTCGAAACTCAACCCTACTTTGCCACAAATCATCTTCAGGGGGAGCATATTGAGAAAGAAGATAATTTTTTGAATTCTAATGTTGAGAAGGATAATTCCTTAAAACTCTATGACCCTCGTCCTACCATAATTAGTACTCCCATCTACTCTGATAAACAAACTCAAGAATATAAATGTTCCAAACGTTGTGGAACAGGGTGTGTTTGGTTCACAGGTGCCTAGCATGATGGGATTGGAACCAGGGGGAGAATTACCACAAATGGATCCAAATATTTCAAAATCGGAGCTTCAGTTTTATATAAGAAGTCAAACCCTGAAGAATACTTCGAATATTCCTCTAACAATTGAACAATCGACGTCTCTGAATAATGGGCCTTCTGAGAGTACTTCTTCTCATGGTAACTCTAAACTCACTCCCTTAGATTATTCCTCATTTGACGTGTCCGATCTTGATATCTCTATTGCTACTAGGAAAGGAGTGAGATCTTGTACCAAACACCCGATTGCGAAATACCTGTCATCCCAAAAATTGTCTAATTATCATAAGGCATTTCTTTCAAATATTTCTAACCTGCATGTCCCAAGAACAATTCAGGATGCCCTTGGTGACCCAGATTGGAAGTTAGCAGTCCAGGAGGAAATGAGTGCGCTTAGAAAGAATGGAACTTGGGAGATTGTGAACAAATCAGAAGGCAAAACAACGGTAGGCTGTAAGTGGGTATTTACTATAAAATGTAAGGCAGATGAGAGTATAGAAAGATACAAAGCAAGGCTGGTTGCTAAGGGATTCACCCAAACATACGACATCGACTATCAAGAAACATTTGCTCCAGTAGCTAAAATAAACTCCATTCGAGTTCTCCTCTCCCTTGTAGTGAATTTCGATTAGCCACTTCACCAATTTGATGTAAAGAATGCCTTCCTAAATGGTGATCTAGAAGAAGAAGTGTTTATGGATCTCCCACCAGGATTTGAGAAGAGCTTCGGTACAAACAAGGTATGTCGTTTAAAAAAATCCTTGTATGGTTTAAAACAGTCTCCAAGAGCATGGTTTGAAAGATTTGGAAATGCGGTGAAAAGCTATGGCTACATTCAGAGTCAAGCAAATCACACACTGTTCTTCAAACAAGCTAGTGACGGTAAGAAAGCAATTTTAATTGTCTATGTGGATGATATAATAATGACTGGTGATGACAAGGGAGAGATTGAAGAGCTTAAGAGGAGATTAACTCATGAGTTTGAGATCAAGGACTTGGGTCCTCTAAAGTATTTTCTTGGGATGGAATTTGCAAGATCTAAAGAGGAGATCTTTGTCAACCAACGTAAGTATATTCTGGACTTACTTAGTGAAACATGAATGCTTAGGTGTAAGGTTGCTGAAACTCCCATTGAATCCAACTTAAAACTTCAACCTATTGAGGCCAAGAATGTGGTAAAAAGGGAGAAATATCAAAGGCTTGTGGGTAGATTTATCTATCTATCCCATACTTGACCAGACATAACCTTTGTTGTAAGTGTTGTAAGTCAATTTATGCACTCACTTGGTTCACAACATTTTGAAGCTACCTACAGAATTATGCGGTACTTAAAGGGAACCCCTGGGAAGGGTTTGCTTTTAAAAAAATGTGGACACCTTCATATAGAGGCTTGTACAGATGCAGACTGGGCATGCAATGTAACTGATAGAAGATCTACAGCAGGGTACTGGACCTTTGTGGGAGGCAATCTTGTTACTTGGAGGAGTAAGAAACAAAATGTGGTGGCTAGAAAGAGTGCTGAAGTTGAATTTCGTGCAGTTGCCCATGGTATTTGTGAGGTCATGTGGATAAAGAGGCTTCTATCAGACTTGAGGGTCTCCACTTCCCTACCAGCTAAAATTTATTGTGATAATAAAGCTGCAATATCTATTGCTCATAATTCAGTTCTCTATGATAGTACAAAGCATGTAGAGGTGGATAAACACTTTATCAAGGAAAAAATGATAATGGAGTAATTTGTATGCCCTACATTCGAACAGTTGACCAAGTGGATGATATTCTTACAAAGGGATTACACAAAACTCAGTTTGAGAAACTTGTGAGCAAGCTTGCCATGGAAGATCTCTTTAAGCCAGCTTGAGGGGGAGTGTAGAAATAGAAGTATTTTTAGATATAGAATATTCTTTGTATTTTTAGAAGTCATGTATATTCTGTGTATATTACTCTTTCCTTTTGTATTATTCTCTTCCTCTATAAAGAGAAAAGAGAATCAACATATTATGTATCTTAAGAAATGGAGAAATGCCTAGTTTATAGTTTTGTACTTGTCATTCTTAAGTTTCTGTAGGCATTGCGTGGTTTCTATTAGAAATGGGGCTTAATTATGATAACTTGTATATGGTGTTGAAAATTGGAAGTTTGAGGCTCATGTGACCTATTTTACTTGAAAAAGGGAGGCTTCAAAGTTAGGTTGTAACAACCTGTGTCAATTACCTCAAAGTTAGGCTAGGGTATGAATTGAGTTTATATAAATTTTAACAAATTTTATCTTTTATTAATTCCTTTTCGACTTTCGTGCAGTATTATCTTAAGTGGCAATATTAAAAACCACAACCCAAAGATCACAAAGAGATTTATAGTTGTTAGGTGTCACAAACACCTACGTCCACTCTACAAGGCAATCCCACCTTGTGTCCACGATCAAGTCACTAAGGTTTTTCTTACAAGTTCACCTTGGAAACGTAGAATATAATTCCTTAGATTCAATTAGGATCTAGGTAGCCAAGTAACTCAGTAATGGTTTTAGATAGAGATTACAATGACTTGTCCACACTTGGACCAAATGAGGAAATGAAGAACCAACTGAATACAATGCGAAGAATACAAATGATATACATGCTTTACAATGCTTTGTATGTAGAGGCTCTTTAGTTAATGGGTTTGAGAGAACTGGAGTGAGCCTTTGAATGCTTTGAGCTTTAGGAGACTTGTCTTTGAACTTTCTTGAATGTGAGCTTTAAGTGCACCCCATAAACTTGTTCTTGTTTGTAACACCATGGGTTCTCACCCAAAAGTGCTAATTGAAGGTGACTTATGGGTTTATGAGACCAAAGATATCCAAGACCTCCTTAGTAAATTACCAATTTGGGATTGGGTTGTGACATTATATTATTGAGGGCACATTTATAGTCCAAGCTCTTCGCTGAGTCATCCATAATGGCAAGAATGGCATTAAATGCTTTAGGATGACATCTATAGTAACATATGAAAAATTAGTTGCTATTATTGATAGTTGATTGGAAGGTTGACTCTAACAAGCAATTCAAATTTGAACCAAATACAAGATCTTAGAGAGATCGACTGCCAACTTTGACAGTCAACTCTCAAGTTGACTTCTGAAACCAAAGTGCAAAACAAGCTTTCTAGAAGATCAACTAGCACAATGAGTCGATTCTGAGGCCAGCTTCCAATTATAGTGAGCAAAGTACATTGACTTTCAAACTGACAATTGACTGTGAGATCAATCACAACTTCCATAATCCAACTTGATTGAATGGAACTGTCCCAGTCAATTGTAGGCTATCATTAGAGTGGCCTTTGATTTGAAAATCAAACACACATGCAGGCCACCAATTTGATTTCCTTAATGTGCAACCTCAACAAATAGAAATTCGATCTACAATAATCAAAATGCTTGCCACACATTAATAGAAACCAAGTGATTAGAAAGCATTAAAAAGCACCCGTGGAGAGACAGCAACATGGCAGAAGCAATAGTATTAAGCAGCAACCAGAGAGAGCACAACTAATGAGATAATGCACAACATCATAGAAGAAGGATCATTGTCGCTGGTTCACTGCAACTGCATTAAGTCATCCCTGCCATTTGAGAGTGCTGAAGGAGAGACTAAGAGAGGTAAAGCGCACTGTTGAAGGTTGAAGATGACCTCCACTGCTCTCTGTTGACTAAAGTCGTGCATGAAAAGAAAGGAGGTTCATGAGCCATTTCAAGGAAGTAGAAAACCTGCTAGACAAGTGAAAACCATCGTCATTGTCAATGTTGGTCCTTTGGTTGCCGCTGCCAAGGGGATTGCTGCCACCAAGAAACTAGCTTGAAACTTCACTAATCAAGGTTGGACTAGATTTGAAGGCTTTGTGTAAAGCAGGTCTTAACTCAAATTAGAGTCTTGGACAGGTTGGTTTGGGGTTTCTTTTGATTTAGCTCACGTTCTGGGTGATTTAGGTGTTTTAGATGGTTCATATGAACACGACTCATTTGGTCTTTTGATATCCACACACGACCTAGATGAATTTTTGTGATATCCAAATTTGATTTGGTTGATGTTTTGGTCTGGATAAGCCTGGTCTATTAGATAGCATTGGGATTTGCCCCAATCTAGTGGAGTCTATTAACTCTAGTTTAAGCGATTGGCTGCCTAGATCCCTTTTTTTTTTTTTTTTTTGCTGACCCAGTTTGGGTTGTTCTTCAGATTTTAGTCTGACCTAGTTTTGGTTTGAGCCATCAAGATTCGGTTTTGTAAGGGCTCGTTTGATCTAACCCAGTTTTGTTGTCGAGTTCATTGGGTGCAAGGCCCTATTTAGAGCATATTGAAGAAAGTGTATTTTTTGGGGGGTTTATTTTTGCTATGCTTAGGGAATTCAAGCCAAGGTGGAGATTGTTGAGAATGTCTTGAATTCAAATTTAGATCACCAAACACAAAGTATGATTGAGATAGAATTTGTACACAAAGAATGAGTTTTGGATTTTGGACCCATCTTGTTTCTCTATAAATAGAGTCGAAAGTATGATTGAGATAGAATTTGTACACACAGAATGAGTTTTGGATTTTGGACCCATCTTGTTTCTCTATAAATAGAGTCGAATATCAAATGATTAGAAGGTGGTGGGGCATACAAATTAGAGTGTAGCTTAGGAGTTGTGAGTTTGGGCGTATTGGGATTATAGGGGTGAGTGTGAAATTTATCTCTTTTCTGTAAAGTATTCACATGATCTGTATTCTTCTTGTGGCATGTACCTATGCAATTTGCTGAATCACGTTATATCTGTCTTGTCTCTGATTTTGATCCTATGTGAGTGTTACAGAATTTAGTTTCTGCGTTTGCTTTATTCCTGCATCAAGTGGTATCAGATCCTAATTCCAACAAGTGGTCTCAGAACTGATTACCTAACACCATGCTTCAGAAAAATCCATTCTAAACAGGTCAAGTCATGTATAGAAGACATGACTTAAATCTAGAAATTGCTTTGATAAAAAAACTTAATGAAGGCAATGATTTTGGAAATAAATTTAAAAAAATGGCTGGATTTGGTAATTTTTGTCTTATACTAGTTGGGTTTTATAACATTTTCCATAAGTCCGTCCTAGGTACAGCGTCCATGTGTATGGTAGAAATAACAAAGCTGTGTGGTGATTTCAATCAACTAATAATATTGCCAAAATATTCATGGTCTCTTGAAACTTTTTCAAATTATTGAAGCTATTAGTTAAAGTTGAAAATCTAAAATCCTTGAATAGTGGCAATTATATGCAAACATATTTATAGGTACATAGAAATTGATCATTTTTACTTATATATATATTCCAAGTATAAATATGGTCTATTCCTTGGCTAGATGGTTGCATCGGAAAGGGCATCCAGCTTAAAATTTTGCCGCGTTGTTCTTTTGCATGGATTTGTATTGTCAATGTGACTTTTAGCAGTCAATTGGCATTATATATGCTGTGTGCCACCAATCTTAACTGGTTAGGATAAGATGTAGTTGATAATGATAGGTCTAAATAGTCTACTAAGGGATTTTTGTTAATTGTGAATGCAAGCTATATTATCTCTGCTTGCCCTGGTAGTTCCTCATCTCAAAAGAAATGCTTGAAACGGAGTTATAATAGACATTTTCAACAGTTTGTCACTTAGTGAGTAACCTCTTCTCTACCCCTTCTTAATTTATAAACACTATGAATACGATGGGTTTGGTGAAGCCTAGATGATGAAACAATAGCCATAGGATATATAACAATCTCTCTCTATCCTGTAATCTGATTGCACAAGTACCTCAGCAATCTCACTCATGTCAAGTAATAGTCTTTAAGATTCTGAAAGTGAAATTTCAAATTTTCTTCTAATACTTCTCAAACCATTTGAATGCAATTGTAGATAGTTTTTGGGGTATAACTGCACAGGACTGCCCAGTTGGAGGTAGGGTCTAAAGGATTTGTAGCGGGTGAGGAATAAGAGAGTCCACAAAATACTAAGTGGAGTAGGTTAAAAACAAACATTAACCTGAGCTGAGGAGAATAAAAAATTTGGACTACTTAGATGCAATGCCTTATGTCCTTCTATTGGATATAGTTGTAGGTTTGGAGATCAATTACTTAACTGGTTCATATGCATGCTTGTTACTTAACTTCTTTAACCTGTTACACTTGCCGTTCCCTACTTCCTTTGAATTAATCTTTATACCATTTTAGGTATGGTTATAAATTTTTCTGCAATGTTGTCAAAAATTTCTTCCTAGGTTTTCCCGTGGTTCAGCCCAGACCATTCTCCCTCCAAATAAGAGGGCTAGAACCAGTCGCCTTTGTGGTTCGTATGATGATCAAATTAAGAATCTTGAAAGGGATGCATTAAATGCAAAAGAACATACTGAACAAGCTCGTAGGAGGAAGCGGGAAACAGAGGAAGGATTTCAGGAACTTAATAATAAATTTCAAAGTGTTAAGGTGAAACTTATCCTCATTTTTGCGTCTATTTTTGTGAGTATATTCTGATTGTGCATAATTTATTCTAGCGACTTATATTTGTGGCATTTTTGTTCATTTCTCATTGATTTTGAATTCTGTAATCTTTTATATTTGCAAGAAGAAAAAATTGCTATTTGGATGTGAAATTCAAAAGCTGTCATCCCAATTGTGTACAGCTTTCTCTGCCATCTGTGCTCCAACAGTAAATCCTCTGTGATTTTAATTCTCATGCCATACTAATTTGACCAAAAGATCTTGATTAACCTGAAGCTGTCGCCTTGGCCGAAAGGAATCTTGTTTTGTTGGTATCGCTTGCACAACCATGTGCACACAAATGTATTTTTAAGTTAATGCATGTTTAGTGTTATTGGCAGTATTTATTTGCTGCAATTGGTGTTTGCTATTGAGGACATGTTATGGACTCGTATTCATCATCCGGAGCACAGTGGAAGTCCAAAGAGTCCTATGAAATTACCAATTCTTGCTGTCCTGTAATTATCATGAGCTCAAACTGAGATGAAGGAAAAGCTAATATTGTTAGACCAAGTTGAGCCATGTCTATAACATCTTTGTCCAAATTTGTAGTGTTTGCTTCTTGGATTCTGAAGTTTAAATTGCAAACAAGGTAGACTTGTAGGTGTGTCAAGTTAAAGGCACTTAAACAGAGAAATAGTTTTATTGCTTGATGTTTTGAGAAATATTTCAGTGGCTTTTGATGGTTTCCATTGCGCTCTTAAACAATATCCTCTATCATATTCTCTATCTAACCATACAGGCCTGGTAACATCCATTTCATCTATCGCCACTTCATCGGTTTTACAAATGCTTAATTGAGTTTAATCATGCTAGCTATCCTGTGGCATCCCATCATTTTTTTAATAACCATAGGAAGAGGGTCACATTGAGAATCTTAAAAAAAGGTGATGAGTTACTCCCAAAATTTGCTGAAACAAAAATAAGCAAGGTGGCAGCCAGGATTGCTGAAGCAGGTGAAAAGCCAGAGGTAAGCTGCTGAATTTAAAATCAATTTTTGGGGAAGAATTGAAGAGATAAATATATCCATTTTTAATATTATTAAGCATAAAAGAGGATTCTAATGGTATGAAAATGATTAACTTTGGTTAAGAATTGAGAGAGTTGATTAAGGACTTAATTAAATAGATTATGGTTAAGCAAGCAAGGATTTATACAGTCCCAGCTTTAGGAAATCCGTATAGTCTTGGGGAAGCTTGTGAAAGGTTCTAGAAACAACATGGGGTGGCATAGGTATAGGTGAGATGTCTTCATACAAGAGAGGTTGCATATAGGGCTAAGTGGCAAAGAAAGAAAGCAAAAGTGTCCAGCTGCTTTAATACCTCCATGTTTTGCAAAAGAGACAAAAAAGTTAAATATTTTATTCATGTGTATTAGGTATATATACACTTTACTTGGTACAACTTAGGAAGCACTATGTACAAGTCTAAGCATGTACAATACTATAAAGCTAGCAATATGCGCTTTTAATTTTAAAGTATGTCATAGTATATTCAGTAGCTTGTTGATGTTTGAAAGCTATCTGAGATAAATAGAATGAGGATTTTGTGATATTCATATTTGGTGTTATCTTAGTTTAATGTTATAACATATACATGATAAGAGTTGTTAGAAATGTGAAAATCCTGATAATGAAGACTAGACTTGGGACTGAAATGGGAACTGAGGGCCTAACCACATGCGAAGGTATCAGATGGACATCTATCTGGTGGGAAGATTCCCTTGTGTCTTCAAGCGGCTGGGTCACAGGGCAGTGCCTGATCAGGGGCAAGGTGCTGCATATCTATTTGGCCTACAGTTGAGCCCTGACACATCCATTAAGAAACATTCTGTTGGAAATCCTGTTGACTTTGTAAGGAAGGCTATGAGAATAGGTTGCTCCTGACTTTTGTTTATTCTCCAAATTGGTAATGAGTTTTTTCTGCAAAAACTCAGAGTAGGTAGGGAAACAAAGATGTTGAATTCTTGACAGATATCAATTCAAGCCAGATTTTGGTGGTGGCGTCCAAATCCTTGTCCTGACCCAGTTTTAATAGGTTTTTGAGCACCAATCTGATCCCACTCTTACTGCATTTTGGATCTTCCTGTTCCTGTCCTAAGGGAGTAAATTGGGGTGGGGAAGGTCCTCCCATTTTGGGCAAATTTTACATCCTTTACAAAATGATTCATAACTGCAATTAGACATTTTTTTTTGGCTGCAACCTTGTTTCGAGACATTATGAATCTTGGCTGCACAATATTTTCATCCACAATATACAGGATTTATTATAGTTCCCCCTGATGAGCTAATTTTCCTAGACTTGCATTCCCACAGATGCTTTGACATTGAAAAACTTCTACATTATATCAATATCTTTTTAGTACATCCCTATAGTTCACGTGATTTTTTTTTTCTTGTTTTGCTATCTTCAGTTATGAAATGAAATGTTTTACTAATACTTGTATACTATTTTACTTCATTTATATGCATGAAGAGGAACTAAGTGCATATCTATTTACAAGTTTAGATGATGGTTTTATTGATTTTGATTTTTTCATTTCACTCTATTTCAATTCATACAGAGGCGGCGTATGGAGACAGAACGTGGTGTTATGCAGAAAAAATTAGAACTCCAGGATATAAAGAAATTAAATGTTTCGGAAGCAAGTCCTGCTTCAGAATCTACTGTTGATGAGCTTCGTCATGAGATCTCTGTTCGTATCTGATAGCTATATTACAAAAGTTCTAATTTTCCATGGCTTCTGTTATATGAATTCTCTTTTCATTATGGCATTTATTTCAAAACAATGTCCAGAAAATTCAAGTTGGCATACAAGAGAAGGAAATGATGTTAGAAAAAAGCCTTATTGGTATGAAGGAGGCAGAAAATAGAGCCAATGATCTAAAAGCCTCATTTGAGAATTTATGTGGTATGGTAGTTTTTGTTGCTCAGATCATTATCAATTCACACTTCAACAGTTAATGTGCATCGTTTTCCTTAATGAAAAATGTAGAGTCGGCCAAAGGGGAAATTGATGCGTTTGAGGAAGCTGAGCGTAAACTAATGCTAATTGAAGAAGAATTACGGTCTACAGAAGCAGTTACCTCCTTCTATCCTTTACTCTTGCTGAACCTACCTCTCTCTCTATACGCTCATGCACACACACACACACACACATCCTGATATCTATTTAACTCTCTTTCTCTATCTAACTTTTATGTAGTGCTATGCTTATTTGGGGATGCAAATTTCTTCTCTCTCTGATAGCAATCTCTTTCTCAGGAAAAGATTCATTATGAAAAAGTGATGAATGAAAAGGTCATCCCCGAAATCAAAGAGGCAGAGACACAGTGTCAGGAGCTTGAAAACTACCGGGGGGTGTGTGCTGAAATCATTCTTATGTAGATCCATGTTTTCTACAAGTGCAAACCAACAATTTTTCGTGGTTTAGTAGCTGTAATGAACATGAGAAAAAAAAGTATGGTAGCATATTGGTCAATGATTTGGTTAAAACATTGGCACTCTCTAACAAATAAGAAAAGAATATATGTAGTAAGGTAGGAGTAGCGCCTATTGAAGATATGATGTATTCATCTATTAAGATGGTTTGAACATGGGAGGAGAAGACCAATAGGCACATCTATGAGGCAAGTGGATGAAATGGAGAATGTTTGTAGCAAAAGAGGGAGAGAGACAACAGGAAACTTGCTGGGAAACCCTAAACATGACAGGATATAAAAATGGACTGACAGAAGATATTGCCATGGATGGAGATTGTTGGGTTCTAGAATTCATGTGGCTGATCTAACTTAGTAGGATTAAGGCTTGTCATTATTGTTGATTGGCACACACAACAGGTCCATAGAATCTTTAAACCAATGCCTGTTCATACACTATTAGATTAGCTGTTAAATATTTGAAGTGTGTTAGGAGTAAAAATAACTGTATAAAGAGATAAAATTACCAATCTCTATCTGTTTTAAGCGTATAGATTAGTTGGTAGGTGCAAATTTAACAGTTTATTACAATAGACGAAAAATCATGCTTTCAAACCTCACCAACCCAATATTTAAATACTTGCTTGTGTTTGACCTTGTTATGAAGGAATGTTTGGCCGTAGTTATTGAGAATTACCCCTCTGAATGTTTATAGTGTATGCTTTTTTTTTTTTTTTGTTTTTTTGTGAGTTGGGGATAAGCATCTACCAGCTATTTATGTCAACTATGTAATGTGTTGCAGGAGAGTCACAGAAAAGCTTCGATTATTTGTCCAGAAAGTGACATTGAAGCTTTAGGGGGCTGTCAAGGGAGTACTCCAGAGCAACTTAGTGCACAATTAACAAGGCTAAATCAGAGATTTCAACGTGAGAGTGAGAGGTATAAATGTGATATGTTTTCTTCTATCCTATCTTGAATAAAAATGAAGTGTAGTTTGAAATGTGAAAGTTTCCTATGCAGATATACTGAATCAATAGATGATCTCAGAATGTTGTATGAGAAAAAGGAGCGTAAAATATTGAGAAAACAGCAAACATACAAAGCTTTTCGAGAGAAGTTGAATGTGAGTTTTATATTTCTAGCTGTTTCTGAAAAACAAGATATTTTTTGTGCATTAGAAATCACTTGTTTTAATCTAATTTTTAGATACATATATCTATTCTCTTGATCTAACTTTTGGAGCAGAAAGTGTGACATGGTTCAAGTTGCTGATGATGCATGCTAATGTACTCGATGATACTTATTGTGGGATATTGATTTGTATTGCTGTCAAGCCCTTGAATTAGGGCTTGCAATTTGGTGATATGAGAATGCTAGAATTGATAGAAAAGAGAGAACAGAAAGAAAGGAGAAGGATAGAGAGAATCAATAGAGAGAGACTTTGATTATTCATTTTTCAAGATATCCCTCAAAGTGCCATAGGTCTATCTTTTATAGGACCTCTAGCTACCTCAACTACCTTCTACCTCCCCAACGGCTTCAATTAGCCGCTTATAGTATTTCTACTACTTCTTTATTTCCTTATTTAGACCCTAACATTCTACAATATTACACACTACTCCCTAGGGTCGTGACAATTGCTTGCACTTATAGTACATAATTTTCACTGTGATTCTAGTTGCAAATGTTGTACTTGGATGATTCAAAACTCCAACAGTATTTAATTCTAGAAGATGGTTTTCCTAGAAAGAATGTTGATTCTTGACTACAATATGCATTTCTATCAGAAGCAACAAACAAAATATTGATGCATTTGTTTTGAATATCCAACATTTATTTTTACTTACCCTTTTTCATCAAAACAAAATATCATTGCAGAATTGAAATCATAAATTTATTTTAAATGACACAAAAGAGCCGAAGTGCAGGAATAAAATTAGTCATTCTGGACACAAAGAAAGTTACTTATTCCCATATTGTGTTACTAGAGGTACCTTCTTTTTGTAAATTATACAACCGATGTATTTCTTTGAAAAATTTGATGTCTGTATACAAGCAATCATAAATTTTATTTTATTGGAACCTATGAATAGGTTTGTGATAGGTTGGATGATGACCAAGAAAAACTTTGTTAGAAACTTTCAAGCATGATGTGTGTTATAATGGCTTAATAGAAGAGATGGCCTAAATAAAGATGATTGGCAAGCTAGAATCCATGTAGCTGAATCCTTCTATTGTGATTAAGGCTTGATATCTTGTGTTCAACAGAGACAACAAACAGCCATGATGTACGGTATATAGGACCTGCATTTCTTTTTTTTATATTATTATTATTTTTTATTTTCTCTTTGCTTATTCCTTCCCTGTGGTTTTTGTTTCTTGAGATTTTCCAATTGCATGGAATGGCATCTTCTGTTTTTGAATTCTATGATATCTTGCTGCCATTAATTTATTTCTCATCCTTTCCTTAGTCTTATCATTTTCATTACCTGTCCTCACCATGACAATTCATTTGTAATTCAAACATAGGCATGCCAGAAAGCCCTAGAATTGAGATGGAGCAAATTTCAGAGAAATGCAACTCTTTTGAAGCGCCAGTTGACTTGGCAGTATGAGCTGCTTTTCCATATAGTGTGAATTCTTCAGATATATGTTTTACAAGAATTTATACAGCCCATATGGCTGTCCTAAACATCTGAATCTTTTCTACTGTTACATGAACAATTATTTTTTGACCAGATTTAATGGGCATTTGAGAAAGAAAGGAATCAGTGGCCATGTTAAAGTTAGCTATGAAGAGCAGACACTTTCAATAGAGGTAAGCAATTTACATTGTTTTGGAATGTTATTGTTGCTGTGGTTTTTTGTCCCGGAGAAAACAAATGAATATTAAGTTTTTTGCTATATTTATCCTGTAGTACCCAAATCAATGAGAATCTTTAACTTTATTCATTTCCAATGCCTGGGTTTATTCTTGACTAGAGGGAGAGAGCCTGATCTAGTTCTATCTTTCTGCAGGTGAAGATGCCCCAAGATGCTTCGCATAACAATGTCCGTGACACTAGAGGGCTCTCAGGTTTGTTCAATGTTTGTGTAGTTCATGTATATGTTCTTGGACCTCTATGCTGTTTTATTTTTATTTTTTTTAATGCAATCAACTCATAAGTTTGATTGACCTATGACCTTTTATTGATTTAATCATACTAGCAGAGGATACTGCATTTTCTTTAGAGCAATGAACACTTTGGAAACAAATCAATGTTATTTCTGCCCGTGTATGAGACACTTTTAGGAAAACAAGATGCCTTTAATGTATGGCTTATATGTCCATAGTCTCTCTATAATTCAAATATTGACCTTACGAGTTAACTGTCTTTAATTACCAACTATACAAATAGACCTGGAAAAATTGTACCCAGTCCAGAAAAAAGGCGCTTTTCATTCCTTGAAAGGTTAGCAGTGTCCTCATATCAACACAAGCTGCCAACAAAGTAGTTCTGCTGATTTGGTGCTTACCATACTTCCTAGATGGCTCCACCACCCTGCAAGAGCCTTATTGATGATAATAAGTTATCTAATCCATAGGCCCCCTTCTTAGGAGTTTAGCATACCGCCTTCTAGCATACTAAATGTTACTTCAATTCTTACCTGACTCTCTCTTAATTTCTGAAACCTATCAGCCACAAAAAGGGGATGTTACAAAAGGATAAAGAATTAGGCAAGGTGGATGTAGTACTCTCTAAGCTTTGCCTTTTCATGAGCAATGTATTTACCTATAAATGCATGCCTTTCTCTCCACTATGTGCAGCTTATAGCCAAAAAGCAATTTTAGCTATATTAGGGGTATATCTTGTTGTTTAACTGTCAGTGGAGCCATGCATGAACATAGTCATGTTCGTCATCCACTTTTGGTAAACTTGTGATGGATATTTTATTAGGTGGGGAACGATCTTTCTCAACATTGTGCTTTGCACTAGCTCTACATGAAATGACAGAAGCTCCATTTCGTGCAATGGACGAATTTGATGTGTTCATGGTAAGTTCTTTTTCAAAGTGATCACTCACCTTATATCCAGAAATGGCTTGTCTTTTGGCCTTGTTGAAGTTGTGAAGAAAAATATATTTTTCAACTTTCTCACTTAATTTTCATAAACAGGATGCAGTTAGCCGGAAAATAAGCTTAGACGCACTTGTGGATTTTGCTTTGGCACAAGGATCCCAGTGGATATTTATCACCCCTCATGATATCAGGTTGTGGTTTTACTATGGTGTTTGATTGATGTCTGTTTTAAAAAGTTGCTGTCATTTTGCATGATGATGCCTTATTGAAACCTTCAATTGATTTAGATATTGTATCACTGATGGAAACCTAGCCTTGATTACACAATTGGTTAAATTTTAGATATTATATTTATTTATTTGAGGCAAGTGCACCTTTGGGCCCAACTAGTGGGATCAAAGGCTTGTGATGGTGATGATCATGACAACAATGATGAAGTGCACCTTTGGGCCACCTTGATGCTGACATAATCCAGGTGGAATGTCATCTGTCAGGAGGTGTTAGGCTTAATGAGGGCAAGGTGTAAAATCTTCATAGGCAAATGAACTTTGCAATCATGCATGCACTAGATTTCACCTGGCTCAGTATCATCTCAGAATGAAGAGTATAATCCTAAAATGTCTACTTGATGCTTCTCATTATGTACAAGAACTGAAAATCATTGGAATAGATCATAAATTTGTTGGCATTTAGCATTACTAGGTCATTTATATCTGAATTTTTCATAATTTTCATCTTTCACAAAGGTTTTAGTCACTTTTTTGATGATAATTCTTTCAGTCTTATGGCTTGTGAACATGCCAAGGCTCTTTTATCAGACAGCTTACCTGCTGAGCAACTTCGTCAAAATCTCTGGATTTGCACTCTATTTAGTCTTCTTATCCCTAACTTGGTTGTTGATACTGAGTAATGTTAAACCTTTGTGTGAGGGAATGAGGATTTTGTGCTGCACATAGTAATAATATCAAGTATTTATTTAGTTAATCGTGCTTGGGAACATCTTTTTGTGAAACCGTGCTTCTAGATCCAACTTTCATTAAACATATTGCACAAGGCTCCTGGTATTGCAGGCTCTGGGGAAGGTCGATTGTATGCAGCCTTGCCCTTACTTAGCAAAGAAGCTATTTCCTGACCTTAACCTGCGACATCCAAATAATCTAAACCTTAAATGTTGTCATTCTTGTCACCTGGATACCTTGAAAAAGTTAAATTCAGATTTGGGTATTGCACTGTATTCAGAAATAGGAATCCAAGTAGCATTGTGTTGTGTAAAATCAAGCAGTTTTAAGATATCATTCCTATTCAAATTTGTCATTGAGTACAATATTAATATTAATATTAATGCACTGAGTTGTGGTAGATATGCATCTTGGAGTTGAATTCTGCAAATACTGTTATCTGTAAAGAAAAGTAGTTTTACATTTCTATTATTTTAACATGCAAGATTCAGTCTCTGAAGCTTTGTGAAGTAGATTCATGGATTCTGCAATTTTCTTTAGCATATATTACCAGTGATTAACTAGATTCACTGATTTGATGTGACAAAACAATGGTGGTGATGGTGATTCAGGGATAGTTTAAGATTCCCCAAGTTATAAGGGTTTTTTGAAACATTGATGCTGCCTTGTAGAACTGACTTAATCTATTGCTCTACTGGGCTGAACTGTACTTTTGGTTTATGTTTGTGGATTTTGTTTCTGTTTGAGACATGCTTGTTCTAGCTTTCTGTCGTCGTACAGGAAGGTGGAATCATGATCTTTATCTATAATATATTATTTTTCCTGTCAACACATTATTGAGCCATTTCAATTGTTTTTATTTTATATTTATTTTGTAGATAAAGTATGTTAATCTTATAGCCTTTCTATTTTATTCTATTTTCCCGTTGTTTTGTAGTTAATTGGAAGGTTACTTTTATTTGAACGGTATATTAGTAGCATATGAATATTTGATCACCCACCATACTTGTTTTCTCATTTAAGATTATAGAACTAAATTCCAGTATATTTGTTTCAGCGTGGTAAAACAGGGAGAGAGGATAAAGAAGCAGCAAATGGCAGCACCCCGATCATGATATCTTCGTCAGCATTCGGCAACCTCTGCTTCTTTGTAAGCATGCATATCAGATCCTTTACTCAGTTGTGTTTCTATATAATAATAGTATGGGTCTCAACAGCGTGCGTGTGTTTTGTTTTTCTTGCTTTTGGAATCGAGACTTGTTTCCAAATGCATGTGGCTCTTCGAAGCTAGATGAGATATCTTAGTGCTAATTAAAAAAAGAAAAAAAAGGGGTCAGTACTTAATTGGCTTCTCATCTACAATCAAAAGTTACTTATCTAAATTGAATGTTCAAGTAATAAAAAAACCACATATTGCTGTTACTATGTATATGAACGTATATACTAAACGTAACATACATAAACCTTTTACTGATTCCGTGGCACTCTCTCAGTGCCAATGCAGTCACGACGCCATTTTTTGATGCTCTTCATGTAATTCTTAGCTTATCTGCTGTTTTGGTAGGGTTTGAAACTGCATATCTTCAACAACAGCTCAGTACAGGTTTTGGCATCTGAATGATGGCCTCCAGCCTTACATGATGGATATTTTTGCTCTGTGATGAAAGAATTACAAAATATTTAGTGATGTCTGTTCCCTATGAAAAATCATTTGTATGGCATTCCTTGTATAAAGCCAACTGGTTTGAACTCTTCTCATCTATAGGTATTAGGGAACTGTAACATTTATATTAAAAAAATGTGAATTTATTTATTTTTTGTTTTGCAATACCAAATGGAGCCTTATGCATTGGTCTTTGGGTGCCCTCTATAGTCTGTCTTTTTATAAAGAAAATAAAAAAAGAAAGAAAAGAAAAAAAAGAAAAGAAATGACTTTCTGAATAAAGAGAAATTTTGCGAATAGGTTGTCTGAATAAATGTCGATATAATAAAATAGATAAATTGTCTTAACACATTAATTTGGATAAGTCTGTAAGTTTTTTCATTATACAAGAAGTAGATATATGATTCTAAAATGAAATGTATAAAAATAAAAATATATATATAAATAATTATCTTTAAATTTTATAATTTTTATTTTATAAGAAAGTTAGTAACGCCATCTGACTAATCAGTTAGGGCACAATCTTATAGGTTTTAAGTGTGAAAAAATTCTTTTATTTCATGTTTGTGAAAGTTCTCCAAAGATTATAGTAATAATAATTTTATATTTTTCCTAGGTACTAAAAAGTGTAAATCTTAGGGATGAATATAGATTGTATTCTTACCGTTTTTTTAAAATATACATATTTATTCAATTCATCTTAATTTTTTTTTATTAAAATTAAGGTAGATGATGTAACAAGAAAATAACAATATATATATATAATTTATGCAACATTCTTAATTACGTAAATCTATACAATATTCTTAACAATATAAATTCAAACAAACACAAATAAAATCTTTATCTAAATAACATGCATCATTAAACAGCTCAAACAAAAAATCTTTATTCATATGTAACGCACCTCAATTTTGTGATTTGACTGATTAAGGTTTAAAATTAATGTGCGGGCGGCACATGTTTTATATATACAAAGAAACGTATTTCTTTTTTTGTATAAGAAGTTAAGAACGTCGTTGTAAGTTGGATTTTAGTAGTGTTAAAACGAAGACAAAACAGTAACGTTTATGTTCACGAAGACCAACACAACAGTCAAAATCAGAAGGCAAATTCAAATTTGCAGACCCCACATGTCGGAAGTGGAAGTCCGTTAGAACTTGAATCAGATAGATAGAAGCCTGGAATGGAAACTCGAAACTGACTAAAATCAACTTGGCAAATGGCAATGGCAATGGCCATGGCCTGGCAGAAGCAGTAAACAAACATATCGAAGAAGAATGTTGGGAGAGAGAAAGAGGTGATACAGGGTCTGGAAGGCTACACACAAAACCATGCCGTCTTCACCGACTAAAACAGAGCCGCCGGCCGAGCTGGTCACACCTTTGGCTCGGCAACACCCACAAAGCAGCTCTCAACCATGTCCTCTTCGCCATGAAAACCCAACTCTTCCATCGCTCAAACCCAATCTCCCTCCTCTCCGACGAGCTTCTTCTCCAAATCCTCTCCAGGCTTCCCCACTCCCAAAGAAACTCCAATTTCCTCGTCTCAAAACAGTGGCTGAACCTTCAAGGCCGCCTCGTCCGATCCCTCAAGCTTCTCGACTGGAACTTCCTCGTGTCCGGTCGCTTGTTTCTCCGATTCCCAAACCTCACCCATATCGATCTGGTTCACGGATCCATAATTTCTCCTAGACACTCACCCATTTTGCTGACCCACAAACTGGTTTCCTTCCACGTCGATTCCCATCTTTCTCCAAATGGGTTTGCCCCGGAGAATTACGCTTCCATGTTATCAGTCGATCAAATTGATTCTGGTTTGAAAGCATTAGCCTGTAGGTACCCTAATTTGAGAAAGCTTGTGGTTGTCAACGCCAGTGAAATGGGTCTGTTGAGTGTTGCAGAGGAGTGTCCTACACTGCAAGAGCTGGAGCTGCATCGGTGCACCGATCAGGTTCCGTTAAATTGTTAACCATCGTCTTATTTAAAAATTTAAACAAATAGATCTCTAAAAACTATATTAGTAGACAAAGAGTTAATTTATCTTGTTTGTTATTGTTTTTACTCTCAACAGGTTCTGCGTGGGATTGCGGCTATCCAGAATCTTAGGATTCTGAAATTGGTGGCAAATGTTGATGGGTTTTATTATGGGTCTTTGGTTTCGGACATTGGGTTGACTATATTGGCAGAAGGGTGTGGGAGGCTGGTGAAACTTGAGCTCAGTGGATGTGAGGGAAGCTATGAAGGGATGAAGGCAATTGGGGAGGGTTGTGAAATGCTGGAAGAGTTGGTTTTGGTTAATCACAGGATGGATGGTGGGTGGTTGTTGGCTCTTTCATTTTGTCGGAATTTGAAGACTTTGAGGTTTCAGGGATGTAAGAGAGTGGATTCTGGTCTAGGGCTCGATGAGTGCTTGGCATCTTGCCCTTTGCTAGAGCGTTTGATTCTTGAAAGGTGCCAATTGAGGGACAAGGGGAGTTTAAGAGCTTTGTTTCTTGTATGTGAAACTGTAAGGGAGATTGTTTTTCAGGACTGCTGGGGATTGGAGAATGATGCGTTCGGGATAGCATGCATTTGCAGGTTTGAGGCTTTCTCTCTTCATTCACTTGTACTACAGCAAAGGCCGGGTTGGGATAGGATTGTACTCGTATGCGCATGTCTTCCTCTTGTTCTTCTGTAAAAAAGATGTTGGTCAAAGAGTCATGTTAATAGGCAAAGGAATAAAAATCCCATGTCAGTCAACTGAAAATAATTTAAATGAGCTTCCAAAATAGCTTGGATTTTGGGTTGAACGTCTGTAGATGATGGCATCATCAGTGCCACTCTATAATACAACAAGAAGAATTCATGATATTTGAAGTTTTACATCAGCTGTCGACTACCTAATTAACACAAGTTCTGTCTCTTGATTGTGTTTAAATTTTATCTCTTGGTTATGTCTATAAATACTCTACACATCAATCGTAAATCATAGAATGTCATTCAAAACAAATACAAAATTTATTTATTTTGAGTCTTTATGTTTCTACTGAGTTTTTGTAACTTCTTTTTCAGGGGGGTGAAATTCCTATCTCTAGAAGGCTGTTCACTGCTAACAACTCAAGGCCTGGCGTCTGTGCTGTTCTCTTGGAAAGAGCTTCAAAGCCTTGAAGTTGTATCATGTCAAAACATAAAGGACAATGAAGTTACACCTGCACTTTCAGCTTTGTTTTCTCAGCTTAAAGAGCTCAAGTGGAGGCCCAACACCAAGTCTCTCCTTTCATCTACCCTTGCTGGCACTGGCATGGGAAAGAAGGGATCTAAATATTTCAAAAAGTACTAAATAAAACCCTGCTTTTCATCTAGCACGAGCGTGTTACAAAGTTCATTTCTATGTTTATTTTATTATTATGTATCAAGTGATATCAAAACAATACCAAACACTTCCACCGTCCCTTAATATTACTTTCCATATTAGGATATGGAGCAATGTATCATATGGCATGTAATAAAAATCATGTAATATATAATAGCTATTGATGTCAAATCTCGTCATCCCATAAATCTTGAATGGTCTTATATGGGCTTGTGGTTCCATTGACAAGGAACTCTCCTCTCATGATTTTCCTCTCTTCCATCTTCTCAATGCTGAGTAAATCCTGATCATCCAATCTCAGATCAAGGGCCCCCAAGTTTTCCTTCATCCTCTGTTCGTTGAAGCTCTTGACAATTACACTAGCGCCCTTGGATAGCCCCCAACTTAGTGCAACCTACATGGAGTTTATTTCACTTATATTTCATTTTGGATATGTAAACAATATTACTCTTACATGATTTTTTTTCAAATAAAAATAACTAGAAATGACATGTCAATAATGTTTTTGCAATTTCAAATTACTATAATCGCTTTTTTATCTTTTAGTAAATAAATATGGTAATTATACAATTCTAATTGCATTTTTTTTATATAAATTAGTGTAAATTATACAAAACACCATTATATCGGGCACATCTCTCATTAAGAGTAGGGTAAAATAACCATTTTACCAATTTTTCTTCAACTCTTTCTTATATTTTTCTTCTCTTTTTGAATTAATTTCTCTAAACATGAAAATGTAAAAATTAATTTTTCTTTCTTCATAGAAAGAGACAATTGAGTTCACTAGAACCTAGTCATAATTGAGTTCTAGCGAGACTAATGATGATCAGTGACAATCATCTTTGTTGTTGTAGAAAGAAAGAAGTTGATGAGAAAAATATTTGATTACCAAAACAAGAAAACGAGAGATAAAGAAAAAAAAAAAGAAATTTTGGATAATTTTTAAATTTTTTCTATACTTAGTAATTTTCAAAATTTAACGATGATTGTTTAATGGAATGGGTAAGCTGTTTTAAACTTTAAGGGTTAAGGATTGTAAATTTTAAGAAATCAAGCGGGGTCTCTTGAAATAGAAAAAACTTCAGGAGGGTGTTAAGTGTATTTATTCTAAAAATTATGGAAAGAGAAGAGAAGATACTTGAGCAGGGGTTGCATGGTGCTTGAGAGCAATGGATCGGATGATAGGGTGATCCACCACAGCCGTTGATCCCCATGCATTGCCTGGCCCACCAAGCGGTGAGTAAGCGCTTACATGGATGTTGTGGTCCCCACATACCTCTATCAGCTTTCTTTGCCTCCACGTTGGATGCATTTCCACCTGTAGTAAGCAACAGCAGCAGGGAAATGAATATACAGTAAAAAAAAAAAAAAATACATCTTAAATGCAGCAATTTGTGATTCAATACTGAATGTACAGTAAGAAGAAGAAGAAGAAGAGGCTACGGCTGCTTGCCTGATTGAGAGCAGGAGGGACAGAAGCAAAGTCCAGGAGGTGTTGGATTTTGTTGGAAGAGAAATTACTGACACCAATGGACCTACAGAGGCCCATGTCCAAGCATTTCTCCATGGCGGCCCATGTTGTCTCCAAGCCCAGTCCACTTTCAAAGTCATCTTCCTTTGGGACTGCATAAGTTGCCCAAGGCTTTAACTTCACCGGCCAGTGCACCAAGTACATGTCCACATATTCCATCCCCAACTTCCTACAACATTAATAATGCCATGTCATGTCATGTCATGCCATGGGTTACAGCTAAATAATTGATAAGAAGGGTAGGCCAAAAATCAATTCTACTTGGGCATCTAACCTTACATTAACTCTCAAATGAGTAAGATTGGGGTACATTTAATATAATGAAGCCCTTTAACAAAGCCTTTAAGAAAAATGATATCTTTATTAGTATTTGTATAAAAAATGTCACTTTTTAATTCTTAATATATAAGTACACATAAATCTATTGTATCTTTGCTTGAAACATGGGACAAAAGGAGATTCCTCGTTCCTCTACAAAGCACAAACCCCAAATCTGCATGGATTCCGAATCCTTAATTTTTTTTTTTTTTTTTTAAGTCTACCCAAATCTCCAACCCTTAAAGAACAAAATTGCTGACCCGAATCATTTCGGATCTGCAATCTCCAAGTTGCCATATTATGCATAAACACTGAAACCAGAGTCTTTTGTCATCAAATCCAGCCAAAGTGATTAAATATAGGTCCAAGACAAGATGTAGTGTTTGAGTTTGATGCTTCATAATAAGTTAATTAATGTATTTTAATTTTTGTATAATTATTAAATTTTAATTTGTATTATAATTTTTTTTAATTTTTGGTCAAATTAACATGATATATATTAATATAAACTTGAAAATTACTTGATTGTGGGAGTTATCTTAATTTTAACATTAAGTAATTTTTAAGTTTATATTAATGTATGTTGTGTTGGTCTTTATTAATAGAATTTGATAAAAAAGAAAAGAAAAAATAATAATAAAAATTAATTTTTAGTGGTAGTGATGTCAAAAATTAAAATATAGTGACAGTTTGTTCCGAAGTATAAAGTTGAGGGACTCTGATTATGTAATTGTGAAATAATACTATTCTTGAATTATTGTGTATGTTTATCTTGTATAACATAAATGATGTATTATACAGTATAAAATTTTAATGTACAGTACAATTCGAATACCATTTAATGTATAATATACACAGATCAATATTCATATTGTATAATATACTATTTATGTTACACAAAATACCTTTTTATATTATAAAAGATACCATGCATAGTCCCCGACTGGTGTAGTACGGATGGTTCACATGATAAAATATTGCACCCAAAGATGTAAGTTTGAGTCATGATAGTCGCAGAGTGGGAGTTTCATCCTCTTATGGGGGTGGCTCCTTGTGGGCACTATGCATTGTGCCTTCTACCTTGGGGACTGTCGTGTACCGTGATTAACTCCTTTCACGTGCGTGGAACAATGTGTGAAGCCCTTAAAGTGAGAAATTTCACATTTTTGCACCCAAAGATACGATGCATAGAAGCATAGATATACTTACTTTAAAGTTTGGTTGAGTGCAGAGAGGGGATCATGGTGATCACTGCTCCACAGTTTGGAAGTGAGAAAGGTGTCTTCCCGGTCAATCATCTGACCATGAATTGCTTCTGTTAAGGCCTCTCCCACTGCAGGTTCAGACCCATATATTCTTGCTGTATCAAAGTGCCTGTATCCCATCTGGCATATACGCCACAAAACCACTGTTTACTTACCCCGTTTCCCATGCAAATTCACAATTAGGAGGAGGAATAAAAATACTATACATATATATATATATACCTGGAGAGCCATATGAACTGCCTGCTTGGTTTCCTTTCTGTCATTCATAGAAGAGAAAGTCCCAAAACCCATGATAGGTATGGTTGTGCCACTGTTTAGCAGTACTGTCACCTGATTGTTCTTCATTTCTCTGTCTCTCCCAAAAATGCATGTTACTCATATATATATATATATAAATAGGATATATACACGCCAAAGTCAACTACCCTTAATTAAACTGTTCTCTTTCTTCTCTCAAGAATCAAGATATTGCACCGCCAGTGCTCGCTAACCCAAAGTTTAAGATTAATTAATTAATGTAATCCTGTGAGATTGAGAGTGACCGGCTGATGTGAGGGAGCTGAAACTGAACATGCATATCACAGCAATGGGATTTGCCATATCCTTTTGGGATTCCAGTAAGTAACCCTTCACTCCAAGAAAAGCCAAACCCGGTTTATTTATTTATTTATTTATTTATTTTTTCGTTTTAGTACTCGCGTGCTGACGTTATTAATTGGTAATTTATGGGTTCACAAAATTAGTAAGGTGGTCGTTTAACTTTTTCCCTCACACGATTGTTCTATTTAACGGGTACCCAATGCATATATACGTATAATGTACACATAGTTATATAATTATTATTGCATATTAAGAATGACTCTATTCAGTGAGATTAAAAATTATAATTATTATTGTTATATTATATACATAATATGTGGCATATTAAATTCCGAAAAAATAAAAAATTGAACAGGTCAAGAGAGTTATAATTGAGTTGTTGCGAGGAGTGCCCACATTTAATTAAGAGTTTGGGCATGCAAGCCGTCCAAAGGAAAAAGAAAAGAAGAGGTCAAGGTTACAGTGTTAATTACAGAATATATATGGTTTGAAATACCATAAATCTAATCTTAAAATATAATATAATATAATATATATATATATATATATAGTGAGCAACAGTTATGACATGAAAGTTTGGTTTCTGTATAATGATGGGTGCTAGCTAGGTAGAAGGAGTCTCAGTAATGGAGGTTGGAATTAATGTTAGGGTTCGAGGATGTTTGTATAATCCAGAGCATATCCACCGCCTCTCTTAACATACATATATTAATTGTAACTACAACCTCAAACATATCCACCGCCCCTTTTGCATATCTCTTCTACTTCGTCTTCCTTTCTCACATTGTTATTATTATTATTATTTAACTCAAACCTTGCAAACGGATGTTGCCAGCTACATATAATGAAGTGGTTCTTGGTTTAGCGCGAGCGACAAGTCAGAGGTGTAACGCTTAGATCCTAAGTTCAGTTCCTGTAATTGCATGATTTTCTTCAGATACTTCTCTAATTTCTTGTTAGCTTTCATTTGTTTTGTATTAATTTGATATATTTATTTTGGTTATTAAGCCAAGATTTGTGGATCAAATAACCATTTTGAAGTCATGTCCACTGATGTGAGATGGAGATTTAACCAGAAAGCCTTGTGCATATATATGCCTAAGAACCATGATAAAAGAAGATCGAGCTGGCAGGAATCATATCCAATCCAAGACATAAATTAATTAAGAATCAAACAACTAAGTAAAGGGATTCATTCAGAACTTTTGTCAAGTATATAGTTATGTACTTAGAATTAGTATCACACTGCTGAATTAATTAGAAGATTGAGGCTATCATCTAATTAACAGATAATCTGGAATTCATTTTGAACTAGCTAGCTAGTTCATGTTCATATATGGGGGGGTTGGTTTAGGGGATGATTTGAGATCTAATTTGGGATTGATTTAGGACATATATAATTTGGCATCTAATTAGTATATGCATGCATCTTGTATTGAATTAGATAAAGGCGGATCATATATAGGCTGGACATAAATTACACAAAAATCTTAATCTATATATTGCATTCTTTTAAATTTTCCATGACTTGAGAGTGTCATTGTCTGATCTCTCCAGGAATTAATGTACATACTAAACAACAGAACTTAAAAGTTAATACATTTTCTAAAATATTAATTAACATGAATATATAGGTACACTAACAGTATCCGACGTTACTTTTATTATCTTACAGCACAGCAAAACAACACGGAAAGACCATCACCCACTCAGTTCTAGCCTCTTGCGCTAACTTTAGGGGGGGAATTCTTCCACCCACTGAGGTTATTGAACGCGACGTGTTGAAGGTCTCCAGTTTGCTACAGTTCTCAAAATTGGATGGAATCGTCCCTGTCAACAGATTGTGCGATAAATTAACTTTGTCGATCCACGGAATGGGCCCAGAAAATTGGCGGTTCGATAAATCAATGGCTTTGAGCCCCTCCAGTTTGCCCGGACTCGCCGGAATTGGCCCCGATAATCGGTTCCCGAATATCAACAACATCTGGAGCTTGGACAGTTTCCCGATTCCAATGGGGAGTGCGCCGGGAAGATTATTGTGGCTGAGATCCAAGTACTTTAAGTTGGACAACTTGCCAAACTTGGGCGGAATCTGGCCCTCGAACCTGTTGTTTCCGAGGTCTATTGTCGTGAGCTTAGCCAAGTAGCCCAACTCGCCGGGCAGGGCACCGGTGAAGCTGTTGCTAAAAGCACTGAAGACGGTAAGGAATTTGAGCTTTGATATCCCCGGCGGAAACGTGGAGTTAAACATGTTGTGACTGACTGATGTCGAGAGTTCTGAGATACGGTAGCTCGAAAATGGGAGTCGGAAGGGTGCTGTCGAAAGCGTTTGCGCTCAAATTCAGGCGATGAAGGTGGGTCAAGTATCTTATCTCCGGCGGAATTCTGCCGGAGAGGTTGCGCCTGGAGAGGTCCAGCACCGTGACTTGGAAGGCCTTCCGGTCACATTTGACGCCGGACCACGAGCACCAAACAGGCTTAGAACCAGCAGCATTAGTAGACGTGGACAAGGCTGGGGTGGGGTCCCACTGCCAGTCATCTAAGGTTTTGAGAGGGTCGTTGAGGGAGGATTTCAGGGAGAGGAGGGCGGAGAGCTGCAGGGGAACGGCGCCGGCGGTGGTGGGGGAGGAGAAGACTAGGAATATTCTAAGAAAGAAGAAAACTGAAAATGTGGTGAGAAAGAGAGGGAAAGAAGAAGAAGAAGAAGAAGAAGGGCGGTAGTGGTTCATGGCTTTTGGTGGATTGTGTTTGAGAAATGGGTTCTTTGGAGAGAAGCAAATTTAAGGGACGGAAGGTTTTGATGGCGGAGAGAATTGCTTTTTTGGAGTGTTGGGCGCAGAGGGTGTTTCATGATTATTAGTTTCTTCAGTGGGTTCTGTTGGCTATGAAATTTGAAGAAAGAGAGGAGGGAGGGAGAGAGAGAGAGAGAGAGTGTGTGTGTGTGTGAAACTAGTAATACTTCCACCACACCACTATTCCTTCTTCTCCCTCTCCTTCTTCCAACTTCTACTCAAATTTCTACCCGTCATGATAATAAGCTAAGCCTGCTGAGCTCCCTTTCAGTAGTATTTTACCTTTCTCTGCACCCCCCCCCCCCCCCCCCCCTCCTACAATACTACTTTTGTTTTCTTGGATTTCTTTCTCCTTTTCTTTTCCCTCTCTACTTTTTCATCATTCCTCCTCCTTTATCTTTAGCCGAACAATTTGATAAATTTGCCCAACAGTGACCATTGTCCCTCACAGTCACAGGATCCAAGAAAGTCATTTCAGTTTGTTCTTTATGCTAAATTGCAATATAGAGATAGCCAGCCAGCCATTGGCCTTACTCTTATGTGACGATACCTCATTGGACCACGCCCCCACCCCGTAATCACATACATTATACATTTGTTGCCAAATTCCCTTCGATTATCTATCTATCCCTCATATCAACCCCTCATCCGTATTCTCTTATTCTATTTGTTTTCAGGTTTTCTATTATATACTGGCACTGGCGCGGGTATTCAAATGGATGAATGGACCAAAATGTCTCCCCCCCCCTGATGTTCTGAAGCAATGTGGGGGACGAGCCATGTTCCTAGAGGAGAATTTTGCCCTCCTCCTCTCTGTCAGTTTGATTTAAGGTGAGATGTCAAAAGGGCTGAGGTAGGCCCGGGCACCAGAATTTGGGCTCATAGCCCGGCCCGTGGCCCATTGGGCTTGACCCGTTGGAATCTTATGGGCCCGGTTAGTTAGGCCCATTGGACCCGCCCGTTGGAATCTTATGTTATTCCCAACGTTTCTTGTTTATTTATTTTTTTAATTATGTTATTTTTTATTAATTATTGATATTGAATGTTAAAAAATTTACATTTCGTAATATATATAAATAATAATCATCAATATATTAAAAAAATTTAAGTTAAATTTTTTATATATTTAAATTATAAATGAACATTCTCATTTTTATATGTGTATTATTTTTCATATCAATTCATTATAAAATTTATCAGGAAATTTTGAAATATAAAATGATGAAATAATATTTAAAATTTAAGATAGAAAATTGTTTAAAAAAATTAATTTTTATATATGCATTATTTTGATATTTATATATGTATTATTTTTAAAAAAAATTATTCAAAAAAAAAAAAGATCGGGACTGATCTGATGGGCTGGGCCGAGCCCTACCCGCAACAAAAAAGGTCGGATTGGGCCCAGCCCTTTTAGTAAATGGGCTGGCTCGACCAGTTTAAAAAGTCCATGAACCATACCAGGTCGGCCCGGTCATTTTGACATCTCTAAATTCTCAAGGGGGAAGCTTTTGAATGATGGCTGATGTTCACTTTGTTATCATTTAATGATGTTAAAGCATGCATACTAATTATAACAAAGCTTTAAAGCCAATCATTCTCAACCCCATGTTTTATTTCATTTAATCAAGAAAATCAAGGTTTTTTTGGAATAATTTTTTTGTTTTGTTTATTCCAATCATCATATTAATTTAACTTTGTTCATATGAAATGAATATTAATTAGTGGATATAACAATTTTTGTTTATCTCATTGTCATATTTTATTATTCTTATTTATATATATATATATTATTTTAATGATTTGACATTTTTTGTATATTTATTTAGAAAGTTAAATGGAGTATACTTGTACGTTTATTTTCTATTTTATTCTTCAGTCTCGCTCATTTCATCATTCTGCGACAAAATCAATTCTAACACCACTACAATATTAATACAAGTATATATAGTACTCGAATAATTTACACTTTTGAATATTACAAGACATAAACACTTGTAAATTACTACAGCTAGTACAATGATAACAACACAAATTGCTAATATATAATAATCACATATAACAACACCACCTTTTTTTTTTTTTTTTTTGACAAGTGGGCTATAAAAGAAGGGATGAATTACCATCATTTTTCATTTTTCAAGCTATTACAATAACATGTCAAAATTTTGTTACTGTAACAATCAATGTAATTAATTCAAACCTAAAAGTGGTACAAAGCGCAAAATATACTGCAAATAAATATACTGTCCAAAAAAAATGGTAAGACATATGTAATGTCAAAATGATGACGTGATTCTTTCTAAGTAGGGATGAGACCGCCTTGAAGTTTCATCTCACAGAAACAACCAGAAAGCCTTACCATCACAAAGCCCATCACCGCTGCGCCCACAGCCATTCCGCTTCCCAAAACCGCACAATTCTTCACCCAAGACCACTTCTTCACCCAGGCCTCCACTCTCCTCTCTTCCCTCCCACTACCCTCCGTCGTAATCGCCGCTGCCTCCATCGGTTCCTTCTCCTCCACCACCGGATCAGAAAAATTGCTTTGAGCCTCTTCATGATGAACCGGCGAACCTACGTCAGTCAACCACCCCTCATCACCGTCTTTGAGGCAGGATTCGGTACAAAAACACTGGGATGTGGCATCGAATGGTCGGTCCGAGGCAGAAGTTGTACGGTGGAGCCAATCATGGAAGCTTTGGAAGTCAGCCTGGAATCGTGCAAGCAAGTGGTCTATTTGGTGGGGATGGGAAAGGGGGCCGGAAGCCGTCTCCGCGATGAAGCGTTTGTTCAAGAAGAGGAAGCGTTGGTGGATGTCGTCAGAGAGGGGTTGTCGGTAAGGAGAGTTTGGCGAGAGGTTGAAGAGACGAACGAGATCGGATTCGAGTTCCAGGAGTTTCTTTTGCAAGTTTGCGTATGGGCCTGCCATCTCTGTAGGGGAGGGGGTGTTGCATCTGGCCTTCCACCGTATCAATGAATAATGGATTGGATTCTTCCACTTGGGCAATTTTGTGGGACGTGTTATGAGGGATTGTGACCATTATTTCAAGAGACACGACCTTTGAATTAACCCAATAAAATCTCTACGCCCAAATATTCAGTATAATTATGAGATAGCATATTCACGTATATATATCGATTATCACAATTCAATTTACAATTATTTTTTAAAAAAATTATGAAAAAAAATCACTGATATTTTTGTTTCCCCCCCCCCCCCCCCCCCCCCCCAAAAAAAAAAAAATAAAGCTTTACTCTGCATCTACTCTTCAATAATTCATCCAAAATTACATCATCAATCAGACATTGCTTCATCCTTTTTCGTCGAGACATGAATGACCTCAAGAAACTCAATCTCAGCCGCCATTCTCGTCTTCCTAAACCTCGTAATCTTCTCTTCTCTTCAGCCTCTCCGCCCACTCAAACCTGTCCCAGGAACGCCCTGCAACTGGGACCCCTGCTCCAATTTGCTCGGCTCACTGGTCGGAGAGGCGGTCGTCACAAATTACGATGCCAACCCACCCGTGCTGCAACTCGCTGATCGAACTGGTCGACGTCGAGGCTTCTGCTTGCCCCTGCGTCGCCATCAAAGCCAACCTTCTGGGCATCAATCTGAAAGTCCCGCTTTCGTTGAATCTGCTTCTCAGTGCCTGCATGTGGAAAGGCGCTCCCCTCATGGTTTCCAGTGTTCTTGTTAATTAGCAAGCTTCTTCTGTTCATTTCTTCTTCATCAGATCGTTAGTTTCTTATTAATTAGTTTGTTTCAGAAGCTTCTTGGTGGTAGCTATAGGATTAAGAATAAGAACTAAGAAGCCTTCGTTGTCACGCAACCTACCAATTTCCAAATTGAATGAAAAGCTAATTAAGCTAAGGGATTGTTCAGCTGTTGAAATTTTTTTTTTTTGTTTTATAATTTTAATTTTTCATTAAATAATTAAATCTCTCATTAAAAAATTGAGAACTCAGTTTTTAATTTTTTAACTTTATACCATAAATTAAAAAAATATATTATTTTTAATATTCTTAAGTTTTTTAAAAATAAATACTATGATGTTTTGAAACATAAAAGCTTAGGAAGTCTTTAATTATAAAATTAGAATTAAATTTGCTTAATTAATTTCTTGAATTTATGCATGCATGTGCAAACGGGACTTGATATATATAATTCTATAATTAAGCTGTTTTTTTTTTATCTCCAACTCACCTGTTAAATTGCTTTAATTACTGATATTTTACTATATATATTATTATATACAGGTTACTTTTGGCTTTACTATTGTCAATTTAGAGATGAAGGCGGATGATCTTACTTGCTGCCCAACCCACAACCCGTGCTAAAAATTTTAGTTGTATGAATTTGAAAATACTACAATACAATGTAAATGTAAACTTTTACTTAGAGGGTTAACATAGGTCAGTTTACTGATAATTAGAAGCATGTGATGGAAGAATTAACCTTCATGGAGCTTCATATATATATATATATGGCTAAATCTTCATCTTCACTCTCACACTGTAAACATATATATTATTAGTTGACTAGCTAGTCTAATTGGGGTGTCATGCTTGTGGGTGAGAAAAAAGAGTCGTTGATCCTAGTTTTCTAATATATATATATAACTGTTTTACAGATCTTAATTATCTAGATAATCAAAAACAAAAGTCAGGGAAGAATGAAAAAATCATCAAATTAGTATCAGTTGTGAGAGGGCGGCCGAGTCCTCGGCCGAGAATAGTCGGAGAAAAGGCCTGGGCCAGCAGGACGATCAGGTTTCTGCAGCCTATTATTAGAAGAAACTGAAACGAGAGGCTTTGCGGCAGCAGCAGCAGCTGTTGCATCTTCTCTCTCTTCCATTTCCTTCCATTTTTCATTTAATCCCACTCGAGTCGAACCCGTGTTGCTGATATTCACCTTCTCAAACACCTGCTGCGACCACACGTTCATTTAGATTTATTTCTAATACAATGTTACCAGAAGAAAGCCAGTTCTTGTCTTGAACATTGAAACGAAATGCAAACGTATCCGTATGCAGTTTTTGTCCTTATTTTTTGCGAAGAAATATATATGTATATGAGGATGCATGCATGCATATTTGCGTGGCACCAACCTTGATTGGAGAATGAAACAGCCTGCTGCTGAAACCAGCTCCATTGATGACAAACCGGGCATCGCATGCACGCAGGGAAAAGTAAAGGGAGAAGATGAAAATAGAAGAGATCATGGTGGACATGATATTATCAGATCAAGGATCTAAAAGCTTCTAAATTGCAGGAAACAACAGTACATGTAAAAGGGCTTGGATGGATGTATATTAATATATATACATACCTCCTCGATCGACTTAATTTGCAAGAATAACTTTATACTATATATATATATATATATATTTCTGTAGTACAGAATGATATATATATTAAATTGAGGTGCTCCAATTAGAGTAAAAAAGAGGCTGCCTAATAGACCCCGCAACAAGTCAATGTGCGGTAAAGAGCAAAAAAAAAGATCAAGATCAATGGCAATCTTCCTTGTTCCCCCTTTGGCTGCTGCAGAGAAAAGAAACTCAATTAGATGTTAATAGTAGATTAGTTTTGTAACAATTTATCGAAGAAATATATATATATATATATATATAGCATTAGCGTGAAAGTTTGTCGCAGACAAGCAGAAGCAGGCGAGTGAGAACGGAAGCCAAGAGAGGCAGGCAGGCACACACACACACACACCCCCATTTAATTGTTTCCATCTATCGATTAACAAAATTTGTTGTCTGTTGGGTTTGGTCTCAACATTTCATGCTTCAGTGTGGCTCCGTGTCTCTTGCTCTTATTCCCAATCCCGACAATTACTACGAAAAATTCAAAGGTAAAAAGGTTGTTGTTACCATTTGACTTAGTGATATTTTTTTATAATAATATTTTCGCTAACTATTTCATAAAATTACTCACCTTACTTTAATAAGTTTTACTTTCTCTTTCATGGTAAGTTCAAGAAAAAAGAAAAAAAGAATAGTTTAATGCATCAGAAACAGAATCAAAGTCAGTTTGTCGCGTAAACCCGTGGCAGAATTGCTAGTGGATCGGCGCCGTTGTCTCTGCGGCGGTTTCTTACTATTTGGGGGCCATGTGATGTGAATGAGAACAAATGAATCCACGATAATTGGAAATATATATACATTAAAGTAAAAATTTGGGAAACCCAGTACCCGGAGCTTAGTATTTTTTGAGTATTTTAAATAAATTTTAATATTTATTAACATTAGACACGTTAGCAAGTTTGAAAATTCCACTAAATCAAACCGTAAGCATTATCCTTAAATGTACCAGATAAATCACAAGATAAAAAAGACCAAGATGATGTACCATTATCCCATTGTCTACAACATTCATATTTTACAAGTTGTGAACCACTTTAATAGAAATTTGGTTATGCTTACGTTTACAGCATGTTATTCAACCCCCTCAAAAAATCCCATAAAACACATAATAATAATAAAGACAAGGTATATTTATACAGTTATTTCTCTTCCGGTGTATGGTTTGCCTTTATATACAGACATGAAAATTAAAGCTTGTGGACATTCATCAGACAGCAAGGTGGAGGTTTACAAACCACTAGCAGTATGTCTCCAGAGCCTTCAAAATCTTAGGCCATCCTCCACTTTGAGTGCTTTGGGTCATGGACCACGACAAAAAAAATAGTCATTGGTAATCACATCTGGAGCAAATTGTTCACAGTAACTGTGACAGAATTTGTACGCTGCAAATCCTGCAACATTTTGGTACATTTTAGTTTCCAACCAAGTAGAGAGTTCTAACAAAAGGAACCATGAAGTTTGCACAAGGAACCATCCCCATCTAGTTAAAAACCTTGTCCACCTCAAGGGTTGGACTGCTAAAAGACCATAATGGATTGCTCTACCATTAGAGTTCAAATGTCTTTTAAGGGTGACGCTACTCGCAAATTTCTGTGTGTTCACCTGGTTCACATGATTTTTGAGTTACTACTCATGCCCAGTGAGTTTGCAGAGTGTACTAATGGGCAAATTCCGTCTACCCATAAAAAGCTGCAGACATAGAGTCATGTTGACCCTTGCAAGTGTGGCTTTCAAAGTAGCTAATGAAACACTACCTAGATCTGGTCCTAATTTAACAGGATATATATAATGCTCAAGGAAACCCAAAGGTTATAAAGGAAACATACTAACTAAGCACTACTTCAAAAGTTGGGCTTTGTTTTATTACTTCAAACATACTGAGTTTACACCTCATGTAAACTCAGTACTACAATTTTATATAATAACATCAAGAAAACAGGCAGTGATAAACAGACCGACAGTGAGAGGAAGGGGGGACGAGATCCCCTTTTAGTTTTAAAGAAACTAAAGAAGTTCTAAACTGGTGCATCATAACCCAGAGGAGAAGTTCCGTGAAAAGAAGTGTAGGGTCTCTTAGAAATGCATGGAATCAACGAGAGAAAGACCACAACTTTACTCAAACAAATACCTGGAAAATTAGTTCATCAGGAATGTGTGGAAGTACCTCCCGCACCGTTCCAGCCATGGCAAGTATATTTGATATATTATCATTTTCAGCTTCTGAGGCAGCTGTCATGTGTAAACCACCTACATTTCCAGGGTATCTTGCAGAACCGGCAGCAACAGGTGAATTGGATGTACCAGGCTGAGATGGATCTATTGGCCAAAGGCTCCAAGCACCATCTTCAAGGGTAGTTTGGTCATAGGTTTCTCCAACTGCTGCAAGAAGTCTCATCATCATTTGAACTCTCCCCAGTCCAACCGGTCTGCTACCAGTAGATGGATCGGCTACATCTAGACCTTGACCAGTCCAACTACGTAACCTAGTTGAATCCAGTCCTCTCCTCCTATATAAAGTATAAAGTCAAGCCAAAGTAAACACAAACCACTCCAGATATACACATTGTTTTGATTACTCTCAAAGTAGAAAAATGCATACAAACTAGTTAAAAATGAAAATATGAAAAAAGAAAGAGGATATGAGATGGAACACCAAGGAAACCAATGAATTGTGAATTGCTACACTTATTTAAAAGAGGTTCACCATTTTGAGCCATAAGCAACAAGAATCCACTTTGTGAAATGATATCCAGCGTGGACTAATTATACAGATTAGAGCTGAGGACACAAACCTCCGAGCACCAGTCTCTATAGCATCACGCATCTGATTGGGGAAAAATTGTGTGGGAACAGTATGACCGGGAGGATTATGTGGGTCAAGGACAGAACTTAATTGAAGGGCAAGTTGCTCATTGGTTGAAACATGTACTGTGCGGGGATTTGCTTCATCTTCAGATCTGCCCAAATGAAGTGGTTTTCGGCAAGTAGGACATGAATAATTCCCATTTAAACCTTGATCCATCCTAAAATTGAACAGTCAGTATCAGCTCTTAGATCTGAACTTTGGCAAGTATAATAGCATTTACAATAAGCTATATAGGTCATACCAAGATCTTAAACATGCTAGATGGAAAAGATGATTACAAGATAGTCTCTTAGCTTTTGCCATTGGTTCCTGTAATTTAACCATCCATCAAAGATTGTAGACAAATAGATAAATCAAATAGACATAGGAATGGACAAAATAGTAAGCTTACCCTACAGATAGCACAATCATCATTGTATGCTCGTATCTCTTCAGATGTTGCATCAGGAAGTGCCCCATGAAGGGCACCTAAAGCTATCCTCAATCTAATAAATCCTTTCATATGTTTTATAATTGCACCTAACAAGGCCTGTCACAAAATATATTAAGTAAAAGAATAATCAAAACAAAAATGAAACTGGATATCAGAACAACCAAGTCAAACAAATGTTTTATCAGAATAAAGAAATAGAAAAGCATTTACGCGTATATTGAGGAAAAGAACTGCATCCACAAGATCAAACGCCATGCCATGAAGCCACCAAATATGCACATAATGACCAAGCGCCATCAACAATGTCATCATATCCAGAAAAAAACCCAAGTTCCGGCTAAGAATGCATTTCCATTCCCACAAGGAACCTGCAGTCCTCATTAAGAACAAAAAATAAAAAATCTAATCCACAGCAGAATCGGGGATGACCTTGACCTTTAGAAACAGCAGTAACAACAATAACAATAGAACACAAACAACTGGGGTAAAATCATGGCAAGCCTCAACTTTAGAAAGATTAACAATTAGATAAAGGTTGCCAAGATTACCCACCAACAAAAAGAAAAAAAGTTCAATTTGAAATTACCACCAATGTTTAAAGCTTTAAAGAAAAAGAATGAAGAACTGTGTCCTTTATTGACCAGACATATCAAGCAACCTCAGCATAGGAAAAAGAGACCTTATATTATATGCACCACAAAAAATTCCCATAAGTATCTCCACAGTTTTTGTGGAGTTAAAGTAGAAGGCAGTTACCCGTACTCTGAAGAATGAAAAGTCTGATAACCACATTCCATGTATATCCAACAAACATAATGAGCAGCATCAAGAATTCCCATAATTATCATCATGGTTTTTGCATAGTTAATGTAGAAGGCAATTGCCCATAGTGTGAAGAATGGCCATAAGTTTGATAACTACATTCAATACATATCCAACAAATATACTTATTGGACAAATCCAAACATGTGGCACACAACATGTGGTGCATGTATAGGTGATGGCAAGTGGGACACAAAAATTTACATGTCAGGCGCATCATATCAGTGTTAAAAATATGTTGATTGAAGTTGGAAATACTTTGTACCTTTGGTGTTTCTCTATGACTAGGATTTTTTATTTGGGACTGCAAAGAGAGGAGAATTTGGGAAGGAGGGAAAGAATTCAGCAGGGAAGCAAAGGGAAGAAATCTCAATGTATAACTCCAAGTCAATGTTCACATCCATAAAACTTATTTGTAGGCTAAAGAAAAATCAATCAAAGCAAATTATAAATAAAAAAATAAAGGATGAAAGCTAAGTTCTAAATCAAAATTAAAACAAATAAAACAAAAGAAAATAATCACCATAACTCATAATTCTAATAGATTGCCCCCAATAGGAAAAAACTCATCCTTGAGTTATTGGACTCTCATTGCTCAATTCGCCCAACCACGAACTGAGTGGTTGGATGGCCTTAAAAGTTCACATCTGCAACCAATGCCTTCATAGATGGCTAAGTGCAGCTTCAATTGCTTTGGACAGTGACAATAACACCCTTGATAGAAAATTATAAATTTGGTCAAGGAGTTCAAAGATCGAAGACAATGGGTGAAGCCTATTTCATGTTTCTACAAGCTGCTCTTGAACTGTCTCAGCCCATATGCCATTCTGAGTTGGCTGGATGCAGGAAGCAATGACATTTGGCATTGTCTACACAAAGTATATAAAGAGCCAGACCCACATTCTCATGTTCCTTAGCCCAAGTTTTCACCTACTCATACAAAGCAACAGCCCAATTTTCACCTTCACATTTCCCGGCCAACTCTTTCCTCTTTCTGACCAGATAAGATGTTGTTTTTCTTAACATGTTTTAACTGTTTATTAAGATGGCTTTTGTGTTTATAGGAAAAGGAAAAAGATAGTCACGTTTACAGTGACAAAGCTTGGCAAGACATATCTTCTCTGCATGACCATGAAATATTTGGTTTGAGGGATTATGAGAGGAAAAACCAGTACATTTTCATCATTTTTGGGAGCAATAGGCAGATAAAGATAAGCAATGCAACCAGAGAGCCTGAGAATCCACAAACCCCTACTAACAGAAAAATAAAGTATTACTTATATAAAAAGAAAACCAAATATACACATGTACATATTGTTGGTTAAGAACTACCTGAAGCAGATACATCAAAGAGTTTAGACATATGGCAGTTGGAGCTGTTCCCTGCCGAGTGAAGAAGCCATATATCAAGCAACTGAAAACCATGCACTACAATAGCCTACAGACATATTGCAGAAGAAAGAATAACTTGAGTTTATTGCATGTTCCACAGGGAAAAAGTAATGGATTAACAAAGATCTAACTGTTATGAATAAAAAATCCCTAGCAAGACTACCTGTAAGGTCTCAAAAGCAATACTAAGAGGCTCGAAGAATAACAACAGAAACACATGCGATTCTAATGTTCTGTGCATCAGCAGACACATCTTTATCCTGCAAGTAGAAAAATAGTAAGACAAAAAGAGAATAATCACATATTTTTAACACTTTCGGGAGTAAATGAAAACTTGAGAAAAAACTATCCTGGACATTAACTATGTGGTCAGCAAGAGATAAATTTCAACAATCACCATTCACAACTTCTAAATGATTAAAGTCGGAATTAACATATTGCCTACTCCTACTTGATTTGGATTTCTTCTAGAACATTGTTCTAAATATATGATAATTAAGGCACAAATAAGTTATCAAACACTTTTGCTGATCATACATACTTTATGAAAATATCACTTAAATTTTGCTACTGACAATACACAAGATCTATCAATTCCTGTTGGCTAGTAAGGAACACCACCCACACCCACCCAACAAGGAAAACAGAACCCTCAAAACATAAAGTTGGAGGTCAGCGATCCTTGTCATTACTGAAACTGAGAAAAGAATAAAACTAACTTTGACATGTTGCTGAAATATATAACTTTTGATCAATTCTGTTAGTAATTCTGTGCTCTATCTTTTTTTCTTTTTTCAAGTACTTTTGTGCTTTATCTTTTTCTTTTTTTTTCTTATTGTTCAAAAAATTGCTGATGTTTTATTTCCTGTTAAACTGTTCTGTGTTAATCCAATAATTATACACAAAAAAATAATTAACTCTCAAGTGCCCTAGCTCAACTGTTCCCGTTTTAATGCAATGCAATTACAGATAAGCCAAAATACTGAACTCCCAAGAATACACCTCCTAAGAAGATGAAATGTAATATGAGCAATTATTTCTGGCTCCTCAGGGAAATCAAATTTTGCTTATTCTACCAGTAAGCTTTAAACAATGCTTTTCTGATTTAAAAGAAGAAAATGATCTTTCCTAGATATAAGGAACAAGAAACACAAATAAGAAGACAAGTACTCATGGGCACAACCAAAACAAGTTTCTGAATCTCTTCTTCCTGCAATAATGTAGCTTTGTTTAATCATTATAACTGTTTCTTTCCAATAGCAACTTTTTTTGTTTCCAAAAGGTGAATGGTTTACATCACACACATTTATTCAAAAATCCAGAGCTGATGTTTTCTTTATAATGCATTTCAACTTTCAACATCATAATGCATGAAATAGAAATTGCTAAAATCAACTATTTTTCTACAACAAAATCAAGGGTAATTAAGACCAAAAAGAAGTTGCAATAAGCTTGTAAAAGATTAGAAGTTTTAAGCAGTACCAGAGCAAGTCACTAGATATGACAAACAACAATGCAGAATATACACGAAAATACGTCCATGGAGTTGCAGAAGGAGATGCATTCAACTGTTCTAGTCGATCTCTAGCCAAAGCTTGAAACATCTGTATATTGTAAAAATCATGAGAGCATGAACTATAAGCCAATTAGGTCCATAAAATCCAATTACATCTAAGAAAATAATTCATATACCTTTAATGAACAGAGGATAATCAGCCATGTGGACCATAGACATACTTGAAATATAGTAGGAGGGACAATCAAGGGAAGAAATGTTCCCTGCTCAATGGTCACCAATATGCAGATGGTAGTTAAACAAGAATAAAGATTATGTTAATAAGAGAACAAGCAGCAATTTATCCATATTAATACATTTTACACTGAAAATGAAGGTGTACATAGATAGTAGGTAAAGCTCTTTCCAAATGCTAAACCCCTTATAAGAATTTTCAGGTTGGTAGGAGGTTTGTCCCAAAATTTGATGTTTGATGGGTAATGTAATTAATTTGTGTTGCTTCATAATATTAGTACAAAGCAACATATATGTTGGTTTAAGTTCTTGGTTGTATTATGATATATATTTTAGCTCCATAAAGCACCACCCCCAACCAACACCCAAATCAGAATTTTTTTTTCTCTAGGCAATCTGGTTTTTTATTTTACATTTCATAGTTTAGCTCTAGTTTTCCCCTAATGAAGGCAAAAATCAAAACCCTAAATCCTTCACCTGTCTCAATGCTGTGCAAAAAAGTTCAAAAATGCAAATGTTATGTATGTCTATGCTGGTTACTTGATTTTGAAATATTATCATTTTGTTAGGTCATGTTCAATTGGTTATTTAGGCAAAATTGATTATTTTCTACTTTTCACTTCATAATTAAGAGAAAGAATAACTCAACTTCCCAAGAGCAAGAATCCAAACATTTCATTATGAGTTATCATCTATGACAACAACCTAGAAAAGAAAACAAACCACAAGGGCAACCAAGAATATAACAAAAAAAAGTACAATTGTGTCAACCATTGTGGTTAACACAAACGAGCAACCCTAAACAAATATATATCCATTCCATCCATTTGCTGAAGATTAAGAATATTTGCCTTGTAAATAACATAGTTAACAAGTCGCTCCACCAGCTTCCAGGTTTCTGAAGCGTGTAACTCAGTAAAGAATATGGTCTGCCAAAGAGAATAAAGATCATATCAATCAAGTAATGAGCTCATGTAAAATATTATTTCACCAATGGAACCCAGAGATTCAAAAAATAAATAAGTGCATAAATCTAAAACAAACCAACCCAAATGAACGGCACCCACTATAATATAGAGAAGTGCCACAGAACTAACAGTTTTTTATCATTATGTTATGCACCTGGATGATCATGGACTCAAAACAAAATGATTTCTTACTAATGTTGTTCAATTAGCAGTCATGTTACAATTTTTTTTTTTTACAACTAAAGAAAGGATGATAAGGGGCTAATCCTATAAAAAGCAAAATGACAACAAAATCTGACTATCTTCAAGGGAAAGGAGAAATGCTCCCTTATAGAATTGAATCAGAGTCAGTTTCTTTTTTCTTTTAAGGGAAAAAATGCAATGGACTCTTTTAACACTTCAAAGTTCTTTTGTTCTTTCTCATCATATACACCAGTTTACACCTTAAGGAGTACTTTCCCAAACCAATCTTCCTCCTTGGCAACTCCATGCCCGAGTGTGAAAAAAGATCTAATATTGAAGCAGGGATTACCCAAGAAACTCCAAAAGCCTTGAAATAAGACAACTTGTCCATCAAACCACTGGAAGCCACTCTGGACAGCACTCTAGCTCTCCAAATAGTCTACCAACGAAAGCTAGTCACCCCTCCATCGCTAAGCACCTCGTAGAAGGACCAAATAGGTAAAGTCAGCGTTCTAAAAGGCGCTAGGCGCTAGTCGGGCGCCAGGCTGGGGCCTAGCGCCTAGCGCCTAAGCAACTGCTATTTTTTTTTTTTTTTTTTAAACTTGTGATGTAATTTGACATTATTTTCAATTAAATCAAAGTTGAAAAGCATTAATAATGCAACATAAACCAATAATACAACAATAATAGAATGACAAGTGAAATATATAATTAAGCATGAGAAAACAGCATTTTAATTTAGTCATACAATCAATACTATAAGCAACCAGCTAAGTGGATTTCTTGAAAATATTATAGAATATATATACTTAATAATAAAAACTAAATATAAATCTAATAATTATATATAAATAGAAAAGAAAAATAAAATAAAACAAAAAATGAAAAACAAAAACAGAAACCGAAACAAAAACGCACAAACGCCCCAATAACCAGAGAGAGAGAGGTTACGACGGAGATGGAGCTTGCCGCGGCGGAGATGGAGCTCGACGGCGAGGATGGGGGCGGCGGCAACAATGCTGAGGCAACGAGGACGAGGAGGATGCGACGGATAAGAGGCAGTGACGATGAAGCTTGGCGGCGAGGATGGAGCTAGACGCAATGACGGCAGTGAGCTACTGGCAGGCCAATAAAGCTTGGCGGCGTTGAGGCGGCAGCGTTGAGGTGAGAAGAGAGTGGGAGGGGGGGACGTTGAGGGGTTCGATTTAATGATTTAGTAAAAAGAACCCTAAAAATGGCTGATATTTAAAGCCAATGAATTGGGCGCCTAGGCGCGCGGGTTGACTAGGCACCGCCTAGGCCGCCTAGGCGCCCAAGCCAGCCGATTACTCGGGTCGTCGCCTAGGAGGCCCGACTAGGGCAGTTTCGGGGCGGCTGCCTAGGCCGATTTATAGAACACTGGGTAAAGTCCCTCTCCTGATGGAGAGCCATGCCTAGTTGTTCTTCCCTTGGCTGTTAATGAACTGATCATTAAGTACTCAAGGAAAAAAAAATAAAAAACAAACATGTAGTGGATTTTCCAATCTTGGATACTATACTTCAAGAATTGTAACAACATAATGCCCTCCTATGTCAATAATATGCCTAGCTAATTAGAAGGTCGTGGTCTGAACCATGTTATGAGATTGTTGGAATCATGCTTATGAGTTTCCATTTCCTTATAATATTTGGATAATTTATAAAACAAAAGAGGGTTATTTTCCACCTCATAGGTAGGATGAGATAAACCTTAAGATGTAAAAGCAATTAGCCTCTTGGAGGTTATTTAATATTTGATCCCCCCAAGACCCTCCCTCTCGATCATTTCATGTACATCTCCTGGTTGTTGAAAAACCACCAGTCTCAAGCCCAAGTTTTCTCCAACAAAGGGAGATTGACACGTTATGACAAGAAAGAACTAGTAATTGATGGTATTTTATTAGTAGCCTACTTATGAAAAATGTAGTTCATTTGTTGATAGATTATTATGGGTTCAGTGGTTTTCATTTTTCTAATAAGAAGACAAGATTTTATCTATAAGCAAGATGCCCAAGATGAATTTTAGCTAATTTGTATGGTTTCAGGGTTCTAAAAGACCTGCAAATAGGCACCATTAGCAAGGTTATTATGTTGTATTCAATGAAGAAGAAGAATAGATTGAGGAAGTACAAAAAAATTATATGTTGACCAAGTCAACATCCATTAATCAACAAAAAGTTCCTTAATGATTTGGGATAAACTATCACAAAGATTTAGAAATAAAACAGGTTTTCATAATTTTTGAAAACCAAGAGATGTGTGTAACTCAGGTACAGAAGATAATATACTAAAAAAAATAATAACAAAGATAAAAAGCCCAACAATGTTCTATTTTTCTTCTATGTTTCTCTTATTTCCACGTCTCCTTTCTCACAATTCCAAACAACTTTATCAATTATCAGTTTCCTTTTTGTTCATAAAGGAAAATAAGAGATGGTTCCTTTGTTCCATAGATTATTCCAAAATTGTTGGTCGATCATTTGCTGCTTCACTGTTTGGTAGCTTGTGCTGTCTAGAGCTTCTTTTTTTTTATCATTTTTTGGAGTCCAGCAAATTCTCCCAGCTTTCAACTATGGATGTTTTACTTTCTTCTGATGGAGCTTGTCCTAGTAGAAGAATATTGGAGGTTTTTCATAAGGGAATATGAGAGATTGTGGGAATTCTGAAAGTTCTTTCTCTACTTTTAAGTGAAATGTTCTTGTTACCCTTTTTAGTGAGCTGGAAGTGTTATATGTCCCTTGATTCAATTCTTTATTGAGTTTTGTGGATGTCTTTTTCCCATGAGCAACGCTTTAATTTTGTGCCCTTTCAATGCATTTTTTAACTAATATATTGTTATTTCAAGTGCTGGAAATTTAGTATTTTAGAGTACAGACACTAAATTTCTGTGTTGTAATAGAAAAAAGTTTACATACTAAATAGAAAAACAAAATATTATATGTTTAAATTTTGAAGAGAAGAGAGATACTCGTGTCTTTAAGTTGACCAAAGTTGTCAATTTTGAACTAAAATTATCTTTCATGAAAACTATCTCAGAAGTAGGCATATTAAAGGCTAATCGTTCACAATCCCACTAAAGAAAATCAGCTCCTTCACCTTCCACGTTTCTTCCATTTACCCCTGTTTTTCTCTTCCACTTTCTTGAGCTTCCAAACAAGTTTAAGATGTTTTCTTTGTTCACAACAGTGAGATAAGATGTTTTCTCCCTTTCCATATCTTATCCCACTTCCTAAATTACAAGAGGCAGAAAGTGGCATCAATCATCATCATCATCATCACAAACCTTAATCTCACTAGATGCGGTTTGAAATGCCCTTCTCTTTAGAGCGTGTTTCCACATCAAATTTGGGGGGGGTTAAAAAAAAAACATTTCCCATAAAGGCCCCTCACGCACCCTTATGGTTTACATCTTGCTTTCAAAACTTTCATTCACTCGACCTTTCCTTTCCATTTATTTATTTTCCTCAAATTCACTAGAGATGATTCTCCAAAACAACACTTAGGAAGGTTTACCTCTAGTGGCCTCACCTTCCCACCTAAACTCTTGTGTTTGGTTTAGTTTATCAAGACGATATCTTTGTGCGCGCACTCATTTTTGCGGATCGAACCTAATTTAATTCATAACTCATACTAAGAAGTTCAAATTTTTAATTCATTCTGCAAAAATGAATTTAAAAGAAAAGGGAAAAAAAGACTTTTCTAGTGTCCTAACCAGAAATCTTTAAAAACCTTAGAATAAATTTCTAAGTCATCCATTTCCACCAACATAAAATGATGTACTTTAAATGGTTTCTCAAATGTTTTATATCCCAAAGCCTTGAGAAATTCCAAAAATATGTTTCATTTTGGTAATTTGGAAAAAAATTTCATCGTCGTGTCACGACCCCAAGGGCATAGGAGTATTTTTTTTGTTACATGTATTTGTCTTTGTTGTACCTTAGGTTGTTATGGTATTATACCAACAGTTAGTTACTGATGGGATGTAATAGCCTCTAAATAGGCTGTAGAAGTAGAGAATGGTAGCTTATGAATGAATTTGAATTTTGTTTCCCTCTCTTAATTCTTCTAATTCTCCCTCCATTCTTCTGAATTTCCCCTCTTTCTTTGATTTCTTCCTTCCTTTCTATTTTCTCACTCCCAAACTCTTCCATAATTCCATTTTACATCCTTGGAAAACCCTAGGTACTTCAGATTTGGTATTAGAACTAATCGTTCCTTAGCTGTGAGTAAAGAAATTTCCAATTAACATTCAGGCGAATTTTGACGATCTAGGCTCGAAATTGAAGGCAAAGCAGGCCAACGAAGCTAATTTTGCAAATGATTCCAGCAATTCAGTGCTGCTAATTCAACAGAGTCGATCAAATTCTCAAAAGATTGCAATAGAGCCGATGACTATCTGCAGAATTGATCCAGGTTGAGTTTGAAGTTGAAGCAGGAAGTTGCGACAAGAGAGTTGATGCTCTAAAAAGCTCAACAAAGCCAACCAAGTCACAAAAATTGTGGACACATAGACGATACAATAATACCGATCCGACATCGCAACCAAGCAAAGTTGTTGATCCTAGGGAAAGCAATTCTCGGAATCGATCTAGGTCACTGCATGTGACCAAGGCGAGAAGGAAGGCGCGCGATCAAAAGCAGAGCCTTGAGCAATTGATTAATCGTCGACAATTGCTGATTGACCCATAGCAATTGATCTTAATCCTAGCCGCATTTAAGGCAAGTTAGTGAATTGTTCCATAAGCGATTGCCACAAGTTGCGATTAAAGTGATCTTAACTAAAGTTGAGAGTCGGCGACTCATAAGAAATTGCAACGAGAGCCAACCGAACTCTCAAGAAGTTGAAATTAGAAAGGTGATGGTCCTTAGCTACTGCATCGTAACTAAGGGGAGGTTCCAATGAATTTGGAAGCTGATAGCAGGGGAACTTGAAGGCCGAACAAACTCGATCAAGTTTACGAAGAGGAGTTATGCAACGGAAGTAGTTTCAGAAGCGAGCTAGGGACGATTCTGGAAGGCGATTACTAAAGCAGAACAGGCCAACAATCCTCGGCTATTAATTTTTGATGGATGACTCTCGGTTTGGTAATCTTTGACATTGATTCAAACTCGAATTTTGGAAGGCGAGCAAGAAGTGGTGAGAAGAGAATTGATTTTCAAAAGGCAGTTTGTGGTCTTTGGAAGCTGTTATAGAGGTGTGGCGATTGTTGATCTATAGCAATTCCGATCATAATTGGCAATCGAGCCAAGGAGCAGCTTCGGTTGTTCGTTACACACTGTTAGGTCCAGATCAGGAACTATTTGAAGAAGTAAGACGCATTCGGAATCGGGAACTAAAGGATAGCTGAGGGGATCAGGATGAAACAGCTCGAATCAAGGATGGAGGTGTGGGAGTTCAGGATGACGCAAACGTGTGAGGCGATGACCCACAGCTGGGACGATAGTTTGGCCAACGAAGAAAACATGCGGGAGGATCTAGATACCTCTCGAGGAGTGCAAAGAGACATAGAGAAACATTGGGAGATGATGGAGCAACATGGCTAGTGGATCCACAACATGTTCAACATGTTGTCTTTGCTACCCCAATTCTAGTAATCATTGGACTTTCCTCCCCGGGCAGTAGCTGATCCAATTTTTCCCAACCATGGCACCCTTCCTATGACCTATGGCCTGCAAGAGGCAAAGGAACTACCAACCTTGGAACCGGAAATTTAGGTAAGAGAATCATCTTCCCACACTCCCCATCATACCCCAATGCCTAGGGAAGGGGAGGCCAGACGAACTAATTTTGCTAGAAATTTATATGACCGATTTGGGGAGAAGAACATGATTAATGTGATTGAGGAGTTCAACAAATTAAGGCAGGAGGGATCAGTGATGAATTATCAAGTTAGATTTGAGGAGCTAAGATCCCTAATGTGAAGCGCTCAACTAGCTCTGATGAAACACTATTTTGTATCAAGTTTTATTAGTGGTTTGAAGGACGAACTAAGGTCAATGGTCAAGATGATGATGCCTACAACCATGAAACAGGCGGTCGAGAAAGCAAGGTTGCAAGAACTCGCCTTGGAAGCCATTTTTAGAAAGCATGAGCTGCAGCCTAACAAATCTACTAAGAGCAACCAACAGATTGAAATAGCTTCTAAAGCTACAAATCATGTCAAGCAAGAATCTGAGGAAAAGTTGGAGTTGGACCGGCCAATTGAAACTAAAGACTCCAGCAAGGAAGAGAGATCGGGCAAGGATATCAATGAGGATCATAGTTTATATTTGCATGAATTTGATAAAGTAGCATTGGAAGAGAAGGATTGCGATGAAGATCGTGTACATGCAGCTTATGAGAAGTATGAGGCTGATAAGGTCCTAAGAATAGGAATGGTAGCTACAAAGAATGAGGAAAAAATTAAATTGGATCAGACAATTCAGGATGACAAGAAAGGAATGGTAATTGCTGAAGAAGCTACTGAGGTTTCACTAGAGAAGAAATTTGCTAAGGTGAGACTTTAGTGTACACTAGCAATTAGCAAGTAAAAGATACTCCACTTGAGGAGGTCTCTACTGAAGATAAGGAAGGAAAAGAGATTGTGAAGATGGGAGAGGATATGATTACACCAACCTTGGAGTTTGAAGATTGTAAGTTTGTTTTCCATGAAGGCATAAACCCTCAATCACCAGGACTAGAAGAAGTTGTTGAATTACCTACATTGGATCAGGTAACAGCGATAAAAAAAATCAGACAATGGTGAGGGAATAGGTTTTTTAATCAAAGTGAATGACCAATGAAGTACAGTTCAAGGTTGGTTAGAGATTGACGGAGGATGCTCGCGCTTGGAAGAAATTGATCACGTTGAAATCATCCGGCAGTATATTCTTGATCTGGAGCAGAGGAGGATGTAGAAGGAAAAAGCAAAACGAGATGAAAGGAAGATGGTGGAAGAAATTTTTGTTTAGGGGAATGAGACTCTTGTTGTTCTGTTTATTCCTATTTCAATTTGAGAGCTACAGCGTCAAATCAAATTGTGGCTTGCAGAGAAGTTTGAATTCCTTTCTATGATTGGAAATGATAAGGTTGCAGGAATGACAGATCAATTGGAATCATTCTTAACGGTAATAGAGAAAAGGTGGATGGCTGGACTTGGTGTTGCAGCAAGTCATAGTACTGTTACTGTTGAGGAAAAAGAAAAAGGAAAGCAAAAAAAATGGAAAATAAGAGATAAGAACAAGAAAAGGCAAAGAAGAAACCAGATGGTGAAGATAGGCATTGGATGAAGAAACAACAGCTCGGTTGTAATAAGTTTCTTTGGAACAAAAAACCTTTCAAGGAGAGGGGATTTTCACAACCCTAAGGGTATAGGAGTAATTTTTCTGTTACATGCATTTGTCTTTGTTGTACCTTAGGTTATTATGGTGTTGTACCTACAGTTAGTAACTAAAGGGATGTAACAACCTATAAATAGGCTGTAGAAGTAGAGAATGGTAGCTTATGAATGAATTTGAATTTTGCTTCCCTCTCTTAATTCTAATTCTCCCTCCATTCTTCCAAATTTCCCCTCTTTCTTTTGTTTCTTCCTTCTTTTCTATTTTTTCACTCCCAAACTCTTCCATAATTCCATTCTACATCCTTGGAAAACCCTAGGAACGTCACATGCCATTTGGGAAATTTTGAAAAAATTGGAAACGTGTTTCCTGTAATTAACTCTCTATCTCCACTCCAAATATTTAACCCCAACACCAACCTCCACACATTTCTTTCAACAGGCAACACCAAAAGATTGTTCATCAAATAACAACCCAAACCAAAATCGACACCAAAAAATTAAAAGGGAGGAACTTTCATAAATTGTATTAAGTTCGATTATTTTCTTTCTTTGAATTTATTGTTTGTTTTTTAATTATTAAATCATGATTCATGGATAATAGAACTCATGTTTATGTTTGCTTCAATAGATGATGGAATTTATGTTTATGTTTGATTGAATAACTATTTTTTATAATTTTCTATATTAAAAATTATATTTACAAGGCCCTTATATATTTTTATTTACACGTTTCCACCACGTATCCAGTTCCTACTATCTTGGAAAATATTTATTTTTTCGTCTCCGTTCCTTTTCATATCCGTTTTTCATTTCCGTTTACAAGCAACCTAGGTTCGTACAACGGGTTTGTCGTGCTTAATACACTTGATATCACTCAAATAAACATATACATGCTTATAGTGTGTCGCATAAAAACACACATAGCATCTACAAAATAGGGCATGCCACAAAAATAATGAAGATTCCAAAACCTACATTTCAAGAATTTCTTTTCCCTTCAAACTACTTACCTCACCTAGAACGTTTGAATATTCCAAGAGGTGAACCCAAGTTAAAAGATGAACCTTCTAAGTGAGGGACCCCCCAAAAATAAAATATTTAAATAAAATGTGTCCATGAAAGAAAAATGCAAGTTTTTACTCTGCAATGTCACTTGTGGCAATGTTGGCATGTTTCCGAGAGCATTCTCAACTAATACCCTAAACGCCTCTTAAAAAGTCCCCGACCACGTCACCTTGGGCCTAAGCGGCATAGGGCAAAATAGCATGACTACCATACATGATCATAGATGCAAATGAAAAGCCAAACAAAATATATTTCCAAAACTGATTTCTCATGCAACACAAAAAAAGCCACAAAGTAAGAGTTTTGTGGGTGGAAGAACCTCACCTTGGGGGTTCTTCTTCCTCCTTATGCTCTCTTCTTTCTTCATTCTCTATTCCTTTTATTTTCTCTCCTCTCTCACATTTGTTTCAACTCCCTCTAGTGGAAGATCATCCCCCTAATATCCATTTTATAGGACTCTCAATTTTTACCCTAATTTTCACATTAAGAAGTCAATTAGCTTGAGGAATTTTTGTTTTATTTTTATGTCTTAAAACTTTCTCTTCTTGTGCAACTAACTACTTTAACTTGAATTAAGAATCATTCTAGAATAGGAGACATCCTTGAAAAAAAAAAAAAAAAGTAGAGCTATAGTACCTTCCCTTTTTGTGAAATTATAACTAAAAGGAAAATAATAAAATAAATCTATTTAAAAAAAAATAGCCAAAGGAATCCATTCCTTTGGCTGCATGCCTGCTAGCTGGCTGCAGTGCACCCTACCTGCTAGCATGCCTGCATTCCTTGAGTTAAAATGTAATTGATCTAATATTTTTTGAATTAGTTCTGGAAGTCCTTATATTTCTTCTTATTTGTCTTTTAGTCCCTATTTTGCAACCGCCTCTATTAGTTATAAATAGAGGCGGATAGGGTCTGCTTCTGCACTCAGCATTCATTTTCTTCTTTTATTCGCACACAGGAGTTAGAGAATTGAGAGAGAGCTATTGCTCGGTCCTTGTATTCTTGGGAGTGAGACTATTGGTTATTAGTCTAAGTGTGTGCGAGAGAGATCAGTGAAGGAGTGTTGTATTCTTGATTCTTCTCTAGTGGATTCTGTCGGCAGCTTCTGGTAGTCTGGATATAGGGCAAATTCTTGCCCGAACCAGGATAAGTCTCTTGTTCTTATTTATGTTATTGTTTGTTATTTGTTCTGTTAGCATTTCTCTTGTTTCTATTACTATCGGTTAAGGGTTTGGGTGTGGGAGAGTGCCTATTATTATGAGGAAACCGATCCTAGATTCAACAATATGTACAATATATATATATATATGCAATTTGACAATTGCATTCTCTTGGTCAAATAGACTATTCTCCGAATTAATTTTTTCCTTGAACTCTCAATTACTTTTCCAAATTAATTGTCCCAAAAATTCATTCTCAAGATTCCATAAGGTTTTAGGATGTTAAACAGCCTATATTATTTCTTTTCTCACCATTAGCACAATCAACATTAGCATCTTACTTGCCCAAATCTTACCGACAATCCGAAATTATCTCTAAATTAAATTTGGATTTATTTCCTTTTAAGTCCCCAAAAATTCTAAAAATATTTGGGGTGTTATAGGGTTGGGTACATGAATTCTAGTTCTAAAGTCATCTAGGAAAGTGGAACCAAGCAAACAAAAAGGAAAGTGGAAACAACTTTTTTTTAAGGATTACTAAAGGTTGATACTACAACTATTATTCTTTTGCACTTCCATAATGATCATGATGCTACAGTACTTTTAAATTGAAAATGCCATAGTTCCAATTTTGACATATCCTAGAATAAAAATAATTCAATAAAACCTCTCAAACCAAATAATTCAATGTGCATTCAAAGTGTTAGTAATTTGGTATTCAGGAGTATACCTGCCACATTGACTTGTTTCAATAAAAATAGTTATGTGCCAATAAAAGGAAAAAATTATATGTTTAAAGTATCATGAGGAGGACATAAGTATCTTCAGTTGGACTGAAGTTAAATTTTTGCACTAAAATTTTTTTCTTGTGAAAATTATTCCACTAACAATGCATATTACCACTTCATTGACCATCCCCACTAAAGGAAAGCCCAACCTATGCTACCTACTCATAATGTGTGGATAATTTCTTTTTGTGCAACTTATTTTTAATGTTAATATCCTCGTATAAAGATTAGAAGATGATGAATTGATACTGTTATACAGCACACATTACAATAGAGTTATGTGAAGTGACAGCATTAAAGCATGTCCACTGGAATTGTATTAACAGCATCAAGTCTTTGACCTCTAAGGTTGAAAAGATGTCGTCAAAAAATTTAAAGTGCAACTTCATGATGCAATCTATACTGCTATTGGCTATACAAGCTGCTTTAGATAAAGCATCATACTCCATACCCAGCATCCTTTTTTAAGTGGAAAACTATGGCAACAAAAATACTGATTTAAGGATATAAAAATGATAGAAGCATACCTTGAGACCCAGAATGAGCAGAACAAATATATTTAGTGCAAGGTTAGCCAACAATGCAATTGTCACTTGAGAACTAGAGAGCTGCCGAAAGGCATTCCCAGGTCTGAAGAAATCCATGCCAATTGACCCATATGATGTTAACTTCTGAAGTGACAGTTCTGTCCAGTACTGGAGGCCAATGAAGCTTAACAATGTGCAAACTGCTGAGATTGACAAGCACCTCACACCCATGAGGAACAACTTCTTCACAAAAGCCAAGGTTGCATATTTTCATGACACCCAAATTGGTATGACCCTTTGGTCACAAAACTAATCATAACGTCAAGCCAGCAGGAGAGGTGAAAAATATGACTCAGCTTGAATGGCTTGCAATCTCAGATATGAGAGGACCTGTCTTCACTTGCCAAAAGAAGAAACATGGGTGCTCAACATCCAAGCAAAACTAAAGTAGCGGTTGATTGAGAAAGCACTGCTTAATGAACCTAACAATGAAACAAGTTCGCAGACAATGCCTTAGATTTTCAGGGAAAACAGCTATTAAAATTTATAAAAACAAAAAAAAAAAAACAAAACGGCCCAAAAGAGAAAACCCTAAATAGCACCCAAAAAAAAAATCAAGGCGTGGAAGCCAATGCAAAGGGGGTGAAGTAACCGATCAAATCGATCTGCAAAACAATATATGTATGCGCGTTGCGTGAACATGATTTTTCACAAGTTTCTTCTGTACATTGAAATATGGGAAAAATCTAATTGAAGTAGCCAAGGCGTCGCAAGAATCGCTAACCTTTTGCGATCTCAATTGGAATGTCGTCGGCGTCGGACAGCAAATTCTCGGCGACCCTTCTCCTAAATTCGTTGGACACAGAAAGTTTTCCACCTTTGGATCAGTTTCAGCGGGAATAAGTTAAAAGGAAAAATGATGATTCCTATTATAATTACCTTAATTAATTCAATTATCAAATATAAAATTTGAGATTGGAACCTTCCTACCGCCGCAACATGGTCCCCGCCGTAGCTGCCCCGTCTATTCTTCTACATTCCTTGGATTAAGTTTACAGACAAATTATACTATTAAGTTTATCTTAAGTAATAAATTAATTATTTTACTTTTTTTTTTAATTCTTCATCAAATTTGTATATTTATATAAATTCTAAAATCAATTTATATTAAAATTAATTTAAACCTCAAGTTAATTTTCGTTAATAAAATTTAAAAATTAATTTAATTCTAACATAAATCAAAATTTAATAATTGTGATGAAAAAATTAAAATATAATAATTAGAAAATAAATTAATATATTTAACAGCAGCTTCTAGATGTTGCGGATCTGGGCAGCCCTGTCATCGTCCTCCGGCGAGGCCCAAAAATACAAATCCACCGAGTTAATTCTCTCCCAGACCGAGTCGCGGGGCGAACTCTCCCTTTGAAGAAACCGCAAAAGGCAGCAGCGCGAGAGGGAGAAGACCCAACAAAATTTGGAGCGGAGCCGATGGGCATAATTCGGGGCAGTTTATCGTTCATAGCAGGCACGGTGTGCGGGATTTACATTTCCCAGAACTACAACGTACCCAACGTTCAGAAGCTCGCCAACACTGCCATTTTCATGGCCAAGCTGATCGAAGAGAAGTACCGCAAGCCCAAGAGGGGCGACGGAGGTGACGCCGTTTAGTTAGTTCAAAGTGATACACAGATATTGTACGTCTCTAACTCGGGTTTCTTACTGACACATTGTTTTCCCCTTCATTGGGCTCCACACAATACAAATACAAATTGATGGGTTTGTACTGGGAAAGATGAAATAATTAGGTGAAATTGATGGTTGTTAGGTTTTATGAGCGTTACCAGTTCTTGGTTTTTTCGGTGGCGAGAGTATTGATTTGTTCTCTCAATTTTGGTGCCTCTTTCTATTACGATGTTGTGTTGCCAGTGTTTATGATTTTGGCTCTGTGGTAATTCGAATTGTTATGAGACATATATAGTCCTGGATAATTGGTGCCTCTTTCTATTACATTTTTTTTTTTTTTGGTTATGATTTATGTTATACATGAAGTTTTTTTATTCATGTAAGTAAAGAGTTTTTAGAATGTTCATTTAAGTTATGCTCGGAACTTTAGGTTCACCATATGCATTTTTGTTCTAAGGCAGGATATTGTTTTGTGGCTTACCATTTAGTGGGATTTGATTAAAGAGACTAGAGCATGTATCTTATGAATTACAATGACCAAAATGATAACTGAAGGAAAAAGGAATCTATCTAACACAACATATTACCAAATAATGTAATCCCTAGAGATTAATGTACGATGAAGTTACGGTGAAATCCCTATTTCTCGAGGTAAATGGTTTATACACTGGATCTTATATCTGGCAGTATGGCTTTAAATATTCCTATTCTCTAAGATGCGAACTTGGTGGAACCAGGTGACTGTATCTAATACTCTTGCATGTAACTTCCATTCAATCGGGGTCATTTTTTTAAAATGAATATCAGGGGCATCCTGATCGAATCTATCTGATTGTATTTTTATTGGACTACCAAATTGTATATAAATTCATGTGGTTGCATCAATTAAGGTTCCTACATGACCTGAAACGTGAATAATCACTCTCGTGTTTGGCTTCTATATTCCGAACCCAACCTAATCAACCTGATTAGTATTTTTGCAGACTTTCATCTGTTCCTGAATATAGCCAAGCTTGCTATGTTGTAGTTGTCAACTGTGCCTGAACGTACTTGATTTGAACATGAATGAAAATAGAAAAACTGTACTCTTAATTCATAAAAATAGATAAACTGTACCCTCAATCATAAAAATAGTTGTTCCTACCCTTCCAATCTCCTAGTCAACTGCATAAACAAGAGGCTTTAAGCCTCCATTGATGCTCATATCTTGTTACCAATTGTGTACCCTGCTCCTAAAAAAGAGAAGTTTACTTGTTTCAGTTTGGAGAAATATGCTGTACTTCCTACTTTGTCTTCAATACGCAGCGATGATTTGTGGTTCAAACTGGCAACTCAGTTTTCATGCATATTGTTACCAGAGGAAAACTTGGAGGAGTACTATCATGTCAATCTGGATCTCTTATTCTCCCTGCCTTTTTTGTCTTCCTAGTGTGGTATAGTACAGAGTTGGGGTTTAGTCAAGTTGTTTGGGTTTTGACGAAATCATTCTCTTGCATGGTGATAAAAGGACTTGTTTTGAAGCTAGCATAATTTCTTTGGTTCATTTTGGAGTATCTTCTGTCAAAATCAGGGCATGTATTACATAACAGCTAGCATGCTTTCATGTTGTGACTCATTTGTACCATTTGAGGGATTCTATGGTTTCTTTGGTAGGAGGATAGGCTGGCACAATGAAGAGTAGGGGAAAAAAGTAGGGTAATATGGTTTCCATTGTTTTAGTAGGAAGGAAAAATGAATTGAAAGAAAGAGTAAGGAAAAATGAATTGCAAGAAAGAGTAAGGTTGCAAGGACTTCTTCTAAGCCAACGAAGTTGTATCCCTTAAAAGATGGATGGGGACAAAGGAGGGAGGTAAATTTTCATTTCTACATTTTTACCACTTCAAATATCACACTCCTATTCATTTGTTAGGTTATACTCCACTTCCAGGTAAAACCTTCCAATTCTGTTTTTACTCTTAATCAAGATAATATATTTTCCTTTGCTTCTCTTTTTCTGTCTGTCCATTTTACCAGACTTTTATTTTTGGAGGTGCTTGGAAGACAATGTTTGTGCAATTCACTTTGGTTTGGTTATCAGATTGTGACAACCTCTCTGTTATTTTTCTTGAACTTGGATTACAAGCACATTTATTTGGAATCCAAAAATGGTTAGTGCTGTAAAATGAGCCAAGAGAATTAAGCCTGAGTAATATTCGACTCACTAAAAACTCATTTGAGCTTTGGCTTGTTATCTAAATAAGGAAGCTTGAACATGTTTTGGAGCTCAATAATTTTCTGGATTTGATTGGAACTTGAATTGGTGAACTTAGAACTATTGAGGATTGTTTGAGTATTCTGGAAAGTTAAGCAAACTCAGCTTGAAACATTTTTTAAGCTTCTTATCAAACAAAACTTGAACAACTTACTACTTGGCTAACCTTGGCTCGTTTGCATCCAAAAATAGCACAGAAAGAAGAAATCTACCTTGTTTGTTATCAGATAAATTAGTAGCTGTTTGGCTATTTCTCCTCTTATTAAATTTAGCAATTTGTGCCTCTGGATGGCAGGTGTTGAAGGTCTGAAGAGTTTTGCTGAACTAAGGAGTTTAAGCTTTGTACTATTTACTGGAGAACACAAGTGTGGACCATGGAGGCATTTTCTCCTTTTTTTTTTTTTTTTTCTTTTTTAGGTAAGAAAACAAAACAGAAGGAAACAAACAAATCATTCTATTGCAGCTAGATATAGGAAAACATGCTTCTACCACTGCCTGAGGGTGAGGGAGATTGTCAGAGATCAAAGTTGTGGAGATCTTGGAGGATTTTGCTGATTCTTCCGGCAAGTGAGCCACCATGTTTGCTGATCTAGAAGTGTAATATAATCTGGATAGAAGGTCCCTTGTGTCCTGGATAGGCATTCCCATTACAGCTCCTGGTCGAGTCGAGACTCGTTGAGTACTTAACCAATGGCTGTGAATATGTTTCAAGATAGAACTTCTTCTACCTCTGCAAATCTGCTATGGACAGGGCCAAACCAGCTGTTTCTACCTCTACTGCGATTGCCGAGCTGGGATTGTTCACCCAAGTACTTGCCCACAAGACTATATCCATTATGATCCTTGTTATCATTCCATCAAACATCTTACCCTTCTTATTCTCTGCATCTATATCTACCTTAATGCATTCATCCCCAGGACAAGACCATCTCATTTGACTACAATTTCTGTTTTTTGATAGTTGTTCACTTATATCCTCTGCACTCTGGATGCGTTCTTGACAGGCCATGGAGACGTTTTGAATGAGTTCCATCTGGTTAAGCCTTCCTGAATTCCCCTTTTTCCATATTTTCTTCAGTAGGACTGCTATCCAGGTCATCGTTCTGTTCTGGTTTCCTCGCTCCCAAGCATTTGAACTCTTTGGATTTAGGATGCATGATAACCAACCTTCAAAGGTGTCAAATATCAATCTATCTGATTGTATCCCCCATAAACCATATTTCCCTGGCCCTCAGACAATGAACAAATAAATGCAATGTGGTTTCCGGGCGATGATCACAGTGGCAACATTTTTTATCTATGACTTGAAATCTCTCTACAAGTTCCTGTTTTCTCCACCCATCATTCTCAGTTTATTATGCAACTTTGTCTCCCAAAGTTTCCTCCACTCCTTGGGGGAAATGCCAGGAACTTGGAGGTTGATTAGGCTGCTGCTTAGTTAAGAAAGCTGCTTTGGTACTGAATCCCTCTACTTCTTGAACTACCCATAACCAAGCACCTGCTCTTTAATTATAGGGTATAGGAATTTGCAAAATTCCAGCTGCAGTGCTTGGTGAGGATACCTCTTCTACTGCTACTCTTTTCCAAGAATGACTCTTTAACAGTTTTCTCATTCCTACCGGTTGTCTCGGACCTGGATGCTGGAATCTTGCTGTGGGGTTTGAAAGAGTTTACGGTTGGTATTCATGGGTCCTCCAGGACACTAATGGTTTCTCCATCTCCTGAAGCCCAATCTTCCTAGCTCCTTGGGATTCCATAATGCATCCCATGATAGTCTAACTGACACGGCTTTGAGCCCTTTAATTCGTTTCATCTTGGTTATTTTCTGGTTTCTAGTGTTTGATTGTCTTCTCTAGATTTGGTTGGAGTTTTTGGATTCTTGTTTACAATTTGGCGAAAGCTTTAGCACTTCCATAGCTAGATAGACCTCTAGCAGACAAAGCAAAACCACAGGGAAGTTGATTAATTGGATAGCAACCTGGACTCAACAGAGGCGAGAGGCTAAGTTGACATTGACCATAATGAATTTGTTGGCTTGTTACCGTGTTCTAGGACGAGTGTTCGTCGAGGCGAACTGTAAGTTGTGGGAAAAAGCAAGCCGCCTGTTGCTTCACGGTTTCTTGACAACGACCCGGGCACGCGATTTTCCACATACGCGGCTTAGGTTATAACTTGCGCGTTTGGAGAACATGGAAGAATACCATAAACATTTTAGCAATATTATACTCTGAATGAGACAATTGGCGTAGTGAACGGTTTTAATGTGGTCAGTTTCTATACTTTATTTGATTCTTAGTTGCTAATCTAGTGTAATCTGTAGAGATACCACATCACTAATCCAGCACCAAGTATTAGGGTTTGGTTTAAATAATCTGGTGGATTGCACAATAATACATCCATTAGTATGGTCTAAGAGCCTTAATTTAATCCGAGCGGTCCCCAACTAGCAGTGATGTAATTGTAAGTCAAAGGTTGGCTGGCTTATTATAAACTCTTTCGTTCTTAAATAGATATTGACTACGCATGGTTAAATTATATCTTGCTTAAACCATTTTCTTCTTGTTTGGTTCTAGAGAAACCTACTTTCTTGGGGATAATTATTGACGAAAAATTAGTCTTTTTAAACTTTAGCATTTGGTATTATTATGATATTTTTGTTTTTAAGTTTCAGATTCTAATGGACTTATACCTTTTTTTTTTTATAAAATTGAATATAATACTGATTTTTCCCTTCCCCGTTACTCTCTTCCTCTTTTGGGTCATCATGCTTCTTCTTTTTCTTTTTCTAATTTCTATTATTATTTATTTTTCAATCTTCCTCAAATTTTTGCCATTCTATAATTATAGACAATTCTCCATTAGAAGTTAAATACACAACTCAATAAGTAGAGTCATTTGAGAGTCACTGACCAATATCTAGAGTTGTGTAAATTAAAAGAGTTTTTAATTTTATTCGTGCAAAAACTGTCACGTGTCATTTGTAACTTTTTTAAAACAAAACCTATATCGAGTGGAATTCTCATTATTGTGGAACTTATGGGCGCAGGTGTGGTGAAATCGAACCGCGTTAAATTTGCGGCGTGGTCAGAGTCCGACACAAAGATTGAAGTAGTTTAAACTGAACAGTAGTTTACAAATCATCAACTGGGCAAAAACATAAAACGTCTTCCCCGATTCAGAAGTTTATGAACCATCATCAACTGGGCAGAAACATAAAACGTCCTCCCACAAGCTCTCTTGAGTATTGAAAGAAACAATGCACAAATCTCCAGTTATGCTTCGTATGGGTACAAAAATGTACATATCGTGGAGTATAGAGAATGTACATCACAATCTGTATAACTGGTGCAGATTGAGAGAGCTTTAATTTTGGCCCCTCCTGCCTGCACACTTCTCACATCTTCTAGTCTATCAAATCACACTGTTACTTTCTACTTGCTTCTGAGTCTCAGATTCAGAATTGTTCATCTAGCATTGTCCTATAAACAAATGACCAAAAGCTTCCGTCCCAGAGCTTAAAAGCACTCTTGGGATCTTCGCGCACCATTAGCAAAGGACCTAAAGAAATCATACTTCATGTGCAGGTGTAGGAGGCCGAGATGCGGCCCCTTGGGATCTCGATTGGTCGATCTTCGCGGCCACCTCAGCCACAACAAGCCTGGTCAGAAGCAGCCCAGCCACCAGGGCTGCAGCCATCAGCATGGTGAAAACTGCACTCCAGCTCTTCTCGGATATGTACCCTGTCAGCAACGGTCCAATGGCGGCTCCGATGGAGCCCGTCCCATCTATGATTGCCGTGACGGTTGCTAGGGCTCGCGAGTTGCCGTTCAGGGAGCTGTGTGTCCCGAGGTCTGCTGAAACTGCGGTTGTTATGAGAGCATAAGGTCCATTCACAAACAAGCCAGCAATTAGCAAGAGCCCAATGTTTACAGTCAAGGAAACGTGTCCATAGCATCTGTACAAGAAGAGAGCCGGGATGGTGCAGTACATAAAGCTCGCAGCTGTTATGGCTCTGGCATCGAGACGATCTGAAATGTGGCCGGCAAGGATTCCCCCAATCACTCCTCCGACATCAAACAATGTTGATAAGTTCCCGGCTGCCTCATTCGACAGGTACTTCCCGTCTATAGCTGCAATGTGATCAAAAAGAGAAATCAGTTTGGGGCATGACACTAACTCAAAAGTTTCTCATGGGGAAAGAGTTATTCACCTGTGTGGCTGATGTAGAATGGAAGCCAATACAGAAATGTATAAGCAACCAACTTGGCAAAGAAGAGGCAAAGAGCAAAAGGAGCAACACCAGGTATCTTCCATGCTTGTATGAACCCTACAGCTTTCTCATTCTCGTTATCTGTTTCTGATCTCAACAGCGGTTCTGTTGGCCCTTCTTCTCCTTCTTTCTTGTCAGTAGGCAGCTTGTCGTCTTCATCTACATCAGCTCCAACTGACTCGGGATTAACCGGCAAGATCATGAAAACCAACAAGCCAATGAATGCAATCATGAGGCCAGGCACAACCATGGACCAGCCCCATCCGTATTTCAACAGGGCTGAAGCAACCAAGGAGCCTGTGATGTTTCCAACCGATGTATGAGCATTCCAGATTCCCATTATGAGGCCTCTCTTCTTCTTCCCGAACCAGTTCCCTACAACTGCAACTACAGAAGGCCAGCCGGTTGATTGGAACAAACCGGCAAGCATTTGGACGATCAAGTAGTAGTAGAACACATGGATGTTCCCCCAGTATCCGACTCCAAACAACGAAGTGAACAATCCTGTCCCTAGCATTCCTACTGTCAGAAAAATTCGGAGGTCGATTCGATCACCCAAATGGCCGGAGAAGTACATCCCCAGGGCGTACACGGAGAGGAAAGCCACGTCAAGATCGCCGAGCAAGGCTGTGCCATCCGAGCTGTCAAATGGCGCCCAGCCGCTCCCAAGAACCCATGAATTCCCTTCCCTTTTATGAAAGTAAGCTCTTTGAAATGGGAAGGACTTCAAGCCTAAATCTGATGATTGAGGATCGAGAGCACTCTTCACAATGCTTGTAGTTTTTCTGGTGGCATGGTAGCTTGCGTATGCCAAGAATGTAACTATCAGGACAATGGCTTGGTGAGTTTTGAAGGACAGGGAGGATCTCTTTATGTACTCTAAGAATTGAATTCCTAGGGGCTTCCTGTTCTGTCCTTCTTCTGCAGGCTCTAAATTCGAACCCATGAATGAATTCACACGGAGAATAAACTGAAAAATCTTCCAGTTATGGATAGAGAGAGAAGAACCTGAAGACGAGAAATGAGAAACGATTAGGGAAAAAGATTTCTGAATGCAATTAAGCCAAATAGATTTTAAGTAATTCTACTCTGTCAAACAAGGGATTCCACAATTAAGAATTTTGTAATCAAGAAGCAATACTTTATGTTTGTAGTGGGGAAAATTCAATCTATCCAACTAAATAAGAATTCCAGGTTCCCGATGAAGATCATGATCTTCATCGGGAACCGTTCTCTCCTCTTTTTATTTGATATTGAGTTGTAACTTCCTAAGATGTAAGCAAACTAAACGGGAGTAATTGCCGAGAAGGTCAGAACAAGTCAGGCAACGTCCGATGACACATATAATCTGATCAAACCTCAAAGTACTATAAAGAAACGTGAACAGAAAATCATCAACGAACAGAGACAAGAAAGCAAACGCAAGCAGAGTAAATTATGGCTTTACTGAAATGAAACAGCGGCTTTTGAACTCAAATTGAGGTAAGAAGAAAAGCACAACACTAGCGTTCGAAATTTTGAACCATAAAACCGCGTCCGAACAAACATCCATGAACTACGATCGCTTAGAACCGGACTCTGCTTGTCCAGAACGACGAATGTGTGAAATCAGAAATTTCCCCGGAAAGAGAGAGAGTCATTTCTAGAAAACGGAAGTTTCCAGAACGAAAATAGCCAATGTAAAGAATCAACAGCCATGTGAAAAGGAAACGCAAGAGTTACCAGATTTTCTCAGTCCCCTTGACGCTGGATTTCTCTGAAGATAGTTTCCTCTCTCTCTCTCTCTCTCTCTCTCTCTGTTCCTCAGATGCTGCGACCTTCAGCTTGGCCAACAAAAGAAAGCTTTCACAATGCTTTGTTCGAACGGGAACTTCCTATTTAACGCAGAAGCGAATAACCTGGGTGGGTTCGAAATTGCCATAATGCCCTTATCCAACCTGTGAACCACCCACCGCTTCACCTGCGTGACTTCAGTGGTTTTCCGACGGAGGTAATTGACCGAAATACCCTCCTCAGGGTAAATTAGGTAACTGGACGGTTGGACTTTGGGATACACGATTGACCAAATTTCAAAAATACAATTGACCTGAATATATGCAGCTTAATTAACGATTAAACGGGGTGACATCAATTTATAAACAATAATTCTAGTTATATTAGGACTCCTATATTTATCCTAATCCTCCTTCAAAATTCACTCTTTTAAGGATTTATCTTTAACATGACGTATCCATTATTAATAAGATTAAAAATATGATAAATTGAATTCAGAGTTGTAGTGAAAATTATTCTTTTTTTTTTTTAATAATTCAGTTATTGATTAATTACATATTGATCTAAATTTGAATAAAATTAATATTAAAATAAATGAAATAAGTTTAAAAAAATACTACAAACGATAAAAATTAATTATGAGTGTTTAAGAATTTTAAAATTTGTTAAAAATTATGTTATTTTACGTATTTGTAATTAATCTCTCAATGGATGTCCTTGAGCTTGGCAAGTAGCTGATCATATCATAGGCTCACATTCGTCAATTTCCCTCACTTTTTAAAATTTTTGCCAATTAAATAAAAATATAATTTGGGTAATTTAAATTTATCATTTTTTTTATTTGTTGATAAAACTCTCCCAAATCATTGGCCGGTAAATGTTTAAAAAAATAGAATATAATGTGACAGTAAAAATAAATTAAATCATCTAAGGTTTGACTACACGATTAATGTCCAATCACTCAAAAAATTTGACTTTAACTATAATTATATTTTGATAGAGTGAAATATTAAATATAATTAAGATTTTAAAAAGACCACAACTAAACAAAAATTAAGATAAAAGTAAGGCAATGGTGAATACTATCCATTTAACATTTAAATTACAATCAAGAAGAACTCGAGGAGCTGTGAAGATAAACCCTTCATTATATTGTTGAGGGAGTGGTTAAAAGGGCAGCATTGTCAATGCATATGCCATTGGCAATCCACCGGAGTGGCAAAACCGACAGTAAAACGCCGGTGGATGGGTAATGCGGGAATTGTGTAGCCGACTCAAACTCATAGGATTTTAATAATGAAGAAAAGCTAATAACGGGCTGTGGTTGGCTGCCGGAAAGGAAGCATATTCGCATATAAAGAGGAATGATCCGATGTAGCGCTTATTCTCCGCCCGACATGGCAGGGGCCCACGTGGAGAATAAATTGATGACGTGGAAGCCACCCGGCAGATAATTTTACAGCCCAATCATAGATTATGAAACATTTATCGAGATACAAATTTATAAAATTAAATAAAATTTATATTGCATAATAAAAAAAAAATATCATAACCTAAAACAAACATAATTGTTAAAATAACGTAACGTATATGATTGATTGATTTAAAATATGCTAAAGATTTTGTCTAGTACTGATTCATATATACATTTAGTATTGTTTTGTGACGGACGGGTGTTTATAGGGTATTAATAATTATGTTTATCAATTATTATGTAAATAAATATATAATTATAATATATTTTAATAATCAATTAATTACATGTAAATTAGTCAGTTTATGAAACTAATTGAAACATTAAAATAATTAATTAATTATTGATAGATATTAATTATCGGTCTTGACTGGTATGACAGTGTGACGCTGTAATAATGTTAATCTGATAATAGTAAGTATACTAATTAATGTCTGATAGCAAGTAAGGGACGACGCGTCCCTCCCTCGAGCTCTTGGCTGAAATTGGAATGCCTGTCCAATTTCCCGCACGTCTCCCTCCCTCTCTCACTCACAGTGTCTTTTTTTGGGTCATTTTTTGATGGATTAACTAATTATTAAATTTTACTTAATCTTTTTGTTTCCACGTAACGCGCAGTGTCTGTCATGTTTTTATTATACAATTGTTGTGTCAAAAAGAAAGAAGAAATGAATAAGAGTGGTAACCAACTAAAGTAGGCTAGCGGACCACGATTGATTGATGTTTCTTTTTTACTTCATACATAATAAACACGCACATTGGCATTGCTGTGTGGGGGCGAGGAGAAATAGAAAGAAAGCGCAGAGAAGGGAAGTTTCCTTGTCATGCTCACACGCTTTGCATTTGTCTTTCAGCTTTCAAGATTAGGGCGCCACTGTCACATAAATATTCCTACACATAATGCCAACCCCAATTGATTCACTTTGTGGCGACTGGCAAGGCCTCAAACCTTCATTTGCTCAAGGTTGCATTTGCTAATTAAAATATAAATTAGATAATATGAGATAGGAAAAATATTATAAATAAAAATATTTTTTATTATATTTGTTAATTTTTTTAAAAAAAATTACTTGACTTCTTATTTTAATTTTTTAAGATAAATTTATTATTTCTCCCTTCAAATAACTTATCTTCAACTTTATAAATAAGTTATCTTGATAAAACTTTATCTTATTTATTTTAATAAACACTCCCTAAATCACTAATGAGGTATCTATATGTGGATGTATGTGAAAGTGCACCCATCAGCCATTTATATGCGTTATATCATGTTTTACTAATTACCTCAGTTTTGAACGGTTGATTAAACAATTGAGAATAATATTTCATAAAATAAAAAATTATATAGAATTATATATATATTTATATAATTATTTAAACTTATTTTAAACAAATAATTTTTAAAAAAATGTATTATTAAGAAATTACATGAACAACCAATTGTTTTTCTTGGACTGATCGCTCTTGTGTGGCCCTCATTATTCGTATTCTTAATTTTGATAAAGGAAGTAAATTGTAAATCAAGACTATATAAAATAAAAAATAAAATTTATACTCTATTAATTTAAATCTTAATTTATCATACCCTAACCATTTAACTTGTGCTCTAAAACAAGCCGATTGTCTTTCTTGGGTGTAAAATGTGAAATTCCTTGCCTTAAGGGCCCCACACACTGTCTCACGCACATAGAAGGAATTAATCACAGAACACGGCAGCTCCCAAGGTAGGAGGCACAATACATAATACTCATAAGGAACCACCCTATAAAAGAATAAAATTCTCACACTATAACTATCATAACTCAAATCTGCATTCTTCGGTGCAATCTTCTATTCCGACAATCATTCGCTTTTAAAATGATTGTTCCTTCACAACAATCTAGCAGGAGAAGAAAGGCAATCGGCATAGCACGGATGGGGATGAAAGGGCAAAAGGGGTATTCGAATCTTGTATTTCGATGGTCCTGCAGAAATTATAGAACAAAGGAGGGGGTGTTATCGTAATTTGGCGAAGCCGGCAGAGAACAACATTATGCTTAGCTTCTCAGGTTCAAACGATGGCGGAGGGAAAGGCATATTCGAATATCCCTGGCGTGCGGCTTGTAATCTGAGCCGGACCACTTGATGCCACGTGGATACACGTCCGCGTAACATGAGCTGACGTGGAAGTGGAACCGGACCTGGACCATCTCCCTCTGCCTCTGGGCTCTTGGCTCACCTGTGAGTGCCGGTCGGTAATCCAATAGATCCGTCATCCATGCCATACCAGCCATAAACACAACAATAATATATTCAGTCTTTATTTTATTATTCAACTTTTATCTCATACCAATCATAAATATTTTATATTATTTTATAATTAAATTTTGATGGATAATAACTTAAATTAAATTGACAAGTTTCAATAATAGTGATAGTCCTCTTGATCCAATTAGCCAAGGTTGGGTCTCCCACACCTTGCTAGGACCTTGGGTCTCCCACGCCAAGGTATTGAGTACCAGAAGAATGAGCTGATTATCAATTATGTTAGCAATATCTTTATATACATGGCATCTTTAGAAAATTAGACATTTAACGTAACAAGAGATGACAACAAAGATAGAACAAAGCATTTATTTTCCTATGGGGGGCGTTTCCATCTAGGTAGGTGCCCCAACCCCAACCCACCTCTGTTGGGGCGTAATGTAAATATATTTTGTTATTAAATTTTGATTTTAATATTTATCAAATAGTTAAAAAGAATATATTTCATATCATTCAGTTTTTTTACAATTTTAATTCATCCTAACTCAAATATTTATCAAACACTTATGCATAATCAAATTTACCTCACTTTATTCAGCTCACCAAATAAACACTATATCTATGTGATATCTATCCCATTGTTGATCCATATATACAGATCAGTGATAGACGTGTGTTCAGAATCTAGATGTGGTGTTGTGTGGGTGGGGTGGAGGAGAGCTCAGATAAGTTTCCTTAAAAGTGTTTCCAGATTCTAGATGTATTGTTGTGTGGGTGGGGTGGAGGGAAAGCTCAGAGAAGTTTCCTTTGGCTTGGTTGCATTCTAGTCGAGGATTAGGCAATCCTATTCCTTGTCACATTCATATGCATGATGCCAAAACCCACCCCTCTCATTAATGAACTTCCCGTTCCTCTGCTCAACATCATCATGGCTTAGTATTATTTTAGTAGGATGATGAAGAAGCCGTTTTGTTTTTTCAAGTTAATTCCCTTCGCTTCTGGAGAGGGCCTCCATCCTTCAAGCAAATTAGGATAAATTTTGACCTCCTCCTAAGACTCTTGTCGTCATGACATGCTTCGCTTAATTCTATGGGCACGTCTGACTAGATTGGATGGCTGGCAGACCGCACACGCTTGCCTGAGCAGAGATAAGGCCAAGTTGATGGAAAACTCATAAATGGTTGGTCATGAAAGTGCTTGCGCGGTAAGCTCCAAATGCTGGATGAGACGGTACATGTATATACAATTGGAATCAACTATGAATGCATGGTGGGGGACCTTTGTTGGCTTAGGACCTTTGCAAGTTGATGATGTGGCGAGTAGTAGTGTTGTAGTGTGTCTCTAGGTGACAAAAATGAATGTAATTAGCCCACTTTTAAGCCAGCACTTTCTTACTGGTATAAAATATGTTAAATAGTGTGTGAGTTCTGAACTCTGATTCTTCAAGGTGTAGTAGTAGAAGAACGTTTTCAACAGACTGGGGGAAAGACTAGTCATTAATTATTTTAAATCACGTTCAAAAATTCAAATCTGCTCAATATAACAGAAAATTGAAGCCCCCATATCAGCCATTGGAATATTTGGTGAATTTTTTAAATTTAATTAATGTGTTAAATATTAATTATTAAACTTATTAAAATACTCTATTCTAAAATTTACTAAAACCCTCTTATTAAATTCCCCAATCTCTATCTCCATTATTTGCTTGTTTTCTGCGTCCCTCCCGCAGCATTCCACCTAACCCTATCGACGTTATTGTCAATGGTCTTGAAATTAATTGTGAACGACATCACATTTATTATCATTATCATTATCATCAAAGTTGACTATTGAAAGAACCCATAACACAGGACTCCAGCCACAAATTCAAATCACTGCCCAATTTTTCCCTTACCTTTGTTGGATATGTTTCCAAGTCTTTTTCTTCATTTAAAAAGTACAATAAAGTGTGCCAAAAAGGGCGATAACCTTTAATTTAAGTAATTAATAATTGAAAAGCCCTAATTTCTCAAATTCACACAAGACTCAACAAATGAACAGGAAAGATAATTAAACAACAGACATACCAAAACCTTCTTTGAATTTACAGATTCAACGAAACCCTAATAGCAGAAAGGATCGCAATAATCAACAAAATCCAAGGTTTGTATAAATCTTGTCTTGCAACATATATCGATTGTGTTGAAAGTTCAATACCATTTTTAAATTAATTGTTTGCATTAATTCATGGGCCCAATTGAGTTTGCAAAGGGCTAAACTGAATGGGCCCTGAATTAGAAACAGGTTCATGAGAGGTTGAAGTAGATTGATACGGTCTCCTCAATTCAAATCACAACGGCCCACATGGAGGAAAGTATTTGGGCTCAACAATCTCAAGTTGGGAAATTAACAAAATTGGAATTCAGAATCCGCTATCAATCAAAGGCAAACATTAGGCTTTAGGCCTTTACCTAATTCGATTCACAAATTTATTTATGAATTACGAGGAAAATCACTCACTCAACCTTGACGTTGAACACATCAGCTCCCTTCTCTTCCGTCTTCACTTTCGGCACCACGACCTTGAGGACGCCATTCTTCATCTCGGCTTTGATCTCATTGGTCTTGTACAGCCTCTCCGGGAGATCGATCCTGCTAGTGTACCTACGCCCGGCATCCTCGTCGCCGGATTCCTTTTCAGCTTCGCCCCTAATGATTAGTGTGTTGTGCTCCACAGACACCTTCACGCTCTCTTTGCCCAATCCAGGCATATCCACACGGAGGTAGAGGCCGTCGTCTGTCTCCCTCGCGTCCCAGCCTCGGCGGAGAGGTGATCCAGAGCCGGGGGTCGCGGCGGCGGTCAATGGGGAGTCCATGATCTGGTCCATCGCGTTCAGGATCTGGCTGAGGCTCCTCGTCGTTGAGAACGGATCAAATGCATCTGGTTTAAGATACATATTGACAGGTTACTAATCATGTCTCGGAGGATGAGAAATCAACGACATTATAATGCATGTCAAATCGGAAAAGGCACAAAAACAACGAGTTCGAAAGATAATTAATCCGAGAGGAAGATACATTAGGATTGAGGGAGATAAACAGGGTGTCCGTGTATCAGTAAACGACAATGGAAAACAGGGCTTGAAGATTTACAAAGCGAAAACTTCCACAAATACAAGCACAAACAGAGAATTGGAAGGCATTAGATTAGTTCCTGAAACTGAACCCACACTCGGAACGAGAAATAAAAGCGAGTACGCACGCGTCTTGCATAAAATCGACTGAAAATTCAGAGAAGGATTCATTCCGACTAATAAAGAGAAACAGAGAGCTGTTCAGAAATCGAAAATGAGAAATGAAGTTCGAAGCTACCAAAGCCAGAAACCTCCGAAGTAACCAAACGCAGCAGTGTAGCCAGTGTTTACAGTCATTTATTCATATACCTGGAGAGAGAACATTAAGAAGAGATCAGACAAGTACCTAAGAACGAGAAGGGAGCGAACTTGACGCGACGGAGAGCAGGGCGATTGCACCAGCGCCGAACGCCGTTGACGCTACATTCGTAGTCGTCGGAGTCTGAAACACGAGCAGCGTTGGTGTTGAAGAGCCGAGATGCCGGCTGTGCCGCCGAGCGAGCGACGAGAAGGGGCTTCGGGAGGAGGTTGGAGAAGACGAGCCTCTTTAGAGGAGGAAGCGAGGAAGCCATTTCCGAGCAATAGAAACAGAAACTTCAGAGATCACGACGAATGATTGATGGAACGAGACCGAGAATGGGAATGGCAGAGGCTTCAGGAGCGGGTTTTATAGAGGGCTTTGCGAGTGTGAACGCGTATGGCTTGCCAGGCAAGAAAGGAGCCGATCACATTCACACGCGCGCCGCTGGATCCGTTGAGCATAATGTAGAAGTTTCTAGAAAGAAAATGTTCTCCTTCTACCTCCAGCGACGTTGTTGGAGAATCGGACCGATAATCGGATAATGGGTCTGACTGCTCAAGTTTAAAAGTTATAATTTTTAATTTTTAATTTTAAAAAATTTGAGTTGTAATATTTGTTTTAATTTATAAAATTTTAATTTATAACTTTTAAAAAGAATAGAAGTTGACTTTTTCAAAATTAGGGTACCTCAATTTTTACAATTTCTGCTTAAATGATTATAGTTTTATGATAATTTTACCCTTATTTTTAACAAAGAATTACCCTCTTGTCTACGCAATTATGAGTTTTTCTTCTTCACCGCCATCTCTATTTTCAGATCTCTTCCTCTCTCTCGCCATTTTTCTCTCTCTATATTTTAATTAATTTTTTTATAACACTTGAAACTTATACATATGCATTAATTAATTTTTAAATTATCATTCTATAACTACTAAGGGTATTATGAATAATTATACAAAAATAAATTATTTTACAACTTATGGTATCGAACACCACAACTATTTAACAAAAACTTCTAAAAAATTACAGCAAATAGGTTCACAACTTATTCTAAGTTTTATAAACTATAATCTAAGAAACTAGAAATTATAATTTCTTTAATTAAATTGCAACAAACCGGTTGAGACTCCAATAAAGTATTCATTTTATAGAATCTCCGATAGGGGTATATAAGATGAGAGCAAGTTTCTAAAGAACTGAAATTATTCTGCATAACTGATAACTGAGCAATCCCTTATGCTTGACCCTAATGCTTGACTCTAATGCAATCCCCAATAAGAGCGAGCCAACCGGATTTGCCCACCACTATTCGTCATTGCCAAATTCTGCCAGTTAAATTTTTTGCGAAATCTAATCTCTTTGTCAAAATTAACAATCAATTTTAATCAAATCACCCCCCCTATAATGGCCATCTCAACACTAGAAAAAGGCTAACTAAATACAACAAAAGACGAAATCAATTGAAAAAGACAAATTACAGACGCGATGAATAATAAATCCGAAGACAACAAGTTACAGAACAGAAATAGTGACCAACGGAAGCAGCAATGATAACGAAGGGCAACGATGGGAACAACACCATTGGATTTGTGATTTATGATTTTGAAGAATTTTTTATTTATTTGTATATTGAATAAATGATATAATGTATTTATATATTTAATTATTAATTTTGTATATATACATATTTAATTATTGATTTTGTATGTGTGCACATTTGATTATCTTATTAAATATTATTAAAATTTAATACCATAATATTTATTATTAAATTATAAAATAAATAATAAATTTTTATAATAGTAAAATTAAATTAAAATTTATTAATAAATAAATAAAATACAAAGTCAAATAAAGAGAAGAACAAAAAATTTGATTAGAACAATCACACTTTTAAAAATAAATTAAAATAAGTCAATTATTTATAATAGAATAAAAAATTGCATTAAAATCAGTCTTAATTTTTTACTTAAACGACAATATTGACATTAAAAATATAAATTTAACGGTAATAATTTAGTACACTTGTGAAGTGAAGAAAGATGGTGTAAATTTTGAACCGTAAATGATACTCTTGTCTGTCTATATTTATATTTATATGAAACCTCAAACAGCGTACAGCACACGCGTCACGCGTCAAGCGCGATTTTTCAACAACCAGTAATTGAGAACTTGGTTTGAAATTCGCAGACAGCAGTATTTTGCGACTTTCTTTCAGGCCTGCGAAGCCTCTGTGTGTGCTTACTGTTTACATTACGTGATGGATAAATATAGGTTTTGTACAAAATTTATATTCAAAGTAATGTACTTTAAACTTGGAAAACAAAAATATATAATTATGAAATACCATCGCCGGCCGCTATACTATTTATTCTGTCTGAATTAAATTTACAAAGAAAGGCCAATCACCATCTCAGCTCTTTAAAACAGTAAATAATGGGTACCGGGCAACCGAGGAAAACGGAAAAATTGCCGGCACATGGCCAAAATTTGAATGATTTTAGAACCCAAGGTCCCATGAGAAGAGACTAAAAGGGTTAAAAGCCATAGTTGAGCAGCTGGGGTGCGAGAGAGAGAGAGAGAGCCTGCTTCGTGGTTTGTAATGGTACCTCTCATGATATGTTCCTCACTTCAGTATGAGTCGGTCATTACGCTTCTTCCTCTTCCAAAAATCTGTCTGTTCTCGTAGCAAAAATTGGAAAAAGATTTGCTTACCCATCTTTTAACTTAATCCCCAACCTTAAAAAGGGATCTTTACCGAGCACACTGCGGCTCCTGCAAACTTAACAGAAAAATATGCCATGCATCATGAAGATTTAATGCTCAATTTACCCATATCAGTTGCGTTTCCAAAATTTTGTCCAAAGCCTGGGCTGGAGCCTCTGCCAAGAGCAGTCCACTGTAGTAGATAGATTGTCAGGTGAGAACGAAAGAATAACATTCCTGCCAAAAGAATGACGAAGGCGCCATAACACACTGCACTGGACTGCTTGCTTAGTTCACATTTCAAGCTGAAATTACATAAACCCAATGGCTATTTGGGGTTTTTATGTTTTATTTTTTGGAACCAGAAACAATATAAACAGCACTTCTTCAATATCTTCCTATTATTTCCTAAGCTAAAGAGTTCTAAGACATTTTAAAACTATTCTCAAAACCAGTTTCCCATACATGTAATCAGAATATCTAGTTCTAAAAACCAGAAGACACTTTTTTAATACTATAACCAAAGAAAACATCTTAAGCAAGAACAAGCTATCCTATAAGCTCCTCAATCCCTCGTATGATTATTGCTGGAGCCACAACAAACTAGTACTCCACTCTCTTGAACGGCTGGTGGAGGAGTGGGCGAGTTTATCATCACAGAAAAAAAGACATTCTCGAAGCTTATAAACAAACTAGAAGTTCAGCTACAAGAAGCAAGAATTTGCTTCAACTGATTGTTCAGGATGCAGAAAAATCAAGACCGTGATGATCCAGGCTATAAATCCATTACAGTTTTCAGTTACTTCAAAGTTGCAAACTAGTAAAAATCTCCTGCTGAGTTAACAATAGAAAAGAGGAAATCCATGTTCGCACTAATCAGGGAAAGAAAATCTTTATGATTTTACAGTTGCAAAAAGCATCATCTCCTGTCAACTGAATGATCAGTATATAAAGAAACAGATGTACAAGATAAAAATAGGAAATTAACCTGTGGAATCAAAAGAATTTCCGGTTACCTTAAAGTTGGAAAACAACCATTCCCTTCAGCAGCAGTATTACCCATGCATATCAATTGGATTCTGCCTAGTTGAGGGTAAGGTACTAAAATATCCCAAAAAAGGAGGGATAGTAACTTTTAAAATAATATTTCGAAGGTAATCCACAACAGAGATTAAGTTCAACAATAGCTTGAGATAGAACATAAAAGAAGTCACATCAATGAAGTAATACCTACCTCAACCCTTTCTCCTCTAGTTATATTGATGGTAGGGAGATGCTAAAAGTCTCAATAAAGCTGTGAGAACAAAAAAGAAGTTTCATCCACAATCACAATTTAACTTGAGACCCCAAAAGCACACATTCAGAAACCTTCAACAAGATGAAAGATCATCTACCTCTTTTTGACTTTTAAAGTTCAGAAATCTATCTATGCAATCCACTAATATGGGCGAACTGGACTTCTGGATGACCTCCTGTGACTGTGCCTAGCTGGGGAACGTGATCTGCTCCTATCACGCTCCCGCTCATGGTACCTATCCCTGCCTCCATCTCTTCCATTCCTGTAACTGTTTTGTTTCCAGTCCAGCCCTCTACCCCCATCCCGGCTTCCCCTACCACTCCTTTCGTGGTCACGATCACGTTCGCGGTATCTCCCACTCTCCCTCTCTCTGTCTGGATCCCGATCACGATACCTGCCCCTGTCAGCTGAATCACTCCTTCTACCTCTACTCTCATATTCCTTCTCTCTTCGCTTCCTCCTCTCTTCTGCTTCTTTTTCCCTTGCTAGTCTCTCCTCTTCACGGGCCTTCTCCTTTGCAGCCTGTAACCCAGAAATAATTTCATTATCAGACTTTAAAAAAAAAAAAAAAAAGAATTCCTTCATATAGAACCATTAGGAGGCAACTCACTTTGTACTCCTCAAGGAAATCTCTAACCATGCCATAACCAATATGCTGCTTGCCAGTAACATGAGATTGTGTCCTTTCTGCTGCATCATTGGCAATTAGAAAAGAGCCACATATCTCACAAAGAGCCATCTTTTTCTCCTGTGCAAGCATTAATACTTTCTCATTCTGGGATTGCTGAGTCAGAACAGTCTTCTCAATATTAAGTGTCTCTACCTGCAACAAAGAGTTGATAAACGCAAAGTTCTCATGTACCAGATAAATGATTTACAAACAATTAGGTACTGGTATAATTAGCAATTTAGGATATGTTCCCATGTGCATATTAGCACCTTTCTCATAAGTGCTTCAGCTTCATCCACCTTGCCAGCTTCCCCAAGTGTCTCCACTTGTTCGAGAAGGTTCTTTATTTTTTCCTCGAGCACTAACAACTGCTCAGATTTTTCTGCTGAGATGGGAGGAGGTGGAGGAGCTTCCACTTCTTGAGCAAGGCGTTCCCTCCCTCGTCTAACTCGTCTATCCAAGTCCATCACCTGAGATGGAGTGATGATAATCAAAATTAAATTTAAAAAAAATATATCATAAGGATGCTTAGAAATTAATAACATGAGGAACTTACCAACTTCTCACAATAATGAGCAAGTTCTGCTTCAAATCTCGGCACATATGAATCATGTCTTGGGGACTTCTCAAAACTATAACCATTAATGAGCTCTCATCAATATCACACGTAGAACACGAAATATAATACCAAAACAAAAATGATTAAATAATGTCAACGTAAGGAGTCAGATAATTCCAGGTTGCTAGCATGCCAATAAACAAATTAAAAGTGTAATTAAAGGAGGTATCACTATTAAAGACTTCAAACGCATTGGGATTTCAATTCTAGTTATTAATGCACCATATACGAACACCTGAATGACCAGCTATGATAACAAGATTAAAAAGTCTCCAATGCATCTTCTCCAATACATTCAGTTCCCCGTGCATAAATATAAAGACTATGCAACAGCATTCCAAGTTTAGAATATAGGCCTGGTAACCAACCTCCATGCATTTAGTTTCACCATCAAGTTTGATAAAGCTCTTCACTCATGTCTAAACAATCTACAAAGCAGACTAAGTTTAAAGGTTGGGGGAAAATACATGGACATTTCCTATTACCGAAAACATAAATGTAAAATCAATTGATAAAAGGAAGCAAAAAGCACAAAATCAAGGTTTAACAATCCATATACAGTTAAAGATAATTTGACTAGAGTTGTAAACAAGACTTTATGAAATGTTACATTAACTTTCAGAGATGAAGCCACTTAGATGAAAACTACATTCCTGCCCCCACCCTAATTGGATGATGGTTTTTTTAAAATTGATGCCAAAAAAAAAAAATCCTAGTCTTTACAAGGACCAATGTTGACAATGGCATAGCTCCAAAAGTTCATACTTGAACTGGTATTAATTTGTTTGTCTACTTAAGCTAGGATGTTAATGATTCTAATTTACAAATAGCAATTTCTACCCAATCTAATGGCTACCCTGCCAAATTTTCCCTGTTGGAGAAGGTAAGAAAACTTTTCCTAGTAGAGAACGGGTTGGGGGTGGGAGACCTGCATATATATCTTAATATTTTATATAATTATTGATTATGAGTTTAAAAGAGCACACTCAAGCACAAAGGTAGTTGAAGTGTCTATGAACACTATTGAAAAAATTTTGTAAAAGAAACAGTTGGATGTAAATATGTGTTGTAATAGTTGGATAAAAATTTACCATGTTATAAATTGTGATCTTCAATTGTCAATCTTTATATCTAAATTTAATTAATTTATTTAACCATGGCCGTGCAAGATATAACAAATAGCGAATAAGAGCAACTAAAATTGGGTATCAATTAATTGTTTTATTAAAAATTATCATCTTATTTTAATAAATTAATTTTTTGTATGAATTCATCGAGTTGGGTACTCAATACCCAATGGAGATGGGGATGGACATGGGAAGTTGAGAATTCAGAGTGGGGACAGGACCCCCATCCAAACTCGAACCATCATAATTTTTATTCTTGTTCATGTTAAACCCAGTCAACAAAATATGAATGTGGAGTTTTAAGAAATTTAGATACAGGACATGGGAAAAAACTGCTAGATGCTTATTAAGATGAACTTAAAATTAATCGAAAAAAGAACAATTACAAAATGAACCCATAAATCATGTGACCGGCTGATGTACAAGACACATATAGTACCAAATATAGCAGACAATTGAGAAAGTATGGACACATCCAGAGCCAACAAAACACTTTCAAACATAATAAACTTCTTATGGCTGAAAATTGCCCTCTGCTTTTGTAGAGATGTGCAATGGAATGACACCTGAAACTGTAGGTGAAGAAAATTGGGTTCAAGAGCACAGTGGTGAACTACCATATCTAGAAAATTAAAAATCTTTAATTCAAAGCCAAGGTTACAGCTCGTTGAATCAACTGTGATTTTGTTCACCCTCTGCAAAGCTCTGAAATCTTTGGATCAGTTACCTTAAAGAGAAACAACCACAAGGCCAGGAACTCCACATATCATACTAGCTTATGGTGCCCGTGATTCATATTTAAGTCCCACCCTACAGCACATGTAATGAAGCACATAACTCACTCAAAAAGGGTAACATAAAGAAAGAGAAACATGTACGAAAGAAAAACATCATTTTCTTCAACAGTGCTTATAAAGAGCCAGAGAACCTCTCAAAGTTGCCAGAAAATGAGAGTAACATTTAACAAGACACCACAACTTGCATATGATCAATTTATGTCGCACAATCTTTAATACTTCTTCTATGGATGATTGTGCACAATTTGAAGTTCTTGATGAGTAGTATCCAAAAGAAAAAGAAAAAGAAACCTATAAAAACAATGCAGATAACACAAATCCAAAACAGAAAGAATTCAGATGATGGCAGTCCATTACCTTTCCTTCAATTTTGGATCATGAACTTTGGGGCATGGTCCTGATCCAAGAAAACACCCATAATTAGCAGAAGAAATCTTCAGGGATAGAGTACAAAAGATGTATTTGGTTACTGGCTATGAAGCACAGACACTCCCTAGGGGCTGCTGCAGCAGTACCGCCAGTGTGTTGGACTCTCCAACACACCTGTCGGACATGCCCACGTGACATGTCTAAACCCTAAACCACGAGTAGGACATGTGTGTCCCCTATGCACACTTCAAAGACTAAACAATAAAGATTTTCTTTTTGATTCTCGAGTTTTCTGACTTGGGAATTGAATGGTTCTTTTGTTTTTCTACATTTTGATTGCATGACTAAGTTTTCATACTCTTCATACTTCAATTCTCTAGCTCATTAAACATCAACAGGATTTTGAGGGATGAAGACAAGTGGACTGTGAGTTGATTGCCAATTAGACTAGATTATTCATTTGGAATTTTGACTTATGAATTTTAAAGGCATATTTATGAGTTTGGAATATAGTTTTACACTTCATTATAGCACAAAAAGATAAATATATATATATATATATATTAATTAACGTATATGGACTGTGTTGTGTTCTACTTTTTTGAAAAATGTCATGTCCCATGTGCCCTTATCCGTGCTTCATAGGTTATTGGCAAAGTCGGAAAAGGAAAGAGATCGAGATTCACAACTAACCTGCAGGCACAGTTAACATAATGCAATAAACGGCATAACAAACTATACTTCTAATCTGAAAAACAAAAATTATATGATTGAAGCTTGGCGGACTACCGTTTCCTACATTTTCTTGTCAACTAAAAGTTAATGATTCAGTAAATTATCAACAAAATAAACAGCGGCATACCAAGGTCACTTCTTGTATTGACGAAGAGATCGTGGGGACAAAACCGAACCATATACAATCCGCAGACCTCTTTGTCATCCCAGGTGATTTCTTTGTACCCCTTTCTCTCTTCTTCAGTGAGATTACGAGCTGCACATAGACCAAGCATTACAAAAGTTCCCGACATGCGAAAATAAAAGAATTCACCTTCAGCATCAAACCAAATATAATCAAAACGCCAACAGGTTGTAGAGCTAAGACAACACTATTTGATTCGAATGAATCAACAACACGTGGTTGAAGTTTTGTGAAAAATTACGAGCTAAAGCACGTCAAACCCTATAAGAGTTACCGAATCAAAAGTCAGGTTAATCTATTGAAGCGAAATAGCTAAAGTCCTGTGAAAGGGTACCTGAACCCATGAGTTCGTCGAGCAAAGCTCGTTGAGCGTCCATGGCTGACTATGAGAATTCGAGTGAAATAGCTCGGAATCGTTCTCTTAAAACCCTAGTCTCGGAGAGAGGGCTGATGAATCTGGTGTTTGGGAACTCAAGTGGCTTCGGGATAGAACACGGAGATTTTTCGCATTCCCGGACGTTTGGGTGATCGGATATCTTTATTCTCCTCGAGGATTAAAAATTGTCCTTAAGTGGGAGTAGGACCTTTCATTTGTCCCTAAAATAAAAAATCAAATGGAAACACATAGAACTAGAAATATTTGTTTTTTTCATACAAGTTTATTTATTTGCTTTGCATTTTTTACGAAAATAAATTTCATTAGAAAATTCAGGAAACATCCAAGCTGATGACAAAACATTTGAGAAAAAAGAATTTTGCCATGTAAAATTAGAGTGAATAATTATCTCTTTTTATTAAATAGTAAAGTAACATGATTTGTTAATTTATAAACATGAAAAGCAGACGAGAATGCCTAATTTTGGTTCCCTATCACTTCGAGAAAGTGCCATTGAGCTTAACTAAAATTATGATAATTCTGTAGATTAGTAATTATCAAAGTTGAGTTTATGGGTACGTATAATAAATTTGATGTTCGATAAACTTCAATTTAATTTATTAAACTCATGTTAAGTGTGTTAAACCACTCAAAGTTAATTCTAGAATTTTGGTAAGTTAGATGTATTGAATTGAGTTAAAATGTTTTATTAAATAATTATAGTCTAAATTTAACTAACTCAACAAATTATAAAGTGCTTTATATAATCAAACTCATCTTATTTTGACTTTGTGAATTCACGTGAATTACATTGAAGACTTTTTTTTTTTTTTAAATCCATTAGTTTTATGTAATGAAAAAAGTCTCATTGCCTTTAATTTATTTCATTTATACTGTGAAAATACATACGGGGACAAGGCTTAAGATCAAATATTAGGATTATGTTACTTGTACTGACAAGATGACAGATCCGATGATCAAATCGAACTTCATGATGAATTATGATAAGACTTTATTAAGCTGTCATAAATGGGAGAAACTTGAGCTTCATGAAGATCAATCGAGCTTCATTTGAAGGCAACAGCGGCAAGGCAACGAGATGGTGTAGCGACGATCAGTGCGAGGTGCTCCGGTAAAACGACAACAAGATGCAACAGTGGTCATGCGAGGCACTACAGCAGAGCGACGACAAGATGCAGTGACTGTCGGCGAGACGAAAGCGACGATGAGGCAAGATGAGACGAGCTTGCTAAAAGCGATCATGACATAAGAGAGAGGAGATGGCCAAGGGCAGTGATAATGAATTTGCAAATTGAATGATGACATTTTTGTTATTTAACACATTCGATCATTCTCATTCAGACAAAATAGTATTTTTCATGTTACAAACACATTCCCCCTCTGTTTCCTTGACACTTAATTTCTAATTTTCATGATTGCACCAACAATTAACTTTAAGTATTGAAAAGCCCATCTCAAAAAACACTTCACAAATTTTCGCTTATTTAATTTGTAGATTTATCGAAAGAACAGTCCAACTCATCATCCATTTGGACAGTGCATCATCATCCCTCGCTTTAACTCCCTAGGGGTACATTGGGAGGACTTGTGATAGATCTCATGAAGATATATATATATATATATATATGTGTGTGTGTGTGTGTATTCCACCATTTCTGTTTATTTCTTTAGAGGGTATATGTTTTGTATTTCTTACATCATCCTCTCCTTTGCACATTGCAAGATCAAGGAGCCCAGCAAAAGCTGCAACTGCTAATTGATCTCATAAGTAAAACCGTGAAAGAAGATATTTGACATGGCAACCATTAATTGGGTAATTGGCAAACTTCGAGGGTAGCTAGAGACTTCATTTGATCCGCGAAACAAATGGCAGCCTTATATTGTATTTTGTGGCAAAGAAGAGTCTGATGCTTGAGACAAGACAAGGAGGACTGATTGAAAACAAGGGAGAAACAAGGTCCAACCATATCCCATGCTGTATTATCCAAATACCATATTTTGTGGCTATCCTTCAAATCTTCAGATGGGTGCACAAATTCTCCAAGCAAGCCCGGTTTTCTCTTCATCACCAACAAGGAGAAGCAGAGATATTCATCCCCAGTTCAGCCATGAATGACACAGTGGACAAGCTGGTGATCTTCCTGGCAAAGAGGGATGGCATTGACAAGCTTGTCAAGACCTTCCAGTATGTCTCCAAGCTCGTTCACTGGCACGTGGAGTCCACCAACCCGGACGTAGCTCGCAGGGCCAAGCAGTGGGAAGTGGCCTCTGGGCTCAGCCGGAAGGCCTTCAGGAGTGGCCGGTTTCTCACTGGATTCAACGCCCTCAGGCGAAGCCCTGGCTCGACGCCAACTCTCCGGTCTCTTGCTGTTCTTGCCAATGCAGGGGAGATGATCTACTTCTTCTTCGACCACTTCCTTTGGTTGTCGAGAATTGGAGTGCTGGATGCAAAGCTTGCCAGAAGAATGAGCTTCATCTCAGCATTTGGTGAGTCTTTTGGCTACATATTCTTCATAATATCTGATCTTATCCTGATCGGAAAGGGCCTCAAGGCCGAGAGAAAGCTCCTTGCCTCGACAGAGGAGTCGGCAACCGATGATGCCAAGAATAGTATCAAGAATATCAGAGTTGACAGGATAATGAGGTTGATGGCAACAGCTGCCAATTTAGCAGACTTGTTCATTGGAATTGCAGATATCGAACCCAACCCTTTCTGCAACCATGCCGTCACGCTTGGAATAAGCGGTCTGGTCTCTGCATGGGCAGGCTGGTATAGAAACTGGCCTTCATGAAGAATATCCCAGTAATACTCAAATGTTTATTAGGCGATTTCAGCACTGGAAAACTGCAAAAAACATGTAAAACGGTAGTCACTCTGTTCTTATACCAAAGAACAAACAGTTGGTGGGCATTATTCTTAGTACTGAGATACATGCATAAACGTAAACACTGTTTTGAGTCAGACATCTTGCTGGCAAGATCATTATGCGCGAGTAGCTAACTCATCAACGTGACATTGTTAATTGAAGCTGAATTGGAATCACTCGTCTAGATTGGTTCTGATCAACACTCTTTAACAGTTATGCAAGTGCTTTACTCTTACATACAGCTAAAGATGGATCTTTTCAACTTGAGGCATTTGATCTCAAGTTAACCATTCTATCTTTCATGCTATTTCAGTATTTCTAAAGCAATTTTTTCTCTTGCATGGTTGAGAGTGGTAGGGATAAAAAATTCAACTGGGGAATTAATATGATACCACAATCATGGAGGGTGGATAAAGTTAATGATGTTGTCAAACATATAATATATCAAATAGTTCATAGATAGTCTCTGCCCCACATTAGTAGGATAGAAAATTTTCTCACATTAGTAGGATAGAAAGTTTTCATCATTTTTATATATACGTTGACTCTACTTGAACTTATAAGAGTCATTAAAAAGTTAATTTGCTCTGGTGTTCATGAAGATAGAAATTCTCATGTGAGGTACGCACACACATATATGTTACTATGTGTATGATCTCACATTTCAAAATTGTGAAGTGTGGGATGAGGTATGTAAAGTTGGGGACAAGTGGTTTTTATAGTCATGTTATTTGACATTAACAATAGCTCCGGAAGAGAGCGATATTGGGCAAATCTTATATTGTCCTACATGAATAATAAAATAATTTTTGCATTAATAATTGACAATTGATCATCAAATTTCCTCTCAAACCAACAAAAAAAAAAAAAAAAAAGAGTTTTGATCCCAATTAGATAATTTTAGAGTCACCAACTCCTGTTGTTTAGGCATAAAATCAAAATATTGACAACATTATTATGAAGCTTGTGATTGCATTATTGCATAAAGTCATAATGACATCTAAACCATTTCAAAATCAACGATATATAATTTCTCATAAAATTAAAGTCTCATAAATTTTCTTATATATAAAGGAAACCCAACTCAATAATAAAGACAAAAATAAGAAATTAAGTAGTTAATGCCTTCTAAAGACATGTTATTGTCTTGTTAAGGACAAATACAAAAATAAAGAAAGAAAGAAAGTATTAATCACAATTAAAAGCAAAATATATGGGTTTAATATTTAGATAAAAAATGGAAATTAAATACAAAAATTGAAAGTTTTCTAAGAACCCTAACATTAAATTTTCTTTTTTCAAATGGCATTTATAACTTCACGCTTTCTATTGGCCAAATCTATATTTTTGTTCTTATACTTTTATATTTTTTTGATGTGATAATTTAAATGTTTCGTTATTTTAATTACAACCCTTAACTTGAGTTTTAAGTTAATTTAACTCCTGTATTTTAATATTTTTTTATGTGATAATTTGAACTTTTTATTATTTCGATTTATGAAAGAACAAAAATTAATCTTTTATATCTCAAAACTAATGAATACAATCTTACTTATAACATACACTCCTAATTCTTGAAGAATTCTAAGACTATTCAACCTCCTAACAATTCTCCTAATATATAGGAGTTGATTACTCTCCTATAAATTAGGACCCCTACTAGATTATAATAACTCAAAACATTAATGAAATAAATCAACTGATACATCCAACTGTCAACACTCCCCCTCAAGCTGGAGAATGGATGTCCTACACTCCTAACTTGTTTACTAGATCTTCAAATCTCTTTACTGACAACCCTTTTGTCAATATATCAGCAACTTGTTCCTCTGATGAAACATATAACAGGTGAATAAGTCCAGCTTCCAACTTATCTTTTATGAAGTGTCTGTCTATCTCAATATGCTTAGTCCGGTCATGTTGGATTGGATTGTGTGCTATACTAATTGCTTATTGATTATCACACCACAACTTAAATGTGTTTTGAACTGAAATTCTTAGATCATCAAGAACAATTCGTAGCCATAGAATCACATAGAGCAAGGGTCATAGCTCTAAATTCTTCCTTTGCGCTTGATCTTGCCACAACACTTTACTTCTTGCTTCTCCAGGACACCAAATTCCCTCCTAGGAATACACAGTAGCCACTTGTAGATCTTCTATCAATCATGGACTCATGGACCCTGCATAATCTGTATCTAAAAAACCTTGAATGTTCAATTTATTTCTTGCTTTAAATAGGATCCCTTTATCTAGAGTAGCCTTGAGATGACACAAGATTTTTCTAACCGTTAGCATATGCTCCTCAGTTGGGTTGTGCATGAATTGACTTACCAAGCTGACATAAAAGGGAATATCTGATCTTGTGTGAGAGAGATATATCAATCTTCCAACTAGTCGCTAATACCTTCATTTGTCTATAAACTTGCTGATCCATAGCTTGCAGCTAGGTTCAATAGAAATTTTTGCCCATTTTCCTCCAATCAATCCTGTTTCAGCCAATAAATCAAGCACATATTTCATTTGAGAGAGAAAAATACCCGTCTTAGAATAAGTTACTTCAATACCCAAAAAATACTTGAGCACACCCGAGTCTTTGATTTCAAATTCCTTAGCTAGCCTTTCTTTAAGCTTTGCTTGTTCTCCTTCATCATTGCCAGTTACTATCACGCCATCCACATATACCAGTAGCACAATAACCTTTCCTCATGTCGAGTGTTTGATGAATAAGGTATGGTCCCCTTTGTTTTGACTGTAACCGATAGCGTACATTGCTTTAGATAACCGCCCAAACCAAGTCCTAGGGGATTGTTCAAGCCCATATAAAGCCTTATTTAGCCGACATACCTTCCCACTAAGTCTCTCATGATATCCGAGTGGTAAATCCATAAACACTTCATCTTTTAAATCTCCATGGATAAATGCATTTTTAACATTTATTTATTGTAGATTCCACCCAAATGAGACTGCCAATGACAGGAGAATACGAACTATAGTCATCTTTGTCACTGGTGCAAACGTCTCTAAGTAGTCAATCCCATATGATTGAGTGTAGCCTTTAACTACCAGTCTTGCTTTATACCTCTCGAGTGCCCTATCAACCTTATACTTGACATTAAAAACCCACATACACCCCACTGGATTAACTCCCTTAGGTCTGTCCACAATATCCCATGTATGGTTCTTTCTTAAAGCCCTCATTTCCTCAAGCATAGCAAGCTTCCAATTCTGATTTTTTAGAGCCTCAATTACTCATTTTGGAATGCTAATTGAATATAGAGATGTTAAGAAGCTTTTATGGTTTTGGGAGAGGCGATGATAGGATAGGTAATTGACCATTGGGTGTTGGATGGTGCAGCTTCTAACTCATTTCCTAAGAGTTATGGGAAGGTCGATATCATCAAGGATTTGGCTGATAGAGGCTGGAGTTATTGTCTACATGTGATCCCGACTTTGAATGGGAGAGGAGTTTGGAGCTTGCTGGTTTTCTAGGCTTGGCTATTTTTGTTTATATCTTCCTTGCAGCTGCTGGCAGGCTTCTTGCTCATCAAATTTTCCTGATCATTACCATGGTTAAGGTTGTTTGAGTGCTGGGGAGATGGATTAGCTGTAGGGTCAGGATTAGAGGCGTGACTAGACTGATTGGAGACTGAATGAGGATCAACATTAAGCTGAAGAATGGATTGGGAAGATAGTAGAGGAAAGAAGATGTCACTCGGGTCACCATAGAAAGTCTTCCCCTGGTGACCAGTTTGGGTAGAGCCAAAGAATGGAGTAGTCTCAACAAATGTGACATCCTTAAAGACATAAAACTTGCGAGTGGGAGGATGATAACATTTATATCCTTTTTGTGCGGGGGAATACCTAAGAAAGACACACTTTATAGCTCTTGGATCAAGCTGATCCCGAGAGGATTTGGAAATATGAACAAAGGAAACACATCCAAATATTCTAAGAGGAAGAGTGGTGTGGAAATTAGAGTCAGGAAAGTGAGTAGTGAGGCAAGAAAGATAACTTTGTTGGTTTAGAACTTTGATAGGCAGGCATGCGATTAATAAGAAATGTGGCCGTAAGGACAACGTCCCCCAAAAGATTTTAGGAACGGTATGATGGTGAAGCAATGCTCGAGTTACATTAAGGAGATGTTTAATTTTTCTTTCAGCTACTCCATTTTGTTATGGAGTATCCACACATGAAGATTCATAGATAATTTCTTCTTGTAGGAAAAAGTGGTTCATATAAGAGTTAAAATAATCTCAATCATTGTCGGATCGAAATTTCTTTATGGGAGTTCCAAATTGAGTCGTTATCATTTTACAAAAGTTTGGTAAGACTGTTTAGATGGTTGCTTTGTCTTTTAGAAAAAAAAACCCACGTCATCCGAGTACAATCATCAATAAATAAGATAAACTAACGTGCCCCAGAATAGGTAAGAATTTTGCAAAGACCCCATACATCAAAATGAATTAATGCAAATGGAATAAAATAGAGTTTATTGCTAATTGGATAAGACACGCGATGTTGTTTGGATATAACACATACATCACAATGAAGAGTACTAGGATCTAAATAAATAAATAAAATAGGAAACATAGATTTCAATAAAGAAAATGGTGGGTGACCGAACCAGTAGCGATGCAGCTAGATTTGGTGATAATTGGCTGTAATTTGAGAGGAGCAACCCACTAGTTGTTGGTTCTTTGTTGCTTTTCTTGTCAAGCAATACAACCCATTTATTTCCCTAGTAGCACCAATCCTCCTCTCGGTTTTCATTGCCTGAAACTCTCACACATTAGTAGAAAAAAACAACATGGCAATGTAGGTTTCTTGTGAGTTGAGAGATAGAGAGAAGGTTGGTTGATAATTGGGGCACATGAAGAACATGGTTAAGGGTTGTGTTTGGCCTTAGATAAACATTGCCATGTCTGATTATAGGGACTATTTTGCCATTAGCAATGCAGATTTGTTTCGTGGTCTTAAGGGGTTGATAGGTAGTAAACACATGGAAGTTAGGTGTCATATGGTCTGTAGCTCCGGAATCCAAGATCCAAGTATCATTCCTATCATTGTTTGATGCTAGAAAAATTATAGAATAAGCAAACTTACCTGAGGACTTACTGGAAGAGTCTTGATGAGCCAAGGAGTAGCTGTCATCATCTTGTATGGTCTTCAAAAAAGATTTCAGTTTGTTGATTTACTCACTGTTGAGAAGAATGAGATCTGAACTAAAATTTTCCTCCAGCTTTTCCATAGTTCCATCCCCTTCTTGTCCCTTGTGTGATAGATAGGATTGAGTGTTATGTCAAGTAACTGTGCTTGAGAATCCTCCCATTTTGCTTATGATTACTTCCTTTCCGTGGAGCTTGAAGCAATTATCTCAAGTATGCCAAGGTTTCTTGCAATATGTATGTTGTTTTACTTTTATATACTTAGTTTTGATGATGAAAAATAATATTTTATTTAATCCCTAAGTCATGAATCAAGGTTGTGATTTTCAACATAAATCAATTTCAATATCAAGTATTACTTTGTGAGAATGAAAACCAAATGAATTTCAAGTATCAAGATTTCAAAGTCATATTTTTCTAAGTCTGAAAGGTTAACACCTTATAAGGAAACATATATGAAAATGTTTTCTTTTTAGAAAACTATCTCCCAGTATTTTGATATCTAATATCCATTAGTGTTAAAATGATTTTTAATAAATTTTTCAAGAAATAGAAAGTATGTATTTTGGAGGTGGTAAATTTGCTAAATCCCGAGTTTGTACTAAAACCAAAATTCTACTTTCTTATGGTTATAGATTTTGATTTTTTAGATATTTTTATTGAATCCAAATAAGGAGTACTTTCTTATTTACATTTATGTATTAAAGTAAACGGAATGTAAAATATAAATTAAACAAAATGAAGACATTTAGTTAAACTAAAGAAATGTAAATATGTTGTAATGTTTTGTATCAATCAAGTATTCTTCTACATGTTATCAGTTTAGTTTGAGTTTTTTCTTGTAAAATAGTCGACTATGCCTGTTAATAGTCGACTATGTGTCTGAGGATAGTCGACTATGCCTAAGGATAGTCGACTATACTTGATGTTCTATCGACTATGTATAAATTCTGTCGACTATATTCTATTCTGTCGACTATTATGCAAGGATAGTCGACTATGTCTTTTGTTTTGTTGACTATGTATGTATATAATGTTATAAAATTTCTTTGTATTTTTTGATCTGTCGACTATGTGAAAGGGTTTGTCGACTATCAATAGATTCGGTTGGGCAATAGTCGACTATGTCTTCTTCTCTGTCGACAATGCCTTGTTTTATTTATGAATCTGTTGACTATCCATTTATTGGGATTACATAGATCTTATCATATTCGTAGCGGAATTAAAATTTTGTTTACAGGTATCCCATTTTTCAGAAATTATGGTTTAACTAATTGGAAACAAAAATGAAAGGTTACCTCTTTTGATAAAATCCGATTTCACCATTAGATTTCCTGCCGTTTAATCCTCCAAGTGTAGGATGCCGAGTTGATCCACCCGAAATCACTTTTATCTAAGAATTTCAAAGATAATGATAAGCAAAGAAATTTTTGAAATTTTTCACAAAAATTTCTAATTTACCTCTTTGGATTCAAGAACACTTCTTCAAAACTCTCTCAACCTTCAAGTGATTCAAGAAGACATCAAGTGAAGTAAATGAAGAGATGGAGAGCTTATATATACATTAAATGGGTTAGGCTTCCTCAAGCCCATTCTATTTAATGTAATTGGGTCAAGCCCAAATCATTTAAATTAACTTGAATCCAATAGTGTTATTGGGTCAAGCCTAATGTGCTAGCAAAAGGCCCAACCCAATTAATGATTAAACAATTATATTCATAATATAATTTTTTAATTATTCTTATTTATCTTATAAATAAATGCACTATTATTAGTAATTATAAAATTACTAATTTATCTATTTACTCTTTGAAAATGATTTTTTTTTTGTGGGACTTTCTGGGTTCACAAATAAATTACTACAAGAATAATCAACAATTAATTCTTGTAAATCACGAGTGACATTTAGCAATATGTCATAATTACCCAATTTATTGTGAAGTGGGTATTGTAAACCTTTTACTACGTTACCATACAATACGGTCCCTCTATCATCCTATATCTCGACAAGATATGAGATCATGGTCAGTAAGTCGAATCTCTTAATCTAGTCATATGACCAAATCCAAAATCAATCTCGACTAATTATGACACAACCCTTATGGAACAAATTCTATTGTCATATTACCTCGGCCAAAGATTTATCATCAAGTGATTACTGGATTGCATAAGATATCTTCCTCATAAATCTCGAGGTGATAGATTTCATGTCTGATGCACACATACCTCATGTATCACTGAATCAGGCACATAGATACGTATGATTATCCTTGATTAGAACAACCACATAATATCACTGATATCCTAATCCACCAATACACAGATATCCATATCATCTCAGGTCTAAGGACTAGTTGTAAAAATCGCAGCTAACATTAAATCATTGACCCGTGAGAAATAACCCATGTGATTTAATGTTAACAGTCTCGTTCAGTGAACTCGTTCTTGTAACGAGCACCAACTCATCTTCCTTCTATATCTCATACAGAATGGCATGAGACCTATCAACCTTATCTTTCAGTATCTCATACTGAATAAGGAAGAAGACGATGTGCTGGCCTTTACGAGTTGCTATTATTTAGATTAGGAATTCTACGGCTAGGAACATATTTATAGTATAACGAACTGTGGATTATCCATAACTCGTATTCTTAACGCTTAAGAATGGTATCCACTCCTTATTATACTAATGGATGTATATTTTATAATTTAAATCATATTGCAATTTAAATAAAATATAAACTTGCCATTTAAATAATATTTAAAGAATTACAAGATCGAGTTCCTTTGTGTCATTAGAATTGGTTTTTAGGGCTCATATCTAACACCATTATCTTCTATCAACTATCTCTTTTCACAGAAAGCTTCCAATGGCTAGTTTTTCAAATTCCAACGGTCACAAATGGCTAGTTTCGGGCAAAGCTTTTGAGATGCCTATTTATATAAGTCATGGATGAACTTGAGGAGGCTAATGGACGGAAACGAATTGATATAGAGATTACAAATCAGTTTATTCGAGCTTTACAAGAGTCTATGCTTTCATTGTTATATTTTTCTATGCAAGGCTTCGTTCTATCATTGTAAATCTATTCTTAAGCTTAGTTTTCATTGTGAGAGAACTTGTAACTAAGAGTGTTAACTCTTAGTTTCTCTATTTCATTTGTATTGTTTTTATTTTCCTAGCTTATGTAGCTAGAGGGCCCATTTGAGTGAGAGGTTTTGTAATTTTCCTAGTCACGAATTAGAGGACCTACTTGATTTAAGTATGGGGTTTTAGTGGATGGTTTGAAAAATCCTTAGTGAGGAACTAAGGTAGTGGATTAAGTTTGGGTTAAGTCGAACCACTATAAATCCTTTGTGTTCTTCTCTTGTGCTTGTGTTATTTAGTTTGTTTATCATTGCTAGCATTTCCATCAAAATGATTTCAAGTTTCAAACTAAGTTTTTAAAATAACCAATTTACCCCCCTCTTGGTGTGTGCCATAGCACCTCCCGGTCTAACAGTGTACACTAAAGTCCCTTTCTGTTGTTAGGCCACCCTTGTGCCCCTGATTTTCCACCTCTTTGTCTTGATCTTTCTCCTTTGTTTGACACTAAAGCTGATCCATCAGTGAATGCCCCCTGCAACATCATTGCCCGCATGTTTTCCTTACTTCTTATCATTACAAATACCTCATTGAGTGAGGGCAATTTCTCTCGGCCAAGAATCTGCACCCTTACTTGATCAAAAACTGAGTTAAAGCTAGCCAAAAATTCAACAATTCTATCCATTTCCATGATCTTATTAAGAGTTGCAGCATCAGCACTGCACACCATCTTAATTTTTTTGGTATTGATCCAATTCTAACCACAAGCCATTCATGCTATTGTAGTACTCCGTAACAGTCATCCCCCTTTGTTTAGTACTACTTATCTTGGTTTTAACTTCATATATAACTGATGCATCTTGCACTTTAGAGTAGGTTTGCTTAGCTATTTCCTAGTTTTCCCTAACAGCACTTAGAAACATATAATTCCTACTTACATCAGGTTACATGGCATTCTATAGCCACGACATAATAAGAAAATCCTTTATATCCCATACTTGGAAATTGGGATTAGTTGTTGTCGGAGGAAGAAAAGTAAGATGGTTGAGTTTTTCTCTACCTTTGAGAAAAGTTTGAACCAGCTGCGCCCATTAGAGGTAGTTTTTACCATCCAATCGATAGGGTAGTAGCATTCCAACTAACACTTGCTACATAATTTTTTGTGGCTGCTTCTCCACTGTTCCTGCTAGAATCTAAGTTTTCTGTATTTCCTTTGCTAGAGACAACTTGCAGCGATCAAGGTTGAAGACAATGGCAGCAATTAAGGCCAAGTGGATGAACAAGGAAACAACAATCAAGGTTAAAGATAGGGTTGGCTGGAGACAACAATTGCTGCTTTAGATATAGTGGTAGTGGAAGAGAACGGTGTAGCAATCAAGGCTGAAGATGGAAACAGAGAGAGGAGAAAAAGGCGATAGGAGACGTGACGGTACTAGGCGGCGTGTGACGGCCGATCTGTTCATAGGAGGAGGTGCAGTTAATGCAGGAGAAGGGAAGATAGGGAAGAGGCGGCTATGGTTGGGCAGCTGGAGGCCAAACAACGATGAAGGCCAACACGGGGTAAAGACAAAACTCTAGACAATTGGCTTTAATACCATGTGAAATAACAAGAATTAATCTTTCATATCTCAAAACTAATAAATATAATCTTACTTATAACACACATTCTTAATTCTTGAAAAATTCTAAGACTATTCAACCTCCTAACAATTCTCTTAATGTATAGGAGTTGATTACTCTCCTATAATTTAGGACCTTATTAGATTATAACAACTCAAAACATCAATGAAATAAATCAACTAATAAATTAAATTAATTGATAAATCCTAACAATTACATTCTTGAATTTGTGTTTTTTAGTCAATTTAATTTTTATACTTTTATATGTAAAAATAAAAGATAAAATAAGATAATAAAATATATTACACACTTTATTCACAGTAAAATATAAGACTATACATATAATCAAAATAATAAATTTTTTAAATTATTACGTAAACAAAAATATAAAAATTTAAATTAATTCAAATATATAAATTTAGATGTATAATTAAAATAATAAAAAATTTTAAATGACTACAATAAAAAATAAAAATAAAAAATATAGATTTTGCAGTCTTCCATCCCTACCTGGGCAAGTCGGGGAATTTTCCAAGTCTTCGGTAAGGAAATAAAAATAAAATATTATATAATAAGTAAATAAAAATGAAACAATGCTCGCAAGCCCAGGAAAAGTTAAGGCGCATGACGTGAAACGTACCATATCTAGGTTGCCACGTCACAAGGAGGCCGTGTATAATACAGCTGGCACGTTTCCGTTGGTGTTCTCCATGTTCTACCGCTAGGTTTCCGTAGCGAATCATATTTCCCTCGGCGACTTCCATTGAATACGTCGAACGAGAGAAAAACCACCTCAAGATCCATAGAATTTTCCCCCTGTCACCTCTCTCTAATTTCAGTTTTTATTTCATCGGTTACTGATAATGCTGTGGAGATACTAGAGAAGGCAAAGACCTGTTTGGAGAGAGTGTTGAAGCTGAGATTTGCTTCGTTTTTGAAGTGGAGGTATGTGATAAGAGGAGTTCTGAATTTTGTAGTTTGAGTTTCGAATTCTCCGATCCACAGAATTCTAGTTCGGAATTTTTGTGTTTTAAGTTGTTTGATGGAATGTTGTTTGTCAAGTAGTGTTTAGGGTTCAGATCAGATGGCAGAAGGGGGAGCACAGTCCCGATATGTGAAGCTGACCAAAGATCAAGCCCCCCTGGAAGACATTAGGCCTGGTGAACTCAATCAGCCCATCGATGTTCCTCAGGTATCATATGTCCATCGATTGATGTGTATGTATGTTCAATTGATAAATCTGTGTAAATTACTCAAGGACTCGAGACTTGGATGGAGTAGGGTTATGGATTCACGATGTGTATTAATGGTTTTGGTAATACTATACGTCAACTTCCTATGTCAACCTTGAACTCTTAAATTTTTTATTTAAGTCTTCGAGCTTTCACATTGAAGGGATTGTCTTAGCCAAAAAAAAAAAAGAAACGGGAGAAAGGATTGTAGTTATAAAGCAAAATGTCTAGCTATATTATGTGTTTCCTTAATTTAGGGTTCAAACTAAGGAAATCATAGTTATACAGGAATCTAGAGAGAAAAATTGACTTGATGGAGTGACCAATACAAATTAGTAAATCATTTAGCAGTTAGATTTCTTGAAATGACTAAACGGGCATCCCTAGCGCCCAAGCCTTCCCACTTTGCAAGGGTTGGGGGAGGTTCATAACTTGTATACAGCTTTCCGCTTACCTTTTTTTGTTTTTGCAGTGAAGTGTTTCTACAACTTGAACCCGTGACCTTCTAGTCACAAGAATGCCTTACTGTTTCTTGTAGTCATTTCATGTGAAACACTTCACTGACCTTAAAATACAAGTTGGTGATAGAAAGACTCCAATGTATGAGATTAACATTGGAAGTCAGAGCAAGTTAAAGGGACAATCCTTAATTTACCTAGATGGGTGTTGAACCTAATATATGCCTGTTTCATGGGGTAAAACTTATTTCTAGAATTTTGATGATCCTTCGGCTTTACGTTATGGAGATCTGTTATGGTAATCCTTACTCCAAATTGACAAGATAACTAAACTTTAATTTTTGAATTATGTGTTCAAATCTGTATATTTTTCCTTATAAGTCATGATTCCATGTTTTTGATAATATTGATCATGGAGGGATGCAGAAGCTTGATGACCCCGATAAATTGCAAATCCAGCTTCTGATTGGATAGCCACTCATTTCAAAATTCAAAGAGCCTTCATTGGTGGCTTTCTTTGCCCTCTGATTTAGCTGGTTTAACTCATTATGAATTATTAAATATTACTAGGTTTGAGTCTGTCATCTCTGACATCACATAATGCTGTAGAGGGATGATAGGCTTTGATGATCAACAAGTAGATTGAGCTCGCATTTGAATATCATATATGCTTGGTACTCCTCTGTAAATACTAATGTCACTCTTCATCAGAGTTTGTTTTGAAATCCTCATTACTGGTAATATAGCAAAGCAAGGAACAATTAATAAGACAGCTCAATATTTTATCATGAAAAAAGGTTCACTAACCCAGCATTTTTTCACTGTATGCCAAAATTATTGTACATGTGTTAGTGATTTGAGTATTCTGTGGCAACTGCCTCCTCTGTGGCATGGTGGTCAGAGAAACTAAAATGACCTATGTGTTCTAGTTGGAACTTTCATGGATTTTTCTAGCTCTTTACTGAACCATAGTGTGCGTGTGGTGTGGGCTAAATTGATTTTTTTTTTTTAGTTTTCTATTTGTTGTATTTGTATGTTTACACACTTCTTATATATAATGAAGTATTTTTGAAAGCGTATGTGCTGAATTAGAATTGTGAATTAAAATCTATTTGGCTGTCATTTTCCCTGCAAATATCTGTTTATCTTAGTTTTATTCGATATGGCTGTCCACTCAAGTATTTTAATTTCAAATGATTGGGCATGATCTTTCAGGTGTATGTAGTTCCATATTATCTTTCATAGTTTTTGTCCATGTCGATAATCAAATGATATACAAGAACAATAACAACAATCATAAACCTTAATTCCATTAGGTGGGGTTTTCTACATGAATTTTAGCTTTCCAACCATTTCTATCCATAGCCATATAAGGCCATTATACCCCATGTTGTAGGTGAATTATTTGTATTTATGCAAAAAATTGTATGTTATGATGCCCATGGATGGACTTAAATTTTGGTCACTGCTATGCCATACAGTTGCATGTTCGCAAATGCAATGAATGTGGGCAGCCTTTACCTGAAAGCTTTGAGCCTCCTGCAGATGAACCCTGGACAACTGGGATTTTTGGCTGTGCTGAAGATAAAGAGAGTTGTAAGTTCTAATGTCCATATTTCAGCTAATGCATAGCTACCTTTGGTAGTTATTGCTTAATCTTGATAATTAATGTTTGTATTCCTCCATCACTGGAAACCAATTTGTTTGTTTGAATATTCATGTAATACACATGTTAGTTTTATATAAATGTGACTTAAGTATGCTGTGTAAAATTTTTTAGGACTGCAAGAATGCAGAAAATATCTAATGGTACTTTTTCCACTAATTCTCATGATGTTTTTATCAATTGTTATGTCTAGATTTTTCTCATGTGATATTTTGTTGGAGTAGATGCTATTATTATGGTCTCCAAATTTTTGCCGTCTAGGCTAAAAGAAACTGTTGAAGACATATTGGTGGGTGTGGACATTGTCTTAAATGCAATTAACTATTTAGGCTGTCATGCTAGACCTTATTTTGTGATCTTCAAAATTGATCCTTGAAATATTAGTTCAATTATCAATCTGTCACACTGGACAATAGAAGCTGTAGAGACAATCAGAGAGTATAGAGATCATCTTCAGGGCTGTTATTATTGACTATGCTATTGGCGTTTCTCAAACCAAGGAAATATGGGAAAGAGAAGAAAGAATGAAAAGAAGAAATGATAACAGAAGTGCTAATGAGTAATGACAACTAACTGGATGGAGCTCAGTATTATTGGATCCTCCTCCCTACTTGAAGGGATGATGATGCTTAAGCAAAACTATGTGCAGTTTAAGAGTGTACTATATTGTGGGAGTTTTTTCAGTTGACAGCTCAAAGTTCAAACTGCACAAAAAAATTTGATCATAGATGTAGATCATCCTTACTTTTGTTTTATTAGCATGAAGTTTGAATTCCTAGCACCGGTTGCATGTTTTCTGTTGCCATGATGAAGTGGATTAAAGTACATGCTTTTTACGAGTAGGCATAGTTGAATAGCTTGCTTGACAAGGTATTTGATTTGTCATTGGTGCGGAATGGTAGTGTTACCGGATGGGTATCGAGGTATCATTTCAGTTATATTGCTATAATAGTTTAATAATATATGTTTTAAAAATGACATAAACCAATAATTTAACAGACAAATACCTCTAAATAAATATATAAATTATACAAGGAAACAAATACAGTTAATGATAACAATGAAATAGATTATATAATTGATGATATACTTTATATGAATATAAAATAAAAAATTAACTTGAACCAAAATAATGCTGAAGAAAAAAATTCTCACTTATATTTCTGTGAATTAAATTTTTTATCAATGTCTAAATATAACATAACAATAATTATTATTCAGTTTTAATTTTTTTTTCACAGATTTTTTACCACAAAATAATATGTATCAAACTTATATTTATATAATGTATATACACTTACACACACATATATATAGTATAACAAGTTAGGGCAACAGCCTATCCCCTAGCCATAGGGATGCCTCTGTCTAAGGATGCCACATTTCTGTCCTTTCACTGCAAGCTGTGCATACATTTATTATGGGACGGTTTCGGGGCTGACTCATTATGCTAATTTCGGCCAGTACTGACCAATATCGTCTGGTGTCAATTGGTATTTAAATTGAAAAAAAAAAAGAGAGAGAATTTTATATCAGATTTTTACTGGTATGGTACGTTCCAGCTGCTATATAATTAAATCTATAACTATGCTAGTCACTGAGACTAGCATCATTAATAGGTTCTACTGTTATACTCTACATGGCATTCATTTAGCTTCTTCTACAGTGAGAACATCCTGTTTACTTTCTCTCTGTGCTTCTGCTGTAAACACACTTTTTGGGACATGGTTTTTGTTTGTCTTAGAATTCTCTTATTTTGCATCACTTCAGGCTGGACTGGACTTTTCTGCCCCTGTGTTCTGTTTGGACGTAATGTTGAAAGTTTGAGAGAAGATACCCCTTGGACTACACCATGCATATGTCATGCCATTTTTGTTGAAGGTGGTATTGCACTTACAGCAGCAACAGCAGCATTTCATGGCATTGACCCAAGGACATCATTTCTCATATGTGAGGGTTTATTATTTGGTTGGTGGATGTGTGGCATATACACTGGTCTCTTTAGGCAGTCCTTGCAGAAGAAGTATCATCTCAAGGTAACCTCTATCATGTGTTGAAGTAGAACTATGTGCTGATCAACCATGGATGAAACATACAGAAGATTTACTATCTGTGAAAAGTTTTAAGTATTCTCACACAAGTTAATTGCATCATGTTCATGTTTGAGAAACTCATGCCATGAACTTTAGTTATTTATTACTGAATCTCCATTTATTCTTTCAGAAGGAGATTATAAGTGAAATATGTACAGGAAAAATTATCATGTGTGCCAAGACTAAGCAGTGAGCCTAAGTCTGAAAAGTCTAATTGATTCAGACTTGCTCAACCATGCATGATTAAAATTTAACATGAATACCTAGTAAAAACAGGAACTCTGATTCTTTTGCTTACTTCATCATAGGATTTATTTTTATTTTTTTTTTTGCTATTCCAGTCACATCCAACAATCTCTCTCTCTCTCTCTCTCACACACACACACACTCGCACTCGCACTCACACATGCACATGCACACCCAGTCATTAAAGCAACAGTATGCCAAATACTGACGTGTTTTTTAGTGGTATCTAAGCCATGACAATTGATAGTATCATTCAATTGGCACTCAGATTCCCGGCACTGCATCTTACATAATCTTGTCTCCATCTCCCCATGAAAAGAAAGCTGTTAGCCAAACTAAGGCAAACCCAAGAGGGGGGTGGGTATTTGAAAAAAATTAATTGAAAATCCCCCCGAAACAATTTCTTAATTCAATCATAGAGATATGGGGTTAATCTAAAAATTGAACAACAAAAAGATACCAAGTCAACAATGCACAAGATGTATGGATGTATAAGATCAAACAATGAAATTAAAGAGATAAGACAATAGAAGCGCCACACTAGATTATATTGGTTCTTGAGCTTGCATCTACCAAGGGAACCTTGAGATTTCTGTTGTTCTTGGATGGTTTTACACCATCTTCTCAGGTGCTAGCTAATCATTAAAGTGAGATGTTTGTGCTAAAAACTCTTAAAAATAATACCATCGGAATTCTCAAAAATAACACCACCAAGAACTCTCTATGTAGAGTTTCTTCCAGGTGCTTGGTTGCCTCACTACAAGATTTTCTCTCAGCTTCTCCCAAAGAGGGTTCACCACCTCGCTTACAAATAGTTAGAAGGAAAACAAACACTCTAAGAACAAGTACGATACCCTCAATCAGTTAGGTTACAGGTCACGGGAGCCTTTAATACCTTTCTATATTTGCCAATCAATAAATAGTTGTTGAATCAATGCGGATCTATCTGACTTTATAGCTTGATAGCAATTTCAGGCCATTGGGGGGTTTGCCCATTGAATAAGTGCTTTTTTGCTTCTTGTTGTCCACTCCAAATCCCTTTTGGTGACTACTCAACTGTCTGGAAGTTCACCTATTGAAACCCTAGCATTGTAGTACCTCAAAATATGCAAGTCAAAATGCAATTAACTAGTAAGATCACAAAGCAAGTCCTCTCAAGACCTTTCAATAACCAAAATTCATTCTATTCAACCACAACGAAGGTTGCTGAACAACAAATTGAATTTTATGAAACCTTTGGGGAACAGAAAATAAAACCTTCTGATAATGTTTGACAAATTGCAATTCTGGTGTAGATCTATTTGAGTTATTAAACAATTTTGCTATTAACGATGATGCTTCTTCAAGACTATGTCCTTGTATATGTTATCTTGCTATTCTATTTTTCTGGAGGTTATCCTCCTGCAAATTATTAGATCCAGATATGTTATGTTAGGTTGTCCTTGCTGTTTTTGTGCCCCAGATGGTGCTGGCAGATTAACTTGTTTCATTAAATTCACTTATGCTGTCTTCTTTGGGGAGCCTTGGTTTCAATGGTAAAATTTCCACTTCCTAACTGGAAGGTCATGGATTAGAGTTGTGGAAATATCTTAATTATAAAGCAGGAGTAAGGTTGCGTATAAAAACAAATTCCCAGCTCTTGCAAATGGGGATCCTCATGCACTGGGGGACCCCATTTTTTCCCCAATTATTCTATCTTCGAATGTTGTTCCTTTGTGGCATTAAACTCTTCCAACCCTCAGCTTTTTCTTCCTTTTATTATAAATGCAAGGTTTGGCATGAACTTGTGGATAGGATTTATGTAGTTTCAATGGGCGGGGGTTAGAATTTCCAGATCTGTTGGAGCTATATTGCAGGATACAGTTTGGTGCCAAATCTTGCCTTGGATGATTTTTTATCTGTTGTAGGATTAAGTTCTTGTTTAATATGATGCTATCTTAATTTATCTTTTCAGTTATTGGATTTTATCATTGAACAAGTACGAAGTCAAAATAAAAAATCCCTTCTGTTTTGCTTATGGTAAGCTTCTACTTATTTTTGCCTACTTGTGCAGAACTCACCATGTGACCCATGTGCGGTGCACTGTTGCATGCATTGGTGTGCATTGTGCCAAGAGCACCGGGAGATGAAGGGGCGTCTCTCGGAGAATGTTGCTATTCCAATGACCATTGTCAACCCTCCCCCAGTTCAAGAGATGAGTTCTGCCACTGACAACAACGAGGCTGCGCCATCATCCGAAAAAAGTGTTGAGCGTACCAATTTGGAGATGCAACCGGTGTAGACCTGCCGCTCACCTCCCCCATAGAACGAAAAAGAAAAGTGTATGCGCATTTAAAAAGAAAAGTGTATGCGCGTGCGTTTGGATTTTACTCATGAGAGGCTCTGGGTTGAATTTATACAATCCCTGCTCGGTATGGAAGCTTGGACAATCCATCCCCATTGGGGAGTCTTCTTTTATTTTTTTGTTTGTTTCCCCAAGTTCTATATAAATGCATACACCCTTCTTTTTATCGGCCTTTTGAAAGTAGTATATTGCATTTTTTTTCTCTGTTCTTCTTGGATCATGATGTTACATTTCAGATACATGTAGTCTCTTCTCCGCTATATGTAAATATGAGAAAACACAAAAATGGATGATGATGATTGTTGTATCGAGCGGAAGACTCTAATAAACAGATTAAACAAACCTTTATAAAATTCAAAAGAGCTTCAGTAGAATAGAAAGCATTCACATGCTTACGCAATAAAATGAAACGCAAGCAAAACTAGAACGAAGATAAAACAAGAATAAAAAAGAGGACACCAAAATTTATCGTAGTTCACCTTAAATAGGATTACGTCCATGTTGAGCTCAAAAAGAAAGAGCTCATTGTACTATATCAAGTAGGGTTACAAAATTCGAACATACAAACTGTACGTTAATGATTTCTCTAACAAAATAACATCATAATCATCAAATATTGATTAGAAGTAAACGTAAGAACCAAATATTACAATGAGAACAAAGAGTTACAAGAATGAAAATGATGCTCATCCAAAGTACTCTTCATCGATCGATCTCCCTCCTCCCCTTTTCCTTTCCAACGATATTTTTCGTCTATTTACCATCTAGGTATTATTGAATTTATATGAGAATTGAGCGGTTTGAGATTTGATCCGATAAAAACAGCATTGACGGCCATGAAAAAATCATATAGCACGATTAACAAAAAGGCCAAATGACAGATAAAGGCGTTGGGTAGAGGGGCAGCCTTGATGGTTGCCAAAGTGGCCCTCCATCAGCCATCCAAGATCGGCAGCCGAGATTGCCAACTTTACCCTCCAATCACGACGGCACCGTTTCTTGTTGTTTCACACACAGCAATTATTCAAATCAGATTGACTTTCTACAAACTGTAGACTGCCTCATTCATTCCCGAGTTTGATTGGTCTCCCCTATAGCTGTGTGGGAGTTGCGATATTTAGCTATGATATAGTGGCGGTATGCTTTCTCTGAGGGTACTTGCAAATGCTACTATGATATTGGTTTGCTTCCTAAGGGTTGTTCTGGCTTGAATTTCTTCTTCTATTCATTCATTCAGATCTATTTGATGCTTTTCTTGTTTGCTCAGCTTTCTGTTTGTTTGAATTTTTTTTGTCTATTCCTTGTTTATTCTGTCTGTGTTCCTGTAGATTGATTGATTGATTTCCCTATAGTCCGCAAGCTCTTTATTTGAATCTTTACGTGAATTTCTGTCTTTGTTTCTGGTTTCAATTTGTTCTTGTTTTTGTTTGTTTCGTCTTGATACGTTTGAAGCTTTGATCTTTAATTCATATCTCTGGGTTATTGTGTCACTCAAATCTGGTATGAATCTCAATAATTTGCCATCTTCCACCATTCATTCTATTTAAGCTAGCATAGAAACTAATTGGGTAAGAGGTTATTATTAAGTTATCATCCTATAATAATATAATAATAGTTTTAAATTGATTGGTAATCAACAATACTACAATATTTTATTATCAAAATATTTGTATTATAAAACCTGTAATAATTATCATACATTGACTAATAATAAATGGTCACGATATTAATAACCATATCAGTTTTATAAGATTTCCAAAATTAAAAAAAATAAAAATTTATAACTAACTTCACTAGTGATTATAATAATCATATTATAAAGTAACAGCAGCAAACTTGTAATATGAGCAATATCTAACTATTATATTGATAGTGTTAATTTTATAACATGATAATATAATTTTTAATATTTTAATATATCGGATTATAAACCATTCATTAATAATCCTTTTGAATAGGTTTTTCTTGGAGAACTATTAGGATAAATATTTTAAAATCCGTTTCAATTCAAACTAAGAATTATTATCCTTTATTAAACTGGAAAGCCTCTCTCTCTCTCTCTCTCTCTATATATATATATATATATGAAACATATGCTATAATAATAATTCTAAAATATTAAATCTTCCGTTGAGAGAGTTAAGCGTCCTTCATCTCATCGTAGTCATGGGCGGAGGTTCCTGTCGCAGATGCAATGGCTGCGACAACAGAATTAATCCAAACTTTTACTACTTGAAGGAATACTCCAAGTGCGACGCTTCTAATGCGGCTTTGTATTCATCACCATCTCCTTATCCTTCTTCTTCCGTTCAACCGTACTGTGAATATGATCTCTACGGCGACGACGACGATGGCTTGGAAACCGTTTTCATAAACGACAGAGATTTTCTAGAATACAATTGGGAGATTATGGAGTCCGAGCGGCAGCGACGGGGCATCTTCCCGCAGTGTTTTGAGTTCTTGAAACTCATGTTTTGCTCCAGGTGGCTATAATGTACACTCATTCATCTTTTGTAGTATTTTGATTCATTAGTTCGTTAGAGAAGTTGTCAAATCTTAGCTTTAGCGAGAGAATAGTGAGATTAGGATTTTTAATAGTTTGATTATATATAATGCAATTAATTATATGTTTGTTGGTCGATATTTATTATTTTAAAATTTAAATGATCATCGTTTCTAATTAATAATCATATATACGTCGAGATCTTATGGTTTAGATTTAATGTGATAAATTCATACGCCTCTTCAGATTTTTGGTTGGGATTTTTCTTGTCATTAATATTATTAATAATATCATAAATATTGAATTGATATTTGGTAATGTTAATTTTTTAATAATATATTACATTATATAAGAGTTGAAAACATATTTTATATAACCGTTTAGAATAATTTTTTTTCCAGTTTTCATCAAAGATAGGAAAATATGTTTTCATAATTAGCAATTGGATTTAAAGTTAAAAATTGAAGATAGAAAAGTAAAAGATATTTTATGCACCTAAACAGTCCGAGTGGATAAAAATAGATTGATTTGATTAAAAAAATCTTATCTAATTAGGGTTAAAAAAGTTGCATTCACATGTAAAGAAATTATGAATAAATAATCAAATACAACACAGAATTTAACATGTACGGTTAGATCTAAATATTTAAGTTTACTATCCATAACAATGAAATAATTTTCTTGGTAGCTTTGCATGAAAAAATTATAAAATTATCCAACACACATCTCAAATCTAACTAGCAATTAGTCACGCGTATTGAAAAATTTAGTTATTATTGGATTAAAAGTACATGTTTAAAACAGACAAATGCAACACTTTGATGACATCATCTTACAAATTTTAGATGCAAGTCTCTTTGGAGACATTGCTTTGGGAGGATTGAGATTGCTTAATCTACAGCATATAATGATTAACAGATAATTGATACTCAAAAGGAGCTTGAAGAATGGACTTTGAAACATTTTGAAGAATTGGAGTTTGAAAATTTTTGAACTCAAAAAGGCATGAAAAATTCAAGTTTTGACTAGAAGTCATCAAAATTTTCAATTTCAAAAGAACGAATTTGATTTACAGAAAAAAAAAAAACGTATTTGACCCAAAAATTAAAAAAAGAAAAAACATGAAAACTGCAACCATAAGTGTCCATTCAACAAATAAAATATTTTTCAACCAAATGGAATGAATTGAGGCAAGATTTTCATAACTTTTAGCTAAAAAAAAAACAATTAAATAGAATACAAAAACATGAAAACTGCAACCATATTGTTGCCATTGTCACGGGTACTAATATAAACATCCTGGTTCTATTGCAAAATGATTTGATGATACCCATAAATATTTTGCCAAATAGGTACAGAAGGTAAGATCAAGAAGTGATCTGCAAATGAATGGACATTACGGCCTGTTTGTTGCAGCTTAAAAGTGTAACTTTTAGTTTTTAGTTTCAAAAAAGTTGGGATGTAGTGTTTGTTTCAACTTATGGAATTCTAATTTATAACTTCTACTAGTTTTTAGAAGGGATAGAAGCTGACTTTTTCAAAGCTGAGATACCTCAACTTTTACAACTTCTGCTTAAATAATTATATTTTTGTGACAATTTTATCCTTATTTTTAACAAAAAATTACCCTCTTGTCTACGCAATCATGGATTTTTCTTCTCCACCGCCATCTCCATTTTCAGATCTCTTCCTCTCTCTCACCATCTTCCTCTCTCTCTATACTCTAATTAATTTTTTTATAATACTTAAAACTTATATATATACACTAATTAATTTTTAAATTATCATACTATAACTACTAAGGGTATTATGGATAATTAAATAAAAATAAATTATTTTACAGCTTATGATATCAAACACCACAACTATTTAACTGCAACTTCTAAAAAGCTGCAACAAATAAGTTCATAACTTATTCTAAGTTTTAGAAGCTATAATCTAAAAAGTTAGAAGCTATAATTTCTTTAATTAAACTGCAACAAACGGGGCCTACATAGTAGCTGAGTCACTTTTGTTTAAATTCAATCTATAGCTGAGACCTCAAGTTCTGCTAATGTTTCCAGATAAACCAATACAATAAAGAATACCAAGTTCCCATTCTACAGTTAACTTGATGGGCTGCTTGAGCAAAATTGACATGGAAATAGAAGCAACACTAAAATCTGGTTCTGGAAGAATAACTAGAATGATCTGCCATATTGAGAAACGCATAAATGCTCTTCAAATGCATGTTTTGCATAGCAACTAGATGATGCCGATTGAAAGCAGTTAAAACAGACCTAGGAATGTTCCTTACTTCACCTCTGCCATGCCAGTATCTTGCTTCTCGTCGCCCTTGGTTTCCATGATGCTCTGCATTTGAAGTAGCTTCTGCTGTTCCTCTTCATCTTCTTGTTCCTTTACCTCCTTTACAGCATTAGGCTTCTTACTTGTAGACTGTTGATACATAACCCCGCCAACCATACAAATTAGAAGCCCAACAGTACCCACAAATGACGAATGCTTGTCCCAGATGACCAGATTTATCACAACTGTTAACAGCTTATTCACTATGCCTAGAACGGTAAAACCTGTTGCAGAAATAGCCCTGCGACAAGAAAACCCGAAGAAAGAAATGGCTAAGCCGAACAAACATGATAACCCGACTGGCAAAACCACCTGGAAAGAATACCAATCTGATTCATCTGAGATCTCATGCTTTATCTTCTTCAGCTCCCCCATGATAAGTAGCTCCAATGGAAACAGTAGCAGAGCCTCAAGATTATTGTACAGCACAAGACCCCATGTGTTTAACCCAATGGTCATAACAACATGTTTAATGTAAACAAAATCTATGGACATGCTCACCAAGTAAGCCACGGCCCAGCTATAAGCCATAAATGTGAACTGGTAATCTGTTATGACATAAAGCACGCTGCCACCAAATATGGTGGCAAGTGAGACCCATGTCCTTGTTGTTGGCCATGGCTGGTGCAGGTAAAGGGTCTCTCCCATTGCGACAAAGACGGGGACTGCTGAACGGAAGACGATAAAGGTGTCAATATTGGCATGTAGGAGGAGCTCGCTATTGGTGAAGAGAGAGAGGTAGAATATGATTGCTGCTGGTAGAAACCGCCACATAGTTAGAATATCTAATGGATCATGCTCTACAAGTTTGAGCCTCCCACATACCATGACGCCAGCAGCACTTGTAAAGTATTGTAATGCGGTTAGTGCACCGGGATAGGGAAATTTCATCACAGCCCATTTGTTAATGATGGACAGTAATGATGCTGAAATGCAGTACCCAGCAGCTATACCATACACTGATGCTTGCTGGAATAAGCCACCATACCAAGTGACTTGAGATTCATCAGAGTTGGAACGGGTATCCATACAGGTGTCAGAAGCTGTTTGTGCCTCACCATCTTTGGGATTTTCCACATCGTTGGACATCTAAAAGAGAGCCAAAATTTTAACAGCTAAACATACTTAATAGACTGGTACTATATTATGTCAGAACATTAGCCATTGACAGTTCCTAGTAAAAAATGACCGCATATGAACCATATTTTCAACAATTAACAGCTGACAAATGAACCATACAACAAAAAGAATGAAATTTCATTCTCCATCCTTTCTCTCTCTCTCCACTGTTACAGGGGGGAAAAAGCTAAGGTACAGAGGTAAACAAAAACAATACACAATAATTCATCAAAATGCAAAGTCACGGCTATTATATCCATATTTAATTGTTTCTAGAATTCCAATTTTTACAAGGAAAATTGATATCTGCAACGAAAATTATACCTGAACAACAACAATCACAAGCCTAATATCTCAGTAGGTGGTATGTGAATTTTAGCTCTATAACCATCTCTAGCCATGGCCATTGGCCATATTTTCTGTAAAACCAATATATTGGTTTCTCTGCCTATTTTGCCATGAACTTCTTCCATTCCATCCACTGGCCTGACAAAAGCATTTATTGGTCTTCTTCTCATATGTGCAAATTTTTCTAATTGCATCTCATGCATCATATCTAAATGACAATAGGATTAGTAATTGTATTGTCATAAAGACATCCAGAAGGGATCATACAGAATTACACAAGAAACTCTGGCCATTGATCATCTATTGGTTTTGTGATCTACCAACGAGAAAGGAAGGCTTCATGTAGTCAGCAAATTGCAGGTACTGCTAAAAGTTCTTATATTCTATAATTGCAGTAACATAGTAGGACTTGGAGCATCAGTTAAGGTTACTCCACTGGAACATGAAGTTGTGGGTTTGTACCACAGGAAAAAACATACTCAGCATATTGGATAAGCTCCCAAGACTTGCAATTGAACACCCTGATCAGTACATGGTATAAAGGGCCCGTTTCCCAATTTTTCAGCACATCAAGGGCCCATTTCCCAATTTTTCACTGTCTTTCAATCTTTTGATTGGTAAATAAAAATGTATTAGCCAAAAAAAATGATAAAAGTGGTTTCAAACTGTAAACAGGCTGCAGGAAGCAAACTCACAGCTCATACCCAAGATTAATAAAAGCAAAAGAGAATTTGCATAACTCCTGGAAGCCAAAAATGAGAAATACCTAAAACTTATTATAGATGGATATACTACCTGGATTTTAGTTATTTTGTCTTGACTGGCAGTAAGAATGAGTTAGTCAGAACTGATAGGCATGTGTTGTTGTCGTCTTAATGCTCCTATCACTGATGGAAATAACTCCTAACTTTTTTTTCTACTTCTGCCAACTTTTCAATATGCACATAGATCTTCAATTGAGTAATTGAATGGTTTTAACATTTTAATTAAATCTGCCACTTTTTCTTGGTTCCTCTAGAAGGAAATGGTGGGAAGATTTAAGTGTGGTTATAGAAATGTAAGGTCATCATCAAATATGATAAGAATGACAATCATGTTAACTGTGAATGGTGTTCAAAGTTCCAAGTCAGATATAATTTCAAACAAATAAATATGACAACTTCATACTCTGCATTACACAATTCATCAATGTAAAAAAGTAGAAACGTGTAGGAAAATACCACATATTCTATTCTAAATTTCTATGTTATGTCATGATAGAGTATACCAGCAAGACACAGAGAAGGGGACCCAAAAAAAGGGATTAAACTAACCATCCATTTTGGTTGATTATTTCATTGGCTTAGTAAATTACATTTGGTATTAGGAACATTCTGGCTTTAAGATTTTATTTCATCAAGGCAGTGTCAGATCATCACTTGCCTAAATTGTAGAACAGGCTTCTCCTACTTGATTACATGAACAGGACTTTGATCAACAAACTAATAGTTCAACTTTTGAAATAAACTCTGGTATGATGGGTTGCAGAAAGTTTGGACTTAAGAACCAAATTATTTAGTTCAAGTATTTTATAACTTGTACACAATTGGAAAAATTGGGTACACCAAATTATATTTCTCCTCTATAAATACCCAAAGTGTCTTTTCATTTCTCATTCAATCTACAATGCATTAACTAGTAAACTTATAACTGAAACAATCAGAACACCCAAAAAAGCCTTGCAGTTCACAAAGAACTCTAAGGAGAACAAAACCCCTGCTTTCTATTTATCTCTGGCTTTGATTTCAACCCAATGGTAATCCCTGGACTCAACTGAACCAAATAGCAATACTACGCCTACTTTGTGAAGCTTTCAGTGTCCTCGTGCAACTAGAAAACCCCAAAGACACAAGATTCATCAGAAACAACAACTCAATTCAATTGTATTCCTACATTTCACCAACAACCGACCACAACCACGAACTAATAGAGCGTCCATAAAGATGGACCACCAGAACCCCCACAAGCCGAACTCATCCTCAAATCAAAACTCGGAAACAATAAATCAAAAACGCTATACATGTAGGTATACATATACGCATATGACGCATAGAATGCGAGCGAGATAGGGTTACATTGTGGCGGAAGTTTTTGCCGGAGGTTTGTGGGCGGCTGTGCTCCGCCGTGGCCAATCTCAGCGTCTCCGGCGATAGCGGAATTGCTGGCAGAGGCTTTGAGCGGGAGAGAAAGAGGATTTGGCCAGTATCAATCGCGCTTCGCTGTAACGACTTGAATTGTGGATTGCATGTTTAAGTATATACCTGTAATGTCATCTCTGGCTACGCTCAGATCTATCATCATCATCATCAGGGGCCGAGATAGGATTTTTTACTTAGCGGGCTTCAAAAAAATTTTCCAACCCTAAGCTTCACCAATGGAAGAAAAACAAAAAGTCAAAAATAAAAATTTAACGAACTTTATATGTATATTTAATATAATTTATTAACTTAAAAAGAGAAAGTATAAAATAATAAAAAATATGTAATATAAATACCTTATAAAACTACGTAATTAATAGACCTATAAATCATGATTAACAAAATTCCAATCAAGATAATTTAAATATTCAATCACAATTAACAATCCCACTCAAAACAATTCAAATATTCAATTACAATTAACAATTTCATCCAGCATAATTCAAATATTCAATCACAATTAACAAATCTCAACTAAGATAATTCATAATTAAATCCAATAGTCAAATAACAATTAGCAAAAAGTCAAATGCAGTTGTTAAACCCTAAAATCCTAATTCCTAAACTCATCATAGGTATTAAATTAACCAAAACAAAATAGAAATACGCAGTAAGTAGCTGTTTGGCTTACCCTTTTTTCTTTGAGCTTTTAAGCTAGTTAACTTTTAATATAAAAGTTATGTAGCGTTTAAATCAATAATATGTTTGAATAAATGTACTTTTAAACTATCAGTTAATAATTATGTATTTGATTTGTAAAAACTGATAAAGACATAATGTGTTTGATTTGTAAAACTGATAAAACTAAAAAACTGTTAGATTTTGGAAAAAAATTAAAATAGACATGATGTTGAATAATACAATCAAAATTCATAAAATACTATTTTTTATGAAAAAAATTATAAATTAATTTTTAATTGATAAAATACTTACAATTACAGGTTGATAAATTATACATAATTATTAAAAATATATTAATACAATAATTTATATTTATAAATTTAGGTTTACTTCATAAAATATTAAATATATATGTTGATACATTATAAAAAAATTCTTTATTTTTATATTTTATTAATATTTAAATAAATTATTTCTAAAATGTTTATTTGTTTTGTCCATAAACTTGATATATATTATAAAATTAGATAAGACTATTTAATTAATAATTAAATAAAATTAATAATTACAAAATTCAAATTTAGATACACACAATATTTGAATTAAAGTTTAATTTTTTCATACAAATACAAAAAGGGTTGGTGGAACAAAATTAAAAAATTACAACACATAAAATGCTGTCAGAAACATATTATTTACAACATGTAAATTAATCACAACACATAACATATTGCAAATAATATTACAGAAACATATACATGTAAAAAAATGCAGGTAAGCGACGCAAATATGCAAACAATGGAAGAAGGAGATATACCGATCAACAATGAAGTCTCGACAACAGCGACGGTGATCCGGAAGAAGGAGGTGGCAGGAGACGATGATAACGACGACGGGCGGCTTGCGACTGCCCAGCTAGAAGCAGAGGCGGCGATGGCGAGACAAGGAGGAGACCCACCAGCGACGACAACGGCAATGCCCAATCTGGAGAGGGATCCCGACGGCTTGCGACGACGGATCTGGAAGCACAAGGCGGCGATGGCGCCACCAAGGAGGAGACCCACAAGGCGACGGCAATGGCGGATCTGGAGAAGGAGGCGGCAGGTGATGGCGTGACCCACCGTAGGGAGGCGGTTTGCGGCGGCCCAGATGGGCGACGGCGAGGGCGGTAATGGAGGAGGGGAGACGGCGCTGGGCGGCTTGTGGCGGCGGATCTGGAACCAGATGAGGCGATGGCGCGACCCACCAACACGAGGCTGCTTGCGACGGCGACGGCGATTATGGAAGAGGGGCGACGGTGACAGTGGCGGTAATGGCAGAAGCGAAGAAAAGATATGGAAGAAGGGTTTGCAGAAGGGTTTGTTTGGAAGAGAAGGGTTTGCCCCGAGGGGGGGGGGGGGGGGGGGGGGGTTGGAAAAAAATTTCTAGACCAAAAAGTCCATTTTAAAACTTCAGCCCACCCTGCCCATGGGAGTAGATCCGCCCCTTATAATTAATTTAATTATTTATCATGCCATAAGACGGAGATCCAAAAGTTCTTAAAGGTATTTCACACAGTGATGAATGAGCCGGTCCACGTGTTTGGCTTGCTTTGTGGGTAATTTTGTTATCAATAATATTTAGAAACTAATTACAGAATAATATAATTGTGAGATAAATTAGTGGCGGTAGTAGTCCACTGGCCCTAGTGAGTTTGATTACTTGTAATTTTAATTGAATTTAAGGAGGACATAAGCTAATAACACATAATCACTGCAGTTTAATTAAAATCTGCTAAATCTCTTACATAATTGTTGATAAGTGCGCTAGTTAGTACTATAAATGATTAATCTATTATATTGTTTAGACTAACTAATGAGATTATTGGTAAAATTTCTTTAATAATAAATGTGTTATAATTTTAAAATATTTTATTAATTAATAAAAATATTTAAATATTAAAAATAAAGGACATTAAATCGAACTTTTTAACAGATTTGGGATCCCGTCTTGGGAAGGAGGTTTCTCAAACCGGCTAAAAGGTTTGAGGGCAGTGGGGGTTTCCGCAACGGTCGTCAATGGCGTCCCGAGCGCTCTCCTTATCTTCTCTTTCCTCTCTATCTCCGATTTCCCTTTCTCACCATCTCGCTTGCTCTACCCCTTCTTCTCTCAGATTCTACTCTTCTAAGCCAATCGTCGTTGTCAACAAATCAGTACAATCTCACTATGACGAACAGACGCCAGCCGACACCCGTGTATCGATTTCCACACCCGAGGTCGAAGGAACTGGAGCGGCCGCACCAACCCGAGGGGATATCTTCCTCGAACGCCAGAAGTCCTTCGCGGCTGCTACTACAGTGCTCGCGGCGTGTACGAAGAAGAAGAAGAAGAAGAAGATAGATAAAGTCGGTGGGTCCGTGAAGGTCTCCTTGCCGAGCTGTTATGGTTGTGGTGCTCCTTTACAGACTTCGGAAACGGATGCTCCTGGCTATGTGGATCCTGATACATATCAATTGGTAAGGTCTCTTCATGGGTTGCAAGTCATTCAGGCATTGGATTCAATGGGTTTGAAATAACGCCCACCAAGTGTGTGTGGAAATTTACTTTTTAAAATCAGAGATTAACTTTTGAAATTTCTTACGCTTTCTCTATGTGTTAGATGTGGCAAAATGACGATGCCTACCAGATGTTTGCTGTTATTGGTCCATGGGGCCTGACTAATGTCATATATGGATTCATATGTTAAAGTTTGCAGTTAGCATTAGTGAATCACTGCATTTTAGATATCGTCTTATCAGTATTGCTTTACCAGAAAGGAAGACCTTAAAAGCAGCAGTAAACTGTTCCTGTTGGCACCCTGGTTCATCGGTTCAAACCCAGATTAGTCTCTCTCAAGTGGAAGGTCATCTTCCACATGTGGCTTTCCTTAGGCCTGCAGTTTCCTTTTTGTTATCTTTTGACAAATGCGATATGACATATTAAGGTTATAACTTAATATATCATACTGCAGAAAATATTAGACTAGCCCAAGAAATATGAGCATGTAACATCTAATTTTAATACTTGACCCAAAGATGCCATTGTTTGTTCTTTGTGCAGAAGAAGAAACACCACCAACTTAGAAAAGTTATCTGTGGAAGGTGCCGGCTGTTGTCTCATGGGCACATGGTTACTGCTGTCGGTGGACATGGAGGTTATTCTGGTGGGAAACAGTTTGTGTCAGCTGAAGAGCTTCGCAAGAAGCTATCACACTTGCGACACGAGAAAGCTTTGATAGTTAAATTGGTAAATTAAGCATTCAGAGCTGCAGTATGCAATTTTTTTGAAAACTTGCTTTAAACTTGTTACCTTCAGGATGTAAGCAATCAGCAGTCTAGAATTTTGATTTAGATGCCAATTTATTTGTTTATTTATTTATTCTTCAATTCGTGCTTAATCATATGTAGGTTGATATAGTGGATTTTAATGGTAGCTTTCTGGGTCGTGTGCGTGATCTTGCTGGTGCAAATCCCATAATATTGGTTGTAACTAAGGTAATATTTATGTCAATTAAATTTTTAGCTATATAATTTCATTTTCTTGTTTTCTCAATCAAGTTGCATGTATCTGTTTCCATATTGTGTCCTTTTCAAGGTTGATCTCCTTCCTAAAGGGACCAACCTTGATTGTGTTGGCGATTGGGTTGTGGAAGCTACCATGAAAAAGAAACTCAAGTAAGTATTTCACCTCCATCACTTGCTCCCTTTTTGTTAGATGCTGAAGTGGTTTCTTAGCAGTGGAAATCTCCTATAGTGTTTCAATCTTAATTTTTGCAGTGTTCTGAGTGTTCGCCTAACAAGCTCAAAGTCTCTAGTTGGCATTGCTGGAGTGGTGTCTGAAATTCAAAAGGAGAAAAAGGTTTGACACAACCCTCCTATTAGGTGCTGGTGGTCACATGTCAAAAATGTTTACAGACCTAAAGAATGAAAGGGAAAATTTTGCATGACAAATGCATGAAATAAAAAACAAAAGGGCTAGTCAACAATCATACTATTATGTTTGTTTCATTGTGACTGGCTTCATGAAATTGCAACATGGATCAATGAACATTGAGAATTATATTATACCAACATTAAATCTCATAATGTGTGCCACAATATCCGTTGTTATAATATGCATCTGTATTAGACAAACACAAATATGCTTCTTATTTTTGCTTTCCGATTAAAATAAGAAAATTGTATTTCTTAGTAAAGAGAAAACCACAAAGCTCTGAATAAGGGTTGCGTTACCAGCTATCACTTTGCTAATACAATAGAAACTAAATCCCTTATATTTCAAAAATCTTGGATTGGTCAAGTTGATCAACCAATTTGGCCACACTCACCATCGCACTAAATATCCAAGGGTGGAAGAGGGGAATTGTTTTTTCTTGTCTGTACATCCAGAGGAGGCAAAAACCTATGCATGGTGGTAAAATGTGTGAGGCCTCCAACTAATATGAGGGGAGTAAGGCATGCTCTCTATTAGGAAGCAGTTGAGTGGGATGAGGCACCTCATTTTTCTCAAGCACGTCAAGACAGCTAGAAAATGAAAGCTTTGTCATCATGAAATTTTGTTTAATAAAATGGTTGAATTTGGAAGAAAATTGTTGTAAAAAAATTAATGAAACAGACAGCAAATGGATGACAAGTGACATTGATCTCACGCAGGCCCTATCTTTTGGCTACTAATATGGGGGTTGTGATTTGCCTAGAACAAAAACATTGCAAGAGGATATGGGGATAAGTCATGACCTCGTAGAAAAAGTCTTAAATATTTATGGGCAGATATGGTCCGAGTGTGGATGGAATATGAGAAGCCCTTAAACATGACATTGGGTGTAATGTCTTTACAAAATATAAGAATATGGATAGAAAGGCTTGAAAAACTAAAGTTCATATAGCTACCCCATCTAGTGAAATTAACACCGGTTATTGTCATTTATCATAAATAAATAAAAAATTCAGCATGACACAAAAAGGAATAATCAATCAAGTGTATGTCTCTTGCTTGGACATGGTACACATTAAGTAAAAAATAGGATTTTTAATAGGCCAACTACCCACTAAATACAAAAAGTTGATGAAAAAGGGTTCAGTTTCCTAGCAATTGTGCTATGAAATAACAAGTGGCTTGTGGACATAGAAGCCAAGGTTCCAGTACCTCCCCTGGTATCACGAATTAGGATGAACTTCCCAATGCATGGGTCAAAAGTGACCTAGATTGCTCTGGGTCAGGAACTAGATTGCCATTTTTGGTGATCCAGACTTTCAATGAGATTCCCAAAAAATTTTAAGCTTATAGCATAATTTGTCATCAAGGGTTGTCCTTTTTTGTCAATATGAAAGCATATTCACATAGATTGAAGAGAGGCAAACCTGTTGAGGGTGGTCTGAAGTCCATCAGACAAGTCACGTGCTGGTGACCTACTATGTGTGAAGCTCATGCGCTCGCAACCAAGTTGCATGTGTGGGTGCGTTGACCTTCCCTTCATAGATCTGTTTTTGCGCACGATGTTGTTGGAGATAGGTGAACCACCTCTGATGACTATTCTGTGTTATCTTCCAGTTTTCATTGTAACCTTTCTTGGCATTTTGTTGTCATGAGAGGGCTGCTTCAGCTTTTAACATTCTGTTATTGCGTGGGCTTACAGTATTCTTGTGTGGCCTTCCTAACTTTTTGTTGTTTTATGGTTGAAACTTGAAATAATATTAATTGTTTTAACATTGAAAATGAACTCAATGACAGCATTGAAATAGAGGAAAAAATATCACCATGATAATTTTAGAACACCAATAAAAGTTTAATTTTTGTTTAAAAATGAAACAAGTCTTAGAAAAATCGGGATTGCTTGCTTGATTTGATATTGAGATGGCTTTGAAAATATATACAAGTTACAACTTAATCTCTTTCCTATAAAGTAGGAAAGGATTTTAGTAATCTACTCCTAAAAACTAGGAACAACTATCTCCTAAAGTTTAGGAGATAAAAACAGATATAAAATACAAATTTACAATAACTAAAACATAATTTAAATAACTTAAGATAATCTGATTTAATCTTCTTTGCACAGCTTTCACACTCCTATTTAATTTAGACTTCTTCTTCCACTTGGAGCCTTATTTCCATCCAACACTCCCTCTCAAGCTGGTGAATAGATGGAAGTCATTCCTAGCTTGCTAATTAGGAACTCAAAACATAGTCTTGCAACTGTTTTTGTTAGAACATTAGCTACTTGATCAGTAGAAGGTATATAGGACAGATTTGTCCCTCCTTCTTCAATATCCCGCTTTATAAAACTTCGGTCTATTCTCACATGTTTCATTCGATCATGTTGTACCGGATTTTTAACAATACTGATAGTTGATTTGCTATCACTAAATACCTTTGTTTGTTGAGACAAAGGCATCCCCAAGTCTTCCATTAGCCTTTCCAACCAAATCACCTCACATATCCCATGAGCAATTGCACAGAACTCAGCTTCAGCACTACTACGATCCACAACATATTGCTTCTTGTTTCTCCATGTAACTACATTTTCCCAAACCTTGGTACAATACCCTGAGGTTGATCGGCTGTCTTCTCTAGAACCAGCTCAGTCAGTATCCACATAGCCTTCAATTCCCCTATTTTTGGTTTTCTTAAACATCAATCCCTTTCTCGGTGTCCCCTTTAGGTATCTTAGAACATGTTGAACATCCCTCATGTGTCTTTGAATAGGAGAATGCATGTATTGACTGATTACACTTACTGAATAGGCTATATCTGGCCTCGTTAGAGACAAATAAATCAATCTCCCTACTAACCTTTGATACCTCTCTTTTTCCACCGGAGTATTATCACCATTTTCTTCAACTTTCCTTCCCTTTTCCAAGGGAGTTCCAGCTGGTCTGCAGGCCATCATTCCTGTATCTTTTAGCAAATCCAGGGTATATTTTCGTTGTGAGATGAATAGGCCTTCTTTGATTCGGACAACTTCCATGCCTAGGAAATATCTCATGGTTCCTAGGTCTTTTACTTCAAATTCAGCTTTCAATTGCTTCTTTAGGTTATCAATTTCCTGCAAATCATCCCCTGTTACAATAATATCATCAACATAAACAATGAAAATCACCCTTTTTCTATTTTCAGTGGGTTTAATAAACAAGGTGTGATCAGATTGTCCTTGTTTATATCCTAATTGGTTGAGAGTCATGCTGAATTTATGAAACCAAGCCCTCGGTGACTGCTTTAATCCATAGAGGGACTTCTTTAGCTTGCATACTCTTCCATTATAAACCACATGCTCAAAACCGGGGGAACCTTCATATAGATTTCCTCATCCAAGTCGCCATTAAGGAAAGCATTCTTAATGTCAAATTGGAAAAGGGGCCAATCTAAATTCACAGCAATAGATAATAATACCCGAATAGAATTTAGCTTGGCAAACGGTGCAAATGTCTTCTCATAATCAATCCCATAGGTTTGAGTGAAGTCTTGGGTAACCAATCTAGCCTTGTATTTTTCAATGCTCCCATCTGCATTATGTTTTATTGTAAACACCCACCTACATCCAACCGGCTTCTTGTTAGGAGGCAGTGGAACAATCTCCCAAGTCTTGTTTCCTACTAGGGCAGCCATTTCTTCCATCACAACCACTCTCCACTTAGGATCACTCATAGCATTCTGAATATTTTTAGGAACTTCAGTGTTGTCAATCTTGGCCACAAATTCCCTGAACTGTGGAGATAATTTGGCATATGTTAAATGGTTAGACATAGGATATTTGACACAAGACCTTACCCCTTTTCTCAAAGCTATAGGAACAACCCAATCCAAACCATCTTCCTCTCTAACGTTGCTGTCAATATTATTTCTGAGTATAGCCGTCCCCTCGTCATTAACCATATTTTCTTCTAATGGACCAGCATTTGAAAGTAATGGCTGGTTTTGCTTTGGTTCTGGTCGGCCTTTAGGTCTTCTAGAGTAAGTAAACAGAGGGTTATCAGTTGTTGTGGGAGGCTTATGAGGACCAAATTTAGGGTTATAACCTTTTTTCTCATGCCCAGAATGATGAAGAGATTCAGAGGTATGAGAAATAGAGGAGGAATCAGCAGGAGCAGGCTCAATAAGGGAAACAACTGGTTCTGCCAGTGTGTTATCACAAGGTGTTGAGAATGTTCCCCCTTGAGAACACACTGGTAGGATAGGATCAATGGGAAAAACAGAGGGAAGAGGATTAGTAGGGACTAGTTTTGTACCTGTGATGGGATAAAAGGGAATATCCTCATAGAAGGTAACATCGGTAGACACAAAAAATCTGTGATTTGTAGAACAATAGCACTTGTATCCTTTTTGAGAGGGTGAATACCGAACAAAGATGCATTTGTGAGCTTTGGGGTCTAATTTGGTTCGAGATAGAGCATTGTTGTGAACATACACAATGCACCCAAAGACTTTAGGATCAATGGAAAAAATGTTAAGAGGTATTCGGATATAGAGTGCAAAGAATGCTAAGGGGGGTTTGAAATTGCAAAGTTTTGGAAGGTAGACGATTGATTAAATAAGCGGCTGTGAGAACTGCTTCTCCCCAATAGGAGTGAGGGACATTAGTGGTAAATATCATAGCTCTTGCCACCTCTAGGAGATGTCAATTTTTTCTTTCAACTACCCCATTTCGTTGGGGTGTATATGGACAAGAGTTTTGGTGAAAGATACCATACTCCGCCAAGTAGTTTGTGAAATCATTGGAGAAATACTCTCGGCCATTATCGGTTCGAAGGATTTTAATAGAGGTTTGGAACATATTCATAATAAACTTATGAAATCTTTTGAATATGTTACTAGCTTTTGATTTTTCCCTCATTAAATACACCCAACAAGCTCTAGAATGATCATCAATGAAGGTAATAAACCACCTAGAACCAGTGATATTAGGACATTTAGAGGGTCCCCAAATATCACTATGAATCAAATGGAAAGGATTAGAAGGCTTATAAAATTGAATAGGATGATGTGATCTAGGTTGTTTAGCAAGAGTGCATTGTTCACATAAAAAAATTTGCTCTTTATTGCTGAAAATATTGGGATACAAAGATTTGAGATAAGGGAAGCTAGGGTGTCCTAAGCGTTTATGCCATAACAAGACCTTTGCATTGGTAGTCACACTTAAGACAGCTTTATTTGAAGAAATAGGGAAATCTTCTGCAAGACAATAAAGGCCGTCCATCACCTTAGCATTGCCAATCATCCTCCCTGAGGCTTGGTCCTGAAACACACAATAGGAATGGTAGAAAATTACATTGCAATCCATATCCTTGGTGATTTGACTGACTAAGAGTAAGTTATGTTGCAAACCAAGAACATGTAGTACAGAATTCAGCCTTAGGTTAGATATACATACTGTTCCCATTCCCACAGCAGGTGAGGTGGTTCCATCAGCCATAGATATATTGAGGGAGGAGTTACATAGGGTATAATCAGTCATTGAGCATGTAGAATTTGTCATATGATCTGATGCACCAGTATCAACTACCCATATGTTATTAGAAAACCTTTTAGAAGCTAAGGAGTAGAGCTGGGAATTACGTTGCAAGGCTACTGATGCAGTGGACTGTGGATTAATAGTGCTGGATTGGGTTGTACCTTGATTAAGAAGCCTATATATAAGGCTTGTATCTGATCTTCGGATAGGTTCAAACTAGGTTTAGTTTCTGCTGAAACTTCTACATTATATGCAGATTTGGGGCTCTCCTTCTTGGATCGTGGCTTCCAATTTGCTGGTTTGTCATGGATTTTCCAACAGGTTTCCTTAGTATGATAGGATTTCTTGCAATGGTCACACCATATTTTTTGCTTTACCTTGAGTCTTGGAAAAAAAATCTTCCTGTTTGATAGAGGCAAGAGCCGAGTTTTGGTGTGGCAAACCAGGGTTGGTTTGATGTTGAAGCATCACCTTACGCTTGCTTTCCTCCCTTCTTACTTCTGCAAATACTTCCTTAAGATATGGTAAGGGCTTTGTGCCCAAGATTCTCCCTCGAACTTCATCCAAATCAGGATTAAGGTCATGTAGGAAGTCAAAAATTCGATCTTTTTCTATCATCTTATTGTATTTGTTGCTATCTGTTGGAGATTCCCAACTGATGATATAAAATATATCCATTTCATGCCACAATTCCACCAAAGCATTAAAATATTCAGTAACACTGCTCATACCTTGTTTGGTTGTCCTAATGGCAGATCGGATTTCAAAGCATTGAGAGGAATTTTCTAAGTCCGAGTACATCTCTTGGACTGATTCCCAAATCTCTTTTGTTGTTTTGTAGAATAGGTATGTCCTCCCAATTTTAGGCTCCATAGAGTTGATCAACCAAGCCATGATAGTGGAATTTTTTGCCTCCCAAAGACCATAGGTGGTTGCCGTGGATGGTGGAGTGAGGATAGATCCGGTTAGATAACCAGATTTGCCCTTGCCCTTGACCACTAGCATTACCGATTGAGACCACTCTCTAAAATTGCTCTCATTTAGCTTGTGCTGAGTAATTTGTAGAGGGTAGTTATCGATAGGTGTTGCAGAGAAATTTGATAAAGACGGAAGTGGGGGAAAGGTTCTAGGAGAACTGGTGGCTGAGGCTTCAGTTAGGGTTGGATTTGGGTTATTTTCAGCCATGATCGAAACTGAAAGAAAAACACTGCTGCTTCTGATCGAACCAACAGCTCTGATACCATGAAACAAGTCTTAGAAAAATCGGGATTGCTTGCTTGATTTGATATTGAGATGGCTTTGAAAATATATACAAGTTACAACTTAATCTTTTTCCTATAAAGTAGGAAAGGATTTTAGTAATCTACTCCTAAAAACTAGGAACAACTATCTCCTAAAGTTTAGGAGATAAAAACAGATATAAAATACAAATTTACAATAACTAAAACATAATTTAAATAACTTAAGATAATCTGATTTAATCTTCTTTGCATAGCTTTCACACTCCTCTTTAATTTAGACTTCTTCTTCCACTTGGAGCCTTATTTCCGTCCAACAAAAAATAACAAGATATATAATTTAATCAATATAAATTTATTATTGTCCCAAGTAAATTTTCAAAATGTACCATGGCCCCAAGTAATGTACTAACTAAGTCTACCCCCCACGTACCGCCTATTATACTAGGTTACGTATCCATATCAAAGCCCCTAGTGTTTCGCAATCATGGCAACTTTGTTCATGATTTGACCACTCTTCTTCCACATCTAATAGTGTTCCACAATTTGCCATCTCCTTCAAAATTTTCACGGAGTATAGAACCACTAGGTTCGATATGAAGTCACTTTTGCTTTTGCGGCCCAAAATATATAATGTGGGATCACTTAATTATCTTCCAGTTAAGGTTTTATCATGGTATTCAATTAGTGGTACAGAATATGTTCCAGAGGTTAACCTCTATATGGTGAATCATCTTATATAGTTGCGTAGAATAACCTAATAGTTTATCACATTATATTTTATGTTGTGCAAGAACACTTTTTGAAGTTTACATCTAAACTTACTATTTTATTACCATAGGTGTATAAGTAGGGTGAGTTTTGGTAGCAATGGTAAGGTTGCTACTTTGTGACCTGAAAATCACCAAGTTCGAGTTGTGGAAATAACCTCTTTGCAAAACAAAAGTAAGGTTACATACGAGGGTGACCACCAATTCTTGCAAAGCGGGAAGCTTTGTGCACTGAGGATGCCCTATATATACAGGTGATAATATGCATATATCAACTGTGGGTTGAAGGTGGGATATGAACATAATCAAATAAATGGGTCAGGTAGCATGTACAGACATTGCATAGTAAACAGGGAAATATGCATGGACTATTGCTTTTAGTATTTTAGGTATACATAGTATAAAATCAGTTTCATGATCTGCTGCTTATAATTGCAATTGTCCCTCAGAATAGCTAAATGAACAGATGTATTTGCTATCATATCGTAGATGCTGAACCTAAAACCTGAGAATATTATGTCAAAGCATGGTTATATCGTAGATTTTTCTAAGATTCATCTTCCTATATCAGGACATTGTTTCTTAAATCCAAATTCAAACCTCTGATTTCAGAACTATTCATAGTAAAAATAATAGTATAACAGATAAAGGTACTCCTTTCTCTAAGGACTTAACCTTTTAGAGGGATAGGTGGTTAACAATTTAATATGGTGTCAAAGTAAACAATGTTCTTGGTTTAAATCTCACTGGCTACATAATATTTAAATAGTTGCCATGTGTTTGCTTTGTGTCACACATGAGGGGGAAGATAGAGTTAACAGTTTATTCTTTTAGATAAAGTTAATGGTTAACATGTAATATGAAGCATTAGACCTATCTTCTTTGAGCTTTTTTGCTACTTTAGACTCATTCTTAATGGCCTGGTCTTCTTTCAACATTTTCACTGCTTCAAATCTCATACTTCATTTGTCTTTTTGGCAATATTTTACTTATTATAATAGTTTTCCAAGGATGGGCAGTCTTTAATTCCTACCTCCAGGGTCAATCATATCATTTTAATGATGCACATCTATTCAATTCTTGCTTTCCTTGCAACATGAATTATTGATTGTGTTACTTTTGTGCAGGGACGAGATGTGTACATTCTGGTAAGAAAGTTTGAACTGGTGACTTGAGTAGATGTACTAAATCAAGTTCAGAAATTATTATCATAACTGGAATGTTTAGCTTCATTTAACACCCCCCCCCCCCCCCCCCCCCAAAAAAAAAAAAAAAAAAAATAAAAATAAAAATAATAATAATAATAATAATAATAATAATAATAATAAAAAAAGAAACTATTAAATGTTCAGATCTATTTTCAGGCAGTGTGATTGCTTGTAGTGAAGCTAAGGAACATGGAAGTGGATCTTCTGCAATGGGGAAACCCTACTTTCAGATCTATTTTCGATAAATTGACAAATGCTTTCATCCTTATTTCAGGGTGCAGCTAATGTTGGAAAATCTGCATTCATTAGTGCCCTATTGAGTAAGTCAAAGTCATCAAGTTATGTGCTTTCTTGAGGTGACTTGGTCATTATTTTATTTTGGTAGATTCATGTCAGCTCTTAGAGATCTGACAAGAGTTGTCGAGAATTCTAGAGAACAAGGTCGAATTTGAAAGAAGAACAGAGAGGGAAAGAGAGAAATGAAGAAGAGAGATTGGGAGAATTGAGAGAGAATTTTCAGAATTTGAATTAAAACTTCTCGTGCCTTCCTTGGGGACGATCAACCTCTATTTATACTGATTCCCCAAGTCGCATGGGAGTTCTTTCCCACCAAAAGCAATAACTGCCTAGGTACAACCATACAAAGCATACACTTAGTGCTAGGCTTCTCAGCCGTTACTTCCCCCCTATTCACATGTACGTCATAACAAGTAGGTACATAATAATTCACATAAGATTTATTTCAACTTAACTCGTAATAGCCATTGCTGAAAAATTTTAAGAAGTTCTACTGAAGGTACAAATTTAGAAAGTAGCAGATTGGAAATCCTATTCCATTTCTTGGTTAGTTTGTTTCCTAATTTCAATTGTTTCTGTTTGTAAAATAGGGTTTGTTGACATCCTATAATAACACTCTTATTATATTTTGAAAGCAGCTTTGGATTGAATATTTAATTATCACAGAGATTTGTTCTCTGCCTTGTCATACATCAATTGGTACCAGGGCTTTAGATCTGTTCTCAACCCTATCCTACATCATTTCTTGTCCGAATCAACACATTTCTATATGACTATATCTTGATAGTCACTGTTCCAGAATGTTGAAGTTCGGAGAAGACTGCTAGTTAGTGGATATGAGTTGTTGATTTTTTTTAAATTCGATTTTCTATGGACTTCCACCATATTCCATGTATCATGTTCAGCATTGCCAGTTTTTGTGGTATCTACTGATTCATGGTGGTGATGCAGTACTTTGTTCTTTCTGACACTAAGAGGAGTTTTATTATTATTATTATGATTATGCTTTTGTTAGTCTCAATTGTTTAAGATTTTATTTTGAATTTCTAATCATTACTTTCCAAATTGTACATTGAGCATTGTACATAGTGGCCTTTGTCAATATCTTGAGGGTGCTTTCCTTCCTATCACGGGGGTCTTGTGGTGCATTTCCCATGCAAAGGCTTGCCTCTTGTGCTACCATCTGTGCTGGATGGGCTGACTTGCTGATAAACTTCTAGTGACAAGAGTCGAGCTTTGGGCGCACAAGGTGCAGTCCCACATCAGTGGTTTACTAACTTGTATTTAGGGAGCACTTGCCTATAGATAAAGAAGTCTCCACTAGTTTTGTAATCAAATACAAGTTAGATATTACTGTATTCAATCCAGTAACATTGGATTCTTTGTGCATCAATTAAATCCCACTCAAGCATTCTTATTGGAGGGAAGCCCAGTTGGGAACTAGAAGAAATTAAGATCCAACGAGAGACATATGTATATACACAATAAGAACACAGAGGGGGTGCTCATCTCTCTCAACCCACATGTCCCTCTGCTCTTTTCTCTTCCTTGGCTATTCCACTTCCTTTTAATTATATCAAATCAAAAGTAATGGAATTTCTAGCTGAGATGGGCAAGAAAAAGTGTATATATATATATAGAGAGAGAGAGAGACTCGGACAATCCTCTGGTGCAAGAATATTTGGAGGAGCCCAAGACTCCTCTCTCTCTCTCTCTATATATATATATGTATAATATCTGTTTATTCTTGACTGTCTTAGGTAGAAATTCCATTTCTTTTGATTTAATTAAAAGGCAGTGGAATAACCATGGAAGAGAAAAGAGGAGAGGGACATTTGGGTAGAGAGAGATGAGTTCCTCCGCTGTTTTTATTGTGTATATACATATGTCTCTTCTTGGATGTTAGTTTCTTCCACTTTCCCAATTGACTTTCTCTTCAATGGGAATGCTTCAGTAGGGTTTGATTGTTGCATGAATGATTCAATCTTCCTGGATTGAATTCAGTAATACCTACCTGATTTTTCAACAAGACAGATGGAATCAGCTCTTGATAAGCTATTCATAGGTGGGATTTCCTGGGACGCTGATGAAAATCGCCTCAAACGAATATTTCAGTGCAATAGGGGAAGTGTTAAGAGGCAGTGATTATGAGTGATCGTCTCACTGGTCATGCTCATGGCTTTGGCTTTATTGTGTTTGCTGAACCTGCTGTTGTTGAAAGAGTAGTCATGGAGAAGCACATGATTGATGGTCGAACAGTGGAAGCAAAAAGGCTGTTCCAAGAGATGATCAGTACATTTTGAACAGAAACAGTAACAGCATTCAAAGATCTCCAGGCCTTGGGTGGACAAAAAAGATATTTGTAGGAGGTTTACCATCAACAGTCACTGAGTGTGATTCTAAGAAGTGCTTAGATCAGTTTGGTACAATTACTGATGTGATGTATGATCATAATACCCAAGGCCATGAGGCTTTGGATTCTTTATTTATGATTCATGGGAAGCTGTGGCTAGAATTAAGCTAGTAGATAGGGGGTTAACTTTTTTTTTAATCTCAACAATTATTATTTTAATTGTGCTTTTGTTACTCTCAGTTGTTTAAGAAGAATATATTTTGAATTTTCAATCATTACCTTTCAATCTTTTTCTTAGTATTGATTCTTTTGTCAATAATATTTGTTCATAAGAACATGCTTGATTTTGTTACCTGTAAATGGAGGGATTTATTGTTTCTCTATTTTGACTTGTTTATAATTTTTGGAAGGCAGAAATGATGTCATATAAGGATCCAGTTGCTGCTGCAGCGCAGAAGTATAAACCAATACAATCTGCTGTTCCTGGGACTACTCTAGGTCCAATACAAATTGATGCTTTCCTGGGAGGAGGGGTATGCAATTTTTATCTTTGCTATGTTGGGAGTGAAATCCTCTGTGATCAACCTTCTGTGCTTCTTTGTGAATCTTATACTAGGAGCACAGTTAAAACCTTAAAGAAACCTAGGCCTTGAATCCTGTTATCCTAGTTTTCTCTGTAACAAAGTGTGAAGTTCATGAGAAAGGTGATCCTCTGGATTTTTAGTAAGATGATGGTGATAGCTTCTTTTGAAGCCACCCCGATAAAAGATAAATCATTCTAAAACTGGAAGCCAGTTAGTAAAATGGTTGAAAATGGCTATCTGTGTTGATATACCAAGGAGCTATTTATTCTTGCTATATTTAAAAGCCACCCAATTCTGGCAATGATTAACGCTTACAGGGTTTAACAATGATGGATACTTGCAGGGTTCTTTTGAATCTAAACATTTTTGTTGCTTATCTATGCTCACTTTATGTTTTCTTTTGTTCAGGGTTCAAGTATATATTTTTATTTACTCTTCTTTGGTGCTTGCTAGAGCTTTGATGTTGTGTGTCCTCCCACAATTTTTTAATAGTGAAACAACAGTATTGACTTACTAAATTCAGAACACATCTAACATGCTTTTCTTCACCACTTCGTAGAAGTTATATGACACACCTGGAGTTCATCTCCATCATAGACAAGCTGCAGTGGTTCATTCAGAGGACTTACCTGCCCTTGCTCCCCAAAGCCGGCTCAGGGGTCAGTCATTTCCAGTATGTTTTCTCCAATAATTTGGTAGCATCTGGATATGCAAACTTTTTCAGTATACTGGTTCCTTACTGGAGAAACTTAGAATTCCCAGGTAGCTTTAGATGAGTGGACAGCTGGGAAAATTGCATCCAATGGCTTGAATGGGTTTTCAATATTTTGGGGAGGTCTTGTCCGAGTTGATATTTTGAAGGTCTGAATCTTATGGTTCTCACGTTTCTTTGGCGGAGGATCCTCATGGTCCTCACGGTTAGTTTACTGCTTCTATTGTTTCAATTTATTGCCGCTTTTTTGTATTTTCAGGTTCTTCCTAGGACACGCTTAACATTCTATGGACCCAAGGGATTGCAGATTCATATGGTTCCCACAGATAAAGCTGATGAATTTTACCAGGTAACGTTGGATTCATTTGCATGAGTCAATGCCAACTTCTGGATTTTCATTTTATTCTTTCTTGTTTGGATAATACATGTTCTCGCCTTGTCATTGCAGGCAGAAGTCGGGATTTCCTTAACACCCCCAACTGGCAACCCGAGCAACGACTGGACGGGACTTGAGACACAGCGCCATTTACAAATAAAATTTGAAGATGCCAAAAGGTGGTTTCCATCTTCATATTCTCTGTTTTCCCCATTCCTTTAGGCATTAACAGAACAACATATTCTCCTTGGATGCACCAAGTTGGTTGGCAGCTCATTTAGTCAAGCTGAGTGTTTGAATTTCTTCTTCTGTTTGGCTTAGCAGTCCAGCTTGCGATGTGGCTGTATCCGGCCTTGGATGGATTGCCGTTGAGCCAGTTGGCAGATCTCCTGGAGTTAGTGACTCAGATTCTGAAGAAACTGACAAAGAGTTGCTTCTGGCAGTCCATGTCGCGAAGCCGGTCGAGGTGTTCATCAGGCCTCCTATGCCGGCGGGAAAGGCCGGAGAAGAGTGGTATCAGTACCGGGAGTTAACTGAGATGGAAGAAGAGGTAAGACCAAAATGGTACTTTTGATAGCGGTGATCTTGAAACTCTTTTGTAAATAAATTGAAATTAAAGTACAATCTTGAGAAGCCTAGGAAATAAAAAAAAAGGGATATTTGTCCATTTTGTTACGTATTGGACAGAAGAGGCCTCCATATCTATCTATGTTTCTTTTAAGGGTAAATTATCCAATAAAATGCTAATTTCATACAAAAAACCAGAAGTAACTAGTTGGCTCCACATATTAGGTGAAGTGTGAGCTTTAGTAGGGAGGGTTCGTTAGCAATTAGACATCTATGCATTAAAAAGGATTTAAAGAATTAACAAATCAAACTAAAGGAAACCAAATGAGACCTAGAAAGGTGCCCTGTGATGTGAGATTGTGATTTTGATGAGACCAATGAACACTTTCTTCCACTGCCCATTATAAAACAAATTATCAAAGTTAATGGGCTTTGACATTTTTTTGAGCCTAGTGAGTAGGGACTATTAAACTCTTTATTTCTTAAATTCGATGAGGATAGGGATTTTAATGTAAATTATCTTTTGGAAGTTGTGGGTCCCATTATGATTTATTTTATTTTAAAAACACCCTCCATCCATATCTCAAGAAAATTGCATTGTAGTATCGTCCACCTTCATCTCTAAATTTTTGTCACAGAAAAGTGCAATAAAGGATGGAATGGAACAAAAGATTAACGAATGTTACGTATTTATAATACAATGTTGGAGAATAAAGAAAATATAATGTGCATAATGTGATTTTACTTTATTTAGATAGACTATGAGAGGTGACAAAAGAATAAAAATAGAAATTAAACCTCTACTTATACTCCCATTAATTTTCCAAATAGATGTACAAAAAAATGTTACAGGTGTCAAGTCATTAATATAACAAATGTAAATTAAAGTAATAAAAAATCCAAAAACATGTGACTGAAATAAATAAAAAATGCTATAAATATAGGAAAATGTTAATATATAAATACAAATTCAATAACTCAAAAATTTTTAATATATGGCTGAAGTTGACGTCGTTGAATGTTTTTTTACCTTAAAAAAATAATTGTGCCGTACATAAATTTTAAATTTTGTATTATGTGTCATTTTATTAAATTTTTATCATAAAAATACTAAAGTTTGTTTTAAGAAAATTAAATGCAATTGTGACTACCTTATTTGTATTTTATTTTGATACTAAGGTGTGGTTTCACGTGTATTGAGTTGAGTTCGTGACTAAAAGTAATAAATAGAGATTTTAATAAATTTTAAATATATTTAACGCAATTTACATTAAATGGGTTAAGAGTACCAAAAACTTGGGATTACCGCCCATAAAACTTGATTGAGTATTGTGATGTTTTAGATGTGTTAACTTGATTTCAAGTATTTTATTAAGTAATTATAACGAAAACTCAACTTAATTTGACTTACTTATCAAATATTTTTATATAATAATATTTTATTAATGATTGAAAGTTCAGATGGGAAATTAATAAAATTGAGTTTGAATCTCAAAATATTAAACTAATTAAAATTTAAATAATTAAATTAGGTCACTTAGCAAGCAAGTTTGGAGCAACGATATGAGTAAAAATGGCATCGCTCTCTTGTTTGAAACGGATTTGGGGAATGTGATATCATATCACAATTAGACAATATGTAAGTTGCCCATTCAATGGCATGCCAACTCTTGTTGATTTGACTGACTCATTTGAAGAAGAATATGCATTTCATCTTACATTAAATGTGTTAGAATATCAAAACCTCGATTGAGTATTTTGATATCTTAGATGGAGTCGTTCTATAGTGCTGATAAACTTATCGATGGACTTATTAAATGGAGTTAAAAAAATTCAAATGCCCTCGTTCCTGCTGCAAGGCGAGAGCGGCAGTTATAGAGACGATCACATAAGGGAAATGGGAGCTAGCAATAGGGGTGAGGGCATTTGGGTTTTTTTGACCCCATTCGATGAACTCGTCAGTAAGTTTCTCGGGTAAAGTAGATTAATCCATCCTAGATGTGTTAACCTAACTGCATGTATTTTACTAAACAATTATAGCGAAAACTAAACTTAATTTGACTTATTTAACAAATATTTGTATATAATAAAAATAATATTAATTTAATATTATAATATATAAAATATGTTAGCTAAGATGGGTGAATAAAACTTTTTCATTCTTAAAACAAAACTTAAATAAAAAAGAAAAATAATAATGCAACACACACAATATAGAGTGATTTATTCTAAAAACTTAATCCACTATCTTGATTCTTTACCAAGAATTTTGACAAAACAATTTTATCTTTGTAATTTTTTGAGCAGACTAAACTATTAACCTTTACATAATGACTTTTCAAGTTTGGTTAAGCCATATCCAATGTCTTTTACAAGGTAAGACTTAACATTTACAAATTTCACAATAAATATAAAATAAATTTTTCAAGAGAAAATAAAAATATTACAAGTAATCGGGACATTCTCTTGATAAATATAGAGATACAGAAAAACAATGAATTTAAGTACTCTCTTTGAATGGATCAAGTAAAAATAGATGTGTAAGCTTCAGATTAGAGTAGGAGACTTGAGCTTAGTTAATTGAGTGTTGCATTCTTTAGGAGGCTTCTTCTTCTATTTAGTCTTTTGGTAAGCCTTCTATTTAGTCTTTAGGAGGCTTCTTCTTCTATCTGTTGACTTGTCTCTTATAATTGGAATGTTAGTTTTGTATCAAAATTGTCATTTTTTGTTTCTACAAAGCCTGAAATAATCTGTTATAAATTTATAAAATATGCACATATTGTTAGATGATTATTTAATGTATTGAAAAATAAAGACAAATTACATTTAATGAGTTGTAATGACTATATTTTTCAAAATCTGTCAAATGTTACTCGATTACAAATTAGGTATTACTCGACTAAGTTTGATATTTACTAAACTATATACATTTTGTAATTAATTACTTTTACTGTTTATTCGAGTACAAATATACCTTTACTCAATTAATTTTGAGTTTTACTTGACTGAACTTAAAATCAACCTATATTTACTCGATTACAGAGAAAATCTACTTAAATAGGATCTTCACTCGATTACAAAAACCATCTACTCGAGTATAGATTAGACATTACTTGATTATAAATTCTATTACTCGATTATTTTTAACCCAACAAAGATATGCATTATTTACTCGAGTACAAAAACTTATTTGGTTGACTATACTTCATCTTGCTCATTACACAAACTTTTTTACTTAATCACTAAAAGGTTGAAAAATCTACTTAAAACCTTTTTTTTGATTGATAAAATACTCGATTATTAAAGATTTGCTACTTGATTAATTTAATACATTACTCGACTAAAAACTTAATTTCTCAAAAACTTTACATATTGATCTTAATTGTTTTAGTCGTCATTCTTTAATCAAATTTATTAATTTTTTTATTAAATAAAAACATCAAAATTCTCAATATAATATAAATGAAATAAAATGTGTATATAATAATATTTTATTAATGATTGAAAGTTAAGATGAGAAATTAAAATAAAAAATTGAGTTTGAATCTCAAAACCAATTAAAAATTAAATTAACTTAGTAAACAAGTTTGCAGCAATGGTACATTAAAAATGACGTCACTCTCTTGTTTGAAGTAGATTTGGAGTATGTGATATATCGGATTATAATTGGACAATGTGCAAATTGTCCATTCAACGATATATCAATACTCTCATTGATTTGATTGACTCATTGACTCAAATCTCATTTGAAGAAGAATATATCTCTTAATTTACATTAAACGGGTTAGAGTGCTAAAAACTGAATCGAGTATTTTGATGTCTTAGATTTGTTAACTTGACTTTTGAGTATTTTTAATTAAACAATTATAACAAAAAGTCAACTTAATTTGACTTACTTATCAAATAATTTTATATAATAAAAATAATATAATTTATTATTATAATATAAATAAAATAAAATAAATTTATATATAATTGGATTGTCTCAGCCCAATCTAGCGCATCTCTCATGGTCCAATATCGGCCCATTCATCTCCCGACCCAATCTGGTCTAATCCTTCATAGCCTAATCTCAACACATCTCTCATGGCCCAATCTCTCTCTTGACCTGATCTTGGTCCAGCGTTAGCCTGAACTAACATTATTGCAGTCTTTATTGGATATCCGCGCATCTGCCCAAGATCTCATCTTCATTAATGACGGATCTCATCAACATTAATGAGGGTCCTGTTGACACAATGCTATCACTTAAGAACCTCCATCGTCATCGGATACTCAGTCCCATCATCTGCAAACGCACGACGCATACATGCAGGGTGACGTCTCATTCTCCTATATCAACTAGCTTTTTTCAGAATTAATATATGTTCTGTTATCTGACTTACCGATATACTATCATTTTTTTTACTCTCTCATTCACTTGAGCGTCAGAGTGCTTGCATATGCCAGCCACCCCTGAATGGACCTGTCGTCGAAGCTCGCTTTCTTCCATTGCGATCGCGTCTCCGACCACTCCCTTTGGTTAATAAGGAACAATAATAATATTTTGTTAATGATTAAAAGTTAAGATGAGAAATTAATAAAATTGAGTTTGAATATCAAAATCAATTAAAATTTAAATAATTAAATTAGCTAACTTTAGCAAGCAAGTTGGTAGCAATAGTAAATTAAAAATGACGTCACTCTCATGTTTGAAACTAATTTGGAGAACGTGATATCCGATCACAATTGAATAATATGTAAATTGTTCATTTAACGATATGCCACCACTCTCAAAACTCATTGGAAGAAAAATATATATCTCAATTTGTATTAAACATGTTAGAATACTAAAAACTCGAATGAGTATTTTGATGTCTTAAAATTTGAGTTTAAGTATTTTATTAAATAATTATAATTAAAATTCAGGACTTATTTATCAAATATTTGTATATAATAAAAAATAATATAAATGAAATAAAATGTATATATAATAATATTTTATTAATGATTGAAAGTTAAGATGAGAAATTAATAAAAAAAAATTGAGTTTGAATCACAAAATCAATTAAAATTTAAATAATTAAATTAGGTAACTTAACAAGCAAGTTGGCAGCGGCAACGGTACACTAAAAATCACGTCTGAAGCGGATTTGGAGAACGTGATATCTGATCTCTCAGACGTTCCATTTTCTATCTCTACATCTCTGCTCCGACTCTCTCTCTCTCTCTCTCTCTCTCTCTCTCTCTGGAGAACGTGATATCTGAAAAGCTGGCTGATCTCTCAAACGTTCCATTTTCATATCTCCGCTCCGAGTCTCTCTCTCTCTCTCTCGTTAATGGCGATGGAAAGATTGAAGGCCCCCCTGTTTGTCCGTCCGAGGGTACGCCGCTCTCCCTCGGACGTTTCGTTGTTCCCCTTCCCCAATCTTCCTTCCACCTCTTGACTTGTTTCTTCTGTCCCAAGGGCCAAGATTTGTGGCTTGTATGCAATGTTACCGGGTTTGAAGCGACAAGAAGACCACGTTAGGTTGCGCTGTTCTTTCCCCGCAGCGACGGTTGCACTCGGAGTTGTTGGGGCGCTGGTTTTGTGATTGAACTCCAGTAAGTTTGTTGCATATCATCTCTTTTGGTGCCTCAACGTTTTTCTATTCCTCTTCCTCATTCTCTCCTTTTGCTGTTCCTATTCTTCATCGCGATCTCCCTGCCCCTGCCCCTCCCTCTCCTTATCTTGCACCTCTTCCTCCTCTACCTATTTCTTTTTGCCTCCTTTAGAAACCAATTCAGGTTTTCGTTCTTATTTCAACGTTGTGGCACATTAATTTATAAAAATTTTGCAATACTCCAATCTTATTATTTGTATTTGAGAAACATGGGTCAATCCTTTTCTTTCTCTTACCATCCTTGACTGAGGAGCTGCTTTGTCGATTGAGGTAGTTTCCTTTTCTTAATAATGGTTTCCTTGGTTTTCATGGAATCTAATTTGTTACTTTTTTTTATTGCAAGCAACGGAAACCTATGTGCATTTCTGCATCTTGCCGGTGTTCTGGAGAGTTGCTTTAGGGATCGATCAAGGCGTTCTCTTTGTTCTTTTATTGGCAATTCCCATTAACATTCAATGGCGAGATATCTCTTGGCTTTTGTGGCATTAGAACTTCTACGCTACAAATCAGAACTTTGTGCCAAAAACCTCAGATGTTTGGAACATTTTTTTTTTTGTTTTTTTAATCTCAGGTTATCCTCAATGCTAGATGAATGCTTTAAATTTTGATTGTTGTCAAAATGTTGTCTTATTATTTCCTAATTTTTGCTCATGGTTGCCAACTTGATGCGTTCTCATGGTATTTAGCTTGCCTAGAAAGGCTGAATGCTTATGAGATAGAATTCCAGGCCTTGTTTAAATTTCTGTTGTTTGTGTTATACTTTTGTTTTTAATTTGTTTTCGGAGGTGTTGCGTTTGTCTTTTGTTAATATTTCATATATTTGTTGTCTTTTGTTCCCCTCAACCTCTTATTTTTAATTTTGTTTATTTAAAGGATGATCTTGAAGTTATTTGAAGTTTTTTGCTGATGGTTTTGTTAGTGGCATTTGAGAAGACTGAAAGGAGGAATAATTTGTTGGAATGATTCATATTGATTTTCCTAATCTCATTATCTCAATATACATGGACTTTATATAGTGATAGACCATGCATGACAATTAATTAGATACGTGTAGCAATTAATTAAAATGTATCTAAGCTCCTTGGAAATGTAAAGACACATTGGAGATCTAAGAAACTTTTTGATCATCTCAACACATTAACTCCAACATTCTCCCCCTTAATGTGTTGTCGGATTCCAAGTGCTTCTCAAAGTTGTAGAAACCTTTCTTTTGGTAGCGCTCTAGTTAATATATCAGCCACTTGATCTTCTGACTTGCAAAAGTCGAGTTGAACTTCGCCTTCTTCAATTGCTTCTCAAATAAAATTATGCTTGAGAGCGATATGTCTCATCTTGCTATGTCAAATCGGATGTTTTTCCATTGCGATGGCAGATTTGTTGTCACAAAATAACGGAGTTCCTTCTTCTTGCTTTTCACCAAAATCTTCAATAATTCTTAGTAGCCAAATTTGATGATGCAGCTGAAACATATTCAGCCTTTGCAGATGATTGAGCAACACTTTGCTGTTTCTTTGATAACCATTAACATTCTCCAGAACCAAAAATAAAACAATAGCCGGAAGTACTTTTTATGTCATCTAACTGATTTTTTTTGAATATTGTAGGCCAAAATCAATAGTTCCTTGAATATATCTTATAACTCTCTTTGCAGCGCTCAGATGAAAATGACTTGGTCTATGCATGAAATCTAGAAAGTAAACTAGCTGCAAACATAATATGTGACTTTGTTGCAGTAAGATAAAGTAGATTTCCAGCCAGACTTCTACAAAGCGTAGGATTTGCAGCTTTTCTGCCATCATCTTTCTTCAATTTCTCCCCCACAATGAGTGGTGTAGAGACTGAATTGCATCCATACATTCTGAATTTTTTCAACTCCTTTTCTGCATAATTTTTTTTTTGACAAACAGCCATATTGCCATTATCTTGATAAACCTCAATGCCGAGGAAATGTCGTCTCACTCCCATATCACTCATTTCATACTTTAATGTCATTTCTTCTTTGAAATCTTCAATCATCTTTTTGTTACTCCCTATGAATATAAGATCTTCCATGTAAAGGGCAACAATGAGAATATCATTTTTACCTTGATGTCTCACATACAAGGTCACTTCACTTTTGCTTCTCTTAAAACCTCTTTTTGTGAAATAACAGTCAATTTCACTATACCAAGCCCGGGTGCTTGCTTCAAGCCATATAGCACTTTTTTGAGCTTGTACAGTTTATCTTCTTTATCTTTGATGATGAAGCCTTGGGATTGGTCAACACAAACTTCTTCTTTCAACTTTCCATTTAGAAATGTAGACTTTACATCAAGTTGGTACAACAACCAACACTGGTGCAAATGTTTCTTCAAGATCAACACTGGCTTGTTGAGAATAACCTTTAGCTAGAAGTCTTGCTTTGTTCCTTTGCATGGAACTATTGGGGTTTTATTTGATTTTGTAAATCCACTTCACACCAACAATGTCTTTGTCTTTTGGCCTTTTGACAAGATCCAAAGTTTTGTTCTTCTCTATCACTTGGATCTCTTCTTTCATTGCTTTTCTCCATGCTTCCTCCTTAAATGCTTCTTCAAAACTTTCTGGTTCAATTGAACAATAATTGCATGTTGCATAAATATCATTCAATAACCTGAATTTCTTTGGAGCTGAACCTAGAGATGATGATTGTGAACTTGAACTTGGGAAGTTTGATCTTGGTGATGAAGGAGCTGAATCTTCACCTTCTTGGTTTGCTTCGTCATTATTTTCTTCCTCATGATTGAATCTCTTAAGAGGAATGTCAACAGGAACGCCTTTCTTCTCAACTTTGCTTGCTTCCCAATTCCATGAAGCATTTTCGTTGAATTGCACATCTTGACTAATGATAATGCCATTGGTGTTCAAATTGTACAGTCTATAGCCTTTAATCATTGAGCTATAACTGACAATGACACATCTTTCACTTGCTTCATCAAGTTGGCTTCTTTTGACCTTTGGAACTTGAGCACAACAATGCTCCCCGAATACTTTAAGATGGTTGACTGATGGCTTTCTCCCACTCCATGCCTCAAAAGGAGTTTTGTTCCTCATTGCTTCGGTTGGACAATAGTTTGTAAGATAGACAGTAGTATGAACCGCTTTAGCCCAAAACCTCTTCAATAGTCTTTTCTCATGTAACATAGACTTTGCACCTTTACAATGATTCTTCCTTTTGGATACACCATTTTGTTTAGGTGAGTTAGCCACTGTAAGTTGCCTTTCAACACCTTCATCTTCACAAAAATTTTGAAATTTTTGAGAAGTATATTCTTTGCCTCTGTCACTTCTCAAAACTTTTATAAAATAGTCGCTTTGTTTCTCTACAAGACTTTTGAATTTTTTAAAGATAGTGAATACTTTTGACTTTTGTCACATAAAGTAAATCCAAGTCATGCAAGTGTAATCATCGATGAATAGTATGAAATACCTTATTTGAGCATGGGATAGATTTTGCATCGGACCACAAACATCAGTGTGGATAAGCTCCAATTTAGTTTTCACTCTCTAAGAGGCACCTTTTGTGAATGATTGGCGATGATGCTTGCCAAGAACACATCTTTCACATACATCTTGTTTGTCTTCAATATAAGGTAGTCCATGCACCATCTTCTTGCTATAGAGCACTTTGAGACTTATGAAATTCACATGGCCAAGCCTTTGATGCCATTTGGTGTGAGACTAGATCTCTAATATCAGCTTTTAAGGCAACTCCATTAACATATTTGAGGCTAAATGGAAAACTTCTATTTTCCTTCATTTCCATCTTTGTCACCACCTATATTTGATCACTTTTATCATAGATTGTGTAGCAATTGTTTTGAAAAATAGTGAGTAACCATTCTCCACAAGTTGACCCATGTTGAGTACATTTTGCTCTAAATTTGTAACCAACTGAACATCATGCATAAATTTGGTCCCTTTCTTGGTTTGAAGGAAAATTGTACCTTTTCCTTTAGCTTCCACCATGTTGCCATTACCAAGCTTCACTCTAGTATTGATGCTACTGTTCATGTCAAGAAATATCTCATTTTCTTTAGACATGTGATTGCTACATCCACTATCAAGGATCCATGTATCTTCCTTTTGCTCCGTTGCATTTTGAGAGACATAAAACGAGATTTCCTTCAGCTCCATGCTCTTCTGTATGATTGGCTTGTTGAATTCCTCAAACTCTACAATCTTTGGCTAAATAGCCAAATTTGTTGCAATTGTTGCAGGGTGGATTGCCTTTGAACCAACAATCATCTACTGTATGATTAGATCTTTGGCAAATATCACACTGTTGTGATGAATTTTTGTTATGTTGCCTTCCTATTCCTTTTTTGCTTGACTTTCTTCCTCTACCTCTTGAGTTTCCGCCTCCTCTAGAGAGTTGTATGATCTCTTCTTTTGGCTAGAGTTACCAATATTGAGTTTGGATTGAGACGCACACTCAGTTGTTTTTGTCAAAGTGCCAAGACAACCTTTGCTCATATGATTTGAGAGAGGCCATGAGTTTTTGAACACTAAGAAGAGAGTGACCCTTTGTTTCTTCAATAACAATGACTATATGGTCGAATTTCTCAGGCAAAGTGATGATAATCTTCTCCATCATTCTTTTATCAGTAGTATCATCATTGTGAGACTTCATTTGATTAACCAAATAAAAATATCTGGTTGAAATACTCACTTAGAGTTTCACTCTCCTTTATTTTTGTATTCTCCAACTCCTTTCAAAGTGATTGGAGTTTGATGGCTCTGTATTTTGAATTTCCTTGGAACTTGTTTTAAAGGATGCCCCAAGCCGCCTTTGTTGTATTTGCTCTCATGATTCTTGGAATATTGCTTTGGTGACAGCTCTTTGGATTATGGAAAGGGCATTCACATCAAGTTGTTTGAATTGCTCCAATTTCTTATGTTCTTCCTCCATAGCATTTGCACCTTTGGTGGGTTCTTCAAATCCTTTCTCTACGATCTCCCACTAACCAAGAGATCAGAAAATTGTCTTCTATTTTGCAAACCAAAAATCATTGAACAACACAATGGGTGAATGATTTGTATTATTTCTTATTGATACTATTGAGTCAATTATATATAGGAAATAACCATGCAGTACAAGTGTAGTACAAGTGTACTAATGTAGTACAATAGCTAGAGTACAATATGTATACATTATTTTAACACTCCCCCCCAAGTTGGGGCATATAGGTCATATGCACCAAGCTTGTTACAATTGAAACCAATGCAAGAACCTACGTAGTAAAGATATTGGTAAGTTGGTTGGTTGAGTTGACAAAATTGGTAGCAATTCAACAACAACACAACAACAACAACATATCTAGTCTTTATCCCACTATGTGGAGTCGGGTACATGAATTCTAGACTTCTATGTGGGTTACGCCCCAATAAATAGTTTGTCTAGAATTCATATTTGGATTCGATTAGGTTTTACACTGGCTGTCGACTACCTAATGCAACCCTCCTCTTTTATCCGGGTTTGAGACCGGCAGTGGATAACATCCCCTAGAGGAGTAATGATGAAATGAAGTTTCAACACCATCTTCATATGGACAATGTAACACCCGGTCTTCCAGGGCATTAAAAAATATGCTAGAATTTTTTTTTTTTACATCAAACATAAATCAACAATAAATCCTCAACATAACCTTTATATATAACACTCCCAAACATAGCAAAGGAATGATACATTTTTAACATAAGTGGAAGCAAGATCAGAACCTGCATGAAACCTCAAAAACATAACAAGGGTTTATAAACATCGTTTACCCAACACATCCTTACAAGTATTTATTTAAAATCTAAATAATATAGTCAAATGAAATATATGGTCCTAGTCCCACATGGGACCCACAAAATTTCCATCGCGATCAGGCCTCGATCACCTTCTTGCCTTTCCGGCCGCTTGTCTCGCATAGAATGTGAAATATTCCAGGGACATAGTCCAATATTAGAAGATGAAATCTTCTAAGTAAGGGTTAGATAAGCATGAATGAATGAATGATGCATGGACATTTATAAACAGATACCCTAGTGTAACTTTCCTGCCCCACCAGCCTAGCACGGAATCCTAGGCAAAATCTCGAACCTTCGCAGGATAAGCCTAACATTGTTCCATCAATTGCCCTTGGGGAATTACGACTACACTCTTAGGGCGACATCCCAATCCCATGCGCGAGTTTCAATATGACAATAATATCGTACCATGTGAATATCACAATTTTCCATGCAATAGAGTATGAACAAATATGACGAAGATGATCATAACATACATAATATCATGCCTATAAAGGTATTCATGTCGTATACAGGTTATATGGACAAAACCACTCACCTTTCTCAAAAATTGGGATACCTCGAAAAGCATGTAACTTGCCTCGTTTTTCATGTCAGCTTTGAAATTCGCACCAATTGTTTCACCTCAAATCCCAAGACCCTAGGCAAGATATTTATTTAAATCATCAATAAAAACTATTTTTCCTCATTTTTCTTGCCATTCTCTATTTTTCTCTAATTAATTTCACTAACAATCCAAAATAAATATCTACATCACTTTTTTTTCAAATCTTTTTTCACAGAAATTTTCCAAGAATATTAAAAAAAAAATTCAAAAATTAATAAGGCCGCACGCGCCAGCGCATGATAGGGCGAGTGAGATTGGCGCGTGAGCTTCACTTGCCGGTCATCTTCCCCGGCGAGTCGGCGACGACACACCAAAAAATTGAGATTTTTGCATCTCGACAAAGCCCAGACCAAGTCGATCACAATGGTACCTGAGATGGTTCAAAAGGAGGTCGGGAAGCCGGTCAACTTGAAGTTTGAAGACTCGGCCAGGCGATCCGCCTAGGTTTCCGGCGAAGCCTCGGATCTCCTTTGTTTTTGCTTCGTTGCTCGCCAAATTCTCCAGAAATGCTCTCCAACATATGGGCAACAAAATTCCTCTATCCTTGTCTCTCAATTTGTTCGAAAATGACCTCGATTTTGAGATTCAATTCTCTGAAATTTTCGGCCAACACATGCTCTATTTATAGGCAAAGTTGAAGCTCGAAATGGTCTTGGCCGCCTCACCCATTGCCTTAAACGTCCTCACCTCCCTTAGATCGACCTAAAAGCATCCACATGCGCCTGAAAAAGCAAGTTGCAGGCGTTGCTAAATCGGCCAGCTTTCTTGGCCAAATTTCTCAAAAATTCGGCCACCCCGATGGCCATTGTCGGCTCATCATCACTCCTTGGCCCTCTCTGACCACCTCCCATGTGAACCCAGTGGCTTTCGGCAACCCCTCATGGCCTGGTCGTATTCCATGGCCAAGATCTTCAATTTTTTTGCACTTTTGCCCCACTATTTTTTTTTTCTTTTCTGATTTGGTCCTCTTTCACAAAAGCCCCCTAACTTTTGAATATTTTCATTAAGTCCCTCAAGTTCTAATCTTTCCATATCTCCCTTGAAACTTTCAAAAAAATGTCATTTTGACCCCCTTCGACAATTTTGGAAAATTACACTTAGGCCCGCTTCTTCGTTTTGGCTGTAAATCTACTCGTTTCTTCCTGATGTTACAGAAGGGTTGTTCTACTCGACGAATCGAAGCTTCCTGAGGCTTTCGTCATCATTTTGGGAGTCTCCTATGAGAATTCGATTTTTCAGCCCGATCCATAGCTGTACCGAAAACGATTTCTGATTCGATTTCTTTCGGTCTTTAAAAATCATGCCTTGATATGCTCGTTAAAGGCGTTCCTATTTCCTTAGGAATTTAAGCTTCAGGGTACTCCCTTCGGCTGATTTGGTAAATTTTTCGAGCTGTTCAGATACCTATTTTTCCTTTAAAATAATAACCCAAAGTTCTTGGGTATTACAGATAAAATCTGAACAAAATCTTCTCTCTCATAATGTAACAATTGATTTTAATATGTTTGGTCCTCATGAAAAACTAGATTAGGGGGGCGATATACAACGTTGCTTGATTATCACAAATTAACTTCATTTGCACCAGCTCTCCAAACTGTATTTCTTGAAGTAATTGCCTTAACCATATAAGTTCACATGTTGCCAGAGCCATAGCACAATATGTAGCTTCTGCACTTGACCTGAAAACAACATTTTGCTTCTTACTATTCTAGGATACCAAATTGCCACCAATAAGAATACAGTACCCTGAAGTAGAGTGTCTATCTGAAGGAGACCCTGCCTAGTTTGCATCAAAATAACCAATCTCTGAGTATGCCCCTTGGCTTTATACAACAATCCTTGGCTTGGTGCTCCTTTGATATATGTAAGGATGCGAATCACAGCATCCTAATGACTGTCACAAAGAGATTGTAGGAACTGGCTAACTACACTTACAACAAAAGAAATGTTTGGCTGAGTGGCGGTGATAAAGTTTAGCTTTCCAACAAATCTTCAATATCTTCCAAGATCTACTAAAGACTCCCCCTATCTTGGTAAGAGTTTAACATTTAGGTCCATGGGCGTATCAACCATAGTTATTAAAGGCTCGCCTAGGCGCGCGCCTAGGCGCAAGGCGCCTTAAGGCGCCAGTTTGGCGCCTCGCCTGGGCTGAGGCGAGGCGGTTTCTGCAAGGCGCGCGCCTTGCAAGGTGAGGCGCTGAGGCGCGCCTAGGCGCGCCTCATGAAAATCGAGCCTGCATCATTTCTTTCTCTCCTCTCCAGCATCCCCTCTTCTTAGTTTCAGCATGTATACATCACTACTTATTTACATTTCTTTAGTTTAAGTAAATGTCCACATTTTCTTTTATTTATATTTTACCTTCCATTTACTTTAATAAATAAATGTAAATAAGAAAGTACCCCCCATTTGGATTCAATAAAAATATCTAAAAAATCAAAATCCATAACAATAAGAAAATAGAATTTTGATTTTAGTACAAATTCAGGATTTAGCAATTTTACCACCCCCAAAATACATACCTACTATTTCTTGAAAAATTCATTAAAAATCATTTTAACAACAATGAATATTAACTATCAAAATACCGGGAGTTAGTTTTTCAAAATGAAAACATTTTCTTATATGTCTCCTTATAATGCCCTAATCTTTCAGACTTAGAAAAAATGCGCTAATTTTCCAGACCTAGAAAAATAGCATTTTTCAAAATGAAAGCATTTTCTTGATTGTGGACTTGTAGTGTTTATTGATTGTGGAGAATACTAAAGCTATTCCAAAATGTCCTCCATCAATAAAACAAGAGATTGGAGAGTACATGCAAAAGAAGAAAAATAACAGGGAATCAGGGATGAGCAAAATATGGCACCGTAAGATGATGATTTTCATTTTGGTGAAGGGTATGATGATGATGATGATTAAAACTTCTTTATTGATTGTGGACTTGTAGTGTTTATATGTTTGTTTAGAACTTTGCACGATGGTTGGTACTTGTTTGAGTTTGAGACTTTAAGTTTGAACTTTGATGATGTTTCTAGTTTAGAAATTGTATGATGAATGAATTAACTTTGATGTTGTTAGTTTAGAATTTGAAGATAATGAAACATTAATGATATGCATGTGTTATTATTGATAATTTGATAGTTTTTTATGATTTTACAAGATTTTTAGTTTTTTTTCTAAAAGGTGCACCTCGCTTCGCAAAGGCGCGCCTCGCCTCGTCGGCCTCGCGCCTCAGGCTCCAGGACCCTTTGCGCCTCGCTGCGCCTCGCGCCTTTCAGAACTATGGTATCAACAAGTCTGCAATCTAACATGCCAATTTCTTCAAGAATATCTAAAGCATATTTTCTCTGCGAGATGACAACAACATTATTAGATTGAGCTACCTCAATACCAAGAAAATACTTAAGTCTGCCCAAATCTTTAGTTTGGAAATGATTAAAGAGATGCTGCTTTAATTGTAGAATACTATCCTGATCACTTCTGGTGATAATGATATCGTCTACATACACATCAAGATGGTTTGCGTCACTGTGAATCATGCCGAACTCCCAAACAACGACACTAAATCGTCCAAACCAAGCTCATGGAGATTGTTTCAATCCATAAAAGGAGTGGCGGAGCTAACATACCAAACCAGACTCCCCTTGAGCAACAAAGTCTGGCGGTTGCTCCGATACCATGAAAAGCCCTATGGGCAAATGATTTGTATTGTTTCATATTAATACCGTTGAGTCAATTATATATAGGAAGTAATCGTGTAGTACAAGTGTACTAATGTAGTGCAATAGCTAGAGTACAATATATATGCACTATTCTAACAATCATAATCTTCATTGTCAAATTCTAGAACAAATTGATTTGAGGTACTTGTGCTTTCCATATTGTCTTCTTAGATTTTTCAAAGCCTAAGCTCTGATACCAACTGTTAGTGGTATTTGAGAAGATTGAAGAGAGGAACAATTTTCTGGAATGATTCATATTGATTTTCCCAATCTCATTATCTCAATAGTACATGGACTTTATGTAGTGGTAGACCATGCATGACAATTAATTAGATACATGTAGCAATTAATTAAAATGTATCTAAACTCCTTGGAAATGTAAACATTGGAGATCTAAGAAACTCTTTGATCATCTCAACACATTAACTCCAACAGGTTTTGCTTCTAATATTCAATATATTTGCTGTTTTATTGCTCCTTTTAGGCGCTTCAAGATGCTTCTTATTAAGCTTCACATTCTCTCATTCTCCTCATTGTTTTCTTATTCCCCCAATATCTTCATACTCTTGCCACTCTTCCTCCTTACCATCATCATACTTGGGCTCCTGCTTTTCCTCCAAGTGCGACTTGAGAACTTTGTTCGAAAAGGGTCAGATTCTTGAACCATTGTTATCCATGACAGAAGAGGAGCTTTCCTTTTCTTCATCTTGCTAGGTACTGTGGAGAGTTGTTTAATCGATCTAGGTAATCCACTTATATCCTTTTATTATTAATTTCCATTAACATTCAATGACATTAGGTATCATATTTGTTGGCTTTTGTAGAATGTGAACCTTTTCAAAATTCAAAAGTTTGTGCCAAAAATCTTAGAGGCTTGAAGCATTATCATCTCATGCCATTTACTTTAAACTGATGATGCATTTTTTTTTTTTTTTATTAAAATGTCATCTTACTATTTCCATAGTTATGCATATGGGTGCTGACTTTGATGTGTGTTCTTATGGTGAAGCATTTTGCTTGACTACGACAGACTTCCTCTATATTTGGAAATGTGATTCTTGATGACATGGAATTCCAGATTTTGTTTTTAAATTTCAAATTACGTGATGACATGGATTCCCAATAGTCATCATTCTAGATTGGCTTCTCCTTTAGAATGACATGGAATTGCAGGTTTTGGGTTTAATTTTTGTGTTTTTTTTTTCTTTGGTGACATGAGAGGTACTTTGTTGGTTGAGGTAATCCTTTTAAAAACTTGTAATTTCCTTTGTTTGTTAGGGATTTGAAATGTTATTTCTTTTTGTTTCAATATTTATGTACATTCATTTTCTTTGTCTTGCTAGGTGGAGAGTTGCATTGCCATTCACGCTGACTTATTATTTTATTGGTAATTCCCATAAATGTTCAATGGTTTTAAGTTTCTCTTGGGTGTTGTAACATTGGAAATTGTACAAGTTCAGAACTTTGTGGGAAAAGCCTCAGATGCTTAAAACTTTTTACTTTATCAGGCTTAAGGATTCTTTAATTTCTGATTGCTATTGAAATGTTGTCCTATTATTTGCTCAATATTATCCTCATGCGTGCTGACATGCAATGTTCTTATGGTGAAGAATTTTTATTGATTATTAGGGCCAACTTTCCTTACAATTTGAATTGTGATGCTTTATGCATGATATGGAACTCCAGGCTTTGTTTCTATTTGCTTCCTTATATAAGTTTTTTATTTTTTATTTCATCTATGTGGGTGTTATAACTTTTTTTTTTTCCCGACAGGAGAGGTGCTTTGTCGGTTGAGGTAATTTACTTCTTTTGAATTTGTAATTTTCCTTCGTTTTCTAAAGATCTAGATTGTTATTTCCTTTTGTTTCAATATCTATGTACCCTCCTTTTCTTCGGCTTGCCAGGTGGAGAGTTTGCATTAGCTATTAGGATGACTTATTCTTTTATTAGTAATTCCCCTTAACATTCAATGGATTTAGGTTTCTCTTGGCTGTTGTAACATTGGAAATTGTACACGTTTAGAGCTTTTCGAAAAACCTCATATGCTTACAGCTTTTTACTATCTTTTTTTTTTTTAACTAGCTTTTTACTATCTTAGGTTTAAGCATTTTTTGATTTTTTATTATTATTGAAATGTTGGCATATTATTTCCTCAATTATCCTTATGCATGCTGACATGATATGTTCTCATGGTGAAGTATTTTTGTTAATTACTGGGACCAACTTCCCTTACAACTTGAATTGTGATACTTTATGTGACATTGAATTCCAAGTTTTATTTCTATTTGCTTCCTTCACTATAAGATTGTTACTTTTTATTTTATTTTTTTTCCGTGTTATTTATGTTTTTTTTTTTTTTTGTGTGTGACAGAAGAAGTGCTTTGTTGGTTTAGGTAATTTCCTTTTCTGAACTTGTAATTTTAATTTGTTTTCTAGGTATCTGAACTGTAATTTCTTTTTTGTTTCAGTATGTATGTACCTTTGTTTTCTTTTATTGGTAATTCGCTTTAACATTTAATGGATTTAGGTTTCTCTTTGGTGTACGATGTAAATTGTATGACTTTCGAACTTTATAGGAAAAACCTCATATGCTTAAAACCTTTTATTCGTTTTTTGATTGTTGTTGAAATGTTTTCTTATTATTTCCTAAATTATCCTCACACATGCTAAGATGCCATGTTTTCATGATGAAGGATTTTTGTTGATTACTTGGGCCAACTTCCTTCACAATTTGAATTGTGAATATTTTTACATGACATGGAGTTCAAGATTTTGGGTTTTATTTCTGTTTTCTTTTTTTGGTGACAGGTAAGGTACTTTGTTTGTGGTAATTCTTTTCCAAACTTGTAATTTTTCTTTGTTTTTCTAAGGATCTTAATTGTCATTTCTTTTTGTTTCAATATCTATGAACCTTCCCCTTCTTCGTCTTCGTATTAGTAGTAGTAATTTTCATTAACATTCAATGGATTTATGTTTCTTGTAGGGGTTTACTTATTGAAAATTGTACAACTTTTGAGCCTTGTGCAAAAAAGATCAGATGCCTATAACTTTTTTCTATCAAAGGTTGAAGCATTCTTTAGTTATTGATTGTTATTGAAATGTTAGCTTTTTATCTCCTCAATTATCCTTATGCACGGTGACATGATATGTTCTTAAGGTGAAGTATTTTTGTTGATTACTAGGACTGACTTCCCTTACGATTTCAATTGTGATGCTTCATGCATGACATGGAATTTCAGATTTCGTTTCAATTTGCTTCCTTTACCATAAGATTGTTATTTTTATTATTTTTTGGGTGTTATTTCTGTTTTTTTATGAACTGCTTTATTGGTTGAGGTAATTTACATTTGTTTGCTAGGGATCTGACTTCTTGTTTCTTTTTGTTTTAATATTTATGTACATTCCTTTTCTTTGTCTTGCCAGGCGGACAGTTACATTACAATTTACGCTAACTTATTGTTTTATTGGTAATTCCCATTAATCAATGGATTTAGGTTTGTCTTGGGTGTTGTAACATTAGAAATTGTACAACTTCAAACTTTGTTTAAAAAACCTCCGATGCTTAAAACTTTTTACTGTATCAGGCTTAAGGATTCTTTTATTTTTGATTGTTATTGAAATGTTTTCTTTTATTTCCTCAAGTATCCTCATGTGTGCTGACATGCTATGTTCTTGTGGCGAAGTATTTTTATCAATTAGCAAGACCAACTTCCCTTACAATTTGAATTGCTATTCTTTAATCATGACATGGAATTCCAGGTTTTGTTTCTGTTTGCTTCCCTTAAGTATGTTATATTTTATTTTATCATGTTGGGTATTAAAACTGTTTTTTTCCCGACATGAGAGATGCTTTGTCGGTTGAGGTAATTTACTCTTTGCTTTGCCGTTTGAGGTTATTTCCTTTTGTTTCAATATCTAGTTACCTTCCTTTCTTTGTCTTTCTACTTGGAGAGTTTGCATTACTTCTGAAGGGGACTTATTCTTTTATAAGTAATGCTCATTAATATTCAATGGGTTTACATTGTACAACTTCTGAGCCTCATATGCTTCGAGCTTTTTACTATCATAGGTTTAAGCTTTCTTTGTTATGATCACTATTGAAATGTTATCAGATCCTTATGCATGCTGACATGATATGTTCCGATGGTGGAAGTATTTTTGTTAATTAATAGGGAGGGCTCCCTTTACAATTTTGATTGCGATGTTTTATGCCTGACATCAAAGTTCTGGTTTTGTTTCTGTTTGCTTTATTTACTATAATGTTGTTAATTTTTATTTGATTTTGTTGTGTGTTATTTGTTAATTATTTTCTTTTTGTGATAGGAGAGGTCCTTTGTTGGTTGAGGCAGTTACCTTTTTTTTTTGTAATTTTTCTTTGTTTTCTAGGTATCTGAATTGTTTTTCTTTTTGTGTCAATATGTATGTACTTTCCTTTTCTCTGTCTTGCCAGGTGGGGAGTTGCATTATTGTTCGTGGCAACTTATTCTTTTATCGGTAATTTGCATTTAACTTTGAATGGATTTAGGTCTCTCTTGAGTGTTGTGACATTGTAATTGTAATACTTCTGAACTTTATGAGAAAAACCTCAGATACTTAACACATTTATGTTTCTTGTAGGTGTTTACTCAGTACAACTTTTGAGCCTTGTGCAAAAAAGACCAGATGCCTACAACTATTTTCTATCAAAGGTTGAAGCATTCTTTAGTTATAGAAACTTGTTTGTTTTGTTACAATATTTATGTACTTTCCTTTTCTTTGTCTTGCCATGCAGACAATTACATTACAATTTACGCTAACATCAATGGATTTAGGTTTGTCTTGGGTGTGTTGTAACATTAGAAATTGTACAACTTCAAAACATTGTCTAAAAAACCTCAAATGCTTAAAACTTTTTATTGTATCAGGCTTAAGGATTCTTTTATTTTTTATTACTATTGAAATGTTTTCTTATTATTTTCTCAAGTATCCTCACGTGTGCTGACATGCATGTTCTTGTGGTGAATTATTTTTATCAATTAGTAAGACCAACTTCCCTTACAATTTGAATTGCTATTCTTTAATCATGGCATGGAATTCCAGGTTTTGTTTCTGTTCGCTTCCCTACTTAAGTTTGTTATATTTCATTTTATCCTTTTGGGTATTATAACTGTTTTTTTCCTGACATGAGAGATGCTTTGTCGGTTGAGGTAATTATTTACTCTTTGCTATGTCGATTGAGGTTATTTCCTTTTGTTTCAATAACTAGGTACCTTCCTTTCTTTGTCTTTCTCGTTGGAGCGTTTGCATTATCGATCAAGGTTGTAAGACTCCATTTCGACATAAGGTTGTCACGTCATTTAAGTGAGATTAAAATATCGAAAATTGGCTTAATAGTGGAAATAAGTCACCAAATTGATCGAAGGGAGTGCCCCGAAGCTTAGATATCAAAGGAAAATAATATGGTATTAATGAGCAATTTGAAAAGTGAGTTTTAGCATTGGAAGAAATTAGATCGGGAACAGTTTTCGGTACAGCTAAAATGCAGTTAGGAGTTAGGCTGAAAAACAAAATGTAAAAGTCAGAAATTGAGGGGCAAAAGTGTAATAAGCTAAAAGAGGGAGTTGCCATGGTCGAGCAACAGGTTGTCGGCCATCGATTGGCGTTTGCGACCAAGGGTGTCTCGAGGGAATGGTTGGGGGAAGCTCAAGGATCGAGCAAGGACCGTCGGCGAGCTCGAGGGAGGCTTTTGAACGGTAGCATTGTTTCTGAGGTGGATGTGGATTCCAGGAATAGTGTTGATCATCTTGTGGCCAGGGTTGTATTAAGATCCGGATGCTTTGGAGTGCAAGCGTAATGCCTTGACATTAGGGGTGTGCAATGGTTCGGTTAGACCAAACTAACCGACCAAACCGGACTGTTCGGTTCGGTTAATTACATAAGGATGGTTAGTTCGGTTAGCTTGAGGGAGCAAATCGGTTATCAGTTCGGTTCTCGGTTTTATGAGTCGGAATAATCGAATAAATCGAACCGACCGACTTAAAAAACGACGTCGTTTAGTTCTTCATAAAATGACTTCGTTTAGTTCTTCATAAAACCCACCGATCGGACGAGTCTTCTCTTCTTCACTCACACTTCCACACCCTATTCAACGAGCCGAGAGAGAAAGAGATCGAGAGAAACCCTAATCTTCAGATTCTTCACCGAGGGTTAGAGAAATCCGACCGTCTGTTCGTCACCGTCGCCCGTCGGTAAGCTCCTTGCCTCCTTCCTTAGTCCTTTCGTTTTACTTCTAACCAAACCCTAACCCTAAATCCTAATCAGTTAGTTACGAAAACATTGATGTTTGTAAGGGTTCTCTTGTTCTTTTTATCATTTCTTGTTGTTGCCATTCTTCTTCATTGATACTGTTGACTTGTTTGTTTAGGTGTAATTTTTTCGTTCAAATTTGTTTCGTGCTATTGCTACTAGCCTGTTGCTGCTATTGTTGTCCAGGACTCCAGGTTGGTGCATTTTTTAATTTTTTTTTAGTCTATATATTTTTTAGAGCTGTATGTGGGTTGGATTGAATGGCTCAATGCTTCGATTATTCTGTATTTCTATCATGTTTTAGGGTTTATTTCATCTTTATTTTTACTATAGTCTATGTATTACCTCTTCTATGACTTTGTCTTTTATTGAATTTTAATTACAGCCCCTTAATTTAAAAACTCTTTATGACTAGTGGTATTCTTCATGGAAGGAAATGGAGTTTATTTTGTGCCTCCAATTTGGGTTCAATTTATCAATTTAAGACTCTTTATGACTATGATTATTGGGTAGTTTGCTATTGTTTTTATCTGTTTAGCATTAAAGTTATGGATGTGTATATAAAAGTGTAAACTTACATGAGATATTTTTCACCTGAAATGTTGTCTTAGTCTTAGAGGCATGGGACCTATTGATCTGTTATGTGATTATTTGTTATTGATTATGCCTTGTGGAATTTGCTATTAATTCCTTTATTATGCTTATTATGCATTCCTTGTTTTTAGATTTTGGTTTGGTCCTTTTCCTTTCTATTATGTTGTTATAACTTATATGGTCATAATATCTTTAGCGTCATGGTGTGTGTTTCGCTATCTTTTTTGTTCTGGTTCTATATGAAGTGGTCATTTTCTCATGTTCTAATGCTAGTACTAGGAGTGTAGGACAATGATAGAATTTTGATTACAACCCAAGGGCTGTTTTTTTTTTAATAATAAGAGTGTAATTTAATCAGAAGAAGACATTTAAACTCACTCTTTAAATACACTACATATTAATTATAATTGTATTAATTTTAGATGGCAAGAGAAGAAGACATGAGTTACACCACAAACATCCCTAGTATGGATGATAATTCAAGGCCTACACCAATGCCAATGGCACCAAGCCAAGGTAGCCAATGTAAGCACCCCCGCCCGGATATCCTAGCCGCCCGGACTATCCGAACGGGAGCACTTACGGAAGGGAAAAATAATGAAACACGAGACAAAGACTACCTTGGCATGCATACTTAAAAATGAGAGCAACGGAAGCGAAGTTAAACACATGCATGCACTACGGGTAACCCCGCTAACACAGCGGTCACAAGATAAGTAAAAGAATACAAACTCCTGTGCCGACACACACGAGAAATGACCTGGCACAGTACAAACAATAAGAGAATAGACCCTACACAACCATCAGAGTTGACAGAGATTGATGGGATTGCCTGTACACCATACCGACTTGGCCGCTAGACGCTGACTCCCTTGCTTGGACCCACGCTGGCACTACCTGGAATGATGGAAGGCAAAGTGAGTCTAGAGACTCAACAAGCATAAAGAAAAGAAAGGCTGTAGGCTGAGCATAACCAAAAAACTCTCCCCAAAATAAACCCCCAGGTACACACAAGTCATGAGACGCTACAATACAATAGTAGAGCATAATAAAAGCACATACCGGTCCTTGGGGCCCACACAAGACACATGGCACCCAAGTCTCATACCAACTTGTCGCTGCCCTGAAAGGCAACAAATATCTCCACAAACCTGCGCGCGCAATCCCGGGTTGGTATTCCCGTCACCCGTATCCGTCGGTACTCCAGACAACAGAGCCATAGGCTCCCTCGGAACGGTACTCCCGTCCGAGAACTAATAACTACCAGTAGCTATGCAATGCACATAAAAATGCAATGACGTGGTGAGCATCAACGTGATACAATGCGCCCATACATCCAGGCATCAGGTCATGCTCCGCCCACATAGTAAACCACACGCCATGCATATGCTCGCGCTGGATGCAACCTAACCAAACTAGAATGTCCGTGTCCAAGCATACTCAATAAATGGATATCCTAATATGCATCCCGTACCCATGTGCATATTAAATCATGAACAGTAATACAATGTATCTAATCATGCAGTAAATCACATATCGGCAGAGCTAGTCAGCAATGCCCGGCACCGGTTAACGGCCAGTGACTAGGGGTATCCACCCGACGGTCCACTTCAGGACCGTACCATAGTCTACCCCAACGTCACCAACAACCAACCTCTGCCCCACTGCTCGATAGCTCTAACCGAACCATAAATAAATCTGAGAAAAACTGTAAGTAAACCCAATAAAATCGTAAATAAACCCTCACGTCTAGGAACCTAGTCCCCAAACTGGTTCAGCATCATTCCCGAAAGGAGTGGGGGCGGTACAAACCCCCATAGGCACTCAACAAATAAACTCTAGAAGTTTCGGATTTAATTTAAATTAAAACAAATGAATAATAATTTAACAAATAAAGTTAGGTGTCGAATTAGAGTAAGGGAGAAGATAAAATACAGGAAATCAAGGGGTCTTTCACGGGAATTGAAGAACACGAGGAGAGGGTGAGGAGCTTGCCTGAAATCAGCTGATTCTGACCTCACTCAAGCTCTCGATGCGAATTAAATCATTTCCTAGCAAATAACACAATCGGGACCCAAATTAATTAATTTTAATCGCGAAAAAATTATAATTTAAACATGACATGCTTCGACTAATTTTTACCCACGTACCTGATCACTTTCCATGCCGAAAAATTCCAAAATCATTTTATTTCACTTATTTTCTTTTCTTTCCTTTTCTTTTCTTATTTTTTTCTCCTCTTCTTCTTCTTCTTCTTCTTCTTCTTCCTCTCCCTGCGTCTTCCTCCTCCTGCAACTCCATTCTTCTTCTCCTTTCCTTTCCTTCTTCTTCCTCTCTTCTTTCTTCTTCTTCTTCTTCTTCTTTCTTTCTTTCTTCCCCACGCCGCCTCCCCTGCTTCAGCCGCGGCCATGGCCGCCGCATCCGCGCACGCACGCGGCTGTCGCTGCCGTTGCAACCGGCTGCCCTCGCCTGCCGCCACCGCGCCGCCCCGACCGTCGCGAGCGTACTGCTCCGCCTTCGCCGCTGCTGCAAGTTGCTTGGCTGCCATGGCCGAGCTCTCGGCCAGCTCCCATGGCAGCCACCTCCTTCTCTCCCTCGTTCTCTCTCTCTCTCTCTCTCTCTCGCATCAGTTCTTTCCTTTGCAATCTCACGCGAGCTCTCTCTCTGCTCGCTCCCTCTGTCTCTCACTCTCTGAGTTTAGATTTTTTGGAGAAGGTCACTGTGGCAATCTTGGCCTCCAAGCCATTCACGCGCACCACAGCCACAAATTAAACTTATCAATTAATTAATTTAAGTTAATTTCTTAACTCATTATTATTATTTTGAGTATATTATCAATATGTATTAATTAATTAATTCAAATTAAGTTAACATAATTTACACATTTATTATTATTAGCAGTATTATTTTTACCACTCTTTGATTACCTTAAATCCTCAAATGCCGAAATTTAATAATTAATCAAAATTTAATAATTAATATCATTACCGAAATTTCGGGGTATTACAGCCAATCTCAACATCGTACATGTGCAACATCACTAGGAAAGTCAAAGAGAAAAACAATTAGAGCTAGGTCAGATGTGTGGGATCATTTTACCAAGTTTACAAATTTAGAGGGTTATATTAAAGGGAGATGCAACTATTGTTCTAGGGAGTTCCATTGTGATCCTAAAAAAAATGGGACTACGGCTTTAAGGAATCATATGGGAACATGTAAAAAACACCCTCATGCTTTGGAAACCCACCAAATGCAATTAAACTTGCAACAATCTTCAACATTGGCTGAGAAAGAAAGGGAGAGTATGGGATTGGTGAATTGGAAATTTGATCAAGTGCTTGCTAGAAAGGCTTTAGCTCGTATGGTGATGGTAGATGAGATGCCTTTCAAATTTGTTGAGCGTGAGGGGTTTAGGCACTTCATTAATGTTATTTGTCCAAAATTCTGGATTCCTTCACGTTGGACAATTTCTCGTGATTATTTTGAATTATTTAATGAAGAGAGGTTGAAATTGATGAATGAGTTAAAAAATTCGTGTCAAAGAGTTTGCTTAACCACGGATACATGGACCTCCATTCAAAGGATTAATTATATGTGCTTGACGACGCACTATATTGACAATAATTGGACATTAAAGAAAAAAATCATAAATTTTTGTCCAATATCTAGTCACAAGGGTGATGCCATTGCTCTAGCAATTGAGAAGTGTCTAATGGGATGGAAACTCGATAGAGTTTATACTTTGACAGTAGATAATACCAGTTCAAATGATGTTGCCGTGAGTAACTTCAAGAAAAAAATGGTGAAATGGGATGCTAGCATTATGAGTGGCCATTATTTGCATATTAGGTGTGTGGCTCATATAATAAATCTGGTTGTGCAACATGGATTGAAAGAGCTAGATGAATCAATAACAAGGGTTAAGGATGCAGTCAGATATATTAGACAATCCCCAGCAAGACTAAGAAAATTCAAAGAATGTGTAGAAGTGGACAAAATTGAATGTAAGGGCTTATTGTCGTTGGATGTTGCAACTAGATGGAACTCCACATACTTGATGTTAGAGACCGCTCAAAAGTTTGAGAGGGCTTTTGAGAGATTTGATAAGGAAGAATCTTGTTTTATGCTTGACCTTGGTACAAGTAATTGGAATAATGAGTTGCAACAGGTTATTACTATTGATGGAAGACCCAAACCAGAGGATTGGACAAGAGTTAGAATGTTTGTTAGATTGTTGCAACAATTTTATAAGCTTACTTTGCTTCAGGGTCTTCATATGTCACCTCCAACACATTTTTCCATGAGATTAGTACTGTTCATTGTTTCTTACATGAGTGGCAAGAGGGTGACGATTTTGATATGGCTAGAAAAATGAAACAAAAGTTTGATAAATATTGGGGGGATCCGGAAAAAATAAATCACCTACTTTATATTGCTATGGTGCTTGATCCTAGGCACAAGCTAGAGTTCATGGAGTATGCACTTAAGGAGATGTATCCGGGTGAGAAAGGGGATATTGCAGTATTGTCCTTAAAAAATGCCATATATGCTTTGTATGAAGAATATAAGAAAAAATTGGCAACTCCAGGTGAAGCAGGAGAATCGTCTCAAGTGTCTACTCCACCTGTTGTGGAGAATGTGGAGAAGGGAAAATTTGGTAGATCAAACTTGCTTAGTTCTCGCTTTAAAAAGTATAAGTCTACAAGTGATAGTGGGTCTACAATTGTGCCTTCAGAATGAGATAAGTATTTAAGTGAAGTGTGTGAGGAGGAAACTGATGACTTTGACATTTTGAATTGGTGGAAAGCTAATAGTCATCGGTTTCCTATTCTATCTTCTATGGCTCGGGATGTGTTGGCAATTCTAGTATCTACTGTTGCATTCAAGTCTGCTTTCAGCACATGGGGTCGAGTATTTGATCCATTTAGGAGTTCTCTTTCTCCTAAAGTGGTTGAAAGTCTAGTTTGTACGCAATATTGACTTCGGTCATCTACCATCCCAATAAGTGTTGAAGAAGATTTGGATCTTGTTGAACAACTTGAAGAAGATAAACTCATTGTTACTATTTTTTTTTTTAATTTTAGTTTAATACTTGTTACTTTTAAATTATTTAATTAATTTTTTGTATTGTTTTTAGAATTGGCAAAGGTTACCGACAGCCCCGCACCTATGGAAATTTAGATTTTGAAGACTCATGCATTTGTAAGTAAATTTGTATTTGTTTTTCTAGTATCTAGTAACTAGTTCTTGTATTGTCTTTTATTATGATATTAGTTAGAGACATATACATTTTTGTTGAACCTGTGTGCAGTTAGTTATGTCAGACACAATGCTCATTTTATATGATTATGAATTATCAAGTATCCAACGTGGACACTTTACACCATTAGAGGACTTAACATTATATCATGTTTGACATATGATCTAATGAATTATGTGGCCTTCAATGACCATCATCAATTCTTTACTTTTTCTCACTTCTTTTGGTTTCAAAGAGTTCCTTTTTATAGTTTTATGTTTTTTTAATCGTTGTTAGTTCCTGTGATGGTCTCATTTGTACTCTTGTTTTCCCCTAATTTGTTTCTTTTGAAAACATTGGAAAATCTCGAGTGAGTCTGTGCTATTGGTGAGCACGCACCTGGGACACATTCCATGTTATGGATCTTAAACAGTGGTTTACTTCAAAAGCCTCAAATCGTTTGTGGTTTACTTCATTTTTTAATCGTTTGAAACATGGTAATGTTTTATTATATTCATCTCCAATGTATTTTCATCCATTAAAGTTTCTGCAACTTAAGCTGGTGATTAACAGTTAATTTTATAAAAAAAAATATTTTTTTTATCTGTTTTGATATTTGATCAATCGAAACATACCATATTACCATGTCCAACATTTACCTTGTCTCTTAAAAATCTTAATTAAGTGAATATATAACAAAGCTATGCTTTTTGCTAATGATCATGACACATAATTTTTATATATGTATATATGTGCAGGGGATGGTGGGGCTAATGGTGGAGTCAGCACAACCATTGGTGAGGAAGCCCGGGGATGTAAAAGGAGCTAAGCTAATGAAGAAGGAGGACCATATGGATCTGATCTAGCAAATAACAAGAGCTAATGAAGAGGTAATTTTGCAGAAATGTATGGGGTGTTATTTTGTTTGTAGACATGTTTTTCTTATAAGTTATAACCAGCATTATGGTATATTACTGTTTAGGACCATGTTATGCTTGGTTTGTTTTGTTGATTGAATCTGTCAACTATGAAACAATTTGACATGCTTATACAATTTGAGTTCTCAATTTATTTCAAAAGCTGATGATTCGGAATTTCTGTTTTGCTTGGTCTCAATTTCTATTTAATGATGGTTTATGGCATGCTTGCTGAATACAGCCTATTTTGTTTGAGTTCTCTTGCTGAAAAGTATGACTGTATGAGTTGTATCTTCCTTCCAGCTATTTGTTGTAACCTAGCTAGCTAGCCTTCTTATTTGAGATTTGGGGTTGTTAAAAGCCATTATTTTGTAAGTTTAAAGGGTGAATTGATTTATGACACAAGATTGGCTTTGGCTATATGTCTACTTAAAATTCCTTAATTTGCTCACTGCCGTGACATTTGCTTGTATTAGAAATTTTACCTCACTGCTGTGACATTTGCTTGTGTTAGAAATTAATGTACATCTTCAATGATTTATCCATGTGTTGCATATAGGTCTTTTAGGAAAGAAATGTAGCTGAAAGGTAATATGATTCTCAACCAATAATAATAGGTCTTTTAGGAAAGAAAAACATTGACAAGGCCTCACGTTAAAAGGCCTTACAGAAAGTTAGGCCAATAGCTGACCTTACATTGTGGGATAAAGCCATGATATGTTGTTTTTATCTTACCCTAGTGGTGTACTGTAGATAATGTTTCGTCCAACTATTTGCCCAATGGAGTAATATTTGTTTAAGTCACCATGTGGTCCAACTGTTGGTTAAAATATCTGCATGGATGAGAAATTTTATTTATCTCAAATCCTTTTATAGCAGTGGACAGGATATAGATCCTTGATCCTTATATGGATATTGAAATATTATTATGTTGTGTTGGCATTGCATTAATGTCTATACATTGTAATACGGTATCTAGGGCTGTGCAATATCTGCTTCCTATCTAACTGGGCTAACCATAAGGTTCAGTTAGATCAAACTAACCGAACCAAATTGGTTAGACCGAACAAACCGACCTAATCTGTCGATTCAATTTGGGTATATTATGATCGATTATCGGTTTGGTTAGTATTCTAGGGAAAATTTCGGTTATGCCTTCGGTTCAATTAGAGCAATTTAGTGTTCGGTTATTTTGGTTTCGGTTAGTTCGGTTTTATTGGGGTTGTCGGTCAGTTCGGTTTGGTTATTGGGAACGGTTCGGTTCGGTTAGTCGTTTTTGGGCGGTTTGGTTCGGTTATAACCGATTGCTCACCCCTACTTGACATGATATGGGGGTGATACCCGAGGTCATGTGCTAAGGTTGTCCCTCATAAGCAGTGCGTTGTGCCAATGTATCGATGTGGATGTGTTGCCTTTAGAGAGATTGTATTTTCCCCGGTTAGGGTTAAGTGTTATGTGGGATTCTCTTGGGTTGAGGAATGTCAGGATATGTCGATGTTATTCATGTTTGCATATATTCATGAAAATGTTTTTGAACTCTCACTTAGATGATTCAGTATCTAATTTGGACTATGTCCCTAGAATATTTAAACGTTCCAGGTGAAGGCAATGGCGTTAAAGGAAAGGGGGTTATCGAGATGTAGCCGTTGATTTCGTTGGTAATCGTTAGCACATATTTTGTTTATGCTCGAGGTGTCAGTAGTTATTGTTGAGAGATGAGACTCGATGTATTTTATTTTAAAATGTCTTGTCAAACAATTTCTACGTTATGAATAAAGTGAATTCGGTTATGTATATTCGAGATTTCGATTCTGCTTCCGCTGATGTGATGATGTTGCTAGTCTTAGCTTATTCTTAAGTTAATATGCTGAGATAGTGGATCGGGATTGTCGGGATTTTTGACTTTGTTGAATGATGTTGAGTATATGTTGAGAAAAAAAATGTATTCCTGAAATTTCGAGATTAATGCTGCTTCGGGAAAGTGGGGCGTTACAGTTGGTATCAGAGCGAATCGTTTATTGAAAGTCTTAAGTGGCTCTGATGGCGTCGATATTAGAGCTTATCCCTGTTTGGAGATTTGGGGATAGCAATTTGGAGATTTAGGTAGCTCTGTTACAGTTTGTGAAATCAGAGTAAATTGAATAGAAATCCCCACTTGAGGATTTGGGGATTTTTGGATGAAGTTTTATGGATTATTAATAACATAGAGATTAGTGATTTAGGACAAATGTTGGAGATTTAAGTAGCTCTGTTATAGTTGATACTAGAGCGAATGTTTATTTAGAGACTTAGAAAAAGCCTGACTTGGAGACTCAGGGGTATTATTGGGAATTGAGAATGATCGAGGTATTGATGGTTAACTCGATGTGAAGTAATCTAGGTGTCAAGTTAGGTTTGTGAATAGGTGATACGAATCATTGAAGTTCGAGTGTTAGAATGATTTGGTATTGATTGAGGATTCTAGGGAATGAGAAACCTAGGATGGTTCGATAAGTGTTTTGGTAAGAGAATTGATTCTGATGATAGTGATATTGAAATTGAGGTTACCTCTGGGAGAGTGTTGTTTTTCCTTTTTAGATGGTGAAGTTAGGATGGCTCGGTTAGTGTTGATGAGAATAGAATTTGGAAATTTTGATATTTAGTTTTGATGACGGATAGTGAGATAAGGATCTAGAAATTGGAGAAATAAGAAATTGAGGTAAAGTTACCTCGAGGAAAATGACCTTTGGAGACAAGTCGAGTATGTTGGGTTTAGTATCGACTTAAAGGATGATATGGTTGAGGTATGGTTTTAAACCTCGTAAAGGTTTTGAGTTAGAAATTTTGATGGTTCATGATTTGGGATATATGGGTAGGTTACCCTAAGACGGTGGTGTAGAAGCCGAAAACCGTTAGCGAGATTAAGGTTACCTCTAAAGTAAGTTTGGCAAATGATTAAGAAAGTGTTCTTTTGCAGATAGTGAATACTCGGGAAACATATTGCAACAAGCTTTGTATCAAGATGGGTCGTATGACTATGTTGGGAGACTAGCTGAATTTGGAGTTGCTTTCGTAAATGGTTAGTTAGAATCTTGTATTAACGACTATTTTGCAGGACAGATACACTTGGAAATCTAGAGGATTCTAGGGATTTTGGAATTTGGAATCAATGATTGCAGATTTGAGGTAAGTCTAGCTTATGGAATTTTTATATCAATCTAGAGGATATTCGGATAGTGATAACTTAGGATTAATGGTCAGTAGTGGCAAAAGAAATCGAATGTTATGAGAGAGGGATGTAAAGATTTCAGTTAAATTTCGGTTGATATTTAAGATTGGATTATGAAATGAAAATTGGGAGACAAATGGGATTAGTCAAGCATTTTTAAGGATATCTTGATGAAATAATTAGGGAATGATTGTGGTCAGTTGGCAGAAAATTTGAGGAGATATAAATAATATTGAGATAGTTGTGACCGTTGGTAAAAGAGCTTCAGCGAGAAATTTTGCCAAAGGTATGCTGATTTTATTCAAGTAAAGTTTGTGATGCATTTATGATCATGGCATATGCATTAGCTCGGAAGTAAACTTGGAAATTAGGTTTGAGGTTTAGAGCATCGGAAGTCGAAACATGAGAATGTATGGATCTTTTTAGGAAAACGAAAAAAATTCTGAAGTAGGATCAAGCATGGTTTGAAAATGATTTAAATTGTTGGAGGATTTGTGTGACCACCTAGGAAGAGTTACATCGGGAAATTCTGTGAATCAGGACAAATCTCGTAAGGTTGGATCGTAAGATAAATGCGAATTAAGAGATTGCAAAAGATTAGAGATAATGTGTAATTGAGGTATGTAGGTCATTTCAAATTGAGTTATTGTCAATATTGGTGATTTGATTTGTCAAGAGCAAAATTTCGAGGACGAAATTTCTTTAAGGGGGGGAGAATGTAAGACTTTGTTTCGGCATAAGGTTGCCACGTCATTTAAGTGAGATTAAAATACCGAAAATTGGCTTAATAGTGGAAATAAGTCGCCGAATCGATCGAAGGGAGTGCCCCGAAGCCTAGATATCAAAGGAAAATAATATGGTGTTAATGAGCAATTCGAAAAGTGATTTTTAGCATCGGAAGAAATTGGATCGGGAACAGTTTTCGGTACAGCTAAAATACGTCTAGGAGTTAGGCTGAAAAACAGAATAATAGTAGGGGGCTTCTGGGAAGTCAAAGGAACCCCGAGGAGGGTCATATTTGGAATATAGAACAACCCTTAGGTGGTTTTTGGAAGAAACAAAAGGATTTAAGGTCAAACGAAAATTCGGGCCAAAGTGTAATTAATTAAAATTTATCGAATTTGCCTGAGGGAGGTCGAAAGGACAATTTTTCAGAATCTTCAAAAGAGGAAATGAGGGTTTTGGATCATGAGGGTCCTAATGGAAATGAAAGAAAGTTAAGGGGCTTGAGAAAAGGGGCAAAATGTAAAAGTCAGAAATTGAGGGGCAAAAGTGTAATAAGCTAAAAGAGGGAGCTGCCATGGTCAACTAGCAGGTTGTCAACCATCGATTGGCGTTTTCGAGCAAGGGTATCTTGAGGGAATGGTCGGGGGAAGCTCAAGGATCGAGCAAGGATTGTCGGCGAGCTCTAGGGAGGTTGGAAAATCGAGAAATCCGACCGGGTCTTGGTCGGCAATGGCGCGGCCCATAAATGGCATTTCAAGGCCGACTGTCGACGATTTTTGGTCATCCGAGAGCAGGGCGAGGCGCTTAAGACCTTGGGTCGGACATCCATGGGCATTTCGAGGCTCGATTCTAGCTATGAATAGCAGAAGGAGGCCGGGGGTTTTTGGCGAATTGAAGCTCGAAATCGAGCGTGATAGAGGGAAAATCGAGGCTATTAGATAGAGGGCTTTTGATCTAGTGTTAGCGATGAGCATTTCTGGAAAAAATTAGGCATTTTCGTGTGTGTTTGGTGGCGTTTTGAGCTGTCGCCGGAAAATTGAGGCGGGCGGTTGGCCGAGACTTTAAGCCCCCAGTTGAGGCACCTTCGGTGCTTGTTTCGGGCAGCAAGAAGGGCCAAAGTGATCTACTTGGAGTTGGCTTCCAGTTGGTGTGGTCGAAGGCGGATTCTAGTGCCGGCCGGTGAAGTGCTCGCCGAAGAAGATGATGCGCGTGCGTCACATGCGCGGCTGTCACGCGCAGTTCAGGGGCCAGGTGCCTGGGGGCGCGTGCCAGTGAGGTAAGTTTTGAATTTTTTTTTAAAATTCCTAGAAAAATGTGTTAGGAATTATCATGTGAAAATATTTGGTGGAAAATGTTTGGAGATATTTATTTTGGAATATTAGTAAAGAAAAATGAGGAATATGAGAGGAAATTAAGGAAAATGGATTTTTAATGGATGATATGATGAATAGGATGCTTTGCGGCTTAAGGTGAAGCGACTTGTGCGAAGTTTGAGGTTGGCACAAAAATCGAGGTTGTGCACGCTAATCGAGGCACTCCGAAATTTGTCGAAGGTGAGAGTTCCCGACCGAAAACTTGATTTCTTGTGAATGGTTTATTGTGAGTGGTTCTAACTTGAAAAATGGTTTTGTTGCATGCGAATGGTTTATTATGAGTGTTTTAAACCTAAAAACCTTGTTTATGAGGGTTTTACCCTAAACTTGATGTGATTACAAGTAAGAGATGTTTTGATGCATGTGAACGGTTTTAACTTGTGATGGTTGATTTCATATGGGTTCGTCCCTAAACGTTTTCTGCATGTGCATTGAATTTTGTGCGATAAATTATATACATGAAATGATGTTTAAATGATGCATGGTTGATGATTTTGGCATTGGCATATGTGTCGGGCGTGGGTAGAGTCTCTGGGATGCTTTTGAGTGGGAACGTAATCTTAGACGTAATTGTGGTGAGTCGGGTTCCTACGTTGATGTTAACCCTCCCGGGTAGGGAATGGTAACGATTGTTCCCGAGATGTCGGAGAAATGCGTTGATGTTGCCCTTCTTAAGTTAGGATTGTGTTATGCCAGTGTGTCGCTTGTCCATGTGGGATTTGTGTTGTCAACCTGTGTGAGGTACTTGAGTGATAACACTAGGGAAGCGTGCCAACGGAAAATGCCTATTGGGACGGGGCTGAGACGGACTTCACCCTACGGGACTCAAGTGGCGGGGCTGCGAGTGAACACCACCCCAGGAGGCCTTTAAGCGGTAGCATTGTTTCTGAGGTGGACGTGGATTCCCAAGAATAGTGTTGATCATCTTGTGGCTAGGGTTGTGTTGAGATCCGGATGCTTTGGAGTGCGAGCGTAATGCCTTGACATGATATGGGGGTGATACCCGAGGTCATGTGCTGAGTTTGTCCCTCCTAAGAAGGATTGCGTTGTGCCAATGTGTCGATGTGGATGTGTTGCCTTTAGAGAGATTGTATTTTCCCCGGTTAGGGTTAAGTGTTATGTGGGATTCTCTTGGGTTGAGGAATGTCAGGATATGTCGATGTTATTCATGTTTGCATATATTCATGAAAATGTTTTTGAACTCTCACTTAGATGATTCAGTATCTAATTTGGACTATGTCCCTAGAATATTTAAACGTTCCAGGTGAAGGCAATGGCGTTAAAGGAAAGGGGGTTATCGAGATGTAGCCGTTGATTTCGTTGGTAATCGTTAGCACATATTTTGTTTATGCTCGAGGTGTCAGTAGTTATTGTTGAGAGATGAGACTCGATGTATTTTATTTTAAAATGTCTTGTCAAACAATTTCTACGTTATGAATAAAGTGAATTCGGTTATGTATATTCGAGGTTTCGATTCTGCTTCCGCTGATGTGATGATGTTGCTAGTCTTAGCTTATTCTTAAGTTAATATGCTGAGATAGTGGATCGGGATTGTCGGGATTTTTGACTTTGTTGAATGATGTTGAGTATATGTTGAGAAAAAAAATGTATTCCTGAAATTTCGAGATTAATGCTGCTTCGGGAAAGTGGGGCGTTACAAAGGTGACTTATTCTTTTATATGTAATTCCCATTAAATATTCAATTGATTTACATTTCTCTTGGGTGTTGTAGTTGTAACATTGGAAATTGTACAGCTTCTGAGCCTTATATGCTTCGAGCTTTTTACTATCATAGGTTTAAGCTTTCTTTGTTATGATCACTATTGAAATGTTATCAGATCCTTATGCATGCTGACATGATATGTTCCGATGGTGGGAGTATTTTTGTTGATTACTTTGGAGGGATTCTCTTACAATTTTAATTGCGGTGCTTTATGCCTGACATCAAAGTTCAGGTTTTGTTTCTGTTTGCTTTATTTACTATAAATTTGTTAATTTTTATTTGATTTTGTTGTGTGTTATTTGCTAATTATTTTCTTTTTGTGATAGGAGAGGTCCTTTGTTGGTTGTAATGCCCCGCTCCCACCTACGGGTGTTACTTACGAATAATCAGCTTATTATTCATACGCTAGGACAAAGATGAAGAGACTGCTACGTTTCAATGAGAAGCGATCTAGGTGAGAACTAGGTTTTGCCCTCTCTTCGCTCCACTCAACTACTCGGGAAATATCGAAACGACCCCGCGAAGATAAAACCCAAAACCTCGCAAAGTGTCATCCCTTCTCAAGCTCTTTAATGAAGAGCTAAGGATGACTTCCCAGGATTCGACAAAATAAGCTAACTCACTTGTTTCATATAAATTATGATATAAGATCTTAATTATAAGTAAATAATTTTTCTTTGCCTCAATTATTAACCCATTTATCTCATTTCCAACTCCTTTAGAAAATATTTGGATTAATACTTCTTTAGAAAAATTTAATAAAATTCTCCTTATCAAATCTCCATTGATTTTTCTTTTTAACTATTTCAAAATACCTTAAATCTCCAACCTTTAGGAAATTAATTTTTGAAATTCAAATCTCAAGCATCCTCATCCATTTTCAAAATTTAAGAAAAATACTCCATTATTTATTTATCCAAAATATAGGAATTTTCTCACAATTGTCTCAAAATTTATATTAATTTAATAATTAATTTGGAGGCTTAAATACTCATTTATTTAATTATTTAAACATGCTTTTATTTCAGAAATTTCCCAAAATAGCACATTTTATTAAATAAACAGAAAATGAGAAAAAAAAAAAAGAATCTCAACAGCAGCAGGGGCGTGCGGCAGCCCCCAGTCGCGCCCCCAGCGCGAGGGCCGCGCGCAGCGCCAGCGCGCTTGCGCCCGCTACCCGCGGCCGCGCCCCAACCTCTCCAGCCTGACTTGTGACCAAAAAATTTTAAAAAATATATATATATTTTTTTCTTTTAAAATCAAAATTTCCAGAATGCTTTTACACCTCAAATGGCTTCCAAAACATCCAAGTGTGCCACTAATCAACCACATTAAGCATTCATACACATTTAACTAAAATAAATACAACATCATCCACTAAAACCACAAAATACATATACTTCACATGCATTTCCCTTGCTCCATTACCTTCAACCTTCTAAAACTCTTTTTCTTTTAGATGGTTCTCCACCTACATAGAGGTCAAAGGACCTTATGAGCCAATGCTCAGTAAGGATGCTATGCAAATGTAAATGTAACATGAGAATATAAACATGTAATGCAAATGCAATGCATATTATGGGTAGTCCTCCATGCCCTCATAACCTATTAGGTTAAGACACCAACCAACCCTTCCCTCATCACTAGTCCTTCTTATGGCCATAGGTCCACTAGAACACAAAACATGCAATAAGACCATTACATGCAAATCATTCAAAACATGTACAAATGCAAGCAAACCCCACCACTTGGGGTTATCCCTTACCTCTTTATCCTTGAAGCTTCAAATCCTCACTTGCCATGACTCCTTCTTTGGCTTTCAACCACCTTAAGAAAATATTCTTAAAGCATTAGAGATCTTGAAGACTAAAGAATGAAAGGAGAATGAAGACTTTCTTACTCACTTAAAGAGATTTAAACTAAGGCTTACCTCTTGCTTGCCTTTCTTCTTCCTTCTCCTAGTCTTCTTCTTACTTTCTTTCTCTTCACATGTGGGAAAACCTTGAACTAAATTCTCAACTCCCTATTTATAGAGGTTTCTTACTCAATCCATGCCAAAACTCAAGATTACATCTTAGCCATTGGTTTTTCTTTAATTCAAGAGACTCAATCTCAACCCTTAAATACAAGCACAATCCTTGTGCTTCTCCTAAACTCAATCTTAGCCTTTGATTTTAAGAGAACTCATCTCTAGTCTCTAGAGAAACACAATCCAAGATATCTAGTCTCTTTAAATCTCATCCCTTGATTTTTCTTTGGAGGTTAAATGCTCACCCTCCCTTATCTTTTTTCTTGAAATTATCCTACCCATGTGGCAATCCATGCCATTGGTAGGCTTAAATCCCAACCATTGGATTTCTTCAAATTTCAAGACTCAATCACCACCATTGGATCAAGGCTATATTTTCCATAATTCTTCAATTTTCAAAATTAAGAATTAATGACTAATTTCAAGATTGACCATTTTCTACATTTTCCATTAAATTTAAATCCCATAAATTTTCAAGCATTTAATGGAGACCAATATCTTTTCTTTTTGATTTAATTTAAATTGCTCTTAAAAGACATAATTCCTTTTTATTTGACATTTAGTTTAATCCACCATTTTCCCACATAAATGCATGACTAATTTCCATTTAATATGGATTTTCTTTTAATTCTCACCATAATGACTCTCATTTAATGCTTGAGAGACTAATTTCCTTTTCTTTTTGAATTTCTTTAAATCCCACTCTTGCTTCACAAGATCATGCCAAGTGCCCCACTTACACTTAATCAAACTAATTTATTATTCCCAAATTAAATTAAATCCCATTCCATGAGATCTTGCCAAGTGTCACCAATCTAACCTACTTAGCTTCCATTTTAAATTTCTAATTATCCATGCATTTAAACAAGAATTAAATTCTCCCAAAATCAATTCTCTAATATATAATTATTTTCTCCACCAAAAATAATTTACCTTTTATGGGACGAGACTCCAAATTACCGTTTTGCCCTTCTTAAGGCATCTTATATATATGAGCCTTCTCTTTGATTCAAGGGCAATTTTGAAAATTTTTATATACCAATATTCTCTTAATTGATAATTTTATCATAACTTATCAAGGGTATTACATTGGTTGAGGCAGTTACCTTTTTTGTAATTTTTCTTTGTTTTCTATGTATCTGAATTGTATTTCTTTTTGTGTCAATATGTATTTTCCTTTTCTCTATCTTGCCAGGTGGGGAGTTGCATTATTGTTCATGGCAACTTATTCTTTTGTCAGTAATTCACATTTAACTTTGAATGGATTTAGGTCTCTCTTGAGTGTTGTGACATTGTAATTGTAATACTTCTAAACTTTATGAGAAAAACCTAAGATACTTAACACCTTTTTACTTTCTCACGTTTGTGGATTATTTGATTTTTGATTGTTGCTGAAATGTTTTCTTATTATTTCCTCAATTATCCTCATGCATGCAAACATGATATGTTTTTATGGTGAGGTGTTTTTGTTGATTACTAGGGTCAACTTCCCTTACAATCTGAATTGTGATGGTTTATGCATGACATTGAATTCCAGGTTTTGGGTTTTATTTATGTGTTTTTCTTTTTGGTTATTTGTAATCGAGGTAATCCTTTTCTGAACTTGGAATTCAAGCTTTTGGGTTTTATTTGTTTTTTTTTTTTTTTTGGGTGACAGTGTTAAGATACTTTGTCAATTGAGGTAATCCTTTTCCGAACTTGTAATTGATCTTAATTGTCATTTCTTTTTGTTTCAATATCTAGGTACCTTCCCTTTCTTTTATTAGTAATTTTCATTAACATTCAAGGGATTTATGTTTCTTGTAGGTGTTTACTTATTGGAAGTTGTACAACTTTTGAGCCTTGTGCAAAAAAGACCAGATGCCTACAACTTTTTTCTATCTCAGGCAGCATTCTTTAGTTATTGATTGTTATTGAAATGTTGGCTTTTTATTTCCTCAATTATCCTTATGCATGGTGACATGATATATTCTTAAGGTGAAATATTTTTGTTGATTACTAGGACCAACTTCCCTTACAATTTCAATTGTGATGTTTTATGCATGACATGGGATTCCAAATTTTGTTTCAATTTGCTTCCTTTACTATAAGATTATTATTTTTTGGGTGTTATTTCTGTTTTTTTTTTTTTTATGAACTGCTTTATTGGTTGAGGTAATTTTCCTTTTTTTGCTAGGGACCTGACTTCTTGTTTCTTTTTGTTTCAATATTTATGTACTTTCCTTTTTCTTTATCTTGCCAGGTGGACAGTTACATTACAATTTACGCTAACTTATTGTTTTATTGGTAATTCCCATTAAAATCAATGGATTTAGGTTTGTCTTGGGTGTTTTAACATTAGAAATTGTACAACTTCAAAACTTTGTTTAAAAAACCTCAGATGCTTCAAACTTTTTACTGTGTCAGGCTTAAGGATTCTTTTATTTTTGATTGCTATTGAAATGTTTTCTTATTATTTCCTCAAGTATCCTCACGTGTGCTGACATGCTATGTTCTTGTGGTGAATTATTTTTATCAATTAGCAAGACCAACTTCCCTTACAATTTGAATTGCTATTCTTAATCATGACATGGAATTCCAGGTTTTGTTTCTTTTTGCTTTCCTTAAGTTTGTTATATTTTATTTTATCTTTTTGGGTATTAAAACTGTTTTTTTCCTGACATGAGAGATGCTTTGTCAGTTGAGGTAATTATTTACTCTTTGCTTTGTCGGTTGAGGTTATTTCCTTTTGTTTCAATAACTAGGTACCTTCCTTTCTTTGTCTTTCTAGTTGGAGAGTTTGCGTTACTGATTAAGGTGACTTATTCTTTTATAAGTAATTCCCATTAATATTCAATGGATTTACATTTCTCTTGGGTGTTGTAACATTGGAAATTGTACAACTTCTGAGCCTCCTATGCTTCGAGCTTTTTACTATCTCAGGTTTAATCTTTCTTTGTTATGATCACTATTGAAATGTTATCATATCATTATGCATGCTGACATGATATGTTCCGATGGGGGAAGTATTTTTGTTGATTACCACGGATGGCTTCGCTTACTATCTGAATTGCGTTGCTTCATGCATGACATCAAAGTTCAGGTTTTGTTTCAGTTTGCTTTATTTACTATAATATTGTTAATTTTTATTTGATTTTGTGTGTGTTATTTGTTAATTACTTGCTTTTTGTGATAGGAGAGGTGCTTTGTTGGTTGAGGCAGTTTCCTTTTTTTGTAATTTTTCTTTGTTTTCTAGGTATCTGAATTGTATTTCTTTTTGTGTCAATATGTATGTACTTTCCTTTTCTCTGTCTTGCCAGGTGGGGAGTTGCATTATTGTTCATGGCAACTTATTCTTTTGTTGGTAATTTACATTTAACTTTGAATGGATTTAGGTCTCTCTTGAGTGTTGTGACATTGTAATTGTAATACTTCTAAACTTTATGAGAAAAACCTAAGATACTTAGCACCTTTTTACTTTCTCACGTTTGTGGATTATTTGATTTTTGATTGTTGCTGAAATGTTTTCTTATTATTTCCTCAATTATACCCTCATGCATGTTAACATGATATGTTTTTATGGTGAGGTGTTTTTGTTGATTACTAGGGTCAACTTCCCTTACAATCTGAATTGTGTTGGTTTATGCATGACATTGAATTCTAGGTTTTGGGTTTTATTTATGTGTTTTTCTTTTTGGTTCTTTGTCAATTGAGGTAATCCTTTTTTTAAACTTCGAATTTTCCTTTGTTTTCTAAGGATCTAATTGTTATTTCTTTTAGATTCAATATCCATGCACCTTCTTTTCTTCTTTTTGCCGGGAGGAGAGTTTACATTATTCTTTTATTAGCAATTCCCATTAACATTCAATGGTTTTAGGGTTGTCTTGGGTCTTGGCTTATTGAAAATTGTACATCTTTTGAGCTTTGTTTGTTGAGACAATCCTTTTCTAAACATGTAAGAAGTAGGATGGTTAATTCTTTTCTCTATCTCATGTTTAAACATTCTTTGATTTTTGGTTGTTATTGAAATGTTATCTTATTATTTTCTCAATTATCCTTATGCATGCTGACATGATATGTTTTTATTCTGAAGTATTTAGGTTGATTACTTGGGCCGACTTCCCTTACAATTTGAATTGCGATGCTTTATGCATGACATTGAAATCCAAGCTTAGATTGTTATTTTTTTTTATTTTTGGTTTTATTTATTTATTTTTTTTTTTATTGGAGGGTTCTTTGTTGGTTTAGGTATTTTCCTCTGCTTTATAGGGATCTGAATTGTTATTTCTTTTTATTTCAATATTTGTGCACCTTCTGTTTCTTTGTCTTGTCAGGTGGAGAGTTGCATTACATTACATGCTGACTCAATATTTTGTTTGTAATTCCCATCAACCTTCAAAGGATTTAGGATTCTCTTTATTGTTGTAATTGGAAATTATACAACTTCATAACTTTGTGGTAATACCTCATATGCTTAATTGTTACTTTTGTAAGGCTTTATATTATTTTTGTTGATTTCTAGGGCCGACTTCTCTGACATTTTGATTTGCAATGCTTTATGCATGAGATAAAATTCCACGTTTTATTTGAATTTAGCTTCCTTGACTACATGATTTTTTTGGGGGGGGGTGTGTGTTACGTTTTTTTGGGACTAGAGAGGTACTTTTATGTTGAGATAATTTTCCTTTGTTTTCTAGGGATCTAATATGTTATTTCCTTTTTGTTTCAATATTTTTGTACCTTTCTTTATTTGTCTTGCGAGGTGGAGAGTTTGCATTACTGATCAACGTGACCTATTTTTTTCTCAGTAATTCCCATAACATTTAATAGATTTAGGTTTCTAATCTTAGGTGTTTTAAGATTGAAAATTGTACCACTTCTAACCTTTGTGCAAAAAACCTTGTATGCTTTCAGCTTTTTACTGTCCCAGGCTTAAGCATTCTTTGTTATGTGATTGTTATTGAGAAGTTGCCATATTATTTTCACAATTTCCTTGTGTATGCTGACATGATGCGTTCTTATGTTGAAGTATTTTTGTTGATTACAAGGTCCAACTTCCCTTACAATTTGAATTATGATAGTTTATGAATGACATGAAATTCTAGGTTTTGTTTCTATTTGCTTCCTTCACTATAAGATTATTATTTTTATGTTATTTTTTTGTGTTGTTTATTTATTTCTTTGATAGGAGAGATGCTTTGTTGGTTGAGAAAATTTTCTTTTTTGAATTTGTAATTTTCCTTTCTTTTCTAGGTCTTTGAATTGTTGTTTTTTTTATTTCAATGTCTATGCATGACATGAAAATCCAGGTCTTGTTTCTGTTTGCTTCATTTACTATAGGTTTATTTTTTTTATTTAAGTTTTCGTGTGTTATTTATTATTATTATTTTTTTGTTTGTTGGTTTAGGTAATTTCATTTTATGAACTGGTAATTGTTATATATTTTTGTTTTAATATTAGGCCCTGTTTGATTGGCTACATTTTTCATAGAAAATGGTCATTTTTCATGAAAAATGTAGTTTTTATGTGTTTGATTACTCAAATTTTTCATGAAAAATGATTTCCATCTTTTGGTCACGCGAGCCTCTTTTCCCACTTTTGCTAGAAAAGAAATTACCATGGGGAGGAATTGGATGCTCACTCCCAACCCTCATTCATCCTCTGCTTAGCCTCGTCATCATCGTTTGTTGCGGCTGGATCTGCAAGAGATGAATCTTTTTAATGAATACTATACCTTGATGGAATCATGACAAGAGTTGGATCTTTTTAATGATCCAAGTATAGTAAGATGTTGGAAAAAGAAAAGATCTTTGACTTTCTTCAAGGACCTAATGTTGATTTAGATGAAGTATGTGGCCGCCTACTTGGCACCAAACCACTTCCATCTCTTTGGAAAGTATTTGCCAAAGTCAAAAAAGAAGAAAGCAAAAAATGTGTGATGGTCCATTTGTTTGTGGACCTACGTTCTAGCTCTACTCTTGCTACATTTAAGTATGAAGAACAACCTATGAACAAACAGTGATGTGAGCATTATAATAAACCCTATCAGACAAAGAAAATTCGCTGGAAAATACATGAGAAGCCAACAAATTGGAAGCCAAAAAATAAAAGGGAGAAAGAGCGACCAGCCTATACCACTACAATTGCTCCCACGTCGAAAAAAGGTACAAACTTGAACCTGACTACTGAGTAGCTAGATCTCTTACACAAGCTATTGAACAGTATTCATTCGACAAAGGGATTAGACACCTCAACCACTAATCTCACAATCTCTATGGCCCAAAAAGGTAATATGAAATACTCTTTGTTATCTAGAAAACTAAATGAAAATTGCTGGATAGTAGATATATGAGCATCTGATCATATGATAAGTTCTATAACTATGATAAACCAACTTCATCCCAGTGATAAGGAATTGATAGTCTTGATGGCAGATGGTACTATGTCTTCAGTTATAAGACAAGGGATTGTTTATGTGTATAGTTTGCAACTTAAATTTATTTTATATGTGCTTAAGTTGAAATGCAATCTATTATTTGTTAATAAGCTAACTAAGGAGATAATGTTTTTCCAAGACATCAGTCACCACATAAACTTTCTCTCGCTATTGTTTTTTTATTTTGATATTATGTTGTGGCACAAATGCCTTGGTTGTCTAAGTTTCTCTTATCTAAGACTTTTGTATCCACATTTGTTTATCAATAAAGAGAAAGTGTCATTTCAGTGTGAGCATTATGTTCTTGCCGATCAAACCCACAACAATCACCCAATCCATCCTCGCACCTTCCAAAATCCTTTTACCTGATTCATAGTGACATTTGGGAACCTGCACGCATTCTAAATTTGTCTGGTGCACGATGGTTTACTACTTTTATTAATGACCATACGATAGTGTGTTGGGTATATCTTATGAAAGGAAATATAAGGTGTGTCTACTTTCCAAAGATTCCCCAAACTCATTCTCGTTGTTTTTCAATCATCTATTTGTATTCTTAAGATTGATAATGGCCGTGAATATTTTTTTCATCCTTTCGCTCAATATGTCACCACCACTTATGGAATTTTTCATCAAGGAACTTGTCCCTACACACCTCAACAAAATGAGGTGGTTGAGAGGAAAAATCACCATTTGCTTGAAATTATTTACTCCTTAATGTTCACTAGTTCTGTGCCTAACAAGTATATAGGAGAAGTTATCCTAAGTGCTTCTTACCTCATAAACCATTTACCTTCCAAAGTCCTCAACCACTAGACTCTTTTGCATACCTTTTTGGCTATATTTCGTCATGTTTAACTTTTCAAGTCTCTCTCTCAAGGTGTATGGTTGCATTGTGTATATTCACCATGTCAATCATACTCGTCACAAACTTGAACCAAAAGCCTTCAAATGCATATTTGTTGGCTATTCTTGTAACGCCCCGTTTTTTCGAACGTTAAATAACTTAGGAATTTCTGGAAAAAAAAAATTTCAATATAAATCATTTCCCGACAATCCCATTTTACCTTCCCAGCATACTAAACAAGAATCAATAAGCTAAGATAGGTAATCATCATAAATGCGGAAGCTTCAAATCGAAACCTGATATGGTACATAACTGAATTCACTTAATCATAATATAAGAATCTGTACCATCATATCATCAAATACTTAAATACATAGAGACTTGTCTGTACAATCTGACAATTCCTCATAAATACATAATTATACATGATTTTCAATATAATATAATTTTCTAACCATGGCTAAAGACGTATTCTGAATCCTCACGAAGGAGCATATACCCGAACAATTAGTTGAACCTATCGGCCACGTCATTAATCATCCCCTTGCCATAGTTGCAAATCTTAACTGGAACATTTGAATGTTCCAAGGGCATAACTCAATTAGAAAATGAATTTTCTAGTGAGAGTTTAGAAACATGATATATGATGCAATAACATAAACAATTATATGCCCTAGTACAACTTCCTTGGCCCATCAGCCCGGCACGGAACCCTAGGTAGAATTACGACCTGCTTTCAAGATAATCTTAAAGTTGTTCTATATTTGCCCTTGGGGAATTACGGCTACACTATCGGGGCGACATTCCAATCCCATGCACGAGTATCAATATGTTAATAATATCGTGCCATATAAAAATCACGACTTTCCATGCAATATGACAAAATGATCATAACTTCAATAAATATCATGCATAATGAAGTAATCATGTCATATATAAGTTCTCAGGACAAAATCACTCACCTTAGCACGAAGTTTGAAATACCTCGAAAAATGTGCATCATCTCAATTTGCGTGACAACCTAAACAATAATGCAAATCATCAAGATCCTTGGCCAAATCACTTCCTGGCCAATCATTTCCAAGGAAAAATCAATAATCTAATTTTTTCACACTTTTTCTTATTTTTTCTCTATTTTTAATAATCATAACTTCTTCCAAAATTCAAAATAAATACCTAATCAAGTAATTTCTTGAATTTTTCTTCATGAAAATTCCTACAATAACATTTGTAACCTCCATAAATTTTTTGGGAATTTTTCAAAACCTCTTACTATTTTTTTCTAATTAACTTTCATTTCAAAAATTTAAAATAATTATTTTCTCATGCAATTTCCCAACTAAAAATTCATACAAGCAAACTATTCATTTTTTTTTATGTATTTTAGATATTTTTTCAAAATTTCATCCATCTTATTTATATTTTTACTCTATTTTTCTTTATTTTTAACATTTGAAAATAATAAAAATTACCTCCAGTCATCTTCTCGAGTGCTGGCACACCAGAAAATTAAACTGACTATATCAGAAGATAGCCTATCTTGATTCGATTACCCTGGCCAAATTTGAGCTTGAAACAACATCCGGAAGATCTCCCTCCGAGCAAAAATCAGTTCGGCTCCAACGAGATTCGATTTTTCTGACGAAACTCCAATCACCCCTCAGATAAACTCCAAAATTCCTCAAAATTTTCAGAAATGATCCTCACCTCATGGGCAATAAAAGTCCTATGATTTGGTGCTTCAATTTGTTCAATAAAGAGGTCGATTTGAATCTCAAATCTTGCAAAACTCTCGACCACCATATCCTTTATTTATAACCAAATTCGAACCCCAAAACAACAAATCTCGAGCAATCTAAGGTCTCTGATGTCTCCCCTTTCCATATATCTGTCAAAAATCCACCGAAATAGCCCTCAAAAGCTTGATTAAAGTGGCCAATTTTTCTGCCACTTTCGGCTGAAATTTGGCTATTTCGGTTAATGCCAAGGCTGATTGTCGGCCTAATTGTTGCCCCAAGGTCCCTCAGTCCACTCCTTTGAGTCTTTCGCCACCGAATTTGGTGATGAGAAGGGTGGCAAGAAGTTTGGTCTGCCATGGTAGCTTCCAAGTTTTGGAAATTATACTTTTGCCCCATTCATTTTTACTTTTTTACTTTTTGGTATCTCCATGAAACTCTGAAACTTTCTATAATTTCCATTGAGTCCCTCAAGCTTTGAACTCTTCATTTCATCCTTTAAGATTCCGAAAAAATGTCATTTCAACCTCCCTTTACCAATTTCAAAAAACTATACTTAGACCAAAATTTTCATTTTGGCCGTAAATCATTTCGTTTCTTCCTGAAACCATTGAAAGGTTGTCCTACGTACTGAATATGAGCCCCTTCAAGATTCCGTTGACTTTCCAAAAGTCTCTTACGATAATTCGGTTTTGCAGCCTAAATAGTAGCTGCATTTTAGTTGTATCGAAAATCGTTCCTGATTCGACTTCTCTCGATACTTAAAATCATTTCTTGAGATGTTCATTAATGCCACATCATTTTCTTTTGGCATCTCGGCTTCAGTGTACTCCCTGCAATCGATTCGGTCAATTTTTTTAGCTATTTAGGTATCAATATTCCCCGAAATTTCATTTTCTTAATAAAACGCTTATTCTCCAATAATCCCAATTTCTTAGGTATTACAATTTCTCTACTTAAAAGGATACAAATTCTATTGTCCACTCTCACAAAACTTTTTTGTCTTTTGTGATGTGACATTTGTTGAAGATCAATTCTTTTACCCAAGTACTTATATTTAATGGAATATATTAAAGGAAAAACGTCATTGGGATCCCATTGTTTCTATGCCTCTTTCACTTCCACCTATCTTTTTTTCACCTTCTTCAAATTTTGACCTAATCCAACCTGTTGCTCCTAGTCTCATCCTACCAGCTTCTCTTGACTTAACCCAACCAATCAAGCTAGGATTTATTCCAAGCGACTCAAAATTCCTACTACTCAACTCAACCAATCATTAGAACTGGATGCTGGTCCATCAAGAGAGGAACACAATAAGGCTGACAATGACTTGGATATTCCCATTGCTCTTCAAAATGGGGAGTCATGTGTTAAGTACTCAATTTCTAATTAATTAACATACTTTAAACTGTCTCCACAATTCGTACTCAATTTCTAATTAATTAACATACTTTAAATTGTCTCCACAATTCATGGCCTTTGCCACAATAGTTGATAAAGTGGATATTTTACAAAATATTTAAGATGCTTTGAAAGATCCAAAGTGGAATGAGACTATTATGGAAGAAATGAAATCATTGATTGGAAACCATACGTGTGATGTTGTAGAATCACCCAAAAATAAAAAAAAAGTAGTTAGACGCAATTGGATATTTACAGTCAAGTACAAGTCAAATAAGAGTATTGGCGAATAATAAGATAAGATTGATGGCTCAAAGGTTCACACAAACTTATGGAATTGATTATAAGAAGACATTTGCTCCTATGACAAAGTTAAATTCCATAAGAGTGTTGTTGTCTCTTGCTGTTAATTTGGATTGGGAACTGTTTCAACTAGACATCAAGAATACTTTTCTCAATGGTGAGTTGGAAGAAGAAATTTATATGAAGATTCTCCCAAGTTTTTAAGAAAGAAGAAAAAGTTGGAAAAGCATGTAAGTTATATCGTTTGCTCTGTGGATTAAAACATTCAGCAAGAGTCTAGTTTAAGGGGTTTAGTTCTACATTTACAAGGTTTGGGTACAAGGGGAAGTAGATCATAGGTTTACTAAACATACAACTAGCGGAAAATAGTTTATTTTGATTGTGTATGTGGATGATATTATAATTACTGGTGATGACATTCAATAAATTGTTGCACTTAAACAACAATTGAGAGATGAATTTGAGATCAAAGATTTGGGCACCATGAGATATTTTCTAAGAATGAAAGTAGCCAAGAGCAAAGAAGGCATTCTAATCTCCTAAAGAAAATATACACTTGATCTTCTAAAGGACATTGGAATGCCGGGGAGTAGACCAATAGGGGTACAGTTCTTGAAAGAAACTGGAAATGGAGGATAATTGAGAATGACCCCCAATTGATAAAGGAAGATACCAACGGTTAGTTGGAAAACTTATTTATTTGTCTTTTACTCGTCCGAATATTGCTTATGCTATGAGTATTGTGAGCCAATTCATGCACTCACATACTCAATAACATCTAGATGCAGTAGTAAATCACATCCGTAGGTACTTAAAGGGGACACCATGGAAAGGGTTATTGTTCCAAAAAAGTAAAGCTAGAGGAATTGAAAGATTTGTTGATACTGACTGGGTAGGTTCTATGATGGACAGTAGATCAGCATCTAGATTTTGCACTAAATTGTGGGGAAATCTAATCACCTAAAGGAATAAGAAGTAATCCATTGTGGCACGTAGTAGTGCAAAAGCGAAATTCAGGGATAACCCAAGGAATTTGCAAGTTAATCTGGTTGGAAAGGTTGATGAAAGACCTACGGGTGCCCCTGACTTTACCAACAAGGTTGTATAGTGATAGCAAGTTAGCTATCAATATTGTTAATAACCTTATCTAGGATAACATGATGAAGCATGTAAGGATTGATAGAAGTTTTATAAAAAGAGAAATTGAACAGGGTGGGATTAAACTCATTTATCTTCCTACAGCTAGTCAAGAGATAGAGTCATGCTAAGATCAGGATTCGAATCACTTATTAGTATGCTTGAAATGAGGGATATATATTCACCAGTTTGGGGAGGAATGTTGGAGAATCACAAAGTGACAACAATATCTTAGTGTTTAATCCTTTTCCTATTGTAATAAATTTTTAGCTTAGGAAATTTTTCTAATATTTTTACAATCAACATTAGGAAAGGAATTCTATAGATATTACATTCTCCTAGAATAGGAAACCAATTCTGTATGTTTTTCAGCATCCTAGATTAGGCAATATCTTCTATATATGTAACTGAGAGATCAATGAAATCACTAAGGATTGAATTCGTTCTAAATCCTATTTTGTTTATTTAACATTGTCATTTGTACAACTTCACAGTTGTGTTGGGAATACCTCTCATCTTATAAACGTTTTTACTTTCTCACATTTAAAGATTATTTTATTTTTCATTGTTATTGAAATGTTGTTTTCTAATTTCCTCAGTTATCTTCACTCCTACTGACATATTATATTCATATGGTAAAGTATTTTGGCGAATTATTAGGGTCAACTTCCCTTGTAATTTGAAATGTGATGCTTTATGCATGGCATGGAATTCTAGATTTTGGGTACTATTTTAGTTTTCTTTTTTTTTTTTTTTGGGTGATGGAGAGGTACTTTTTTGGTTTAACTAATCATTTTTTGAGCTTATAATTTTCCTATGTTTCCTTTGGATTTGACTTGTTATTTCTTTTTGGTTCAAGGTTTTGTTTTTCTATTTGGTTCATTTACTATAAGATTTATTATTATTATTATTATTATTTTGGCAAAGGAGAGGTGCTTTGTATTATTACTATAAGATTTTCTTTTAATTTTTTTTATTTTATAGGTATTTAAAAATTTATTTCCTTTTGTTTTCTTGAGTTGCATTACTTTCCTTTTTCTAAATTGTAATTTTCCTATGGATCTGACTTGAAGCATTTTTGCTTGGATACAAGACCAACTTCCTCCATGTTTTGAAATGCAATGCTTGATGACCTGAAATTCTCGGTTTTGTTTTTGATTTTCTATCTCTTGCTTATGTTTTTAATTTTTATTTTGTCTCTAGTTAACGTGTTTGTCTTTGATCCTATTTGACTTAATTCACTATCTTTTGTTTAAGCTAATTCTCGTTTTATTTATTTAACTCTATTTTTTTATTTTTATACACTAAGACATATTTTAATTATATCACATTCTTTTCTTTTTCTTAGTTACATATCGTATTTTTTTATATCATCTCTCATAGATAATTATATGGTAAAATGTAATTGATGCCTACATAACTTTTATATATATATCTATATAATAAGGTAAGAGGGTTTTTGAAAATGTCTCAAATATAGGGGTGTGCAAAAAAACCGTCAAACCGCGAAAACCGCCCGCACCAAACCGTGCGGTTTTTTGGGGGTGCGGTTTGGCACGGTTTGAGAAATTCTCAAACCGTGCGGTTTGCGGTTTGTGATTTTTTTGGTTTGGTTAAAACCAAACCGGCCAAGTAGTATATTAATAAAAAAATTAAAAATATCTAATAATTTAAAAATTAAAAAAATAAATTAAAAATATATATTTTCTTGACCATGAATTATATTGTGGATTTTTGTGTTATTTTTATATTATGAGCATGTGGTTATGTTGTAGATTTAAAACTTTTAAATTTGCATTTTTTATTAGATAGTAACTTATTTTAGTTTTAAACTCCAAGATATTATAAAAATTTAAAAATTATGATTTTATGCATTGATTTTTATGTTTTAATTAAAAATTTATAAGTTAGTGAAGGAAACACCAAATGAAACAATAAAGAAGCATCAAACCGCGGAAACCGCACCAAACCGCACCGCAAATGCGGTGCGGTCTGGTGCGGTTTGTGCACACCAAACCAGACCGCGTGGTTTGGTTTAATGCCAAACCGCACATGCGGTTTGGCTTATTAAATCCTTCCCAAACCGCACCGTGCACACCCCTACTCAAATATATCAAAGACACATTTGAAATCAATGGTTGAGATACATCTTAAATGAATATCAATGGCTCAGATTAATTTTAAATGTATAAAATTCTAGCCCAAGTTGTCTACCCTCTCTATCTTTCTCTTCTTCTTTGTTCTTCTTCTCGCCCAGCAATCCTTTCTCTTTTGTTTCCTCTCTCAACTTTTATCTTCATCAGAGCTTACTTTAGTTGTGACATCATCGCGCAAGAGGGTTGTGTTTGGGTATGCCCAAGCTGTCTACCTCTTTATTTTGTTTTTACTTCTATTTCTCCTCCTTTCTCTTTGTTTTTGTTTCTATATATACACATGGGTACACACATATGCACCCTCAAATACACACATATATATATAGATATGTACACTCATCGCCGATCACCCGACCCATCACCCCCGATCGACCGGTTCATTAACTCGCGGTGTTCGAGGGATCCTTGAACCCCTGACCAGTGACAGTCGGAGGCTTCAAGGCCCCCGATTGGCCGCTGTCGAGGGCCTTTGAAGCCCCCGACCAGTGACAATTGGGGGCTACAAGGGTCCCCGACCAACGGTGGTCGGGGTTGTCCAATTTTTTTTTTAAATTTTATTTTTAAAGCATTAATATTTAATTTTTAAATATTCTAAATATTAATACTTAATTTTTAAGTATTCTAAATATCAATACAATATTTAAAAAATTTTAAATAAAAAAACACCAATAGTTTTAATTTTTTAAATATATATAATTTAGAATTATTTTAAATATTAACACCAACAGTGTAATTTTTTTAAATATTATTTTAGAATTATTTTTTTTTAAATTATGGATAATAAAATGTTGTTTTTAGTGTAAAACTTTATTCAAATAATAATATCAAAGTAAGAAACTTAATTTGAAATTTAATATTTTTATCTTTAATACTTTAAAAAATGTAAAATTAGTTAATCTATCATATTGAGTTACTTAAAGATGTAAATATTCAAAAAAAATTCATTTATTCATATTATTTTATTTTATTAATTCTATTTTTTATTTTAAACACAATTTTTTTAAATTAAAATAATATAAAAATCAAAAAATTATCGACCACGCATAGTCAAGGATCCCAATGTTTGGGAACACAAGGGTTCTCTGGTCAGGAACCCAAGGTTCTTTGACCTCGAATCAGGGTTCCCCCGTTGATAGGTGTGTTTATATATATATATATATATATGTGTGCGCGTGTGTGTGTGATTTTATGTGTTTATTACTTACATATATAATTGTTATTGTTATATGTCTTTCCCGCACCGCTTCTTATGAGTTAGGCCCAGTATAGCAGATCGACCCAATCACTTAAGGCCCAGGAGATCCTAGCGGGCTCACCAAGGCAAACCCATAGATTGCTTAAATTCGAGCTTATATCGCGGAACCAAACAAGCTCCTAGCGAGCTCCCGGCAAGGCTTTTAAGTGAGCTCCTAGTGATCGATTTAACGAGCTCCCAATAAAGCCCCTAGTTTGTTGACTCAACCATTCAACTCGTTAGTCTAAAACCTCCAGCTCGCATAGACAACAAAGCTGTTGAACTGTCAAAGGCGGACCATACTCCTTATTTTATCTAAGGCGGACCATACTCCTCGTAATGAGGATCACATTCTCGGTTTTATGCAGACGATAAGGACTGTTTGTCCTCCATTATATCATCTTTATATTTTTATATCTTATACAATTACAAAGGCTTTCAGGATAAATAAGGGTCAAAAATATCATTGAAGGGGGCCAACAAGAAGAATAATCAGATATTGCCACTCTGAAAGAATAATCAGGGTACGGTCGTGGAGTATGTATCGTTCTGACCGAATCACGTGAAAACTCTTTGTGTTCTTCCCATTTTATTCTTCCTCCTTGCATCTTGGACTCACTCACTGAGGCCCAAACAAATCACAGTTGACTAAAATTGAACGTCAACAGCCACCATTCATGAAGTCACTGCTTCCCCATTGGTCACCGACAATGAGTCATCTTCGACTGCTCAAATCTCTAACAACACAAGACCAATATTTTTTTTTTATATAGATAATATAGCTAAATTTCCCCAATCCAAAAATTTTTTACATAATGATTTTTTTAAAAAAATAAGGCAAATGTAGTGACCCGATGTTGAGTCTCGGGAATGATTTTGCATGCCTTGATGTTAATCTGATTGTAAAAATAAAACAAATATAATGTTATGGGATTTAATGGATTGGAATGTTGATGTTATGTGTAAGTTGCTTGAGTGTTAATTGTTACGTGTAAGTGAGTGATGTGGGTGTGATCGAGTGTACAAAGAAGAAAATAGGCATCTAAACGAGGCTTGAGCCATTTGGATGTATTGGATGCTTGGCCACATTCGGATGAGGCATGATGCATTTGGATGGCTTGGGGAATCATTCGAATGGAGAGGCTACACATTCGGATATCATTCTCATGCTTTCTCCTCTTTTCTCTCATGCATTCGGATGTGGGGACTGTACACAATTAGGGAACCCAAGGTTCTTCGACCCCGAATCGAGATTCCTGATTAATGGTTAATTTTGTAAAAATTTTGTTCTAATTATACCCTTCTTTTGATCTTAAAAATGGTTTAAATTAAATATTAATATATATTTTATGGTTATATGCAAGTTTAAATTGAAAAATGAATGAAATGAAATTTTAAAGTAAAATTTAATAATAATAATAATAATATATAAAATTATATATAATACATATACATCATTATATGCATGCATGTAATATATATATATATATAATATAATCTAATATATATATGTGCCATGTGTAATACATATATATAATATATAATTTATTAATAACATTAAATTATTTTTATTTTATTTTTTAGGCATGAAGAATTCAAGCCCATGAAGACTTAAAGTCCATGAAGAATTCAAGTCCATGAAGAAATCAAACCCATGAAGAAATCAAGCCCATGAAAAATTAAAGTCTATGAAGAATTCAAGCCCATGAAGAATTAAGGCCCAATTTGAGCAACCCATGGAAGATATTATTTGGAGAAGGCCCAAGGATTATTTTTAATCCTAATGAAGATTAAAAATCAATTTATAGAAATTTATTTTTATTTTTTATGTGAGAGCTTTATTAGGTGTGTTTTTTAGCTAAAATCCATTTAACTTTATGAGTGCTTTATTAGGTATGTATTTTAGCTAAAATTCATTTAATATTAGGTGTGTATTATAGCTAAAATTCATTTAACTTTAAGTATGTGAGTGCCCATTAGATATAATTATGTCTAGTTGAATAATTGAAATTGTGTGGTTTGTATTGCATCTTGTGGCCTATAAATAGGTCAATTGATTGCATTTGTAAAGGTGATTATTATTCTTGAATAAAAGTTTAGTTGTTTTTTTATAATTCTCTCTTTGAGAATTGTTCTTGTTCTTTCTCATTTTCTTTAGTACTTTCTCTTATAATCTTACTTTTTTCTTTCTTCTTTTAAATTCTTATGTCATTTATTATTACTTTATTATTCACCGCCTAAATGGCCAGTTAATTTGTGCCTTTAAATTTCTGCAATTTTAATTCTTATCATTTAATTATTCACCGCCTAAATGGCCGGTTAGTTTATGCCTTTAAATTTCTGCAATTTTAATTCTTGTCATTTAATTATCCACCGCCTAAATGGCCGGTTAGTTTATGCCTTTAAATTTCTTGTCATTTAAATTCTGTTATTTAAATTACGTCATTTAAATTTATGTCAATTAACTTTCAAATAAAAATGAGTAGTTAAATCTAATCTTGGGTTAAGGCAAGGACAGTGTCCAACGCCAATGATTCCCAAAGAAAGCTGCGCTTTAAATAAGTAACATTAATTTAAATTTCAGTATGAGTGTGTATTAATTATTAAAAAATCACTAGGTTTGGATTAGAGCGTAAGCCTAACTTAGAGCTTTCATGCCATGTATGAGAGTTACTAGAACTGGAAACGCTATCATACCTAAACCCAGATGATTAATTTAGTTGTTTTGTGTATTAATTGCAATTGAATTTATGGTGGTTGCTTAAATTAGAATCTCGCATATCATGTATGGGGATTGCTTAACCTAGAACTATCATCATCTCTAATTGCATTTAATAACAAACCCTCATATCTGAAATTAAATTAATGTTGCTAATTTTTTATGCTAAAATTTGGGAATCAACGGGTTGGTACTGAAATTGTCTTAACTCAAGCACTATCCAAATTCATATTTTTACGTTTAATGTTTATTTCAATTTCTACCTTACTTTATTTTCTAGTATCTGTTGTCAATTTGTCCAAATGCGTGTGCGTGTGTGTGACATTCTTTTTCTTTTGTCATAAATAAATCTCTCAGTGGACGACCTGAATTCATCCAGAAAATATAAATTTAAATTTGGACTACAACTGCACTCGTACACTGCGCGAGTATAAACCTCTCACTAAAATAAAAAAAATATAAAAGTTTTATTATGATTTGTTCTTATTATGTTTTAATTGCAGGGTGAGAGTGCAGTCAATTCCCTCCCGTTGATGGTCGCGACCATGTGTGTTTGTGTGTATATATATGTATACGTATATGTTATTGACATATCTTTTTTCAAATATACATATTTTGGAAAGTTTTAATTCACTTTTTGTAAAATTTTAACCCACTCTTTTAGTCTATGATAATATAATATTTATTTTTTTTATGTAGTTACAATTTGATGTCAGTAGCACTAATTGGTGTGTATTTTAATTTTAATTTTTTTATATTACAGAGTACTGATTATTGTACATTATTTGATATTTAATTTTTTTTATATTTAATTTGTTTGAAATTGTAGAATACAGGTTCGTATGTATTGTTTGATATTTAATTTTTAATTTAATTTATTCAAATTGTAAAATACTTATTGATGTGTTTTATTATATAAATTTAGTAATTTTTTTATTATAAAATGTTAACAAATAGACAATAATTTTTATTTTTATTTTTTGTTTAGTGTTTATATTTTTTTTACTTGCTCTTATATTATAATTTGTAATATTAGTGAACATTATAAATTTTATATGTTTATTTTTTATTTAAATTTTGTAGAGCATTTAATACAAGTAAAATTATTATAAATTTTAATATAATATGTATAAATTATAATTATATTTTAATTTTAATATTATATATATCGTGTCGTTAAAGATGGATATACGTTAATATATATATATATATATATATAAAAAGAGAGAGTGAGGCCATTTTTCACCAAAATTATTGATTACTAGAGGGCCAACTTTTCCTTTTAAAGGATACTTTATATCTTTTGAGTTATGTCGCAATCTTTTTCATTTTTCTACCGATCAATTTCATAGGATTCGACCGATCAAACGACATTAATCAGCAAAATCATCATAAAATCAAGCCTTAATTTAAGCCGCTCCATGATCTTGCCTTGCTTTGCCGTCAGATGGCGCCAAACCACTTCACAGTTTTTCACGAGACTGTGGTTTGGGTGATAAGAAAAGGAAAAGCCTGCTGTCCCACGTGCCCCACTCTGCACCCACCCATCAATCTCAATCTCAATCTCATAGATTCCCTGTCCCCCCCTGGTAATATCACGGATTTATTTATTGATATATATGGACATTCATGATTAATTTAAATAAATCTCAATAAAATTCGAAAACTGGGTTCTTAAACTTCTTTTCTGTAAACTCACTAATATCATTCGTATTATTAAGGAGAATATCCATGTTATATACATTTCATATTCTATATCAATAAGCCTGCCGCGCCATCGATGATATTACCCCCTCATCACCAGGGTCATTTCTGTCCAAAAATTTCTCCCTTACGCGGCGATCCAGACCGCATTCCAACCCAATAATTCCGCGGACTCTCATTCCGTCGTATTGACACTTGATTTGATTATTTCCATAGGGGGTTTTGAATTATTATGTAATTTGTGGGTTGAATGAAATTCTTTCTTTAATAATATAAAGTTGAGAATTATCGAAAATCTTTCATAAAGGGGGTAAAAAGAAGCGAGTGGAGATGCAACCATGAGAGAAGAGTGAGCAAAGAACAAGGACATTACTTTATAAATTTACAAAATTTAAGAGAATAATTTTATCTCTTTGTACCTTTTTTGTGCTGGATAATCGCGTCTGTATGTAGTAAGACTCTAGTGAGAATGCAGTGACAACAACTTGAATGTCAGTTCGGATAATTCCACGTCTGGTTCAACTGTGAATTTCCAACCATACCCCTTCCAGCCTGGCTCCAAGTTTTTGACTCAGCCTGAAACCTTTATGGATTATTATTATGACTCAGACTCGCCCTTTCCATCTCTGCTAAACCCCACGCCGCCCCGCTCCCTCCCTCACTTGTACCTCTCCCTCTCTCTCCCTTTATCTACAACTGGTTCATCTTTTCATCTGTGCCAGTCACTGTCCAAGCCGCCTGATTCATATCCACGATGAGGTGCTACAGGCAAATCGAAATCGTCGAGCCATCGCCGTCTCTCCTCCTCCGGGAGGCGATCGGCTCCGTTTTTTCTCCCAAAACCGTGGCCCTATCCCGCTGCCTTCCCTCGTTCGCAGTTGAAGAGGATGAGCTCGACCTCACTCTCGATCTTCTGAATCCTGCACTTGCAGGGGCTGCTTTCGATTTCCCTTCGCCATTCTCTGACTTCGACGCCGTCACCGATCTGATTCAGATCAAGAGAACTCCATTCTACACCTCGACACGGACGGTTCAGCGCCGAGTCGACCGGTTCGCCGCCGAGTCGTCGTATTTGCAGAGACTCTGTGACCGAGTCTCCGCTCTGGAGGTTAGCTTCGACCGGCTGGTCAGTGCTAAGGCTATCGCCGGCGGAGAACGGAAGTACACGTGGACGGCGGAGATCAAAGCCCCTGAGAAGCCCGGGATTGAGAAGAAGTACAAGTGGACGGCGGATATCAAGGGCGGTAAGAGCAAGGAAAAGAACTACAAGTGGACGGCTGAGATCAAGGACGAAAGGAAGGACCCTCCGGTTACCCGGACCTACACGTTCAAAGCGTCAACCGGCGCTGGAGGCGAAAGCAGTGAGTCGGAGAAGAAAGAGAAGAAGAAAGATAAGAATAAGAAGAAGAGCGACAAAGCAGAGCCGTCCACTCGTCTTGTCGAGATTGAAGAGCCTTTCAATCATGGCGCTGTCGTCTTAAGGCAGGTCTGTTTCAATCTCCATAACCAATCGTAATTGCTACTCGTTTGGGAATGAAAGAAATGTCTGATGTATTTTTGCTGGTAGGCTTTCTTGAGGACTGTGGAGAAGTCGAAGGGGAAGAGGAAGGAGTTGTCGCCACAGGACGCGGCGATAATGATACAGATGACCTTCAGAGCTTACCTGATCAGGAGGTCACAGGCGCTTCGTGCTCTCAGAGAGCTGGCGGTTGCAAAGACCAAGCTGAAGGAGGTTAGGGCGCTATTCAACAACTTCACCTACCGCCGTCGCGTGGCCCGTGACGCAGAGGAGAGGCAGAGGTTCTCTGAGAAGATCATTGTCCTGCTTCTCACTGTAGACGCCATTGAGGTAGTTGATCTCTCTCTCTCTCTCTCTCTCTCTCTCGCATTGTTCAATTCGTTTGTTGACAGTGTTAATGGTGTGCTTTCATTGTGATCTGATCATTTCATAGTTCAGTCACCTAATTTTGTAGTATCTCAGGTGCTTGATCTTGCTGTTGGTTTATTGGCATTCATGTTTTTCGGTCTTTGTAACTGCTGAGTGATGAGTAGTCCTACTTCACCTTCTATGCAATGTGGATATTCTAATTATGTTGTATGTTCGTATGGTCACTGTTCGCGCCGATTTGTGTCCGTTTGGTATGCTCTCCCCATGTGTCCAATGATCAATTCGTGGATGATTGCCTGTAACCCAAATCCAAACTTGTGTGAACTTACCCATGAATTTATTTAGGCTTGGAACCTGGCACTGGCATGGATCTTTACTAGTCTTTTCAACCTTTAATGAGTTACACATTCTTTTGATCTACTCCCCTTTGCCAACCATGTGGCATTTCCATTCACGGGACTTCCCGCCTTTCGAGACTTAGGGGAGGATTGTCTTTGTATGCTACTTTGTCCTTGTTTTGCAAAAATGCTGCTTTAACATCTTGAACTTGTGACCTTTTCAGTCACAAAGAGTCGTCTTTGTATGCTACTTTGTCCTTGTTTTGCAAAAATGCTGCTTTAACATCTTGAACTTGTGACCTTTTCAGTCACAAAGAGTCGCCCCTATATTTCACAACTCAACTTGAACCCGTGACTTTATTGTTAGTACCGTGGCTTGCCCTCTTCACCCTCAACCATAGAATCAAGAATTTAGGTGAAATCAAGCAGTGTTAGAACACACGGCAAGGTCATGTGTGCAGAGTGCAGGACTACAATTTCATATGCCTAATGAAATAACTTAACCCAGTATATTGTATCTTCAACAATGGTAAACTTCTTTAGTTCCAAGGTCTTAGCCAATGGGTTGATGATTTCTACTTTGCTGAAGTTTATTTTAAGGTTCTGTATTGTTTCTGTGGAAGATAAAATCAGGCATGGTATGAGCTGCTTCACTTCACTAATGGCCCCTGGTATGTAACACAAGTTATTTGTCTTGGCAATGAGGAGTGTCAGTGTCGCTTCGTTTGAGAATCATGCTAGGGTCGCTAAGCGATTTACCTCTATGTTGGCAAATGAGTTAAGGAATCAGTTTTGTCTGATTTGTCATTTGCTGCTAGTAGCATGACAGAAGTTTACTCATTTCTGCAACCATGAAACAACCTGATGTCCTTGATCGCCGAAAATTGTGAATAAACCATGACAGATATCCTTGCTGCTAGTAGCTGAACTTAATCGTAGATTGGCATAGTGGCCCATATCTATTAATTTATCACTTAGAAAATTCTGTTCAAGTTTCGATGTCATATGGCTATATGCGGTCAGGTCAAAGTATGAGCCATTTGGTTAAACGAGTTCCTAATTGTCTGCTTTGTACTTTGTTAGGGTGCTGATCCTATGGTTCGAGCTGCAAAAAGATCTATGGTTGATGAGCTGGAAGCAATGCTTGACGTCGTAGACCCCCAACCGGCAGGCAAATCTTTTTCCATGAGGAGGAGGACATTTGACATGCCTGATGGCATTATTCAGGGGAAGATCGCCGCAGGTGTTTCTGAGGTGGTTCAAATGCTCGAACAAGAAAATGGCACTTTCGAGGCATGCTTGTAAGGTAATGTGACAAATCAACCTTGAGGTTCTGCTTGTACTTTCTTATCTAGGAGTGGGAAGACGCACCATTAGTTCATCCACTAGGGCTTAATTGTTGCTTTCTTCTCTTCTCTGAGGTAGAATTTTGTATTTGCATGAAGTTAAACTGAACCATTTGAACAATGGTTTGTGGTACCTAGATTGCCTGTAAGGTTAAAGCTTTTGATAATTATGCCTAATAACTAATGGCCTTGGTTCATTTGCTCGTCTAAATCAGGCCTCACTTATATGCTATTATGGTTCAGCCACTTCGTTTAGGATTTTTTGTTGATTTGATTAAAGAGCCTTCGCTGCTCCTGAAATTTGCTTAGAAGAAAGTGTGGGAATTGGCACCCAACTGGGTAGCTAGGAAAAACATGTATTTCTTTTTCTTTTCTTTTTTTTATAGCTGCCAACCTGTAGCTAATACTTTATTGAGTGTCTGGTGAGTAAATAACTTGCAATAACCATTCATAAAATTATGTTCACTAAATAAGCAGATAGAAATTTGTTTTCAGTTATATCTGACAACCACGTTTGGTTCCTTAAACATGGTAAAATGCCATTAAAATTGGGATTGCCATGTATGGGATAAAAAGGTAACCTGGGAATTAAGTTTTCTCACAGCAATGGGATAAAATAGAGTGCGTGTTTTATAATTTAACCCTTCTGGTGTATAAATCCCTCCTTATATCTCTTTCATTATGAAAATATAGCTATATATATGGAGAGGCATTTTAGTTTTTGGTTACTTAGTGTCGAGTAGTACCTTATTTATATAATAAACATTAAATATGATATAATTAACCTTAGTTAATGTCAATGAAAATTTATTTTGCATCCCTGAAGAAACGTCACGTGGGCACAATTTTTTCATTTATAAACCGATTATTTTATTATATTTTACATCAGTATGACACAATATAAAATATCGAATATAAATATTAAAATAATATTTTTTGTACATATAATACTCTTTCCCATGTATTGCTAATCTTAAAAAGTAGGGTGGTGCTTATTATGCTATTCATTCCTGTCAATAATTAACCACACGTCTGCAACCCAGCAGTCATAGAAGCAGGTTTTTCCGGGGCTGGTAGGCTTTGTGTCGCATTGTTGTGTTGTGAAAGTGGGAGAGGTCGACCCAGCAGCACGCCTTTAAAGGCTTCAGACCAGCCAGGCCCACAGGCTTTTTAATTCATAATGGAAAAAAGTAGCATACCTCCACCATTGCACCCAAATCAAATTTTATGTGATTTAGTCAATTGTGTGAAGATTCTCTATTAGAGGTCTTCATGATTTTTTTTTTTTTTTACTGCATATATTTTATTATTTTAAAAATATTTTTAAATAGAATGCTCAAATTAAATAATAAGCCACAATATCTTTAAAAAATACTGCAATCAGAAGTAGGGAGAAGGGGTTGGCAGGGGGATTGGGCCAACTGGGCTTGGCCTTTGCCCGGCGTTGCCAATAAGCCCATCCGATGTGTTTGACGACAATTGCTTGATGCAGAATGAGGCCCTCAGTAAGTTGGGCCCGAGGGTTCGGCCCAAGGAGTGATGGCCGAATGGAAAATGTTGAGGAGGAAAATCTCAGCATTATTATTATTATGCTAAAATGCTTACACTCTTTTTATTTTTCGTAATCCAACCAAATAAAGAACAATAGAACTCGGCTTCATTTTTCTACTTTTGATTTCATTTTCCTTAATTTAAAATTATAAATATAACACAATCTTACCAACAATCGTTTCACTTGGGAGGCTGGCTGACATAATAGCAACCATCTTCTCTTCTGATCTATGAATTTAAACGAGTCTTAATTAATTTTATTTGCATATTTATTTTAATAAATTTTGATACGAATCTACTACTTATACCTAATTTTTATATTTATTTTCACTTTAAACGAGATTAATTAAGATAAACCCATTTACATCCCTACTAGCCTTTAGTACCCACACAATGTTATGAGAATTTAGGACTTGTATAGTTTGTTACAAATTGTTGAATTACATTAAATCAGTTAATTTAATTTTGTTTTATTTAATATAACTCTTTTTTAAAAATGACTTGATATGTAAATTTTAAAAAATATCACTTGCATTTGATTTTCACTTGTGCTACAAAAGAACTAAAACCAAACTATAAATTGTATTATTAGTGTATATATATAATATTTATTGAATATTACATTGAAACTAAGAGATTTGGTTTGTTCATCCGGATGGTGATAAGTAAAAGAGAAATTTTCGTATCACTCGTATAAACATAATAATTAGTACGCAATTTGTACACGAAATGGGTGGTTCTTAATTGTAAAATACTTGCAAAAATAGCTATATTAAATGAAAATGATCTTTAATTTTATTAATGTATATCAAAATAAAAATAAATAAATAACTATATCAATCTCAAAAATGGCGGCTTTGATCTCCTTCTTTTCTATCCCTCTTTCCCACCAAGACCTACTACCACCACCGCCATCTTTTCGCTCCTTCGTTATTCCATTTGTTTACTTTCGATCACCACTCCTATTTGCTATTAGTGTCCCTACATCTTCAATTGTGACGACTTGATTTTTTCTTTGATTTCGATTCCTCCATCTATTCTTCTCCCATTCAATCCTTTCTCCATTCTTATTTTTTCTATTATTCCCTTCATATTATTTATATATAAGTGCACGCAAACCCTAGTCCCCTTCCAACTCCAATTCTCATTCAATTGCAATTCTCCTCCACCATTGTTTTCAGTTGTTGTTGGTGCCTCTATCTCTTCCATGACGACCATCCCCATCCCCATTGGCCATCACCTTTAGATCCATCCACAATAGGCGTTGCCTCTAGCCTCCAACCTTCATCCTTGCCTTCTCCATGTTCGCCACATTCTCCATCCCCTTTTCCATGGTCAACGTCTACTCTCATCGTTGTGTGTATATATAATACATATATATTATATTAACATAAAATTTTATTCAAGTACGTATATATCACACGCACATTTGAGATTTCAGATGTGTAGTATATTCCAATTTAAAACTTTAGGACCTCAATAGATCCCTCCCCTCCCTCGTATTCAAAGGCACAATTGGTTAAATGCCCCAAATTCAATGGCATAAATGTGTCTTTAGTCAATTTTAAAAATATATAAATTATGGTATCTTCATGCAAAGTTAAATACATTTTTCTAGAACTTTCGTTCTTTTTTTTTTTTTCTTAATTTTTTAAACTGTTGTTATCGTGTTGATGTTGGAGGCGTTACATGCTACCCAAAGAAATGATTTAATTACTCTCAGATAGTAGTCAAAGCATATGGCTAATTAATAGAAAATGAAGATTTACCTAACCGACTAAAAATAAAATGAAGATTCGCCTGCCCACCCAATGTTACATTTAATAAATTATTTTGGAGATCATGTCAATCTTTGAAATATGAAAATTAAATTATATTTATGCAATATTAATGTTATGTATATATATATAACTAATGATGATGTTTACGGTCAAAGTCATCGAGGCATTGAGTTGGATGGGGGACTCCCTCCACAATTTCGTGTTACCGTCACTATAGATTCTAGAAAAACTTGAATAAGAGACTATTTAGGCATCAAAAAGGGTATGTGAAAATTAAGCCAACACCCGCAAATGGAAGCGCTGTATTGGGAAGGGAGAAATTGAAAAAGATAAAATAGGCACGCACATGCACCTTATCTTTGATTATTTAAGTTCTATATTTAAACGAGCTTGTTGATCATTGCAGGCTGGGGCCAAAATATTTGAAACTAGTGTGTTTTAGGGTTGATTTTACACTCATTGTCTATTCTTTCTTATTTAAGGGTGTTTAAATTTTGATTTGAACAAAAAAATTGAATTGAATCAGACTGACAATAAGTTTGGTTTTGTCTTTAGTTTGAAGAATTTAAAAAATTATAAATTTTTAGTCCTTTTCGATCTATTTCTATTTTGGATCAAAAACCAAGCCCATGAATCAATTTGTAGGTCTGAGCTCAAACTCGAGCTCGGCTTAGGTTTGGCTCGACAAAAGGTTGACAAGTTGAGCTTAGACTTGTTAAAACTTGTTATTTTATTTAAGGGCTATTAGCACAAAAAATTTAAATCCTTTTGTGTTTTTGTGATATAATTCAAAAGTTTCAATTTTGACAATAATGTTTTGATTTGATTAATTGGTTGCAATTTCATCCACGATCCAGATCCAATTCATCAGCGTCTAAAACTCGTTGGCGTGGCATGCCACCTAACATTTTAAAATATTTTGAGTGAGCCTTACATCCACATGTGTAAAAAAAAAACAAACTAAAATAATGTTAAATATATATATATATATATGTGTGTGCGCGTGCACACTCGCACTATATTTTGTGTTTGTTATAAATATATTTACAAAGGAAGGTAGGTAGAATATGGGGATAGCGACGATGGAGGACGATGACAAGCGACGACTAATCTAGAAAAATGTCGAATCTGAAAGCTTGATGGCCAATCGTTGATGTTGATGGAGCTGGCTTAAACCACCGATGATGAGGGCCAGGAAGCAAACAAAGAACGTCATCGGCCAACAAGAGCATAGGGTCGTTTGTCGTCGCCATCGCCCGTTTTCCTTCATCACCGTTCTCTGATTGATTCCTTCTCTTTGTGCATATATATATTTAATATCATTTTATTTTTTATTTTTTTACATATATGCATTGGAACCTACTGAAAATGTTTTAAAATGACACATGACATGCCATGTCAACGGGTCGTGGATAAAATTGCAATCAATTGATAAAATCGAGACCTTATTGGTAAAATTAAAAATTTTGAATAAAATAGCAAAAACTCGAAAATGTTTGAATTTTTCGTGCTAATAGGCTTATTTTTTTATACATGTGCATGTGGGGCTCACTCAAAATATTTTAAAATGTCAAGTGGCATGCCACATTAGCGGATCTTGGACATTGACGAATCGGATCCAAGTCGTGAATAAAATTACAATTAATTGATCAAATCGGAACCTTATTGCTAAAATTAAAACTTTTGGTGTTAATAGGACTTTATTTAAACATAATTTGTTATTTTGTTTTATTATATATACATATATTATATTATGTTAAATAATTAAATGAATATATATAATTGTTAAACATATTCAAATTAATTATATTATTATAATAATTCAAAGTTTGATAATTTATATAAAATAATATATTTATAAAATTATAAATAAATGTATTAATGTATTTATAAATGAACTTGTTTACGAGTTATTTATGAACTTTTAATTGATCATATTTACAAGTCTATTAATATTTACGAATCTCTAATTGAATACGTTCGTGAACTTTAACGAGATAAGTTTTATTAAGTTTAATTTAATCTCGGATCATTTACAAATTGAAATTCAAAATTAGGTTCAAGTTCAATTCGTTTATCCTGACGAACAAAATCGAATGAGTTTTTGTCAAGCTGAATACTGAACTGTTCATGAATAAATCGGCTCATTTACAACCCTAATTGTACGTAATATGTAAATCAGATTAATTTAATATAATTTCCTCTTACCCTTATTTGCTTTGACCTTTGATTTAAATTTTTTAATTTCAATTTGATCCAATTTAGAGTTGGTTGAAAGTGATTGAACACCTCTGCCCTTTATTTTGGTTCACTAATAGATTTATATTGTTATTCTCATAGTCTAAATTTGTATGTATTTAGTTTGGTTTGACTTTCCTTTTGATAAGGGTATCCAAAGCCTTACTAATGGCAATCAAGTTGATTTAGTTCTATCAGTTGCCCCGCAGCGGCGGCGCGGGCGCCCGGTGGGGGGTTGCATAAATGAATGATTTGAATATCCCACCAGTCCCAGAGATCTAAAATAATTAACTTGCTTCAGTGATTCAAGCAGTCTGACTGACTCACTGTTCCAAGACCTTGCCCTATAAGAAAAAAAGTAAGAACCGACATTTGATTTTCCAGGGTCCTGTCCCTTTTCTGACCCACCAAACAAGAAAGGGTAGAGGGAATCTCTTTCTAGAACATTTCTAGTTTTGACCTTCTGGAAAGTGTTCAGCTGGCAGCTGCCCATTCTGTTCATTCAACCACCCTTTCTGGGCTGCCATTACTCCCATTGGTATATGCCCACTGCACAATAATATTTATTTCTATTTTGTTATCCAAATTTTTAATAATATATTGTTGTATTAGTTTTAGTTAGTGGTTTTAATATATTATTATTTATTTCAAATGTGACTTTGACTTTGGGGGGCAAATTAGCTTTGCAACATACTGAAATTATTTTAATTAAAAATAGAATTGGCGTTAAAAATATTATTAAATAACGTTAAATAAATACTAACCATAATTATTAATATGACTTTAAATTTAAAAGTATAATAGCCTATGTAACGCATTTTTAAATATAATAAACAAAATAATCTCAAATTTAAAAATACATTAACTTATTTGGTCATTATTATAAATATAATAACCAAACTAATCTCAAACCTAAAATACAAAATAACTTAATATAGAAGGTCATCACATGGGCGGATGCAAGTAAGTGGGATGGGTTGGGCTAGACAAAATTAGAGATGGACTGGACTAAATTAAGACTAGACTACTACTAAAAAATTAAAAAAATTATATTAGAAAAATAAATTTTGTTGTGAGTTGTCCTGGGCTTCAGCCCACCGCAGCTCACTACTGCATCTGTCATTGTCATCATAAATATTAAATTTAAATATCTAAATAATATTTTTGATAATTTGCATTCAATTCCTTTTTTAATTTTCAATTTTTAATTTTTAGATAACTAGCATTCATTATTGTAGCTATAAAAGTCTCAATCTATGAATGGTCTAAGGAGTATCCTATGATGCATACAACTCCTCCAAATCTGACCTACAACTTTGATGTCATTATCATATGTTTTTAGGAAGGGTTATGCTATTTGTTTAGAAAAAATTTTATAGATTGGTTTATAGGGATAATTGAATGACCAAATTACCCTTATAATAAATAATCCAAAACCATCTCTCTCTCCCTCTTGCAGATACCATCCCCTCCATCCACCACCTTCTTTCATGACACGTCAGCCTCACCTGTCTCTCCCTCTTTGAACATCGGCGTCCCAACTATCGGACACTGTCGGCCGCAGTTGACAAATGACTTTGCTTGGCATGAACTCGTAAAATATCTTTGACATGAAAAGAATTTTGCCAGTCACTTCAATAGGGTGATTTTCCTTTATCAAGCAGCAAATAAACTTAAGTTAAGAGTTAATCTTATTAATGTATATTAAAATAAAAATGAATAAATAACTATATCAATCTCGAAATGGCGGTTTATTCATAGGATTACTATAGATTGATGGTAAGTTTATTCCATGCCCATCCAAATACAGCAACTCTTAATTCTATTTATGGCAGTTGACAATGCCTTAGAATTTAAAAAGGCTTAAGGCACAAACGTGCCCTCAACTTGGTGCGCTTAACTAATTGTGTTTGTGGACTTGAAGGAGAATTTATAGTGTCCTTCAAGTTTTATATTTGAATTTATTACACATTTTAAATCAAATTTTTAATCTATACATCACACGTACTTGAAAAGAGTGAATGATGAAATAAGTCTTTCTCTTTTTTTCTCTCCCTCATTCTTTTATGTCGTCATCTTTTGGTCTCTTTTTCTTTTATTACTCTTTTCCACCAAGACCCATTGTCGTCGCTGCAGTCGTCGCTAGCTTTTTCAATTGTTCATTGTTCCGCTAGCTTTTTCAATTGTTCATTGTTCCATTTGTTCACATTTGATCACCGCCCCTGTTTGTTGCTAGTGTCCTTGCATCTTCAATTGCGATGATTTGGCTTATTCTTTAATTCCGTCTCCTGCATCTGTTCTTCTCCCATTCAATCCCTTCTTCATTCTTCTTTTCATATTATTATTATTATTATTATTATTATTATTATTATTATTATAAGTGCACGCAAACCCTAGTTCTCCTCCACTTTTCATTCAATTGCAATTCTCCTCCACCACTAGCTCCATTTGTTAATGGTGCCTCCATCTCTTTCATGGTAGCCACCAACAGTTGCCTCCAGCCTTATCCCCATCAGCTCAGTAGTCTCTGCCTCCAACCTCCATCCTTGCATTCTCTATATCTGTTGCCTCCTTCATCCTCTCCTCCATGGTCAGCGTCTACCCTTATCGCTATGTGTATATATAACATATATTTATTATATTAATATATAACAATCACTATATTTAACATAAACATCAACATATATATTGTATGAATATAAAATTTTGTCCAAAAACGTATATGTCACATGCGCATTTAAAATTTTAGGTGTATAATGGATCCCAATTTAAAATTTAAGGGGCACAATAGGTCCCCCTTTTCAAGTTCACAGACAAAATTGGTTAAACCAAAGTCAACGGCATGAATGTGTTTTAGCCTATTTAAAAAATATATAAATTATAATATTTTCATGTAAAGTGAAATACATTTATTTAAAACTTTCGTCGTTGTTGTTTTTCTACTTCTTCTTTTTCTTAATTTTTTAAATTATTATTATTATCGTATTCATGTTGGGGTGCTACATGTTACCCAAAGAAATGATTTAATTACTCTCATATAGTAGTCAAAGCATATGGCTAATTAATAGAAAGTGAAGATTTACCTAACCGACTAAAACTAAAATGAAGATTCGCCTGCCCACCCAGTGTTACATTTAATACATTATTTTGGAGATCATGCCAATCTTTGAAATATGAAAATTAAATTATATTTATACAATATTAAAGTTATATATACAACACTAATGATGATGTTTACGGTAGAAGTCATCAAGACATTGAGTTGGATTAGTCATGGGGGACTCCACAATTTCGTGTTATCGTCACTATAAATTCTAGAAAAACTTGAATAAGAGACTATTTATGATGACATATACATCAAGAAGGGTATGTGAAAACTAAGCCAACACCCACAAATGGAAGTAATGGATTGGGAAGAGAGAAATTGAAAAAGAGAAAATAGGCACAGGCGCCTTATCTCTATTTAAGTTCTATATTTAAACGAGTTTGTTGATCATCGTAGGTTGGGGCCAAAATATTTGAAACTAGTGTTGTTGTTGTCAAAATATAATAATTTATTTTTAATTGCGGACAGATGTAAGAGTCTTGGGAGTCGTGCCTTCACTGATGAGAATCTTAACGAGCAATTGGATCTGGTAGAAGTCCAGATCTGGTAATCCGATAGAGCTGATGGTCTGATAAGGCTGATGATCTAGTGGCCCAAAATGACCGAGTGACCTGAGGGTGACGAGTGGCCAAGGTGACCGAGTGACCTGAGGGTGACGAGTGGCCAAGGTGACCGAGTGACCTGAAGGCGACGAGTGGCCTTGCTGACCGAGTGGCCAAGGTGACCGAGTGACCTGAGGGCGACGAGTGGCCTTGTTGACCGAGTGACCTGAGGGTGACGAGTGACCAAGGTGACCGAGTGACCTGAGGGCGACGAGTGGCCTTGTTGACCGAGTGACCTGAGGGTGACGAGTGGCCAAGGTGACCGAGTGACCTGAGGGCGACGAGTGGTCTTGCTGACCGAGTGACCTGAGGGCGGCGAGTGGCCTTGCTGACCGAGTGACCTGAGAGCGATGAGTGGCCTTGTTGACCTAGTGGCCTACAAAACGGAACACCATTAGGACACGGGTGGGGGTCCCCGCGTAAACCCTCTGATGCTTGAGTTAGATTTCGAGAGAAAATGAGAAAATTATACTTCAATTACTCAAAATTGCGTACCTTGTGATGAAGGCATGGTCTCATATTTATAGCGGATGAGAGAGAGCAGACGTGCGAGAATCAAGCCGAGAATCTCACGGCCTATTTCGATGATTTTGCGACCTATCCGAGAAGGAAAAGATGAGAGTTTGGCCTAAGCCCACTCGACCATGACCGAGTGGAGGGCCACCCGATCATATCTTCTTTTGCCCTTTTCCTTGGCTCGGTTTTGAGTGGTTCCCGTACCTCAACTTCATGCTCGATTTTCATATTGATTGAGCTTGAATCTCTTAAAACTCAAAATATAAAAGTTATAGATAATTATCTTATCTTTCTATAGGACTTTGAATCAGCTCAATATGAGTTCATATGAGAAAGTTATGGCAAAAAAACCAAAATAATATCGTGCCCACTCGGCATAACCGAGTAAGGTCATGAAAAGTTGTGGAAATTTGGTCTCCCCATGACTGAGTGGGGGGCCACTCGTTCATGCCTTCTTTTTCGCTTTTGTCTTGGTTCGAGTCCATCTTCATTCAATACTTGACTCTGAGTCTTAATAGTACAGATGCATCAACTTTATGCCCGATTTACACCTTGATTCAGCTCAAATCTCTTAAAACTCAAAACACAAAAGTTGTATATAATTCTCTTATCTTTCCATAGGACTTTGAATCACCTCAATCGAAGCTCATATGAGAAAGTTATGTTCGAAAAACCAAAACAGTATCGTACCCACTTGGCATAATCGAGTGGGTCCTCCCCACTTGGTCTCGGCTCGACCTCTTGCTCCATCGGCTTGTTTCCTTGATCTCCTACAACCCGCTGGGCCTTTGGGTTTCATGTCCATGTCTTGCAACTCTTTGCAGGGCATATCAAATGTGTTTTTGGGTTGATTTTACGCTTATTGTCTATTTTTTTTTCTTATTTAAGGGTGTTTAAATTTGGATTGGAATCGAAAAATTGAATTAGCTAGAGGGAAAATAAGTTTGGTTTTGTCTTCAATTTGAAGAATTTAAAAAATCAATTTCTAGCCTTTTTCAATCTACTTCTATTTTGGATAAAAAATTGAGCTCACAATTTGTAGGCTTAAGCTCAAACTCCAGCTTAACTTAGGTTTGACTCGTTAAAAGATTGACAAATTGAGTTTAAATTTATCAAAACTTGTTATTTTATTTAATCATAATTTGTTCTTTCACTTTATTATATATACATATATTATATTATGTTAAATAATTAAATTAATATATATAATTGTTAAACATATTCAAATTAATTATATTATTATAATAATTCAAAGTTTGGTAGTTTCTATAAAATAATATATTTATAAAATTATAAATAAATATATTAATGTCTTTATAAATAAATTTGTTCACGAATTATTTATGAACTTTTAATTGAGCATATTTACAAGTCTTTAATTAAATATATTCGTAAACTTTAACAAGATAAGTTTTATTGAGTTGAATTTAATCTGAAATCATTTACAAATTGAAATTTAAAATTAGGTTCAAGTTCAATTTGTTTATCTTAATGAATGAAATCAAATGAGTTTTTATCGAATCGAATACTGAACCACTCACGAATGAATCGATTCATTTGTGACCCTAATTGTATGTAGCATGTAAATCAAATTAATTTAATCCGATCTACTCACTCTTATTTGGTTTAACTTTTGATTTAAATTTTTTAATTTCAATTTGATCCAATTTAGAGTTGGTCGAAAGTGATTGAAAACCTCAGCCCATTATTTTGGTTCACTAATAGATTTATATTGTTATCCTTATTGTCTAAATTTTTATGTATTTAGTTTTGTTTGACTTTCTTTTGATAAGGGTATCCAAAGCCTCACTAATGGCATTCAAGTTGATTTAGTTCTATCAGGTTTTTTGGGGGGTGGGGCACTCAAAATGGAACTAAATCAGCAGACGTGCGGGAGGTGCAATTCACTCGAAATAGGGTTCAATCAACTTCTCTATAAAAATCACCTAATTAAGATAAAAGAAAATGTTATTAATACATCTGAGACTATGTCTTAACTTACAAAAAATAATTTAAATGATAAAAATATCTTTATTAAATTATAAAATTAATAAAAAGAGAAGATATAACGACGATCAAAACACAAAAGATGATTGTTGGGGGCGACCGAGGGAATGGGAGAGAATGGAAAAAAGAGATTGACAAAGTAAAGAAATTATAATTTTACAATTAAATGAGTGATATTTTTGACATTGCATCATTGTAGAAATTGCATCATTTTCTACAGCATCATCTGTAATCCGCGATGTAATTATAGGAAACTCCTAAAGATGAATACCTTTCAAGTTTCAACCATGCCTACGTGGGTGGATTCCTTCCTAAGGTGATACTTATAGGGGTAAGCAGCGATTAGATTAGATCGAAATAATCAAGTCGAACCGACTAAATTGGTCGGTTCGGTTCAATTTTTTTGATAAAATAATTTAATTCGGTTCGATTTGATTTGCAATACTTCAAATTTTCAGTTATTCGGTTAATCAAACTAACCGTGTGAGTTTAGCATAATCCTCCCCTCCCCCAAAAAAAAAACACAGAACCTACATGATCGACATAGACACTCACACTCCCCCTTCTCTCTCTCTCTATCCCCCCACCATCGCATGCGAGTTCGTGTGCTGAGGCATAACTGCACCCATCTTCTCTCTATCTTTCTCTCTCACAGGTGAGACTACGAGATCGATTCTAGTGGCCCCAAAATACAGAACCCACACCCGACTGAATCGAACCCTAACCCTCACCCCACCATCCATCGCCTTCGTTTATTCTTTTCCTTGTGCTTGGACGATCGACGAAGGCTATTCCAAGATCTGGGCCATGGCAGCTGCGCTAGCAGTGGCAGCTGGCAAAGTGGCGGAGGGGCAATCGACGACGGCAATGACGATGTGCGCTTCGAAGCTAGTCGACCAGGCCCTTTTTCTTCCTGAGCACTACAAGATCCCTGGCGACCTCAAGTCTTGCGTCAAAGATTCAAAGGTACACATATTTTTGATTCAATTATTCTTGTTCACTTGTTTTGGAAAATTCCGATTGGGAAACTCTGGCTATTTTCGATTCTTGTTCATTTGTTTTGAAAATTATGATTGGGGACTGAAAAATCATTTTGTTTTCATATTCAGTTATACTAGGATTATCGGTTCTGATTGGGGATTGAAAACTCTCTGATTATTGTCAGTTCGGTTCAATTATTGCATTTTATTGTCCAGTTATTTTAGTTTCAGTTAGTTTAGTTATACTAGGATTATCGATCGATTTGGTTCAATTATTAGGGATAGTTCGATTTGGTTTGATTAGTAATTTTTGAGCGATTCAATTCGATTATAATCGATTATATATTTTTGGATCATACTTATGAATTAAAGTAATAATAAAAAGAAAAGTGCCTTTAGAAAAAGGATTTGGGGGGGGGGGGGTGTAGGGGTGAGCAGAAATTCGGGTAAACCGAATTAACCGAACTAAACCGACAAGTTCGGTCGGTTCAATTATATTTTTTCTTAAAAATCGGCTATTCGGTTCGGTTCGGTTATTTATACAAAAATAACCGAATAACCGAATTACCTGTGACCGCGCCCCCCGCCCTTCCCCATGCTCGAACCGAAGATATTACTCTCCTATAAGTCCGTGACACCCCACCCCCCCCCCCGGCAAGACAGCCACTCACCTAGATCTGGAGACCAAGACCAACTGAATGAGAGAGAGAGAGAGAGAGAGAGAGAGAGCCTCCAGTAGATCGCACAAATCGATCGATTTTGTGTCCGTCGGTGCGTCGCCATCGATGAAGGTCACCTCCACCTTCGACGCCTTCGCCGTTGGCAGTCGGTCACGCCCGTCTTTCGCTTCGCGGTTCGGCCGTCCCTTTCGTCTCCTTCGTCAGACCCACACCAACGCCATTTTATCACCGTTCTTCCTTTCCTTCCTTGTGCTTGGACGATCGATCCACACCAACAACCACCAACTGTCGAGCACTCAGGTTAGTATCGACAGTTAGGTTAGGGTTTCTAAGATTTTTTTAATTTTTTGGACTTTCAGTTGGGTTAATTTCTTGATGTTTTCTTCTACGGGTTGTTCGTTTGTATTTCCACAAACGGATTTGTATTATCTCTTGTGTATTTCCTCTGTTCTTCTGCTGCTCTGCATTGTAAATGGGTTTGTATTTTTTTGTTCTTCTTCACTATAAATGGATATGTATTCTTTCTTGTGTGTATTCCTTCGTTTGCACAAATGAGTTGCACAAACGTTGTTCCTCTATTGCTGTAAATCAATTTGTTTCTATGTCAATTTATGTATCAATTTCTGATTTTGCACAATTAATTTTCAGTTTTGGTTATCGGTTCGGTTAACTCAATTTAGATTTTGGTTAGTTCGGTTAGCTAAGATTAGTCGGTCGGATCGGTTCGATTATCGCATGCGGGTCAATTCAGTTTGGTTATCGTATGCGGATCGATTTGGTCCAGTTAATATTTTTTAGTCAGTTTGATTCGATTATTATAATCGAATGCACACCTGTGGGGGCGCATAAATGAATGATTTGAGTATCCCACCAATCCCAGAGATCTAAAATTTACCTGCTTCAGTCAGTCAACTAGTCTGACTGACTCACTGTTCCAAGACTTTCTCTACGAGAAAAAGTAAGAACCGACATTTGATTTTCCAGGGTCCTGTCCCTTTTCTTACCAACCAAACAAGAAAGGGTAGAGGGAAGAACATTTCTAGTTTTGACCTTCTGGAAAGTGTTCAGCTGGCCACTGGCCATTCTGTACATTCAACGACCCTTTCTGGGCTGCCATTACTCCCATTGGTATGTCCACTACACAATAATTAATATTTATTTCTATTTTGTTATCCAAATTAATAGTTTTATTATATAAAATGTTTAATAATATATTGTTGTATTAGTTTTAGTGGTTTTAATATATTATTATTTATTTCAAATGTGACTTTGACTTTGGGGGGCAAATTAGCTTTGCAACATACTGAAATTATTTTAATTAAAAATAGAATTGGCGTTAAAAATATTATTAAATAACGTTAAATAGATATTAACCATAATTATTAATATGACTTTAAATTTAAAAGTATAATAATAGCTTGTGTAACACTTTTTAAAATATAAAAAACAAAATAATCTCAAATTTAAGAATACATTAACATATTTAGTCATTATTATTATAAATATAATAACCAAACTAATCTCAAACCCAAAATGCAAAATAACTTAATATAGAAGATCATCATAAATATTAAATTTAAACATCTAAATAACATTTTTGATAATTTGCATTCAATTCCCTTTTTAATTTTCAGTTTTCAATTTCTAGATAACCAGCATTTAGTTTTGTAGTTATAAAAGTCTTAATCTATGAATGGGTTGAATTTGACAAAGTCTTGTTTTTGGGTTCAAAATGGAAATGGTCTAAGGAGTATCCTATGATGCATGCAACTCCTCTGAACTTGACATACAATTTTGATGCCTTTATCATATATTTTTAGAAAGAATAGTACTATTTATACAGAAATTTTTTTATAAATTGATTTATAAGAGCAATTGAATGACTAAATTGCCTTCGTAATAAATGACCCAGAACCATCTCTCTCTATCTGTTTCACACGATCAATTCTTTCTCTCTCGCAAACACCATCACTCTCGGAGGCGGATTTATTAGTGAGCTGTCCTGGGTCAGCCCAGGGCAGCTAACAGTAATTTTTGTTTTTATAATGTAAATTTGTTAATTTTTTAGAAGTAACCTACCCTTAATTTAGTTCAGCTTATCTTTAATTTTGTCTAGCCCAACCCAGCCCATTCCACCTAGCTGGATCTGCCCCTGATCGCCCCTACCCGTCTCTCCCTTCTGAACACGATCACCCTAATCGTCAGACACTATCGGCCACAGCCGATGAATGACTTTGCTTGGCATGAACCGGTAAAATATCTTTGACATGAAAAAAATTCTCAGTCACTTCAATAGGGTGATTTTCCTTTATCAAGCAACTAATAGACTTAAGTTAGAGTTAATCTTATGAATGTTTACCAAAATAAAAATAAATAAATATCTACATCAATCTCAAAATGGCGGCTTATTCATAGGATTATTGTAGATTGATGGTAAGTTTATTCTATGCCCAGCCAAATACAGCAACTGTTAATTCTATTTATGGCAATTGACAATGCTCTAGAATTTAAAAAGGCTTAAGGCACAAACCAACTTGGGACGCTAAATTAAGGGTGTGTTTGATAGTATTTTGGTGAAAAGAAAAGTGCTTTTCAACTTATATTGAAAATAAAAATCATCTCCCCCTAAATAGAATTTTTCACGGAAAAGAGCTAAAAACAAACTTTAATGGTTGTACAATAGAATTCAATTTCATGAAAAATATAGTGTGTCAAATATCCAAAATGAAATTCAATTCCTTAGATGGAACATTTTTCATGCTATCAGACACACCCTAATTGTGTTTGTGAACTTGTTGGAGAACTTATCATGTACTTCAAGTTCTATAATTGAACTTATTACACATTTTAAATTAGAATTTTCAACTTATCACGTACCTCAATATCCAATCAATGCTACACATGAAATCACACGCAGTTAAAAAGAGTGAATGATAAAATGGGTCTTTCTCTTTTTTTCTCTTTCCTTTCTTTTTGTCATTATCCTCTAGTCTCATTTTCTTTTATTACTTTTTTCTACCAAGACCCATCGTTGTCGCCGCCACCACCTTTTTCGCTTGTTTGTTATTCCATTCGTTCATCTTTGATCACTGTCTTTGTTTGTTGATGGTGTCCTTACATCTTTAATTGCGACGGCTCGGCTTTTTCTTTGATTTCGCCTTCTCCATTTTTTCTTCTCTCATTTAATCCCTTCATAATAATAATAATAATAATAATATTATTATTATTATTATTATTATATATAAGTGCATGCAATCCCTAGCTCTCTTCCAACTCCAATTCTCATTCAATTGTAATTCTCCTCCACCACTGCCTTCATTTGTCATTGGTGCCTCCATCTCCTCCATGGCAATCGCCAACTGTCACCTCCAGCCCCATCCCCAAGAGCCATTGCCTCCAGATCCATCCACAGCAGTCGTTGCCTCCAACCTCCATCCTTGCCTTCTCTATGTCCGTTGCCTCTTCCATCCCTTCCTCCATGGTCAGTGCCTACCTTTATTGTTGTGTGTATATATAATATATATATATATATTGTATTAATATATAACAACCACTATATTTAACATAAACATCAATATATATATTATATTAATATAAAATTTTGTCCAAACACGTATATGTCACGAGCATGTATTTAAGATTTTAAGTGTGTAATAGATCCCAATTTAAAACTTAAAGGGCACAATAGGTCCCCTCTCTTCAAGTTCAAAGGCAAAATTGATTAAACGCCACCAAATTCAACAGTATAAATATGTTTTTAGCCAATTTAAAAATATATAAATTATGAAATCTTCATGCAAAGTGAAATACACTTTTAAAACTTTTGTTGTTGTTATTGTTGTTGTTGTTGTTCTTCTTAATTTTTTAAACTGTTGTTATTGTGTTTGTGTTGGGGGTGTTTCATGCTATCCAAAGAAATGATTTAATTACTCTCAAATGGTAGTCAAAGCATATGGCTAATTAATAGAAAATGAAGATTTACCTAACCGACTAAAAATATAATGAAGATTCGCCTGCCCACCCAATGTTACATTTAATACATTATTTTGGAGATCATGTCAATTTTTGAAATATGAAAATTAAATTATATTTATGCAACATTAAAGTTATATATAATGATGATGTTTACGGTCAAAGTCATCGAGACATTGAGTTGGATTAGTCATGGGGGACTCCACAATTTCGTGTTATCGTCACTATAATTTCTAAAAAAAAACCTAAATAAGAGACTATTTAGGATGGCCTATGCATCAAAAAGGGTATGTGAAAACTAAGCCAACACCGCAAATGGAAGTAATGGATTGGGAAGAGAGAAATTGAAAAAGATAAAATAGTTTTGAGTTGATTTTCGTTCATTGTCTATTCTTTCTTATTCAAGGGTATTTAAATTTTGATTTGAATCCAAAAATTGAATTGGATCGGACTAAGAATAAGTTTGGTTTTATCTTCAGTTTGAAGAATTTAAAAAAATCAATTTTTAGTCCTTTTTTTATCTAACTCTATTTTGTATAAAAAACGAGCCCACGAAACAATTTGTAAGCTTGAGCTTAAACTCGAGCTCAGCTTGGATTTGGCTTGACAAAAGGTTGACAAGTCGAGCTTAGATTTGTCAAAACTTGTTATTTTATTTAAAGGTTATTAGCACGAAAAATTTAAATCTTTTTGCGTTTTTGGGATTTTATCCAAAAGTTTTAATTTTAACAATAATATCCCAATTTAATTAATTGGTTACAATTTTAATCACGACTCGGATTTGCTTAGTCGGCGTCCAAGACTCGCTGATGTCACCTGACATTTTAAAATATTTTAAGCGGGTTTCACATGCATATGTGTAAAAAAAAAATTAAAATAATGTTACATATATGTTATATACATGTGTGTGTGTTATAGATATATTTACAAAGAAAGCCAGGCAGAGGACGGGGACGGTGACGGGGACAATGTTGGGTTGGAGGTAGTGAGTGATCTAGAAGTTGGAGGTGGAAATGAAGGCCGATCTAGAAGAAGGTTGAATTTGGAAGCTTGATGGCCGATTGTTGACATTGATGGAGCCAGCTTAAGCGACCAACAATAAAGAAAAGATAGCTAGCAAAAGACGTCATCAGCTAGTAAGAACAGAAGGTTGTCGATTGCTTTCTTTGAGAAGGCCTTGAGCAAGAAGAAACCCAAATCAATGGTTAGTCTAGCTTCCAAATTAGTCGTCGTCGCAGTGTATAGGAGTAAACTTAGATCGATTGTCACCCCCAACTTCTAAATCAGTCGTTGTCGTTTGTCGTCATAGCCGTCCTCATTCATTTTGTCGCAAACACGCCACTCGCAAATGAATCAACTCATTTGCAACCCTAATTATATGTAACATATAAATCGGATTAATTTAACTGATTTCCTCTTACCCTTATTTGGTTTGAACTTTGATTTAAATTTTTTAATTTCAATGTGATCCAATTTAGAGTTGGTCCAAAGTGATTGAACACCTCTGCCCATTATTTTGGTTCACTAATAGATTTATATTGTTATTCTTATAGTATATATTTTTATATATTTAGTTTGGTTTGACTTTCTTTTGATAAGGGTATCGAAAGGCTCACAAATGGTAATCAAGTTGATTTTGTTCTTAGGGGGAGAGAAGATGTAGTGACGATTGCTAGAGGTGACTGAGGGAAAGAGAAAGAATGGAGAGAGAGTAAGCGGCTTGAAGGATAATTTTACAATTAAGTTAGTTATATTTTTGTCATTTCATCATTTTCTACAGCACCATCTGTAATCCGCGATTTAATAATAGGAAAATCCTAAAGATGAATACCTTTCAAGTTTCAACCATGTCTACGTGGGTTTGTTCCTTCCTAAGGTGACACTTATGAATTATAAAGAAAAGTGCCTTTGGAAAAGGGATGGCCGGGGGGGGCATAAATGAATGATTTGAATATCCCACCAGTCCCAGAGATCTAAAATAATTAACTTGCTTCAGTGATTCAAGCAGTCTGACTGACTCACCGTTCCAAGACTTGCCCTATAAGAAAAAGTAAGAACCGACATTTGATTTTCCAGGGTCCTGTCCCTTTTCTGACCAACCAAACAAGAAAGGGTAGAGGGAAACCCTTTCTAGAACATTTCTAGTTTTGACCTTCTGGAAAGTGTTCAGCTGGCAGCTGGCCATTCTGTTCATTCAACCACCCTTTCTGGGCTGCCATTACTCCCATTGGTCTGCCCACTACACAGTAATATTTATTTCTATTTTGTTATCCAAATTAATAGTTTTATTATATAAATTGTGACATTGGATACACATGCCCACACACACTCTTATGGAGGAATGGGATGGCTGTGGTCAAATTGATAAACGAAGATGAGTGATGTGGGTTTAGCATTTCAACAAAGTTCTAATACTGAGAACTTTATTTGATGCCTAATAGTTAAACCCTTTTGGTTTTCAGTTGGTTGAGTTCATGTAGTCTGTTTGCTTTAAACCTTACAAATCTCAAATTCTCCACTGATCTTTCATGCCTCGATGGTTGGCAATGGAGAATAGCATTTTTGTCGGTTGAGAAAGAAGGGTTTAGCCGATGAATAATGTCTCGTCTCTTTGTTTCTCTCTTTTCATTTAAATTTAAGTTATCGATAATTTATCACAATAAATTGCTCTAATTTATATTTCAAATATTGTTAATTTCTCACCATATATCACATCTATAAACTAATCTATAAAACTACTAATCTATAAAACTTCTTATGTACAAATAGCATAATTCTTTTAAAAATGGTCATTTGGCTAATACCCAACAGGCAACAGTGGTTCTCGAGGGAAGGGAAGGTAAGGGACTTGTACACTCTTATAAAAATTAATAATATTTTTTCACATGACTTTAAAGAGATAGTAATCATAATTATTAATATGACTTTAAATTTAAAAGAATAATAATAGCCTATGTAACACTTTTTTAAATATTATAAACAAAATAATCTCAAATTTAAAAATACATTAACTTATTTAGTCATTATTATAAATATAATAACCAAACTAATCTCAAACCTAAAATACAAAATAACTTAATATAGAAGATCATCACAAATATTAAATTTAAATGTCTAAATAATATTTTTGATAATTTGCATTCAATTCCCTTTTTAATTTTCTGTTTTCAATTTCTGGATAATTAGCCTTCAGTTTTGTAGCTATAAATGTCTCAATCTATGAATGGGTTGAATTTGACAGAGTCTTATTTTTGGATTCAAAATGGGAATGGTCTATGGAGTATCCTATGATGCATACAACTCCTCCAAACCTGACCTACCACTTTGATGCATTTATCATATGTTTTTAGGAATGGCCATTTGGCTAATACCCAACAGGCAACAGTGGTGTTCAAGGGAAGGTAAGGAAAGAGACTTGTACACTCTAATAAAATTAATAATATTTGTTTAGAAAAGTGATTATAATTTTTCCTAAACCCACATAATTTTTAATAATTATTAAATAAAACAAAAATACACACGTGTTTGTCATGTTATTAAATTTATAAACTTAAAAGAGGTTTACCGAAATGGTATCTGAATTTAGTAAAAAAGCAACCGAACAGCCCTTACGTACCCAGAGGGGAAGCGTCCAAAAAGGCCAAAATCTCACCTTCCAGCATTTTTCTTCCTCTTCGCTGCGTCGTTTCACAGTCACCTCGGACATGCGGGCCCCACAGCTCCCACCTCTGCACACGCTTATACGCTACGCGCTCGTCGCAGTCGATGAAACCCTCACCACTCGCGATCTCCGGGCCCCGCTGTCCCCGCTACGTGTAATTTACGTGGCTACTATTTCTCCAGGCCAGGATACGGGGCCCACGATCAAGCCCCTTATTGGTCCACGTGGCCCAATCAGGGAGGCCGAGGGGGGCCTCAGCGACCGTGAACCGACGACCTGCCAGCTGTGAGCGAAAGCGACGTGACAACGACAGATGGCGAGTAGACTACGTGGCGGGACCCGCAGGGAAACGTGGCCACGTCAGCCCTGACACGAACGCAGGCGTCCTCACGCTCAACGCGGGGCCACTGGTCAATTTACACGTGGCAGCGTCTCCTTCCAGGATCGCCCCCAGTCAGTTGGCGGTTTTTATTACTAAAATAATATTCAGCTGGCAAATATACACACACATTTGTATATGTCAATTAGCATTGTTAAAAAATAGGAAACTGAATTTTTAAATCCGTGGGCTTACCAGTTGGCTTAAAGAATTCGTCCAAAATAACAAGTTCCAGCACGCGCCTCGAGAGTCGCTTGCACTTTGTTACCAAATTGAAAAATAAAATAAATTATATGTTACTTTTTTTTTTTTTAATATATTTTATATCATATGGGTATGAGACAATGCCTTTGGAGTGAAAGTAAAATAAGAAATTTATCTTAATCGTCTAAAAAAGGGCAGAACTTCTATCCTATTAACTTTTATCATGTAAGAATAAGGTCCGACTCTTATACTTAATTAAGTGTGAATAATAATTTTTAAAATAAAAATATTCTAATCAATTAAGCCACTAAGAATGGCACCTCTAATAAACTTGACTAGCCTGGAAAAAGAAAAAGGGGTGTTGTGCACCCGCGTGGAAGTGCGGGCGAGAGAGATTATTGGTTGAGAAATTTCAGATTCTAGTTACGGGGGATTCAACTAACCCACCGTGTTTTCTAATTGGCCTTTCCTTTTTAGCACTTCCGGAACTCTTATATATAACCCCCTCTCTCCCTCTCATATCTCTCTTCCATTCTTTCTCTCTTTCTGTTTTCTCGCATTAGATATCACAACCTCAAATACTTCGATACATACATACATACACATATATATATATAAGCCCCTCTCTCTTCCTCTTCTGCAAACTTCTAGGGTTTTGGTCTCTTTTCTCTTCGGCAGCTTCTCCTCGTTCGAAAGGTGACGTCATCGACATATCATCGTCGTCTCGCCATTGCTATTCCCTTGTGCGTTTGGAGGTTCCATTTGTTTTTCGTTTTGTTGTGTAGTTTTTTTGTTTGGCTGTTGTTGAAAGGTTTTGGATCTGATAAACCTACATTTCTTTCGCAGGTTTGGGTTCTTGACTGAGGTTTTTGCGATTTCGCATTGGAGATCAAAATAGGTACGCCGTCACTCGTATCTGGTAGCTTTGGACGTAATGTTGATATAAAAATTAGGGAGTTCTTTTTCTTTTTTTTTTCCTTCCTCTTTTAGGTGCGTGTTTTTCTTGGTTCTCTGGATTCTATTTCTTGAGACTAAATTTTTATCTTGTTTTGTTTTATTCAATTTCAATGCCTTACCTTTTGGGCTATTGAAACTTTTGGTGCAATGGATTTGTAATGTCTAATTAATCTGGAACATTTTACACAAAGGGAACATATCTCTCTCCCCCTCTCCTCATCTCTTAGCCATGTCCGGAGGAATCTGGGAAAGAATATTTTCTTTCAAACAAGCAGCTATTAGCAGGTGTTGTGCATCCTTTTTCTTTTTCTCTAATTAATGAGCTTCATGTGGGGTATCATACCAAATTTCTGGTGCTAGTTCCATACCCAATTGGTTCAATTTTACGGTTTTTCCCCAACCGCAAGACAGATATTGTTGACTTGATTTTGCTTTGCATACCATAGAGCTGTGTTTGGATCAGTTGATGGTGATATAGTCGTTGTTTTCATCTTCAATTTGTATATGTCTTTTTCTTTTATAAATTACATGATCTGTCAGCCACTGTATTCCATTGTGTTATGAATGAGAAATGGTTGTCCACATACCACGTCTTAACCCCTCTCACTGTTTTTACCAGAGAATAAACAATAGAAAAGGTTAAAGATTTCGTAATTTGGTGTTTCAACTTGGAAAAGATGTTTCATTCACATATGGGGCCACTCACAATATTTTTAGGCTTGTTATGATGCAGAGATATTCTGCATCAGTTCTTGCGAGTTATTCCGTAATTAGAATTTCTCTTTTTTAATCTTTATTTTTCTTTTTTTTTTCTCCTCATGTTACTCGATTCGAAGGATAACTTGTATTAATCCTTGTAGTTGTTATATGCTTGCAACAGTACAATAGTCCAGTAAAACTTCAAAATTTCATTTTTCTATTATTGCTATAACTTTAATACTGATTATTGCCATGTTGGGTCCATATATTAATAATTCCAGTCATCTGTTGCCCCATGCTATGTGGTTGCATATGCTTCTGTTGGGACTCAACCATGTGAGATAAAAAACTTTTAATAAAAATATCAAGTTGTGTGGGCCAGTTTCCATTGCCAAACACTGTTCCTCGCGTTACTCATCGGCACACCCGTCTACCCATCACAACTAGACAGGTGCAAAATAATGCCAGAACGATTGGAATTCCCATGTCATACTTTTTTCTGCCACCATTCTTTAATTCATCACTGATATATTTAGATTAGTTGATTTCTTTCAACTTGGTTATGTGGGACAATCAGTTAAGTAATTGTCTGATGGTAATAATAATGAGTAATGCTAGGCGGCATGACTGATGACAGTCATGACGCCTAGCTGGCAGCACACCATTGGGTGTGTGCTGCCTCATGAGAGGAAGCACACCCAATGGTGTGCTGCCAGCTAAGCTAAGTGTCATGACACTTAGCATTATTCAATAATAATGAGTACCACAAATACCACCTAGACCTTGTAGCCTTTCATGAAGCTTTCTTCTTGATTCAAATTATTCACAGTTCCTGGCAATAAATTTTGAACTCATTTAACCTTTGCATTTACATGGTATTGGTATATAAACCATGTTTTGTTTGGGTCCTTGATTGAATCTAGACCTCTTGTTGGGACAAGCAATAGGCTCGGCCACCTCTAACACTTAAACTCAAACAAATCTAAAACCAATATTTGAAGGTCGGAAGCACAAATATACGCATACATAAAACAGTAAAGAAAGTGAAAAAGAACACAAGAAGATTTTATCGTAGTTCACCCTCAATAATAGGGTTACATCCATGTTGATCTGCCGAGAAGAGCGCACTGCACTAGCCAAAAAATGTTTACACCCTCACTGTACAAATTTTTACCCTCACTATACACTCACTGATTCTCAAATAAAAATGCCCAAAAATTACAAACAAATCAGAAGGCATAGCTACAGAACCAGAGGAAATGAAGAACATGAACACACAAAATGAGAGGAAACCCTAAACAACTCGACTACTTTTCTTGCTTTCTTCCTTGCACAAATCTCGAGAAATAGAGGGATATAAATAGGTAGGGTATGAGGCAAACCAATGGTGAGATAGACGCTGGGGATTAGATCAACAACTTCCATAGCAGCAGGCAAACTGACAAAATGCTACGGGAGGATGAAACGAGCCACAAACTGAAATGATGAGCGAGGTTGCCGTTTTGGGCCATCCAAGCACACGGGCTCCAAAATGACAGCGTTTTGGAGCAGCTAGTGTGTGGTTGCCACCTGACCTTCCATCCCTGGTTCAAAACAGCAGCGTTTTTGAGTTGGTGCTTCACTATACTTAACACCTCTATTCCTGGTTGGGTACTGCTACTTTTCCATTCATAACTAGTTTCCTCTTCTGACAGGTTTGTGTTCATTGTGCTCAATTGTAGAAAAAAAAAAAGAAAACATGTGGATTGACTGGAGAAAGTTTATGTGATTGTATTTCCAGTTAAAAAACAGATTGCCAGATGAAGCTATCCAATGTATTTCAACTCCACATTCAAGATACATTTTCTTTTTTTTTCAGATACATTAATTACTGCAACTAGCTTGAAGAATATGGTTGTAGTTTTTAGTAAACCCTCTTTTCCCATGAATATATGTGATATGAAGAAGACTACACATCAAAGTAAGGTGTGGAAGGGGTTCTCAAAAGTGGACACATCGTTTTCTTTCGCCCTTCCACATTGGAAAAATATTTAAAATTTTGTGCCTATTGGGACATTATTTGGTAATAAGACATCTATATTTTCTAATGAGTAGGTCAGATCCAATTGTTTTTTAGCTTATAGGTTTGTACATATTTTGGTTCCTTCAACTATCTTGAGTATTAGTCATTTGCTTGCAGTTTTTCTCAGAAATGATTCTATATGTGAGATCAGTTTCTTGTTTCTCGGCAGCTTTACTGTCCCTCCTTTATGACTTATGCTTTCGTTGTTAGGTATACTGCTTGTTTATGATACCAAGCAGTATGATTCAACTTCTAATAACAATCTTAACTTTGTGCACTTTACATACCTATTTAGTTCCAAGCCTTGAGGAAGCAAGTAAATTTTTTGTTTGAATCCTGAAGCTGTCCAACGGCTTACCTGTTTAACACACATGCGCTTTTTGCAGATGTCTTCTGTTGTCTGGTTTTTGCCGCATTTGATGGTCTGATGAGGATTAACATGTAAGACCGAACTATAGCTCTGCTTGACAGATTTTGCTACTCTGTAATCTTCAATGATGCTTCATTTTGACATTTTTTTATATCACTAGTTTTCAGGGATCTCACAGTTGATGGACTTTTCTCCAACCAAAAGTGACTAGAAAAACTTGAAGAAGTGCTTTTTAAGACAAGAGGGTTGGCTAAAATACTTGTAATATTGGGTTCTGGAAATCAACTGATTTGCATTTGCAAAATAAGCCCCTGGTATTCTCAGCTATACTTTGCTAGACAAATTCATACAGATGGACCTGAAATCAAATCATAATGCTCCTGTTCTCACTGATCCTGCACCCATGAACAAATCAAGAAGCATTTATTCTAGTCTTTGTTCACCCCAAGGTGTAGTTTTTCCTCCTGGACGCTTTTTAACAATCCCAGGGAAGAAGCCTGTTGTGCTTGATGATGTTCGTTCCAGCTCTTGGCTGGATGTGATGAAGTCCTCATCTCCAACCCATAAGAGGAAGTGCAAGGATTCTGGTGCTGAACTGGTATCTTCTGATACTGATGTTCCTTATAGTAATTGGACGGTAATTTGCCACCTTCATTTGGTTGAGATTCAGCTGCCTACTTCATCCAGTACTAGAATTTATTTGATCCTTGACTTTTGGTGCCGCAGCTCAAGTACCCCTCAGCACTTGAATCTTTTGTGCAAATAACAAATTATGCAAAGGGAAAGCGAATAGCATTGTTTTTGGATTATGATGGAACTCTTTCGCCCATTGTAGACAATCCAGACTCTGCTTTCATGTCTACTGCTGTGAGTATTTGCTCTTTGTAACTTTTGACTTATAAAAATGCACATTACTATAAAAGCTTCCTCTCTGAAATTCTTAGTGATGCTTCATAACATACGCAGATGCGTGCTGCTGTGAGGAATGTGGCAAAATATTTCCCAACAGCAATCATCAGCGGGAGAAGCCGTGACAAGGTATAGTTATTTTACACTAAAGCCTTGTCGTCATTATAACCGCTTCTCTGGGTCATTTTTGATTATATATTCAGCTCTACTTTCTGATTACCTTTGCTTTGGTTTGTAACTTGTTCCATTTACACCTGCCCCTAATTATTCAGGTGTACGAGTTTGTAGGGCTGGCAGAACTCTATTATGCTGGCAGTCATGGGATGGACATTATGGGCCCTGTGCCGCCGGTGTCTAATGACCAAACAAACTGTGTTAGATCAACTGACAAGCAGGTAATAGGCCCAAACGCAGACCTTTCTGGCTCACCTATATTCACCTCCTTATCTTTGCTCCTTTGAGATGCTTTTTGTGTGTGCTTGAGTATTTATTATGGTTTTGTTTCTTGTGCCTGTAGGGTAAGGGAGTTAACCTGTTCCAGCCTGCTAGTGAATTTTTACCTATGATAAATGAGGTGAGTAAATGACTTGTTGAACTAATGTATATGATATTTGTGGTAGCATAAAGTTTTAATATTTCCTTTTATAATAGAAAAGCTTTCTGATTCTCCCATGCTTGATTAGGTTTATAGATCCCTTGTTAAGAATACAAAGGAAATTAAAGGAGCAATAGTGGAGAATAACAAGTTCTGTGTATCCGTACACTACCGTAATGTGGATGAGAAGGTAAGAGGGTTATACCAGGTAGCAAAAACAGAATAAGCTATTTATGTAGCACCTTAGTTTAGCGACTGTGGATCTTCTGTAATGTGCTTTCTTTCGTTATTTCAGTTGTGGAAAGCAGTTGCGCAACGTGTTGATGAAACACTAAAAGACTACCGCCGTCTACGATTGACGCATGGACGGAAGGTTTCTCTCAAAGACAAACTTAGTAGCTGATTCAGTTCAAAAGTCTATTAGACTCTTGGCTCATTTTGTTTTTCCAGTCACTCTAATTTTTGTTCTCTTTAATAAATTTTCAGGTTCTTGAGGTCAGGCCCGTGCTTGACTGGGACAAGGGCAAAGCGGTTGAGTTCTTACTTGAATCATTGGGTGGGTAAATTGTGCCTTTTATAGGGGTTAAACAATTCAATTGGTTGGGGGGTTAAGGGAAAGAAAAAAAATGTTGTTTCCCTCTATAACCATTGTAAAAACTTAAATGATGCAGGGCTAAATTCTTGTGATGATGTGCTACCAATATATGTTGGCGATGACCGGACCGATGAAGATGCATTTAAGGTAATGCCGGACTTGCCCCTACGTATTATTTCAGTTTGTTGTCTGGTGATTTCATATGCTTTTCAGTCTAGACAATGTAACAGAGCAAGGTTATTGACTTGTTACAGGTTTTGAGGGAGGGACCCATCAGCAGAGGTTTTGGCATCTTGGTATCTTCTGTGCCCAAGGAAAGCAATGCGTTTTACTCTCTGAGGGACCCATCAGAGGTACTAGTTTCTAACTGGAAGTAGGCTTTGGTTGCGGCAGCAATTGCCATATATTGTTCGGAAGACTAATCATTACCATTTTGGACTTGAGAATATTGAATTGATGATATTCTAAAAAAAAACTAATAAACTTCCAGATAATAGAACCAATATTGGTTCATATTTCAATCTCATCTACCAGCCCCCCCCCCCCCCCCCCCTTTTTTTTTGAGAAGTTTATTCTTGTTAAAAATTGAGAGACGGAAGTGTGCCTATGTGCTTTCAAGTATAGTTTGCTTGGGTCCTGATCATTTATCTTCCTGTTTTGTTATATTTATGCAGGTCCTGGAGTTCCTCAAGTCCATGGTAATATGGAAGAAGACAAGCTCACTATAAATATATACATACATATAATATATATATTACAAGAAGTGTATACTGCGACTTGGGAAAATACCGAAACAGACAGTTGTAGGAATGTTCGCGAGTTTTACAGATCACACGGGTCTGTAAATGCAGGTCCAGAAAAAGAGTATTCATTTTGGTTTTTTACCATCTTTCTTTCTTTTCTTTAACTTGTGTAAATCCTTTTCCTACTCTTTCCCAGCATATCAGGTCAACTTCTTCTTCTACTCTAGACACACCATAGTATAGTATTCATTTGTTTGTTTCTTCATCTACCCTCTTATCCCTCCCTAGCTTTGGTTGCATATACAGAAATGTATTCATTTGTTACCTTTTTCTATTAAAATGGAAACTTAAATATTTATATTTATCATCATAGTTTATATATTAATTTCCTGTTGTGTGGAAAGCTCTCTTGCTGCTATTTACTGTAATAATATAATCTTACATAAGAATCATATCATACCTAGAAATAATTGAAGGTTTAGGATTTTCTAATACCGCTGGAATTTTAAGACATATGATGATATTATTGACAAGTAATGACGTTAATTTTGTTTTCTCACATTATGTGAGATTGTTTGATGGGTCAATTTTACCACTTTACCCTTACATCATCTACCACAGTGCTTACTTGATGATGCAACAATAAAATGGTAAAAAGAATAAAAAGAAGTTTTGATCGGTCTGGCCAAGCCAACCAACCATCTTCTTTGGTTCATCATTCTCAGAAGTTAATGCTAAAAGAGTAGACGGTGACGTATGATAGCACACATTTATGGGGCTGAGTTATCAGCAATTGTGGTCCCTCTTCGCATGAGAGGTCAAATTTTAATTGGAATGGCGATGAACACTGGAGACGCCCCTTTGTCCCGTATCTACTATCTATATACTATACTATACATCCTTTTTTTTTTTTTTTAATCTTCTATTTTCTACTCCGTCAGATAATTTATTTAGTTTTTGATCTTCTTATATCTCATGCATTAAATTTGTAAAATTTATATTCAAATCTAATTTGTTTGTATATGTGTAATTTAATTTCATAGAATTCAGCTCAGCAAGTAAATTTGAAGGACAGAATAAAAGTGCGTTTAAAACACACTGTCCTCACATTTTGCTTCTGCTCTCTGCTGAGTGCGATTTTTGATAACCAAGGTCCTACGCTCGCTCACACTCTGTGTACGTCTAATTCTAATTCTGGGTATTTCACCAAGTTTATAGTGTGTTTTTATTTTTAATTTTAATTTTAATAAGCTTATTATATTAAATATATTTTAAGAAATAAGATAAAATAATAACTTCCAATTCTGAATTTATTTCAAACAAAAATTTGTAAAATTCAATTGAATTTCAAATTTTAGCTTGTGTTACACTAAACACACACACACACACAAAAAAAAAAAAACAAAATGAATTTTAAAATTTAAATCCATTCATTCCAAACATAGCATTAATTTTCGTTTTTATTATTATGAAAAAAATTAAATTAATAAAAAAATTGACACAAGCAAGCTGCAGTTTGCCTTACCAGCAAATGACTTCACCAACACAGCGAACTGTCTGCCATTGTGAGTGATGGGATTGCTTTGCATATACACTGATCGAATCCACTTTTAATTTAATTGCTCCTCTCCTCTCCTCTCCTCTCCTCAAGAGTGGGAATAGAATAGATGCGGTAGGGGGATTTTTCTAAAAACCAAATTAATCAAATTTTAAAGCACCTTTCTAACTTCCCATTCACTGTTTATTTTATATTTTTAATTAGCGCCGCAGCTCTTAATTTTTGTATAGACAGATATATATATGTAAAAGCAGCGAGGTTTATTAGCGAAACAAGTAGTGAAGATTAATTAGGAATCAAATGACCAGACAGACATCATCAGGAGCTCTTAATGGGGGTTGGATTGTGGGTTAGGTGAGAGTGAATATAAGATATAGGAAAATAAAAGGGTTGACTGATCTTTTGTATGTGCATTAAATAATTAGGTGGATGCATGCATGGGCTTGCCATTGCCATTCCCATTGCCATTGGTATTGCCATTAGGTACACGCACGTGAATCTTGGGGGATTCAACTGCTTAATTTCTACACTCTTCTTCTCCTCTTTCCAATCAACCTTTCTTTTGTTGAACTGAGTTGGAAAAATGCTCCAATGTTAACCCTATTGAACCCACCAAAATAATTTCAAATTAATACATCACGAGTTCTACGTTTGCTTTGACTTTTAGTTACTTATAATATATACTTTTTTGTTTTGGGGTGGGGTTAGGAATACAATCTTCTTCTTTAATTTATCTAAACTCAATACTAATTATAATAAATTAACATTTATAAGAAAAGTCATAATTTTTTTTAGTTACTTACCATGGTCCCTGTAGAACTTTTTGAATTCACTACAGAACTCCAAATCGTTGTTAGTTCTCAATCGCTTGATATGTCTTCCAGTTTGCTTTTAGATCAAGGCTTTCTACTGTTTGAACTTGACAAATACTTTATTTTTATATTTCAAAATGAAAATCCATGCCGCCCTTGAATAATCATCAATGAATGTTAGCATATATCTGCCACCACATTGAAAAAATACTTGGGAAGGACCTCACAAATTGGAATGTATATAATCCAACGTGCCCTTTGTTCGATAAACTACAGTGTTAAATTTTATCTAATACTGTTTTTTGAATACACAGTACTCCCATAAGTCTAATTTCCTAACTTGTTGGCCATAGAGTAATTTTTGCTTGCTCAACTCTACTAGACCCTTCTCACTAACATGTCCCATTCTCAAATACTATAAATTGGTGACATCAGGATCAATAGTTGAGGAGATAGCGATAATACCTGTAACTGTGCTTCCTTGTAGCGTGTAGAGACTATTTTCTTTCTTTCCTTTCATCACAATAAAAGCACCTTTAGAGATTCTTATAGCTCTACCTTCACCCTTGTAGCTATAACCTTTTGAATCTAGTGTGCCTAAGGAAATCATATTTTTCTTCATTTCTGGAACATGCCTAACATTTGTCAATATTCTCACGTTCCCGTCAAACATCTTGATTCTGATCGTTCTAATGCAACAACCTTGCAGGGTGCATTATTTCCCAGAAAGACCTTGCCCCATCTAAGGCTTGGTAAGTAGTAAATCAATCTTTATTGGGGCACATGTGATATAAGCATCCAGAATCAAGAATCTACTCATCTTTTAAGTCATGTTCTGAGACTAAGAACATCTGCACTATTGTAGCCATTTGCTACAATTGCATTTTTAGATTCAGAAATCTTCTCCTTGCTTTTATGCTCTAAACAATCTTTTCTAATATGCCATTCCTTGTGACAATGGAAACATTTGTATTTTCTAGGCCTGGTTTTGGATTTTGACCTAGATCTACCTCTTTTGCTCTCTTGATTTCTTCTATCTATTCTTCCCCTGATAAAGAGACTTTCTGCTAAGCCTTTAGTTTTACTTTCTGATACCTTTTTCTTCAACTTTTTCGAGTTTAACGTCACCTTGACCTCCTACATGGTACAAGTATCGCAGTCGTACATCATAATATCGATAAAGTACTTGTAGAAATTTGGTAAGGAACACAATAGAATTATTGCTTGATCTTCTTCCCCAAGTTTAACATCAATATTTTTTAAATCAAGAATAATTCTATTAAATTCGTCCAAGTGCTCTTTAATGGGCTTGCCTTCTTGCATCTAAAGAATATATAGCCTCTTCTTCAAGTACACCCGGTTGGTGAGTGACTTCGTCATATACAAGCTTTCCAACTTTAACCATAGTTCGATAATTGTCTTATCTTCTGGAACTTCTCGCAAAACCTCGTCACCCAAGCACAATAAGATGGCGTTGTATGCTTTTTCCACAATCTCATCCTTTTTGCTATTTGACAGAGTTGCTGACAGCTTATTGCTTTAGCCAAACCTTGGTGAACAAGTAAGACCCGCATCTTGACTCGCCACAATTCGAAATCATTTTCTCCATTAAATTTCTCCACATCAAACTTAGTAGTAGCCATAACTTTCAATAGTACGAATGACTAGTATCGTATATTAGAATAGTGTCGTAGCTCATGAATAGTACAGTAGATAAGTTCTTAGGAAAGAAAAGTGGGTCACCAACGAACACACTAAAATACTAAATCTTTCCTCAACCAGAACCTTTCTAGACATACACCTCCACACTACCACAATTCTAACATACATAGTACAATCGAACATACGAGAAAGATACTTCTAGCTAGAAGACCAAGAATAATTCTTTTCTAATGTGGAAAATCAAACAATGTTGCAACCACAGAACATGTTAGGAATTTCTTAAAAAAATTGGCACTTTTGCAACCAAGAGCTCTGGTATCAATTTGTTGGAATAAGAATATTGATGTGGAGAAAATAATATAGTGAAGAAAATAAAAGACGCTAAGATATAACGTGGTTCGACAATTTTGCCCAAGTCCACGATTGAAGAGCAACAAGAAAATTTTTCACTATATATGAGACTGAAGAATCTTTACAAGCTCACTCAAAGTACTAGTTAACACCCAAAATCCTATTACACCAAGATACACTCTCATTTGGATCTCTCCCATAACATTTCTAATTTAAAAACTAGAGAAGAAGAAATTTTTGATGTGTCTTGAACTCTAGGAGATGGGGGGTATTTATAGAAACCAATGACCAAACATATGGTCATTAAGAGGACAAGTGACATAGTCACAAGTGTGATTAAATTTGAGCCACATGTTACATATTTCACCAAGTTTATAGTGTGTTTTATTTTTAATTTTAATTTTAATAAGCTTATTATATTAAAAATATTTTAAGAAATAAGATAAAATAATAACTTCCAATTCTGAATTTATTTCAAACACAAATTTGTAAAATTCAATTGAATTTCAAATTTTAGCTTGTGTTACACTAAACACAAAAAAAATGAATTTTAAAATTTAAATCCATTCATTCCAAACATAGCATAATTAATTTTCGTTTTTATTATTATGAGGCTGAGTAATAAATATGTGTGTAATGTTAGGCCGGGGGAGGGGTCCCCTCCTATCCTATCCTATCCTATCATACCCTACCCATCACTTTACTCAATATGTATCGTGTCGTGTTATTTAAAAAGAAAAAAAATTAAATTAATAAAAGAATTGACACAAGCAAGCTGCAGTTTCCCTTAGCAGCAAATGACTTCACCAACACAGCGAACTGTCTGCTACTGTGAGTGATGGGATTGCTTGGCATATACACTGATCGAATCCACTTTTAATTTAATTGCTCCTCTCCTCTCCTCTCCTCTCCTCAAGAGTGGGAATAGAATAGATACGGTAGGGGGATTTTTCTAAAAACCAAATTAATCAAATTTTAAAGCACCATTTTAACTTCCCATTCACTATTTATTTTATATTTTTAATTAGCGCCGCAGCTCTTAATTTTTGTATAGACAGATATATATGTAAAAGCAGCATACTGACATTTTATACCCTATCTTTAATGAAGAGGCAATTGGAGTTTTATTTATTAGCGAAACAAGTAGTGAAGATTAATTAGGAATCAAATGACCAGACAGACATCATCAGGAGCTCTTAATGGGGGTTGGATTGTGGGTTAGGTGAGAGTGAATATAAGATATAGGAAAATAAAAGGGTTGACTGATCTTTTGTATGTGCATTAAATAATTAGGTGGATGCATGCATGGGCTTGCCATTGCCATTGCCATTGCCATTATTGGTATTGCCATTAGGTACACTACGTGAATGTTGGGGGATTCAACTGCTTCATTTCTACACTCTTCTTCTCCTCTTTCCAATCAGCCTTGATTTCTTTTGTTGAACCGAGTTGGAAAAATGCTCCAATAATAACCCTATTGAACCCACCAAAATAATTTCAAATTAATACATCACGGGTTCTACGTTTGCTTTGACTTTTAGTTACTTAATATATACTTTTTTGTTTTGGGGTGGGGTTAGGAATACAATCTTCTTCTTTAATTTATCTAAACTCAATACTAATTATAATAAATTAACATTTATAAGAAAAGTCATAATTTTTTTTATTATATATTAATACGAAAAATTTCATAATTATGTATGTATGTATGTATTATTATTACTATTGTTGTTGGGGGGCATTATAATGAGAAGGGTTGGGTGGTGCATGCATGATTGCATGGATAATTGAATATTTTCAACTGATGAGTAGATGCCTAGGTGGAGTGAGGATGAGCCACACACTTTGAGAGTCATCTGGAGTTTGGGGGGGTGGAAATGTTCTTGTGTTCAATCTTTTTCAAGAAGAAAAATAGGGTTTTATGGGCCACTCATATCAATCATGCAAACAAATCTTCAAAGGGTGGAGTAGTGGACGGATGTGTCTTCATTTATGCCTTTGTCACAATTTTTTGGATTTGGTATCTATCGTTTTGGGATATTCTCTTTCTTATTTAATTTACACTTTCGTCTTCAGCTAATTAATTTGACTCTGGTTTAGCCAATCAATCATCTTTTTAATTCATTTAATTATTAATTATATATTAATCAACTATATATATATATATATATTTGAGCAATGTAATTGTAAGCTGCCTTCATCTTTACACCATGGAGCACGCACCGTTTGTAACCCCCACGAGGCAAAAGAAAAGAAAAAAAAAAAGAAAATAATTTTCAAGTGTGAACCAAGAGATGGGAAAAAATATGCCATCTCTTGGTTTGTCCACGTTTAAAATACCCTTTTCTTAGTTTGTTTTGTTTAATGATTTGTCCTTTACTAATTAATTGTTTTTTCATTATTTCAAGTGACGTCCTTTTGTCTTTGAATAATATTAAGAGTCATGATAAATGATGATATTATCAGTTATGTGACTTTTTTTGTTAAAAAATTTAAAGAGATTATGTATCATTATCTCTTTTACCTAATACTTTTTCAATTAAAATTTGATACATAATTAATAACACTATTATTAGTCATAACTCTTTAACGTTACTCTTTATCTATGATTACATGTAATCTTCTTAATTATATCATAACTACAATTAGCAACTAATATATAAACATTGATAATATTAATTATTGTCTTAATAATAATAATAATAATAATGTTATTGTAATTCTACATGTGATGATACGGTGACCGATCACTCTCTTCTGTCTTAGATAGAACACCTGCAACGGAACCGGGGATTTGCTCCCCCAATTTCATTCCAACGCTCAAGTCAGATTACCAGATAAGAAAAACAAGCTTAAGAAGTGTAATTTTGAACTTTAGAGAAAGAAAGAGTTTGATCATCCTTACCCGTCATTAGTTCTTCCTCTTTTATACCCTTGCTAAGGTAAGCATTCTTTTCAAATCACTGGGATTTCTATCCTGTTCTTCGCGGAGCTGGAGTCTTACTGATATGAATTCCATAATCGCTTTCGAGGAGTTCGGGTTAGCTCTCATCTCCATGATCCTCGTGCAGGATGGTTGATCTTGAGGAATCCGAAAAACCCTCATCGGGCTGGTAACAGGCTAGTTGGTGTGGCGATATGCATCTGCCACGTGTTGTCTCCGAGCTCACATAGGATAATGTTTGGGGAGTGGCTCCTTGACGAGCATGTGACATGGCTGTCAATGGCCGTATTTTCAGGGCATTAAAGTAATTTTGGATCTGAGGGTATTTTCCCTTATCAACATGCAACCCCATTATTCAAATCTAATAATGCTCTATATTTTTTTTTTATATATCTAATTGCAAGTATATATACCTGTTATATATTTGAGGTAATAAAAAAAGAATGGATTCTGGCAAACCAAGTGTTGGCTGGTGGGTTGGAAGGGCGGATGATGGTGGGATGCTCGTGATGGGCACCCAGCAGCTAGGAGAGAGAGGTAAGTTCCAGCAAGAAAAATTGGAGATTTATTATAATTACAGATTTGAAAGATTTTACATTTTAGAGACATAAAACAAAAATAATAAAATTGATGGTACCCTGAAAGAATAAGAATAATTCACAATGAATTGACTTGGCGTAGTAACTATTGAGCTGATGGGCCAAATAATTATACATTTGTCCATGATTGCTTAAGATGATGTTGTAGTAAACTTATTTTAATTCTTGAATTTTGTATTGGTTAATAATTAGAGGGTAGATGGCCTTTGCTTTGAGTAGCTGCCTTGGTTTAATTTGTGTTTGGGGAGCTCAAATGTGATGGTCTGTCACGTATTAATTAAAATAAGGATATCAGTCAAATTGCGTCAAATTTTAGTTTTATTAATAACAAGAAGGTACCTAATTTTTCATCAAGGATATTATTTTTTTTTTATTGGAGAAAATATAAAGAGACTGAAAATCATCAACTTATAATGGAGAGGAGAGATTGCAGCGAGCAATTAGCATAATATATAGGTCGAGAAGCCCTTGTCTAGGGCACCCAAAATTGAGAGATTGCAGTGGCAATTACCATAATTAGGTCGGGAAGCCCTTGTCTGGGTGTAATAACTCCCGCTAAAGGACGGGGAAGGTCTGAAGAAAGGAGAAAGTGGGCGCGCGAAAGCTCTTGTAATTTATGATAAAAAAAGCCTAAAAGGGTCAATTAGATATTGGAAAAAAGGGCAAGAACTTTAGGGCCACATGATTCGGTTTGTCCACTTGTGACCACCTCACAAAGGCCAACCAAACTATTGAGCTGATGGGGGGGGGGGGGGGGGGGGGGGGGGCCCTCCCATCTGGCACGATCCTTGCTTGTGTTGATGACAAGGACTCAATAATAGACCTTTTAACTCATTATGACTCATTAGATTATTTTGTGTCCAACAGTACGTTCTTTGCATTATTCAATTTTTAAGTTTAAAAATAAAAAAGCAACAATTGTGATGTGGTTATCAATAGAATTTTAACATGTGGTATGGTGATTTTATAGTTTGGGCACTCACATTTAATGGTTGCGTCTTACTGGAAATAATTTTGGATGATTCTCTATTGAAAATAATATAAGAAATAATAAAATTTTATTGGTTACACCTGTCCATTTAAATTATTGATCAATCTACAAAGAGAATCACAAATTCATTAGATTTCATCATTGTGTTACCTCTTGCAAAATCTAATAATAATGGATATAATATCAATCATTCACGGCCACACTTTTCAAGTGACAAAGCATATCCCAACTCACATATTTTTTAATCTAAAATCATGTATGATTTTGTTTTAAGACCAATTTGGTGCAATTATTGATTGTTGTGGCAATTTAGCAATAAGGGAGGGGAGCCCTAAAAGTACTTTTAGATTACATGAAATTTGTATATATATATATATATAAATGACCAAATAATGAAGAATTTGGGTACAATTTATTTAATCATAAATCTTAATAATTTTATTAAATTAAATGGGAGTTGATTTTGTTATATTATTTAAAAAAAGGCCGTCATAAGAATTATGCAAAAGAGGCAGTAAGGGGTGTGTCAGCATCAATGAGTTCAAATAATAATAATGTTTTTAAGGGTGATTGGTGATTCCCAGTCCAAGACCTTGGGACGTTGTTTCTAGACCATTAATGGTTTTAATTTCTTTTCTTTTTTTTGTTTTCTTAATGAATGATTGCCAGCGAAATTAGTACAAAATTACAAGGGGCAACCAACCCGCCTCCTGTGCTGTGATGATCAAACTGCCACGTATTTCTGATGGGGAGTGGGCCAACCATATCCTTCTCAATTTACTTCCCGCTCACACACGCTTTGTCGTGATTAGCCCATCCCCTCGATCTCCTGGGAAACAGTTTATTTGATAAATTTGCTGAACGAATTGAGTTGAAGTTGAGTTTAATTAAAATATTAAATGAACTTTAAATTTGCATCAATGAGTTAAAAAATATATAAAAGCAAAAAGTAAAATTTAAACTCACTTCAAATAAGTTGAATTTTTTTTTTAATAAAAAAAAAAGTTATTAGTATTTACCACACACTCAATTTATATTAAATTTAATAGTTCCAAAATTGACTCTAAAGTCAAACACGAAGGCTCCATGACTTAGTAATAAGTTACATATATGATTATGTATCATCAAGGATTTTCTATGTTGAAGTGTTTTGACTTTGTCAATTATACATAAGAGTTAGGAATTTGAATTTGGAAAATATATATGAAATATAAAAATAATGGGTTGAAAAATCTTATATATTAAAAAAAAATAGGGAAAAGGTGTGACCCGTAATTAGATGAAAAGGTTTTCATTCAAAACAAGCAAAAGATCAAATATATATATATATATATATATCCATAATCCACGCACTTACTCTTCTTTTCTTGGTCAAATTCTCTATTTTTTACTAATTATTTTCACATTTTGTATTGGGCCCACATAATTAATTAAACTAACACACAAAATAGTCCTTTTTTCTCTCTCTCTCTCTCTATTATTTAGATAATAATTATTTGAATAAATCAGAAGACTACAAATGATCTAAATCTGTTTATATATATATATATAACAAAGGTTAAATTCTACTGTGTTTTCTTTTCTTTATAATTAGTGCCACAATATATACGATTAGACTAAATTTAAATATAAAAGAGTTTGTAAAAAATGATCGCTTTCCTATTCCGATTCGTCTCAACCCAAATAATGCGCTTGTATCCAAATTAATTGAGAACCAAAATGCCCCCACAAACTCAGCGTAGATTGAGATGTGAAAGGGAATATTATTTGTTCAATGGATCAAACTGGATTTGCTCAACATTTAAGATAGGCCACCCCCTTCAAACTGGATTTGCTCGATATTTAAGATAGCCCCCCCCCCCAAAAAAAGGAAGAGCTAGGTGTCCTCGTTACATGAAGTTTCCGACTTATAGCAAGGGTTGGCAGTCATATTAGAACTTAGAACTTCTTTTTTAAGAGTTTGTTTTTGTAATAGTAACTCGTATATATCATTCTAATCATAATTAAAAAAAGACAAAAAACACGACGGGGGAGTCCCATGACCTGAATGATCTGTCCACTATGATAACTGAGACCCGCAAAGAAATTAGAGGAGACTCACACATGATTTGTCCAGTTGGCATGTGGTGCGTGGGGGCATTCTGATCTGGATCGCTGCTGAATTGCTGTCCCTAGCTAGCCAAATATCATTAATCATTTGAACCAATCCAATCCCGTAAGCTGCAAAATTATTGATTCATCTCATCAGAGTTTCTATTGCAGTGATTCCCCAACAGAAACTAATTAACAGATATATATATATATATATTGGATGAACAATAACTGCCATCTGCAGGTCATGTCTACGTCTTCTGTCCAGAGAGTAATTTGCCATTGTTTAATGGGAAACCGGAAAAAGGGCACATGGCTGGCTGGGACTACTCTAGAATATTCATCATGCATGGCCCTCTGACTCAACAATCCAAAAACATAAAAATAATGCCCAGGGCCAGGGGCTAGCTCGACGGGGATGAGATTCGATCTGCGTCTTCCGGATTCAAGACAAGCCGCATTTTGTTGCTTCCCCACCCGATTCCTAGCTAGGCCATTCCCCCCTTGTCTCTCATTCCATTTTTAATTAGTTGAGTAATTATATATATAACTGCAATATGAGAAAAATAATATTTTTATAAATATATGGATTGTAATTCCTGCAATTGTAGCATTATAATATAAAAAATAAAAAAGAGTCTCGTGAATCTTAATTATTTTTATTTTTATGCTTTAGCGACATAATAATCTTTATTATTATTTTTCGTGCTTTTTGATGAAATTTTTGTACACGGGTTTTACACGAATAATATTGTATTTCCAAAAGTCGGCTGAAATTTAGGGAAAAAGTTATTGTTGGTTGAGTCATCATCTAATTCTCATGTTATTGTTGTTGTTTTGAGTCATCTCTGTGTCGAGTCTATCCCTTCTTCACCGTTATATGTCTCTCTCTCCTCTCTCTCTCTCTCTCTGTATCTCTCTTTCTGTCTCTCTGTCTCTGCTGTTTTAGTTTACCCTGTCTATATATACGTGCAGATCCCTTTGGCAAACCTACATTTCACTTGCACTTTCTGATCTGACACAGCCCTAACTCATTAACACCCCCTCCCCTCCTCTCTCTCTCGATCTCTCTCTCTTTGTAGTCTGTATAAAGCGCCGGTCCTTTAACTTCGGCAGTATCTCCGGCGCCGTCCCAAAATGAGCACCAACACTTCCTTTCCGCCGCACGGCGACCTAGAACATGCAGCTTCGTACATCCGGCTGCCGGAAGAACATGATTCCGGCGAATCTCCGGCGGATCACAGCCGACTCTTCAAGGGTGTGACCGGAATCCTCCTGTCCATGATCCTTGTAGCGTCTTTGGTTGCCGTGATTCTCACCACCGGGCCGCCGGCTCCTGCTGGAGTACTTAATTTTGATCTCTCGGAATCCGTTCCATCCGCCTCGGTCCTGCCGGAGATCCGAGTGCCGCCGTCGAGAGGGGTGGCCCAGGGCGTGTCGGAGAAGGGCTCCGGCACCATCCCCGACTACCCCTGGACGAATGCTATGCTGTCCTGGCAACGAACGGCTTTCCATTTTCAACCCCAGAAGAACTGGATGAATGGTAATTATTAATTACAATTAATACTCAAATTTCAGCCCTCTTTTATATCTCAAATCTTTTCAATTTTTCTTCCGATTTCTAACGTATTTTTACTGGATTCCTTGGGCGAATCGACGGTTGATTCCTGCTTCAGATCCCAATGGTATGTTCTTTCCGATATTCTCTACTGTTCCTTTGATCTTCAGTTTCCGATATTCGGTGCTTCCATGTGGTCTGTCTGGCTGTTGCATTTTCTTTCTTTCTCTCTCTTTTTTTTTTTTTTTGTTTCCATTTATCAACCCGGCCGCATTATTCTTTAATATATATATGATGAGGTCATATATAAGAAAAGGTCATATATAATAATCTGTCTGAATCTTCAACCCGTAACGCTCAAAGATAAAATGAAAATTTTGCAACTTACCTCTGCATAGTATTTCTCTTTGAATTTTTCTCTTCTTTATCATTTTACTTTTCATTCCTTTGAATTTTCTTGCCTTGTCCATGTTTATTAAATTCTTCTCCTACCACTTGCTATCCATGTTTTAAATGATTCCATTCCATTATGCACGCTTCACCTTATATCAGCTGAATCCTACGTGGCTTCCTTATTTTTAATTTTTATTTTTAATAAATTTATTTGGATAGAATTATCTTTTTTTTTTACCATTTCAATTATTGATATTAGGATAATTATGTCATTTATCATTTTATTTATCAATAATACCCTTTTCAATCACAATTTTTAAATTTTTTATAAGATTAAAATTATTTTTTATTTTATTAAATATTATTAAAATAATATAAAATAAATATTAAATAACTTTCAATTTAAATAGATTTTAGTCATTTAGCAAAGCCCTTTTATTTTTTGGCCTTCCGAGAACCGAGCTTTCTTAATTCATTATGATTGATGGGTGGTCAGGGAGGGGGAGAGTCCGTGGCTGACGTGGAAAAGTGCTAAAAGGGTAAAATAGCTTTTCAAAGATAAAAATTTGGACCTATCAAGCGAGGGCTGTCCGATGAGTCACCGCACTTCTGGACCGTCTGATGGGCCCACGTGTCTTTTCTGAACAGTGAAATAATATTGAATGCTATTAATATTAATGACTGGAAAACAAATATAATTACGCATAATTTGACAAGAGAAATAAATCTTGTCTTGATAATAAGAAAATGACGTGTCGAAAATAGAATTTGTCTTGCTGCTGCAGGGTGGGTTGGTTTGGTTAGATAACCACGTGGCCTTGATTTGATCCACCGGTCTATGAGCTGATTAGTTGTGCATATGACTCTGACCTGGCGTATAAACATGCCAGCTCACCTAATCTTTTTGAGGAAGAGAAGATGAACCTAATATTCCTAAAAATGATTAGGCATATAAAATTAAACTATGACAATTTGGAAAAGACATCGAAAGTGCACGTGGCGTTGTCCAATTAAGAACTGAATTATTGGTGAGGTTACAGGGAACTATTATTGTTGCGATTACTTGTCCTAGGATTAATCATATATGATTACGTATTTAGGATTTATTTATTTAAGAATTATGACAAAACCAAACTTTGGTGGTGGGGGGGGTTTGGACGTTGGAATGGTAGTCGAAATTGTAATGCCTACCACGTGACGTCAGTACAACGACACGTGGAAAGTTTCTTTGATTGACTGACATGACATGACATGACATGACGTGACGTGAATCACCATTACATTCATATTTAATACTAGTTTTTACTTTTTTAAACTAAATGATTTGAAAATTATATGACATGCCATTATGCTGGAAACATATTTTTATATATATAAGTATAATATGAATTATGTGTTTTAGGAAAAAAAAAAAATCAAAAATCAAGTGGTGGGCAAGAGTTAACTCTTCCGCTGTGATGATGTGCAGGTCCATTGTACCACATGGGGTGGTACCACCTCTTCTACCAGTACAACCCGGACTCAGCTGTTTGGGGCAACATCACGTGGGGCCACGCCGTGTCAAGGGACTTGATCCATTGGCTCTACCTCCCAATTGCCATGGTTCCCGATCGCTGGTTCGACTGGAACGGCGTCTGGACGGGCTCCGCCACCCTCCTCTCCGACGGTCAGATCGTCATGCTCTACACCGGCTACACCGATAACTACGTGCAGGTCCAGAACCTGGCCAACCCAGCCAACCTATCCGATCCCCTCCTCTTAGACTGGGTCAAGTACAACAAAAACCCGGTCCTTTTCCCGCCGGCGGGAATCGCCTTCAAGGATTTCCGTGACCCGACCACCGCCTGGTTGGTCAACGACGGGAAATGGCGGATCGCAATCGGGTCGAAGACGGCCAACACGGGTATCACCCTTGTCTACCAGACCACGAACTTCACCAGCTTCGAGCTCTTGGACGGGGTTATGCATGCGGTTCCCGGTACGGGCATGTGGGAGTGCGTGGACTTTTACCCGATTTCCACGACCGGTATGAACGGGTTGGACACTTCGTTCGACGGGCCGGGTATTAAGCACGTGCTGAAGGCGAGTTTGGACGACGAGAAGAAGGATTTCTACGCGATTGGAACGTACGATCCGAAGACTGACACGTGGACCCCCGATAACCCGGAATTGGATGTGGGTGTCGGGTTGCGAGTGGACTACGGCAAGTACTATGCTTCGAAGTCGTTCTACGATCAACACAAGAAGAGAAGGGTCTTGTGGGGTTGGATTGGAGAGACTGACAGTGAATTTGATGATATCTTGAAGGGCTGGGCATCAGTTCAGGTAAATTTTCTCTTCTTCATAAAACCCGAGAAAATCACGGGTCTCCTTTCCGTCGGCTTTTATTTTTATTTATTTTAGACACGCGACTTGATTCGGGTCTCAAATTGATATTCGGACTCTTAAGAATTTGCTCCGACAAAAAAGCCCCGAGAAGATTCCTAACGTGGCGTACGTGTGATTAATTATATATGGTGAATTACAGACAATTCCAAGGTCAGTAGTGTTTGACAAGAGGACTGGAAGCAATATTCTGCAATGGCCGGTGGAGGAAGTGGAGAGCTTGAGATTGAGCAGCACCGAGTTCCGTGGAGTGAAGCTTGCCCCTGGATCTGTGGTTCCACTCAACGTTACTTCGGCTAACCAGGTTTCTTTCCCCCTCCTTTCTCATTTTACACCTAATTGTCGAACAGCGCCTATTCAGATATGAAGTAGAGATTAATATTGATTTGATTGGTCGGCGTTAATCGTTACTACAGCTGGACATAATTGCGACCTTCGAAGTGGACCAGGCGGCTTTGGAGGCGAATCTGGAAGCGGACGTCGGCTACAACTGCAGCACCAGCGGAGCCATCTCGAGAGGCGCCTTGGGGCCGTTTGGCCTTCTGGTCATCGCCGATGCTTCTCTCTCCGAGTTCACGCCAGTCTATTTCTACATCGCCAAGGACATCGATGGCGGTTACGCGACCTTCCTCTGCTCCGATGAAATGAGGTCGGTCGATCGACTTGCTTCTCTGAATTGATTCTGCAACTTTTCGATCAATCTAAATGCGGAACAGCTAAAGCACTCTAATCCTCATGATTAATCCGAGATGGATTTGATATATATTTTGCAGGTCGTCTAGGGCTTCTGATGTCAACAAGAAGGTTTATGGCGGCATGGTCCCTGTGCTTGATGGCGAAAAGTTATCGATGAGAATACTGGTGCGCGATTCTCCCGATTTGCTTCAAATTGCGCTCTCAAGTATTTTCTCCCATCGTCCGTATCGAATGAGATTATGAAAATATAATTTCTGTGTTCTGCAGGTCGATCATTCAATTGTGGAGAGCTTTGCGCAAGGAGGAAGAACAGTGGTCACGTCAAGAGTGTACCCAACAAGGGCGATCTACGGGGCGGCAAGAGCGTTCCTCTTCAACAACGCGACTGGCGTGAGCGTCACAGCTTCAGTGAAGCTCTGGAAGATGGATTCTGCAAACATTCATGATTTCCCGTTAGTTCAAGATGTAGTTGCCTCCATTTGATGATCTAAACCCATGTAATGATCCTGTTAGATCGAGTTTCCCTAGTTCATTCTTTTTCCGTTAGGTTGCCTGGAAAATGATCACTCTGGAAAGAAATTGGTTATTGCAAGGCAAAGATGGATACACGGAGCAACCCAACAGTACTGTATCTCCATTTTCTGGTGGGCTGCCCCGCTCCATTGTCAGATATGTTCAGTCCTTTTATATTATTTCATTATAAATATGAAAATTATACTTACAACACTCAGTTACCCACGTCACGTGCCACGTGAGCAAGTATTGCGTGCGTGTGTGACTTTTCTTTCTTTTTTCACTTAAAAACCGTTAAATACCACCAGCGCAGCGGTGCTACTGGCCGCCCAAACACGAGTGATGGTAGTTTTAATTCCATTCAGCCAATTCTCCGAGTGTTAAAGACTTTGAATTGCTGCTGCTGGTGCCTATTACGTGTGGAAGGTTCTGCCTTTGGGCAAATGCTAGTTTGGTAAAAAGCTTCATCTATTGATTATTTTAATAATTCTTAGTAAAAATAGTATTATGTTGAAAAAAAATCCGATATATACAAAGTATCACGCGAATCATATTCTAACACCAATCTGGTAAATGATTTTGTAACAAGGTTGTACATTGATCGTTAAAGCCTTCTCAGGACCCAATCAATCTATGTTAATGCTCATTTATTTAACCCTGCCTGGAATTTATCCAAGTTTAAAGTAAACCCGAGCAGCAGATACACCCACGCCCATGAGATCCATTGCAAAACGATGGTCAATAATTTGGCCCATCACTTCATTTCATCTTCATTCAAGATTACCAAGTTTCTCAACGATCTGGGCCTTTGGGAATTTATCGTCTTCCATTTCACCATATCTGTTGACAAATAAAGAACGATACGGGTGGGTCGAATTTTGCGATTGAAGACAAAATTCCTGCCCAATATCATTATTTGTCGACGAAATATAAATGGACATTCTAATTGGGCCTACTTGATGGCCACATTATTCCATGTCCAACAGTCTCCACCCACTGGCCCAACAGGCCAAGTTTGGCTAATTGTTTTTTGTACAATACAATTCATGCTTGCTCTGTAGATATAACGTTCATTTTCTGATGGGGATAGGGATAATAGGGATAGGGTTCTAAGCAGCAGCATGGAGTTATACCTTCACAATTAACCAAATTGTACCGATCTTGGTAACATCCTCCTAACAATTTAATTTGATTGAAACTACACCAAGTTAATCTCACAAAATTTAATTAACTAAGAGTCACTCTGATGCATTTCAAAATAATAATAAAAAAAGTATAATTACAATATTTTTGTAAATACCAATCCATTATAAAAAGTTTTCAATTTAACTACCAATAAATAAAAAGTTCTGCTATTTTGTATGAAATATACGCGTACATTTTATTTTTGTATTATCCTTTATGTAAATAAAATTTAAGTATATTGCCTATAACCATACTTTTAATCTAATATGTGAATGTCTATGTATTATCGCATAATATGATGACGTTACAATTTAGACACATAATTGTCTACACCTTCCCATTTACCTATCAAAGTATATAATATAATATAATATAGATCACGCAATGCAATTTTGGAAATATACGCATTAGATGTAATTTATTTGACTTAACTCGTCTCTTGAGATTATCATAAATATTTAAAAAAATATAAACACACTCAAATTTTGAAATGATTCATCAAAGAATTTGATAGCCAAGGAACTTCTAAAACATAATATATATAACAATTAGCTATGTATTATAGATACAAAAATACTATTTATACCCTTAATAATGACACTTAATATTATTCTTTTTAAATATACAACTAAAAATTCATTACACATATGAATTGAAATCTCATAAGGGATTTATCACCTATTTATTTATATGTTTTTTTAATTATTAATTATCATTAGCCTTGACTAAGTCATCCATCGAAGAAAAATAATCTTTGTCATGGATGCAAATCTATATCTTTAACATGATATTTCAAGAATATAGCTATTATGTTATCTGTATTGAATAACACGACAATTTATAGAAATACGCATGTGAGTCTTACCCTTTTATGAGGCCAACACGACGATTTATAGGAATGAACGTGCAAGTCTCACTCTTTTATGAGGTCACGCTCTCTCTTAATTTACTCACATTAAACAAATTTTATGTTACTTACAAAATTTTCGATTTCAAGGATGAGAAGTTTAAAATGGGTAATGATGTTTTACATATTTTTATATGAGATAATATAACTTATAAAAATGATATTAGATTGTGAATTAATATTGTAATAATATTTTTAGGTAAAATATATGAAGAAGAATGACGTCATCAAAAGCAGACAAACTATGGCCCCATTTATGGAAGCAAACCTGGAGGATTGGACAGGCGAGCAACGACACGACTCCCAGCACAGCCAAGCAAACTCTAATCAGCAGCGATTGACGCAAATCCATTATTATTCTAATCGGAAATTGGACTCAGAAAAATAGCATAAAAACCAAATTTTAAAATTAAAATATTGTATATCATATATTAATTTAAATTATATAATATCACTCTAATATTACAATTGGATATTTAAATAATATTTTCTAAATTAAAATATGGAAAGTGACCGCTAATTTGGATAAGTTTGTTCTTGTGGGACCCACTCAAAGTGCGTGGGGGCTTTGCATTGCCATGTGACGCTTTCAGAAAACCTGAACGTTATAGAGAGAGAGAGAGAGAGAGAGAGAGAGCCGGACTCGCCGATTAAGGTGGCCGGAGGCGCCGATTTCTATTTTCTAACGGGCAACTCGTTTTTGACTGGCGATTCGCCGTCAATGTCACGTTTCGTTTCTTCTATTACCGGCTGTAGCCGGTTCGAGAGAATTCTAGACTTGAATGCGCGGGACCCGCCGGAGGGTAACAGCATTCTGTAAACAGTTGTCCAAAATAATCTTTATAAATTAACCTTTATAAATAAAATAAATAATAAATTTATAATATTTTTATTTAAAATTAATGATAAATCTGTTCATATAAAAAATTATAAAATTAATCATAATTATATTAAAAAAATAATATGTTTAACTAAAAGTCATATTCAAATCATAATTAGAATAGCAAAAATATCAAACTTCTCTTCATTAATTTGAATTGTCCTTCAAGAAGGTATGTTTTGAAATATTATTAATCTTAAAAATTTTATTGTGATATTTTAACAAAAATTATTTTATAAAAGAATATTATTTATCGTGTTATTGTGAATTATTTTTTGCTATTTATGTGTGAATGATGAATGCAAAACTAAATAAATTAGGAAGTTATTAAAATTAGGTAAAGAAAAGGTTATTAGCGCCATCAATTATCAAAAATGAAACAGAAAAGAAAAAAATAATTATTAAATAGTTAGAGCACCTAAATTGCGACATATTAAATAAATTTAATTTTTGACTAACTCTTGAATGATTCAACAAAAAATATCCAAATTTAAAGGGGAAAATAATAATATTACATAATGCGTCTAAATTGTTTTGTAATTAAATTATAAGAATTCTGGTTATATAGTTAGGAGAAAATCAAACTTGAGCAGGCAAATTAGAAGGAAAAAAAAAAAGAAAATAAAAAAGGGAAATAGGGTTAACCGGGGGTAGGCCGTTGCCGGTGATAACAGATGGGGATGCCGCAGTGAGCGAGCGAACGAGTGAGTGAATGAGCGCCTTCGCCCTAAATTTACTTTCCAACTAAAGCCCCCCACAATTTACAGTCGACTCTCTCTCTCTCTCTCTCTCTGCGCCTCTGCCTCTGGCCCTCTGGTGATGTGAACATCTCATAAAACCGCCCAAATCGGCTGATTGGAAAGGCTTCTTTATTCTACTTGGACTTGGAGGACGCTGTTTTTTGCTCATGGAGTCGCAATCACATTTGCTGCGTTTCATCCACATTGCCGTCCTGCTTGGCCTCTGCTTGGCCGCCGACCCGTTCGCCAATTTTGAATTGGAGCTTTCTTACCTCACCCTTTCCCCTTTGGCCGTCCCTCAACAGGTTCCTCTCTCTCTCTCTCTCAGTCTTGTTGTCATCTAGGTTTGTTTTTTTTTTTTTTTCCGACAAGTCCATGAAAATGGTGGTAAATCTCTCTGTTTATTTTGTCCATTGAATTTCTGGCCTCCGATTTTGGCCTTGTTTTTCAGTCCTGGATCAAGCGACACGCTGTTCTGTGTGTTCGAATATCACTTAGTTTGGTTTGTTTGCTTGGTAGTTAGACTGTGAATTCTGAGGTTTGATAATGTGGGATGCAGATTAAGTCTAGATGGAATCATACTTGCTAATTCCCTTAATTGGTATATGGCTCTTTGTACACGTTGCAGACAACCGTGGATGGACGAATCATGTTTTGGGAGGGAAAATTCATTGGATTAGATGTACTTCAGAGTCTGATTGAACATGGTAGACGTCTCAACTTTTTAACAATCATAAAATCAAAGAGCAAATTGTACAGGGGGGGAGTTGGTCCGGTATCCACCATTTTCGTCTGGAATCCGCAATAAACGGAAAAACGGGGTAGAAAATAGACAACGCGGTTGGGGCCTGAAAATCTAAATTGTGGACCATACATGTCACTATATTTCATATCCCAAATGGAATTTTCTTTTCCTCTGATGGTGCAGTAATTTCTGGCTCTGGGCAGACACAGTTGATTTAGTAAGTGGTGAAGTGGACTTGGGGACCATGAACTTAATGATGGGTGATATTTTTCTAATTAAGCACTTAAAACTTTTTATTATTATTTTCTTTTTACTCTTTTTCCATGGTTTTTTTTTTTTTTTGTGTGGTACTGCATCACTAATTTAGGTTAGCATCAGAACTCTAGTTTGATGAATGTCACAGATGTAGTTTCCTTTCTACTATTCATTTCCTACGGGGTGACTTTTATTAATGGGTTTGATGGAGTAAAATTGGATAACTGGAATGGTAGATGAGGAAGTAGTTTCTTATTTGATGTTGTCTTTGTCTTTTTGTTGCAGGTCATTGCAGTTAATGGAAAGTTCCCTGGCCCAACTCTTAATGTTACTACTAACTACAATGTCGTGGTAAATGTGAAAAACAAATTAGATGAAGATCTGCTAATTACTTGGTAGGTTACCAATTTCAACATATCATATATTACGTTTACCTTTTACAATCTGCTTGCTTTCGTTTTGGTGGGATTGAATGTCTGGAGTATTTGTAAGTAATTTCGTATTGATGTTTGTCACAGGCCTGGGGTACAAATGCGTCGTGCTTCTTGGCAAGATGGAGTTCTGGGCACGAATTGCCCCATTCCTCCAAAGTGGAACTGGACCTATCAGTTTCAGGTTAAGGATCAGATTGGTAGCTTCTTCTATTTCCCGTCTCTCCATCTTCAGAGAGCAGCTGGTGGCTTTGGTTCTTTTATTATCACTAATAGGGAAATCATTCCGCTGCCTTTTAATACTCCGGATGGGGATATTGTCATTATGATTGGTGATTGGTACACTCAGAACCATTCGGTTCGTATTTATTATCACGTCTTTTTTTTTTTTTGAAGCATTTTACCTTGTACAATCTCATGGTGGGTTCCCATTTGAATCTTAGGCACTGAGAGCAACCCTTGGTGCTGGAGAGGACCTTGGGATGCCAGACGGAGTTCTCATTAATGGGAAGGGACCGTACCAGTATAATGCTACGCTGGTCCCTGATGGCATTGATTATGAAACCATTAATGTTGACCCAGGTAAGCATTTAGTACTTCCAGAGGGCTATTGGTTCAATAAATTAAGGCCAATGGGAAACTTCTAACTAGTGAACCTGTTTTCTCATAAGCAATTTACAGATTATAACTTCATTAATATTTACAGCCAGTTTTTTCTTTTCTGTCTCTTTTATTTCTTTATTTTTTCCTTCGTATCTGACATCAATATAGTTTGGAATTAGGATTCATTAAGTTACGGCCAGCTTAATTGGAAGGAGGAACTACTTTGATAATTAAGTTTTCTGAAATATTTAAGATGTGCACTGGCTGGGTCATGCCTCTGATTGGGTGATTAGGATCATATCTCAGATTGGATAATCAGGGCCAGTTTGCACTTTTATAATATAAAATTTGGGCCTTTTCTCCCCCTCCCTCCCTCTTCGTGTATTAGCACTAATTATTTTCATGTTGTTCTTACCTTCCTGCTTTTGCCATCTGGAACTTACTTTATTCTATAATCTACTGCAGGGAAGACTTACAGAATTCGTGTGCACAATGTGGGAGTCTCTACTTGTTTGAACTTTCGGATCCAGAACCATAATCTGCTTCTAGCAGAAACGGAGGGTCATTACACAACCCAACAAAACTATACTAGTTTAGATATCCATGTTGGGCAATCTTATTCTTTTCTTGTTACCATGGATCAGAACGCTAGTAGCGATTACTATATAGTGGCAAGTGCTAGGTTTGTGAATCAGTCTCTTTGGCAAAGAGTTACTGGTGTTGCTATCTTGCACTACTCAAATTCTCAAGGAAAAGCAGCTGGTCCTCTACCTGATCCACCCAATGATTTTTATGATACATCCTTTGCAGTGAACCAGGCATTGTCCATCAGGTTTTCTTCTCTTGGTTCTTTTGATACTCTTCCTAATTTCAAAGCTCATGTTAGATCAGAAACTTGCAGCCATCATATAAAATTATTGTTGTTCTGTTGCCTAATATTTAAGCATTGGATTGCCTCAGAGTGGTATCATGAGAAAATGAGCCTTTCTTTAAATAGAATTTTCTAAAAGGGTTGCCAATTGTATTTTATGAATACTGTCACAATCTAATCAATTTTGGGGGGTTCATATCTTTTTTTCTTCAGTTAAAACAATTGTTTAATTTACTAGGGAAAGGATAGAGATGCACTCGGCAGAGAAGACATTATAAAAAAGGACGTAGACTGAGATGAGACACCATGTGCACGTGCGCTAGAGGGGGACAGAGATTATGGGGGCTTGTTAATTGGACCTTGTTCCTTGGGCATTTAGAGTGAAATAGCAATTGAAACAATGGCCAACACGAAGACAAATCATTCTTTAACCTTTGCCATTAGATAATGTTGGAAACCAAAAATAGTTCATGGGTGAAGAAGTCAATTCTTACACATTCGAGATCAAGTAAATAAAAGTCCAGGCATATTTTGTATTTAGAGTCTAAAATATTTTGTCCATGAAATTTAAAGGCAATCCGAGATCCATTTGCCCCTAGCTTAACAATGTATAAAAAGAAAGTTCATATAATTCAAACTCCAAAGTAGTGTTTTATTTCTATCAGATTTAGTTATCAATATAAACCTCCTTCTACTTGCTGCTTTGGTTCCCTTTTTAGCTTTTCTTGGTCTCTTTGCTGTACTGAATTATTATATAACGTATCCTTGCAACTTTTTCCTTAATTTGGCAGGCAAAATGTATCTGCTAGTGGAGCTCGCCCGAACCCACAAGGTTCATTTCATTATGGATCGATCAATGTGACGGATGTGTATATTTTAAGAAGCATGCCACCAGTGGTGATTGATGGGAAACTCCAAGCCACATTTAATGGAATTTCATTCGTCAATCCTGAAACACCAATTAGGCTGGCCGACCAGTTTAATGTTAGAGGTGCCTACAAGTTGGATTTCCCAAGCAGACCATTGACTGGGCCACCCCGGAGGGATAGATCTCTCCTTAATGCTACATATAAAGGTTTCATTGAAGTCATATTGCAAAACAATGATACAGTAGTCCAGAGCTTTCACATGGACGGTTATTCGTTTTTTGTTGTTGGGTATAACACTGTTCTTAAGGCTATCATGTGTAATACTTGAAAACTTTAATGCATTAAGATAATAACTTGATTACAACCGCTGTATGTAGGATGGCATATGGGGAATGGACAGAAAACAACAGGAATTCATATAACAAGTGGGATGCAATATCTCGGTGCACAACACAGGTTTGTTCTCTTGATTTTGTTTTGATTTTTTCCTATAAAGTCTCTAGTATTGTGGAAATGGCCTTTTTACAAAAAGACAAGGGGAAGGCTTTGTACAATTTCGACTTTCCGCCAACCCTTGTAAAATGGGGAGCCTCTTGCACTAGGGACACCTTTTTTTTCATGAAGTCTCTAATATGCTAGGAGTACTAGCTAGTGCGAGCTTTAAAGGTGTTTATCTTATACATTTTTTCTCATTGCTTATATTTGTAGGTTTTCCCTGGGGGATGGACTGCAGTTTTAGTTTCTCTGGACAATGTTGGAGTATGGAATCTTAGAGTAGAAAATCTAGATAGATGGTATCTGGGTCAAGAAACATACATGAGGATTATAAATCCTGAAGAATCTAACAAAACTGAATTAGCTGCGCCTGATAATGTTCTCTACTGCGGTGATCTTGGCCACATGCAGAAGTATGATCTCTCTCTCTCTCTCACAAATGAAAACCCCTTTCCCTCTGAAGTAACTGACCATTACATTTCCTTCTGTTTGCCTTTCAGGCCTCAAAAAACCACATCTTCAGCATCAGTTGTCGCAGAGTCAAAGCTGTATCTCATGCTGCTTGCTATAATAGTTTATGCTGTCCTCTCAATTTGATGCTAAGTTTTCTTGGTAAATCTTAAAAAGATCTACCGATTGTGTGAAGTAGCTGTGCTGTGCTGGGTTACGGTTGTTTGGTTAATAGTGTGTAGGTTAGCAAAGGGTCTTGTCAGCAAAATTTTGTGTTTTTAATCGTCATGATATGTAATTTGGGATCCATCATTTGTCCAGCAACAAATATTTCAGATCAGTGATGATTAACCCATTTTCAATAGCAGTTGCTTTATTCTCAAACTTGCGTTTCTGTTCAGAAGAGTGCAATTGCAGCTTGATGTAAATGATTATGATTGTTTGGTTTTCCAGGAAATGTTAAATGGGCACTGTGAGGACATAATTTTTGTTCTGGTGCATTGGGATCATACCTTCACGCCATCATAGATCATAAAAATTTTAAATACTAAATTTAAATAACACGAGAGAATTAGATAGAATTTACCTTCCTTCTAAAGGTCCAGAAGTTCACCATTTTAAAGTGGACTTCAGATACAAGTTCAAGGGTCGTTTATTGTGCCAAAGTATTTCTTTTATGGGTAGTAAAAATAAAAACACAAAAAAGTCTATAGAGTGGCGTCGCCCGGACTCGAACCGGAGACCTTCAGTGTGTTAGACTGACGTGATAACCAACTACACCACGACACCATTTTGCCGTTGAGATTCGTAATCAATATACAATACGGATCAGATTCAAACTGTAGGCCTTTTGACACAAGGACTTGAGAAGATACGAAGTAAAGATTTATTATATCGAAAAGTGATGCAAGACAGCAATGAGGAGCCAAGCTCGAGTCATTGGTAAAGATCTAACCTTATTTTTTGAGAAAGGTATTAATGTAATTGTAATATTAAAAAAACATGATATTATTGTTATATTGAATGTTTTCTCTATATTCGAAGAGCACAAGGGAGATTAAAAATTTCCGTTGAATGAAATGAGTGAAGCAAAATAGAGAATAAGAATATATATATATATATATATTCTTCCCAACAAGTGACAAAAGAGCCAATGAGTGGGAGGTGAGATGAAATGGTGGTACAAGCCCATCCTTGACCGACTGATGAGATAGTAGTTATAATATTACTGTTTCAATTTGGTGCCATGTTCAATCAAGCCTTTGATCCTTGTCCTGCAGGTTAATTGGTTTCTCTATTCCACATTCTTGCAAAATTTTTATATTTACTAATGTGAGATCGATATATTATTATATAAATACGAGCCATTATATATATATATATATATGATGAAGTTCAACCTTATGGACAATTGAATAGAACATAGGTGTATCATATAATATGATATATTTTATAAAGCAGGGCTTAGGCCGCTGTTTCCACTGTCCCGGTTCCTGGTTCATTCATACTTGTATTCCAACTTCTCTTTTGTTTTTTCTTAAAAAAAAAAAAAAACCTGCTTGCTTTCGTTATCCGATGTAATGATTCTTCATGCTTTTACATTTGACAAAAATCATATGTGCAATCGTCTACTGGGCACAGATAATGTCTCCCAGACAGTCAATATATATGTATATATATGCACATACATATACTGGCAAATGGGCCCATTTTTAAGTGAAGGTAAAAAAAAAAAAAGATGATATTTTTGTAGCAAAATTAATGAATCTGAAGATGAATATTTCTGCAATTAATTAGGTAGGGGATTAAGAAACAGACAAAGAAAACTGGGAAGAATCATGAAATGAATGGATAGAGATAGAAATATAGAATGAATGGGTTGTGGGAGAAGAAGAAGAACATTCAATATATGATTAGCAGTCACATGGAGATGTTGCAAGGTGGTGAATGATGTTTACTTCACCAACACACAACACCTTTTATAAAACCCTAATCATTCAGTCTTCGCCTTCTCCATGTGCCTTCCTTTCATGCCGTGCTCTCACCCTTTTGACTTTGCACCATTTACATACTCATCTCTCTCTCTCTCTCTCTCACACACACACACACACATGCACACAGTATATATGACAATATATTAAGATTTTATCTGATTAATCGAAGTGGATTATATGAATTATAATTTATCAATTATGTTTTTTTACATAATCTTCTTATTATAATTTTATCTAAAATTCGTGTTGTTTGATTCAACAATTAATTATTGAATATCTAGAATACCCCTTATTAGTTATCTTTTATTTGCACTTAAAACTGATTACAAATAAGAATTTATAAAGACGGTTGACAGTATATATAAGAATTGATTTTGAAAGACTTTGCTGTCCTAGGATTCCATTCTATGAATGGATTGCATCTCTGTTTGTGTCTGTGTCCAAAGCTCAAGGATGATTCCAGAAGACACGCCCATTGAGTATGTCTCCTTGCAAGAATTCATTGTTTTGACTTCCACCACTAGCGTGTGTGTGTGTGTGTGTGTGTGTCTCTCTCTCTCTCTCTCTCTATATATATATATATATAAATGTTGCTAATATTTTGAACTCATCAAGGGGAGGGGATTTCTCACTTCTTGTACCAAACCAAATTAACCAATTGGGTCTCTTTTCTAGGTGTACCAGTCTCAGAAATATTCCTATTTTCCCACACTTTCTGGGTCATGTTTCTGGACTGGCAAGCAGGTTAAACTTAACGGCGCCTTCTTCCAGCCATTTCCATTATATGGTAAATTAATGGCAACTTGTAGTTTTGGTACGTACTAGCCAATTATAATTTTGGGGTTGTTTCTTCTTTGGAGTAATCTTCTTTAATTATCTACCCTCTCTTTTAATCTTCTTTTTTTGCAGTATGCATTTGATCAGCTGTTAGCAATGGTTAATTTTCCAATAAAACAAGTACTGTCTACGTTACATTTAGGTTATGGTTTGGTTACACAATCTTAATTATGATATTAAAATTTTGATTTTATTCTGGTTTTCTTCTTTGTAACTGTATGTCTTCTTATTGTAACAGCAGCTTTTTTTGTATCCAGCTTGATATATAGAAGCATGCTATTCTTTCAGGTTTTTTGGCCAAATCTTCAACCAAAATGATATAACAGTGATATTTTTAAATTTTAAATGATTTTATCGCGATTCTTTTACGTTGAGCGGCAAACCTATTGCTGCCAGCTTACCCTTTTGAACATACCCTTTGCTTAATTCTTATGGCCAACTTATAAAACCTGTCATCTTCTTCATTTCAATCGATTAACTGCAACTTTTCACAAGTCGAATTTCTTTATTTATTTTGGCTAAGTAGAAGTTCAATTTTTCAGTAGACTTAAATGTCAAGAAGAAGAAAACTGCGGGGAGCTTTAATGGCACCACCATATTATTTCTTATGTATATATGCAATGCCATTGCCATTGCTTCAAAGTAAGGTTGTTTCTCTGTGGTTTGCTTAGACAAGAAGACATCATATATATATATATACACACACACACACATATAATGGAGCTGGGCAACTGTTCATTTGCAATTTGCACACTAAGATTGCGTCTTCAGAATGAGGGATGATGCAAACAATGGCAGACTGAATCATTTCCCTGAGGTTGCCACTTCATTTTACTTCATCGTCATGCATTTCTGCACCTTAATTCTTCAGTACGATATGGATAACAATTATGGATAAAATGTGGTGATGAATTTTCTCAACTGTAGTTTATTCATAGGTACTTTCAAAGAACACCCCGTCTGGTAAAAGGTTATAATAATTTCTTTCATTATTAAGGAATTTTAAGTTCTTTGATCGTGATCTTATAAACAAATTTTTATATGCTTATCTAATATGCGCATATTTGTGGACTATTACATGTTCAGTAGTTTATCTAATTTACACTTAATACCAATTATCATCGACTAATTAATGTTAAGCAAGGTATCATCGACTAACAGAGATCACAGAGAAGTCATTTTCCTTTGATATATTTAAAACTTAGGATAAAACCTAACAAAAGAACGAAAATTAGGATAAAGCCTGAACTCATACAGACCTATCTGATTGGAAAGCTACCAAATTCTTTTGAGTATCTGCCTTCTACAAGCTGAATTTAAGTCCAACAACCCCAGAAAAAAAACAAAAAAAATCCAACAAGACAAGCAACCCAATAAAGATAATTTCTTCATCAAATAATATGTATGCACTAAGCAATATATATCTATATAGCACAAGTACTGTATCTTTTCATCACCTTGTGATACTTTGCTTAGATGCTTGCATCTAAATTAGATAATTTGGAATGATAGAATGATTATGCTCTATGCATTAATATCTTTTAGGTACCAGATTGGTACCATTGGCTAGCTGTGGAATAAAACAAAGAAATAAATTTTGTCATGCTTACACACGATCAAAATCAGCTAAAAAAATAAATGGATAAATAAATTCTTAAAATAAAAATAAGTGGTTTATTTGGTTGATTACAAACAAATTAATCAGAGACAGCAAACTGAGAGCCCTCTTACAGGAGATAGCATAGATTTCTAATTCAGAATTCAAAATTCGAAATTTTTTCTGTCAATTTTCTGTTTTCAATGTTCACAAGAAGTTGGAAATGGGAAACATCACAAGATGCAACACTTTAAAGACAAAAACAATTACAAAACAGTAATACTATTAGGGGAACAATTACATGCATACACATATGCGATTGTCCACAGGCTGACTCCATATATAAACAGCACATGTGGCTGTCAGATTATAGGCTACAAATAACAGCCGTTACATACGGAGATAATTCTGGGAATCAAAGTCCTTCCCACTCACAATAATCAACCCTAGAATCCCAATAACAAATATAGTTTTCTTGTATATATTAACTTAAGGTATATATATATATATGTATATATATATATATATCCAGAGGCTCAATAGTTAAGGTTACGTTGCTTTACTTTTATTATGTACAAGAATTTTGGACCACCAAATATTCCCCTTCCTCTTAATATATGAACCCTTCCTAGATCAGTATGTACCATTATCTTTGCTTTAACCTGTATGGCTTCACTTCCACAGATCCATCTGGCAACTGGAGTTCGAAGTCGAGGCGTTTTCCATGGTCATCTCTTGCTTGTTCAGCTGCTGGACAAACATGTTTCCTGCATTTGGGTACTCAGTTTCCTTGGATCCATCTTCTTGGCTGAGCTGAGAAGCAACAAACTTGTCGAGAACCCGCCAATCGGTCACCTGGTCCACTGCCTGTTCACCGCTGTTGCTTCCAAAGATCGAGTTCAAGTTCTGTTCATGGATCTGTTGAATGTTCTCCTCTTGTGTGAGTGATGAAAGCCCATAAGCAGCCATGGAGTTGCAGCTCATGGCAGGTGCAGTTTGGAGCAGCTTTGGGCTTTCTAAGAGAGGGAGCTGGAGGAAGTGGCCATGGGGGATTGAGTAGTGCAAATCGAGCTCTCTCTTGCAGGGATAGGAATGCTGGTAATTGTTGTTATTCAGATTGGGCTGAGGAGTTTGTCTTGGAGAGTCTAGATCTGCCATGAATGAGGCTTGATCATCGTACCAAATTGGCGAATCGTGCTCGCTCACTTTGCGCATGGTGGTTAGGCGCTTCTTGAACACTCGGCATACGACCCAGCCTTCTTCCTGCAAAACAACCGATCGAGTTGTTTTACAGTATTGACCGTCATCATCAAGTGCATGTTATCATAACTAAGTTAGAATTAGTAACACGACATTGATAATGTCAAATAACTTCCAAAATTCCTGTTAACAATACAAATCCATATAGAAGCCATTTTACCACTGTCGCACGAAAAATTCAGAGTTATGAGAAGAAAATTTTAAACCACAAGAAATTTTGAAAGATAACTAATTGCAACAGTTCACAGTAAAGCATAGAAAATTAATAAACGATTAGGGTGCTGAACAGCTAACCTATTCTCTCTCTCTCTCTCTCTCTCTGTGAAAAGTTAATTACTAGAGAATAAGTTTCCTACAGGTAAAAAAACTGAACTAAACAGGCTGCTAATTAATATGATAATTAGGATCTTCTAGCTAAGAGGATTTTAATTATAACTCAGTGAAAAAAGAATTATAAACTGGTCTGAGGTCTCCTATTTGCTTGCTTAATTTATTTCTTCCATTAGCTCCCCACATTCTATATTGTGAGGGGCATTAAATTAAAACTAAGTTGCTAAGTGATATTCAACAATAAACAATAATACTTGCCTGAGGAGTTCCATTTTCATCTGTCTCAAGTCGATACTCGTGCATGATCCAGTCTGACTTTTGTCCATTGGGGGCTCGACCCTTATAAAATACTAGGGTTTTTCGCATGCCTATCAGATCATGCTTAGAATAAATCGCCTTGTCTCTTCCCGTGGCCTTCCAAAACCCTGCAGCTGTGGCTCTATTTGTGCGAGTACCAGTTGGATACTTCTTGTCTTTATGGCTAAAGAAGTACCATTCATTCTGCTCTTCTGTCCCTATTCTGCATAATTCTGTTCAAAATCACCCAAAATTAATTACTCACTTCAGAAAACCATAATGCAGTTCCAAGTAAAGAACATGCAAATTAAGGTGATACTGATCGAATGTGTTTAGTATAGATACCTTGGAGATCCCATGGCTCAATCTTGTAGAGATCGATATCTTTAATAACATCTAGGTCGATCCTTCTGCAAGTCACCTTTCTCCTAAGGTAGTAGTCAACAAGTTCTTCATCGGTGGGATGGAATCGAAAACCAGGAGGAACATGTGAAAATGTATTCATATTGTAGTACTACCACCCACAAACCAAAACCTGCAATTCATGATAGGGATTTGTTAGTTAAGTTAGAGCATGAATTGATCTTTTAATTTGATGTCATCAACTGAAAAGTAGCTACTGAAAATTGTAAAAAGAGAAAAATATGAAACAACTTCGTCTCTTTGATGGTTAGGTTAGAAATTCATTAGCCTAAGTAAATGTCAGTAAAGAAGGGAAAACCTAAAAAGAATATGATGCAGGTTCAAAAGGAGAACAAGCTGAAACAATTATGAATTACTGGAAATTAAATAGCTTTATATAATTTCATGAATGGAATGTCAGACATCTTTGGGGAGAGCTATTGCATGCCCTAGAAAATTTTTATTCATCGTCTTCTTATTCTTATTCTTCTTCTTCCTTTCTAGTTCATACAGTCTAGAGTTTGATTCACCAAAAGAAGGATTATTAAGTCGAAACAGACAAAATAAAAAATGAAAAAGCCTTCCTTTCACTTCCCAAGAGTAATGGAAATGCATATCTGACCATTTATTATTCCTCAGCCTTGAATTAAACCTATCAAATCTCTGAACTTGAGATTTTTCTTTCTTTCTTTCTTCCTTCAGAGATACAAATCTTTGCAATCAAGACCCTGTCATGCAGCGTCTTCATTCGGTTTAATAGAAACTGAAACTAAAAAATAGACATGGATACCATATATAAGAACCATATCCCCATGCTCAACTATAATTTCTTTTTTTTTTTTTGTGCTGAAATTCTATATTTTCTTAATGATTGTACTCTGGTAAATGTTTTTCTCCATATGAGCGAGAAACATGCTTTCTTCTCTAATTTGTCTCCAATCATATCCTTGCAACAAAGAAAAATAACAGATTAATAGTCTGATGAATTAAGGGAAAATGTAAATGAGTCAAATTAATGTGAAATGTGATTGTAATGAAACAAATGAGTTGATTCAAGGCAAAGAGTTTAGTTGTTGCACTGAATGAACTATTTTTTTCCAGGATTTTTTTTTTGGGGGGGGCTGATACCGAGGAAGTTAACTCTGTATGAACTGGTTTACAGACATTAATCCCCTCCCGTTCCAATACCATTCAAAGAAAATGAAGATGTGCACTACTTTTTTCATGTAAAATTTAAGAAGTGTCTTATAATTTAGCTGGAATAATGCCCCGAGAAAGATGATTATGATATGGCGTAAACAACAAGAAGAAATTATCAAGCATTTTAAATCTCAAGTCTTGAAGTAGCATAAGATTAAGAGGAAGGTACACACTTGCACCTCAAAGTCATCATAATTCTAAAAAGCAAGGAAAAGGGAAATATTTACTTGAATAGCAGTAACACGTGAGATTAATTAATTGTCAACAAATTGCAATAGTGGCTAAGTAATAACTAAAAATTTATCTGTCGTTTTTGTTTGCTTATTTGATAATACGTAGCGTTGTAGGCAGGTAGCTAGGGTTCACAAAATGATCGATGTGTTTATGCAGTGAACAACATCTACATGTAGACAAGCAAAAAAAAGTCTCTCTCTCTCTCTCTCTCTCTCTCTCTCTCATATAATCAATCAGCTCAAACAAAAGAAAGAAAGAAAGAAAGAAAGAAAGAAAAACAGTTAAATAAACCATAATCACTGATGCCATTGAATTAATGAATTCCCCCAATATTATTGGATGCCTATGTACGATTTATGAAGGAATATTAGAGGGCAAACAAAAGTCTTAATTGTTCTGTATCTCCACTAGGATTCGTAAAGTAATTTTAACAGATCTTAATCAAATAAATAGATATTTATCCACACACAAACATCTTAGCCCTCGACATGATAATGAGTAATTGAATGAATGTAATCATGAAAATTTAAATGGCCCAAAACTTGTGGCTCTTAAAATAAATCGACTAATAATAATAATAATAATAATAATAATAATAATAATAATAATGGAAATCATGGTAGATATTAGTAGCATATATATACAATCAAAACTAGAAATAAGTAGAACTAACAATGGCTATTTACAGAGAGAGATCATCATATTAACTTTACCAATGATAAGATTTAAGTAGGATTTGTGTCAAAGCAAAGTAGAAGGAGTGAATGAATGATAAAAAAGGAAGGAAACAAAATGTAAAAGGCAATAACAAAATGTTTGTGAAGCAAGCCCAACAACACAAAAGAGAGAAAAGCTTGTGTAATTTGCTAAACACAAAATTAAAACTCTTCAGATCATATAAGCAAAATCAAACTAATTGCAGTACTCCATCCCACCATCTAATCAAGAAGAGAGAGAGAGAGCTCACTAGCTAGTGCAGTAGATGGATCGAGCAAGGAACTAATACTTGTGGTTTAAATTGGGATAAGCGAACAGACGGATCTGGGTAGAGTCAAAATGCTCTTTCAAAGAGGAGAACCTTTTTTGGGCAATGGAAGGAAGGAAGGTAGGGTTTGTGTGGCTGCTAAATCAGACAAAAGAAGGAAGCAAAAGGGGAAAAGAACAAAGAACAATATTTTCCTCGGGAATTGAACCTCTCCAAAAACGATGATCGGTCGTCTCAAAGTCTTTTGTCGAGTTGTCGGATCGGATCCCGAGAATTTAAGGCGCAAATAAAAAAGGAAAGGCTGAGGAATGGAAGAATGGAGAAGAGACGGGGTTATATAAACACCAAATGGGGGGAGAGAGAGAGAGAGAGAGAGAGAGAGAGAGAGAGGGAAGAGGGTAATGATGAGAGATTATTAATTATAGCGGTGTGTAGTGCTGGCAGGAGGGAGGAGCTAAGATTAGATATCTTGATCACATATATATACATATATATGTGCTTTCACTGTCTCTCATTATTGGAGTGGGCTAAATTGCTGGGAAAGTATTTAATTTTCCGGGCGGGATAAAAGGTGGCGATAAAATTGGCAGAGAGAGAGAGAGAAGCTGCAGCGTGGGGGCAACTGCTAACTCTTTACCACCAGCCACTGATGGAGACCCTCTTTTACACAGAGAATGTTCCAATCTTTTATTTTCTTTCCTTTCTCATGTCAGTGTAAGTCCATTTCACATGAGAGAGAGAGAGAGAGAGAGAGAGGGAGAAGAAGAGGGGGTAAACGTCGGACGTCCGATGAACTAACGGCTCAGACCAATCAGAAAGCTTTGAATGTTCCCCCACAACCAAATGAAATTATTTATAAAAAATTTCAAGAACCACCAATTATAGTTGTGATACTCTTTTAAGTGATAAAATGATTGATCGATGCTATTAAATATTAACAAATGCATGCTTAGATAATATATATGTATTTATTATATCTTATTTTTAATAATTAAATAGTTTTATTGGTTGATTTAAATGATTTAAAACACGATGCATGTATTTATCATCAACTAAAAAAAAAATTAATTGTTAGTTAAAAATAAAATATAATAAATTCACATTATCTGAAAATAAGAAACATCTATAATTACTATTTAACTATTGCATTAATAAAGGTAATGTTTGACATTACCCTTTTCGCATAAAATAATTAATGGCATGTCTAATAATATTTATATAATTATAAGTCATTATAGTGAAAATCTTTTACTTATAAACATATCAATATTAATAATTAGAATCATTCTCGCATGAGATAAAAAATATAACATTATTTTACATTAATAAAGTTATGCATATACTAATGGTCTCTATTTTACACCAAAAAAATAAAATAAAATAAAATAAAAAATAACCTCATAACATCATTCAATCATTATTGATCATCTTAATAGGATTTTTTTTTCCTTAAAAAAATATCTATTAAACTTAAAAAAGGGGCAATTTTGGTTGTGACGTAATGGAACAGTGGCTTCTCCAAATGGGGCAATGTGGGCCCGAACAGGCCCAGCAAGCCAGTCCCTACCATTTCTTGCTCATTACTGTAATCAATTTCGGGACCATTCAATTCATTCATATATATATTTTTTATTTTATATATTATATATGCTTTGACTTTGGTGATCCATCGCTCGGATGTTGCGGGCCAACAGTGGTCCGGCAACAACATGTGTACCAAATTATCCCATTTTACTTGTTTGTATTTTTTATTTTATATTTTTTTTATAAAAATTAAAGGATAATAAATTTTCAATATGAACAGTACGTTGAGTCTCCGGCCACCAATTATGTTAAAGTTTAATGGGGGGTCAATTTGGATTTTGCTTTTATTTACGTAATTAATAAAATTGAAATTTAATGATAATATTTATTATTAATACATTAGCGAGAAGAATTTTTTTCCAACACTTTTAACTCTAATAAATGTCAATTAATTAGACTAGTTAGTGGCTTAATTAGCACTTGAATTTGCTTGTATTTGTTTACTTTACAAATTAATTGTTTCATCTTAATTAATTGTAGTTGTCAAGCACAAATACCTTTTTTATTTTGCCTAATCTATTATTGTATATTAATAAGGATGACATCATTGAACGGACCGGTAAGTTTTGCTCGTGACGGATACGTTTCCTCGCCACCACCGACTGTCATGATGGTGCAAACATATTCTACAGTTCTCCCCGTATTGTTATACAAATTCAACTCGGTTCTAACGGGGCTCCAGTTCCAGTTCCAGCTCCAAATGCCTTCCGTTCCATAAAGCAAGGGTGTTATCGTAAATTTAATCCCGTTACGTCCATCGACCGCACAGGTGGCTTTCACTGGTTGGTTTTGGAATATAACTGAATTTTCGACCACGGGTCCCGCAAGCAAGACCCGAGTGAGACACCTCGCCAAATGGGAGAGGAGCCGCGTAAGCCGGGGAGGGTGGCGGCTTGGGGGAGCCGAGTGGAGAGTGGGGCCCAGTCGGGGGAAGAAAGGAATGATGACCTGGGCTCTGGATCTGGCGGCTCTGGCGGTCCGGCGTGGGCTAGCCACCATGATTGGGCTCCCAACTTGGCTGAGTTGTTGTGTTTGGGGGTCCCATCTGGGCCTGGCTTGGCCGGTTCAGTGCCAATGAAGCTCAAGAGCACGTGCTATTAACAACCGTGAGCGTGCTCATTGACCACCCTATTTGCCAGTGATTGCCTGCGGACACTTCCACGGTAAATGTGATGGTACAATTCATGCTGAGGTTAATCAAGGCAGGCTCACTAATCATCATTACCGTCACTGTCACTTTGATTACCTATTGTTGTTGTTGAAAACACCTGAGCGCTTAATTTAACTGAAAACACCCTATGGGGCCCATTCATAATTACATTTACACACTAATTACTAATTAATCATATAATTTTGATTTATTTATGCACAGGAGGAATAATGATGTATTTAAATAACAAGTTTGTATGATGTATTTAAATAACAAGTTTGTAGGAATGACGTATCGATTAGGTATTTTTATATTTTTAAAATTAATATTCTTGTACGATTTCTTGTCGTTCGTGCCTTCAATTTTAGTAAAGAAGATAAATGCTAGATGAGTCTTTGCCCTTTATTTAAATTAAATATTAAATTCATAAGATATTGATATTAATCCTAACATATTATTTACCTTCCACTTAAATTTTACTCTTGAGATGATATTTTGGTAACCTTCTTTCTTAGTCTTTGCATTCTTTTCTTTATATCAATATTTATTCAGTAATATATTTAATCTTTTTCTCTATATTTTCATCATCGCTACATCTGGCAACAACGGATGTGATATCCACCGTACGCGCCCGCCGCGTAGAGAATCAGAAAGAGAATCTGGTGTGGGGCGTCCCTATTGGTGCATAAATCCCGCCTACGTACAAGTAGTAATACTTGAAAGCAAAGAATTTACCAAAACAAAAAAAAGAAAACAATTTTAAAAGGCCAAAGCGAAAGAACAATTGAAAAATAGAAGCCAAAATGCGATGTGGGATGTGGGGTCGAGATCAAAATCGCGTGGGCCCAACTTTTGCCAATGATGACGATAGCGAAGGGCGCATCATCGTCTCCGCGGGAAAGTTTCCGGTGCGCGCCGGAGCACCGGAAGGTTGTGATGTATCGGCATATGAGTGGTTGATTTGATTTCTGCCTCGACTCGACAAATGGGCGTGCGGCTCGTCTAATACACTCGGGGCCCCACAATACATTTCATTCCCCCACGATGTTTCCGCCGCATCATTACTTCTCGATTGCCCTGCACCCTACCCTCTACTGTATTTGGAGAATTTCTTAACCTAAATATATTAGGTATAATAATTATCCATAAATCAAGTATATCAAATAAGTGTGTATATATATATATATGTAAATTTGTTTATAAAAAAATTTTAATTCTAGTAGAAGAGAATATTATTATAACTAAGTCATCATCTTGGGTCATGTTGGTTTTGAGAAGGGAATAGTTGCTATCTGAATATTTAATTAGCTGGGCAAAGATAAAATGATATTATTATATTTTTTATTATAAAAATGAGAATTTTTGGTAAACATATATACGTATACATACATAAGTATATATATAAATATTATATATATGAGAAGGGGTAGTTGGGGAAGAGAAAGTACAGAAATATCAAGGACTGTAGAATGTATGTATGTAGCAGTGAAGAGTATTTAGTACTCAAGGCAAAGGTATGAATAAGTGTAGGCCATCTATATATAGAGAGAGAGAGAGAGAGCGAGAGAGAGAATGGAGATATTTTGTGCATAGCTCAATCATTCTGTATCCTTGTATTAGCACAAAAAAGTTAAAAAAAAAAAGAAAAAAGAAAAAGAAAAGAGTAGGACAGACTATATATGATAGTCTGTCCTACTCTTATAATTAAGGAACTACGAGAAACGACCAATGTACTAAGCCAAGCCAGAGAATATAAAATCATTTTATGGAAGGCATCACCTTAATTAGCTTGAATAAAATTAAAATGCCAATTTAATTAATTAGCAGTATTTTGGTTGTGTTGCCAACTTAATTAGATAGTACATAAAAAAAATACGTTAATTACCTTTTGAGTTGGCAAATTAATTAATATGTTACTTTCGAAGCAGGAATATTTGCATTGCATGTGATCCTTATGCTGTTGGGATTAATGTACTTCGAACAAAAGCATGATTAGTTGCTCAGTTTGACGATCATTTTTCAACGCCCAATTCCCCTGCCTGCCTCTTCCCGCCCCCAACATATATAATTGCTTTTTAACTTTAATCATCATGACCCTTAATTAATGAAGCGCCACTAATTTGTAATTAACCATGCATGCTTCACTTAACTCTCCTCTTCTCGAGTTACTCTTGGGCTGGTTAGGCTTACTCAAAATTTTTGACATCATATCCTCTTGTCATATTTAAACATGCAAGTTAAATGATATTTTAATAAAAAATTTAATTGATAAAGTGCTTTTAAGATGACCTGACGATAATATTTTTATAATCATAACTCTTATATTTTTTGGGTCATTTAATTTTAAATCTTTTTAACGTATAATAAAGCTTGTCATATCTTTATAAAAAAAAAAAATTGTATAGAAATTATATATATTTATATATGATTTCCCATTTGTGATTTGTTACCCAAAAATTGGTCTTCATAAATATTGGTCACTTCTAAAGGCCTAATCTAAGTGCATTTCACCATCAAATTCAAATGGTATGTCTCTTAAATTCAGATAATATTAAACATGGCCTAGTTTCGAGCTAATTAATTATCAATTGGTCAAGATAAATTACATTGGTCACTAGATATAATAATATTCTTTTCATATTCTAAAACATTATACGAAGTTGCCATGGTGAATTAATAAAGAAAATTGAGAATTATAGAGATGGTCGTCAATTACGTACAGCTAAAAACACCCTTTTTCCCAATTAAAGCTTGTCAACAGAATGAATCATTGAGGTCTTTTGTGAGCACACGTATGTGCATCTAGAATTCTATCAAAGACAAGAAGAGACTAATGACCCTACTTAAGATTACTTCTAATTAAGCATTTGCAATAATTTTGGTTATAGTGTGTTCGTTGCAGTTTTCACCTTTTGAGGGCAAAAAATAAAATAAAATAAAATAAAATAAAAACAACAAGTCACACCTAAAATCAAATTATTGTGCTAAGCAGTGGAAATTATATGATTGCATTTTGGTTTACAAGTCCCATTCAGAATAATGGTAACAATTATGGCTATGATATACTATATATGAATGGGAAATGAGAACAAATAATGGGAAAAACAATGGAAAATTAAATGATTAGGACACCATTTGCAATTGAAATCATCTTTCTCTGTGTTAGCTATATATATGTTATTATGTTATGTGATATTGGTGACGGTTAATTAATCAAGCCTTTATTGTAAATTTTTCAACTGAGTTAACTCTATGGTCGTCGTGTCACAAGTGATAGTTTGATCTGTAAAGTTGACTACATATATAAATTTTAGTTTTATTTTTTTTATATTCATTTAAATAATTTATTAAAACATTAAATGACTTTTACACTTAAATAGAGACTACATAACGTAATCTTTGAGAAAAAGAATTGGTAAGCACATAATAAAAAGGTAAAATTATTGTACCAATTGAGAGTGGTGGAATGTTAATAATGGTTAAATCAATGTCAAGGTGGTTAATATATATATACAAGGCAAGCTCAGTTCTTCCCTTGTCGATATGCATGGTCCTGTATCTAATGGGCCGATTCACACGATGTGAGAACATTGGTCCAATTCAATTTGGGTTCGGCCATGTTAAATTTAGCCCACCCTAAGAACTATACGCGACTCTTTTATATGTAAAGTATTTTTGTGGGTGGGTTTTTCAAAGTTATTTAGGCATCTACACGTAAAATTTGACGCCTTTTATGAAAGGCTTATTAGATTGTATTTTTCTATAGAGAGAATATATTAATATATCTTGAATTTAGGGGTTAATTTTAATTTTTTTTTCAATTCAATAAGCGTGTGTCTCAATTTACGTGACAGTTGATATAATTATTAGACATGTTAGTAAAATGAAGTTGTTTCTAGATCCTATAATGAATCTGCTAATCTAAATTCACTCATAGATCTATAAATGAATCGGGTCAAACCAGTTCAGATCCGACCTAATGAGTAGACCCAACAACTTAATGGGTCAATCCACATTCTTACCTAAAATCACCTAAGGTTTGCTTCATCAATGCACCATTACTGCCATCTTCCTTATTCATCATCGTCAGTTGCCTCTTCTACCTTTCTCTTCATCTAATCGTTACTGGCCACTCCATCTTCCTCACGATCATCACCGACAGCTTTAATCATCGATTTGCTCCCATTAGCGGCAACCACAGAGATTGCTGATCGGAACAAGAAAAAGAAATAAAGAAGATTGGAGGTCGAACGATTCAACCAGTCGAGAAGATTACACTATGGCTGATGACGCAACAACCACGGTCACGACAATGCAATGGCCACGATCATCGAAACATTGCCATGGCCAGATCCACGATTTCCATGTTGCCTCATGTTTGTCAGCGACACTGTCTTCATTGATTTCCTTTGGTCTTCATCATCTCCATGGCAAACCCACGAGGAGAAGGTGGCCTCATCTACAGTGTGCGAGTCCCACTACTAGCTGGTCAAGTCACAAAAACCATGACTTTGACCCATGACGGAGAAGATAACAAAGTACACAAGCTTGGCCAATTTCTAACAAAATCAACAATGCTAACGCCAACCCACGCTCGTCGACGACATGAATGGCGGTGATGTAAACGATTGCTGGCCACAACTTTAGCCATGGCTAGTTAGACGGCGTCATTGGACACGTTAACACACCACATTAGTCGCCAAATAAAGTGGGGTACACATTTGCTAGATTAAGGATACAATTGAAACATAACTGAAAATTTGATAATCAAATTAAAACAAAAATCAAAATTGAATAAAATTAAGAATTGACTCTAAATTTAGAATATCTTTATTTAAAATTAATTTAAATTAAGAATATATTAGTGTATTCCACCTGGGTGAAAATGTCATTTACCCTTACAACTCAAAACTATGGGCTAATCGTACCCACAATCTCTCTCTATCATCGATCATATGTTTATTGGTTCATGAAGTTAAGTAACAATGGCTTCCTACCTACGTAGACCGGTTAATTTATTCTACAACCCAGAGTGGAACATCACCCCGGTGGCCGGCAACCACTCATCGCCTTTCAGGAATTTTCTGACGGTGAACTCCTCCGCTTCCCTAGAGCCTTTCATCACTCTATACCCCGGCCATCCCACTCTCCCACCAGTCGCCGAACCAATCCCTCTGTTGTTAAACTCTCTGTAATCAACCGTTCTCGCATCAGAACGATTTTCCCATTCCAGCCACCCGCTCGGATCAATCGGAATATCCAGATCGTTCTTAATGTACACTGTCCGAGCGTACGGCTTCCACGGACGGCCCAAGTAGATCTTGTACGAGTCCACCACCGACTGCAGCTCCGGCGCCGCCATCACGTGGCAGCTCTGGAAGACGAGACCGGTCGTGGCCTCGGCCGAGTCCCGTGACGAAGCGGCGATGACGGCTTCGTTTCCCGGCGGTTTTCGCACGTATATGTTGCAGCGTTGGAAGATGGCGGTGGCGTTGCCGAAGACAAAGTCGACTGTGCCGTAGATATCGCAATCCCGATAGAATTGGTCGCCCTGCTTGGCGTAGAGGGTGTCTTGGTATCCCTCGAAGCTGCAGCGGTAGAAGGCGGCTTGGTCGGAGTTTACCGTGATAGCCGGAGCCTGCCCTCTTGACGGGCCAGCGGTGTTCTGGAATGTAATGTCGCGTCCTACGAATCCATCGGCGACCACCACTGTAAATTCAACAAGAAATTAGAAAATTATACCACTGAAAATCCTTGAATTAATTAGGAATAATACATTATTATTATGCATATTATATCTCAATTAACAAAAGGAAAAGAATGAGATATTTTATGTGTGCATATATTATATATAGATTATATATAAACATGAAATTTCAATACATTGATTTTCTTGAATAACAGGAATAGGAGTTCAAATTCCTATGATCCAAACTTATATACAAAACATGTTACTAATGGAGGAATTAATTCTATGTAATTGAGTATTTTTAATGGGTCCAAATTAATCTTAATTATTTAAAATGAAAGTAAGTATAAAAATAAGGTATAATTATAAGTATCATTTAAAAATTTATCATAACTAATTTGTAAATAAGTTAAATAAGCCCCATTTACGTACCTTTCTAATTCTAAAAAGAAAGATAATTAATTATGTAAACTTACATACATTCTTAATTGGTGTTTAATTTAATAAAGATCTACTTAAGATACAGATTTACATTATAATCTCACTATTAAATTTTGCTAACAGCCTTCTAAAACGCATTTAAGACTTGCATTTTGTTTTTGCAGATTTTCCTAACCCCATTTTTTCCTTCTAAACAATTCTATGTTTTTTTTTTGGCTGAATTAATGAAGCAAAAGTGAGCGAGTTTGTTCTTAGAATACTTTTCCTTTATCATGAACATTTGAACCTCAAATAGGTATGGACTTGATCAGAAGAGTTTGAATAAATTTATGTAAGGAAGTCATGAATTGAATATTTCGACAAATCTTGAATAGATTTTTGTCACAAGCGAGTTTGAGTTTGAGTTCGTGTTGGTGAGAAAGGTAGAAAAGAGAGGCCATACCAACAGTGGAAGCGTTCCATGTCCTGTATATTCCTTCCATGGTGCAGTGGCTACCAGTGATAATGGTGTTTCCTATGCCGTCTCCCAGCAACATCACATTCTTCATATCGTCACTAACGACAAGATACTCCTCATAAATCCCTGCTTTTATGTAAATCACAAACTTTTCATCGTCATTTTCCCTTTTTACCGACGCTTCCAGAGCCTCTTTTATGGTTTCAAAGTTTCCAGACCCGTCTTGCGCCACCACCACGTCCGGTTCGCCCGGCGGCTCGGCCGCTTCCGCCTGAAGCCGCCGCCGTCTCGGGCCCGATTCTCGATTCTCGGGTTCGAAGAATGGGCCTGGCAAATTGAAGCTTATTACCAACGGAAGAATTAGTAACAAAAGCTTCATCGTCGCTGAAGAATCCACCTCTGTCTGCGTTTGTCTTGGTTAATTAATATTACACTACAATATGGGTAGTGATTTATAAGCAGTGGCCTACTGATCCCGGTTCATAAATTAACACAAGCAGTGTAATTATGCAGTAAATATGCGTTCTTAATTTGTTTCGTTTTCGTTACCAAGGGACTCTTCAATGGATGTGCCTAATTAAACAGTAATCTCTCAAATTAATTAATTAATTAAATTAACACTGTGAGTTTTGTTTTGATGAAACACATCCATAATTAATCTATTAATACCTTTGTAAACTTTTGTAACCCTTCCCATCTAGCCATAAATGTTTTCAATTTTACTAGTTTCATCAGTTTTCTTGGCACTTGGTGTCTTTCAATTCATAACCTTATAAATATACGGGTAGAGCAAATACCCAACAAGAGAGAGCAATCTAAAATTTATGAGGCACGGTTTCACGTTCGTCATCACCCAGAGTTTTGCAATGCATTTAAGCTAGGTGAAAAATCTATACTATTTTCATCCAAAAAGAAAAAAAAAAAAACATTTCACAGTATTACATTCAGTTTCTTTATTTAATCAGAATCTCCATAAATAAAAATTTATTTCATCATCATGTGTGCATGCTGCACTAATTTTATGCAAATCTTTTTTAATTCCCAGTGTGTAATCTTTTAGTACGATATATAGAAAGATCAAGTAGATGTGTTTCAATTGATTTTTATTGAATCGATCTAAATAAGTTATCCTTTGACTGGACAGAGGAAAAAGAATCCCTGGTAATTAAATTGTAACAATCAAAACAATATGTTCAATAAATTAAATTCGCCTATGGATATATAATACTTTCAAACACATGACTTGAATAATCACAGACCAGCCGTGAACGGCACGCCGGTGGCCGGCAACCACGTCCTGCCAGCAATCAAGTTCGTGACAGTGAACTGTGATGCAACGGTTGCGCTTCTTATAACATGATAACCTTTCCAATTCACCCTGTTCCTCGTTGAGGATGAGGGCCCGCAGTTCCCGTACTCTCCATAGTACAAAGTATCTTGAGCAAAATTCGTATTTAGCCATGGCGACCACCCTTCTGGACTGATCACGCTTCCGAGGTAGGTTTTCATGAAAACCGTCCGGGAATATTGCTGCCAAGGCCGGCCCAAGAATGTTTTAAACGATCGGACCACCCGGTTGAGCTCCGGCGTGGCCATGACACGTGAGTTTTGGATCGATATGCCGGTGTTCTGGAAAGGGTCGCCGCGGCCTTGGGCCGTTATGGTGTTGGCTTGGCCAAGCAAGGGTTTGCGAACGTAGATCATGCAGTTCTGGAAAACAACGGCTGCGTTGCCGAAGATGAAGTCGATGGTGCCGAAGATGTAACAAGTTTTGAAGAACTGGCGCTGGGCGTGGACGAAGAGGGTGTCTTGGTAGCCTTCGAAGCCACAGGCGTAGAAGACGGAGAGGTCGGAGGCTGATCGGAGAGCCACCGCCTGGCCATTCTGAGGGCCGGCGGTGTTTCGGAATGTGATCCCACGGGCATAGAATCCAACGCCGTCAACTCCTGAAGACATGTTTCTAGATAATTAATTTGCCATTTTTTTTTTACAAATTCTAAAGCATCATTAAAAGACACATAATTCTAGTAAATATTCATAACTATTACTTGGCAATTTTAATTTATTAACATTACAAAAGAAGTCCTCGTCAGAGAGTAAGGAGTGGAGGAGGTAATTAACAATTATTTTTGTAGGTTAAGCAACTGAGAAGATGTATACGTTAGATATTGTAATAATTAAGGAAGGTTAAGGTTGTGAAAATAATATAATAAATTTATACAAGGCATTAATTGGTATATGCGATAACTTCAGAATGGAGGAGGACCCACAACCACAATGTGTCTTGTTGCTTCAGAAATGTCCTTTCCCTCATGCTTTATTGTTGAAATTGCTTAGAGAAACGTTTAGCTCCCCAAGAGTATGTATATATATATAATGATGTATAATGATGGGGTTATCTAACTTAATGATACACATACAAAATTATCGTACCCAGTTTCTAAAATATTTTGGTATTAACATAAAGATGGGGTTATCTATCAACGAAACCAAAAACACAAAATTGTGTTAGTTTTGAACTTCTTTATTCTTTTGCCTTTTGGCCAAAGTTCAAAAACTGCCTTTTGTCTTCTTTAATGAATGTTAAAGAGTCAAAGAGAAGCAAAGGAGCCAGCAGAGAGAGAGAGAGAGAGAGAGCTCACCAACCGTGGCAGAGCCGTAGGTGGTGAAGCCGGCGGTCGAGCTTCGGCTGCCGGTGATAATGGTGTACCTCAACCCATCGCCGACCAGCGTGATCTGATTCATGTCCTTACTGATCTCAATATTCTCCCCATAAATCCCCCTTTTCACGTACACTGTTATCCTCCCGCTCCCTCTCCTCCTCGCCACCGCATAGTTTATCGCCGCCTGGATGGACCGGAAATTCCCCGACCCATCTTTCGCCACAACAACGTTCGCCCTCGAAGCCAAAGACGAAGACTGCAACAACTTTCTTTCACCCTCCGGCAACCACCTCGGAAACCCTAATTCTTCCTTCTCCTCCGTCCGGTCGAGCAAAACCGCATTGATCGCCAGGCTATTGCTGATCAGCTCCGACACATTGTTCGACAGAATCGGAGCTATGAACTTGGAAACATTTAGCTGAACCGAACCTGATTGGCAGACTTGCAGATTCGTCAACGCGGCGCTGAGCCATGTTTGCGCATCGAAATCGGTACAACCAATGCCGTTCTTCTTCTTCAGGCCGTCTATGGTTTGGTTGAGCTGAAAAATCGTGTTGTAGAGAAGTTTTTGGCAGTCTGTCCACGCCGCCTTCTGGTGCTTGCTCCGGCAGCTTTGCCCTATTTTCCTGCCGTGAGCCACAGCGTGAAGGGCCCGCTCCAAGGCCACCTGCACCGCCATGGTTCGGAACTCGGCCCGCTGTTTTGGAGCAGCCCGGCGGTGGCTGCCCATTAAGATCTTGCATGGCTCTGGGTGAGGCGTGGTGCTGCACCAGTAGTTGAAATCGTATGGATTGTCATCCGCTAGGGTCTGAGAGAAATACAAGGAAGAGAAAATGATAGAGAATGTTAACCCTAACCCTACCTTCATTGTGATGATTGATTGTACTCTTTCAATTTCTTTCTTGTTATGAACCTTCGAGGCCTTGGGGATCTGTTCTTGTGAATGTTCTTCCTTTTATACAATGATGAAGATGGACTTTTTCAAGTATCCCGGCCGACAGTTGGCTTGTTTGAAAAATGAAGATGAAACAGATCAATCAAACAATTGAAATTAAAGATAACTAAGCGTGCGTACGTAGCTATTCAACCAATTGTTTATACTTTATGGGTTAAATACACGACCTTACCTTTCCAAGCCGGTGTTAGTTCTTGAAACAAATTGGCGTGAAGCTTAAATTAATTAATCAATTAAACTATGACATTTGTGCACGAATTTAACGCTAGTAGTTCAACTATATACAATAACTTTTGGATTACTAGAAGTTGATCTTCTTAAGGAAAAGAACAGGCCGCTATGAGTTGAATATTATATCAGAATTAACTAACAGTTTACAGGGGCAACATATTCGAGTTTCCGTACGTAAGATGTGGCCTATATTCTGACTTTATATATATATACGATGAAGTAAAAGGCAAGATTGTGCCTGATGAAACAGCCATTATTCCTGGATAGTGCATGTGCTTACTTGCTGGTTTGTTGATGAAGCAAACCCATGCTGTCAATATATATATACATATATACGCGTAATGCCAACTGCAAAACATTCAAGATCGATGGATGGATGGATCGAGCACTTAGATTGTGCTTGAATCAAGCTCGAAAGGTCTCAGAAATTACTCAATCATATATCATCAACTTTGAGTTTGATAATTAATGAGCCCTTTAATTTATTGAAATTCGTACCATATCTATAAGTAAAAATTGGATCATATTGTTGTGGAACGAATAATGCGTTGTACATCAAGCCAAATTCTATTAGTTAGAGATGTCAACCACCTAAGGAACCCAAGCAGTCATTTGTACATAATTTATCAAGAGTACATATTTATTATTATTTATATATTTTAAAATTTTAACCAACAAAAAGTTACAATAATTCATAACTATAAATTCAGAAAATTTATTTATATATTCTTATTAATCAAATCCAGGGTCCCTGCCTTTCGGACCCTCGGCCCAAGGCCCCAGGCCATACCTAGGGCTGCAATATCTTGCAAGACATTTGTATACGTGATGTGCCAAACAGAACAAAATGGGTTCAAACGAGCCCAGGGGCGGATGTAGATGGACGACTCAGGCTGGGCTATATTAATATTAGTTGGGGTTATGGGCCTTTACATATATCTATATATAATAAATATATATATTATTTACCTGGGGCTGGCACGGGCTGAAGCCCGTGCCAGCCCCCCCTACATCCGCCCCTGAACGAGCCCCAACCCAAGACAAGTTTAAACTTTAAAGGTCTAAAAAGTTGTACAAAAGTCTAAAGGGAAGAAGCCCAAAAAAGGCTTGGGCAAGAGATCCTCAAGAGACCCTTTGATATGTTTGCTTTTAGAGCTAAAAACAGAGGACTCTTCGAAAGAGACTTTTGAGTCTTTCGGAGACTCCTCCAAATTATGTTTCGCTAGAAACACGTCAAGTTACCTTAGAATTCTTCATCTTAAATGTCAAAATAAATGATGGTAATCTCAATCTTGAAAGAAATGAGGGTTCTGTTATTTGTCAACTTTTACTTTTATAAATTATAAATGAAAGATGGCCATACCTCTAGGTATGTCAAAAACTCTATAAAACTTTTTCATTTACAAACTAAACTAATTTAAGTATTGAAGTGTTCATATAAAAGACACATTAGGTCCTTTTAACTATCTTTTGTCTTATAAACACTTGAAGGACTGAAAACTATTCTCAAGTATAATTATTATTAGGTTTAATACAATTTTTAGTCCCTGGACTAATCAAATAAATGACTTTAAGGATATCAACTAAATTGTGTTCACTATTTATCTCTAAATAAAATAATTTTATACACTTTTAGTTCCTACCTTAACGATCGTTAAAAGAGGCGTTAAATTCACCTCGTCAACACTGTCACATCACCACACACACACACACATATATATATATATATACATACACACCTAGCCATGGCCACCATCGACAGCTATGGCAATAAGAGAGAGAGGGGGGCATATTCGCCCACTCGACCTGGCTCAATTGGAGATGCTAAGGAGTGTCGCCGTGAAAATCGCGGCAGCCCACTTGACCCGGTCCAAGCCGCTGCTTCGTCAAGAGACGGTGAGCTATATGCTGGACGCGGACTCGCATGGGTTCAGCATGCGGAAGTGGTGGCTGGGGTAGATGACATGGTGAAGTGGGTGAACGACACATGGTGCTAGTGCACGCCTTGGTGGTGATGCTGGTGTGGTACCCGGCTGGACTTGATCATCCCCGCCCTGGCATTCTAGGTGTTCGTGGTGGGAGCGTGGAATTACAGGTTTTGGGAGAGGAAGCTACCGACCTAGTTCAATCCGAAGCTGTTGATGGCGGAGGCCATTGATAGGGACAATCTGAAGGACGAGTTCAATAAGATGTCGAGCGGGAGCGAGAACGAAGTTATGAAAGCGAGGTACGACAAGCTGAGGAACATCGGGGGGCGTCTGCAGATGGTGTTGGGGACATTGCAACGGAGGGAGAGAATGTGCAAGCGCTAGTGACCTGGAGGGACTCGAGGGCGATCGCCATATTTGTGGGGCTGTGCTTGTTGGTGGCGCTACTACTGTACATGGTGCCGTCGAAGATGGTGGCCGAGGCGTCTAGGTTTTATTAAGTAATATTAATATTAATATATTATATTTAGTAGAGGTAATTTTGTTGGCCAATCACATACTTAGCATTCAAGCTTAGGTGTTATTAATTTAATCACTCACACCTCACCCAACAAGCTTAGTGTTCTAATTTGTGGGACTGATTAATAATGACTAATTAATTAATGGAGAAGATTGAAAGTAATATTGCCTAGTAAATCTGACTTACGTGGCGTGCTGATGAGGCAAATTTAATATTTCTTTTAACAGTCGTTAACATAGAGACTAAAAGTGTATAAAAGTATTTTGTTCAATGATAAATAGTAATTACAATTTAATTGATATTTTTAAAGTCATTTTTTTGATTAGTTCAAGAACTAAAAAATGTATTAAATCTTATTATTATTATTGAATTTTGGCAAGAACAACATCATTTTATGGAACCGATACAAATAGGATCATTGATTGATCAGGTTTTGCTGAGCCCTATGGGCTCTTGCCAAGTTGAATTTACTTTCTAATTAATTAATGACTTGCTTTAGGGTGCCCAAAACTGGGCCCAAGAATGCTGATTCTGGGTCAGCAGAGGGCATATATAGTTGTTGTTTAATGATTCTTGAAATGCTCAAAGAAAATATTATTTAGATAATATGATTATTAAAAAAGCAAGTTAATAGTTAAGATAAAATAAGTATACGGTACACCTGATCTTAAGTATTAATAATTGCATTAATACTATTTTTAATCGACAATAATTAGTATTGCTCATTTAAAAAATTTAAATGACATTGTCATATTGGAATAATTAAATTATGATAAATCATGGGAAATACAATAAGTACTTCCTCGTACAAATTTGCATTGTTTTTTTGTTCTGTTTGTCCCGATCGAGCACATTCCGATCCATTATTCCTTGTAAATTTTTGGTCCCAAAAATTGCCAGCCATCATTTACAAATCAAACCTGTGAATAATCTAAACAAAATCAAGTTTAATGTATAACTCAAACAAAGAGAAGAAGGACAAAATGAAGAAGAAGAAGAAGAAGAAGAAGGATAAGGAGAAAGAAGAACAAGGCTACAATGAGCCACACACTAAATTAGGGTTTAGTAATAAAACAACAGAATATATATACAACAATATATAAAAGAGGAAAATTAAAAGCTTATGATGAAATACTAATTACGTTAACAAAACCAAGGCATCAAGAACAATACTTATAATTGCACCGTACGTCATCATAGGCCAACAGTGAAAGGCACGCCGGTGGCCGGCAGCCACGTCCGGCCGGCAATAAAATTCCCGACGGTAAACCTTGCCGCCTCTCTCGGATTTGCTATCCGGTGATAACCGGGCCATTTCACCCTCCAACGAGCCGACGATCCAGGACCAAAGTTTCCATACTCGCCATAATACACTGTCCCAATCGCAAAATTCGTGTTTTCCCACTCCAACCATCCCGCGGGATGCACCAAACTATCAAGAAAAGTCTTGATATACACGGTTCTCGAATACTGCCGCCACGGTCGACCCAAGTAAGTTCTGAATGAGGGGAGCACCGGTTTCAGGTCCCGTGCCGCCATGACCCGCGAGTTGTGTATTGAAATGCCGGTATTTTGGTTTGGATCGCTCCGGCCTTGAGCTGTGATCACGTTGACCTGGCCGGGCATCGGCCGCCTTACGTAGATCATGCAGTTTTGGAAGACAACGGCGGCGTTGCCAAAGATGATGTCGATGGTGCCGTAGATGTAGCATTGCTTGTAGAATTGGCGCTGTGAGTGGACGAAGAGGGTGTCTTGGTAGCCCATGATGCCGCAGCGGTAGAAGACGGATTGGTCGGAGCCGGACCGGAGCGCCACCGCTTGGTATTTATTTGGGCCGGCGGTGTTTCGGAATGTGATGTCCCGGGCTATGAATCCGTTGCCCATAATCCCTAGAAATTATTTATATATATGATTTGAGAGCATACTTAAAAAATCACTGCATTATAATTATCTTATTAGTACTTTTTGCAAAATATATACTCTCTTTTGTGTGTGTTTTTTTACCAATAATAAAATAAAAAATGAGAAAAGCAAAGCAGAAACAAATTTCAACTTAATTATTGATTTTGAAGCATATATGCATGAGCTTATTTAACTCACCAACGGTTGCTGAATTGAAAGAAGTAGTGCCGGCGCCTACACTCCGGCTGCCGGTGATAATCGTCTTCCTAATCCCATCTCCGACCAACATTATGTTACTCATCTCCGCTCCAATCTCAATATTCTCCCCGTAAATCCCACTTTTCACGTAAACAACAAACCTCCGGCCGCCGCTCCTTCTCGCCGCCGCAGCAACAGCCTGTCGAATGGTCCGAAAATGGCCACTCCCGTCTTGCGCCACCACAAGATTGGCTCGCTTCGGCGACGCCAATGTCTGCAACAACTCCCTATCGTGGCCGGAAACCCAACTCGGAAACCCATCAGCGTACTTTCTGTGTAGGAACAAAGTATAAGAAATTAAATTAAAAAATATTCTCTGAATTTTTATGTAGAAATTGTCAACGCTAACAACCCTTCTTAAATCCAAATTAAATAGAAAAAACTTAGAATTGATTCAATTTTAAATCATTTAAGGTAACTTAAAATAATAAATTCCAATGAATTTGGATTGTTATCACCACCTTTTAGGCTCCGGCTTCCCCTCGTAATTAACGGCCAAAGCGTCGCTGATCAACTCGGAGACGTTCTTCGACATCAACGGCGACAAGAAATCCAAGACGCCTTGCTCCACCGCGCTAGCGCGGCAAGTTTCGAGATCTGTGAGCGCGGTGCTTAGCCAAGTCTGAGCGTCGAACTGAGTACACTCAGTTTCAGGCTTAAGGGTTTGGTTAAGCTGGAGAACAATGTGATCGTAAAGCCTCAAGCAATCGCCCACCGCCGCCATCTCTTGCTCGCTCCGGCAGCTAGGCTTCATCTTCCTCGCTTCCGTCCATGCATCGACAGCCTGCGCCAGCGAGATTTCCACCATTAATCTTTCAAACTCTGTGCTGTTTCTGGGAACAGAGTGGGCGGGACTGTTGGTTATGTAGTACTTGCAGGGTTCTGGAAATGGGGTTCGGTGGCACCAGCGGTGAATGTCGTCGTCGGCGGTGCCATCATCTGAGAGAGCTGGGGTGATCAGAATGGCGGTGCAGGACAAGAAAAGTGCTAGTAGTAGTAGCTGCAGCAGCTTTCTTGCCATGGAGTCGTCCTCAATCTCTGTGCATGAGTTAGGGTTTAATAGGTAATTAATTATAGTGAAAGGGGAATCATAATTCCCAGATTGGCTGAGAGATGAGAGATCTAGACAGAGATGAAGTCGTATTAAGCGAGTGGATATTGAAAATCATCCAAAGTCTGAAGAAACAATAATTAATGAAGCTGTAATTAATTAAGTTGGCCAGATTCAAAGCCACATTAATTGGTAATAGCTAAATAGAGCTGGAGGTAACATGGGGTTTCAGAATAACATCGTTAGCTAGAGAGATTTTCAGCTTCTGTCCCTTCACGATTTAACGTTACGCATCACAACCCTAGCTAAACCAACCATTAATTAATTTAATCGTCAGAATTTAGCATTTAATGCCTTTTACCAAATATAATTTTTATCTGAAACTGGCATTGGGAATGGTGATATAATATATGCTTGATTATATATAAATTAAGGATCATGCTAGATGTACAACAAATTTGTACATCTTGAGCTACATCAAGGGGTATAAAGACTAAAATACCCTGCGCCTCACATGCGCCTCATGCGCTTCTATGCGCCTCATAAGGGGTTTTTTTGTCATTGATACATCTTTATGTAGCCCAAAGTGTACACAAAGATGTACCAATAGCATTATCCATAAATTAATAACCTTAATAATGAAATTTGTAGCTCTTCTTTCTCGCCACCAACAAGGAGTGTTGACCAGCACTCGTCTGCATTTCACCCACCGGATGCTTAATTTGCCACGTGCCTACATGTGCAAGCATCAATTTAAATCTTGCCATGCCATTTCTTTTTTGTTTTATTCAATGTCTTTGATATATATATTCTCATTATAACCCTGAATTTATAAGTAGCCTAGATTATCAAGTACCCTGTTAGCACGAAATATATAAGCATAAGGTTTAATTATTTTACATGTTAATAAAATAAGTACATATATATAATTAATAAATTTAGGTAGCGTTGTTAAAATAAGTAATATAAGATTGTATTAAAATAAAATTAGAATGTTTTCCGTACCAAAATATATAACTATTTAGATAATGATAAAAAATATTGCAAGATTTTTATCAAACTGTTTGTTAAAATTTTTAGAATGCATTAAAGGATATATAGATCATTTTTTTTTTATATGTAAGGTTCAAGATAAATTTATTTAAAGGGAGAGAGATAAATCAGATAAATTTATCTAGACAATTTCAAATAAAAAGTTAAGTGACTTTTTTTCAAGGATTATCAAATAAATTTAATAAATACAATAAAAATCACTTTTGTTTATAATGCTATGAATTAATTATTGTTGAGAAATTTGTATTTTAATTTATAAAAAAATAATTTAAAAAATCTCTTTTGATAAATTTGATTTATGGATGATTTTCAAAACATTTTTTTTAGCCCCTCATGCTTATATGCATATATATATATATAAAAATATATATCCTTTAAAAGAGTCAAATATAGTTTTGTATCAATCAAGCATGATCTTAAGTTTTTGAGAAAATATTTTTAAAAATCGACTAAGTATAAAAACTCCTTTACAAAATTAATCGAGTTTTTTTGCTCAACATTGCTTTCATGTTAATCGAGTATTGATGTTATTTAATCAATTATTATAAGTACCTACTTGAGTATATGTTATTCAAAACCTATATCTTTTAAATCTACACTCAAGTATGTTTTGGAGATTAATTGAGTATCTCTATAACATTAAAATCTGAGCATATATTGAATCAAGTAAATCCTATATTTCAATCAACTAATTTACTTGAATTAATCAAGTATCTATATCTGTTAGTCGAGTCCGTTACACATCTCCTATTTTTCATTTGAAAATATCAATCGAGTAATATTTTGTATGCCTTGCAAGTTAGTCAATTATGTGCTTTTAGCAAATTCTTTCATTTGACCATTAAAGTTCTCTTAGTTAAGTAACTTATGCATGTTTTTTGTTTCTCAAAAATTAATTGAACAAAATTTGTTGTCAATCAACTATATGTGTTTCTAAAAGTTGAGTATTTTTTTGAATTAGTCGAGTAAGGTTTGTGTTGAACCAAATTGCTCATATTAATTAAGTTTTGATGATTAACAAAAATATTTTTATAATATAAATGTATTTCTTTCTCATATAAAAAATAAATTTATTTTGAACTAAAAGTGTGTACAAAGAGTAAATCTATTTTGAATTAAAGGGGAATTATCTTTAGACATGTTTATATTTGAATTTTTATTTATTAATAAATATTTTTATTACTTATGCAAAAAGTATATTTATTTTGAATTAAAAGAGAATTACTTCTAGATATGTTTTCTCTTTCTCATACAAAAAGTAAATTTATTTTGAATTAAAGAAAATTAGTTTTAGACATGTTTTCTCTTACTCATGCAAAAAGTAAATTTATTTTGAATTAAATGAGATTGTTTTTAGACATGTTTTCTTGTTTTAATCATTTATATCTCAAAAGCTTATATTTAAATTTTTAAATCTTGATTTCTTATGCAAAAAGTAAATTTACTTTGAATTAAATGTGAGACATATTTTTTTTATTGATTGATAATACTTTTTGTACATTAATTTTAATGATGAAAAACATCTATTAATTAGTTTAATCGCTAAGTTATGTGTCAAGTGTGTGGTTTTCAACATATATCAATTTCAATATCAAGTATTACTTTGTAAAAATGAAAACCCTATTTTTGATTAAGTCTGGAAGGTTAGCACCTTATAAGGAGACATATATGAAAATGTTTTCTTTTTAGAAAACTATCTCCCAGTAATTTGATATCTAACATTCATTAGTGCTAAAACGATTTTTAATAATTTTTTTATTAAATAGAAAGTATATATTTTGGAGGTGGTTAAATCGCAAAATCGTAAGTTTATACTAAAACCCAAAATCTACTTTCTTATTGTTTTGCATTTTGATTTTCTAGATATTTTTATTGAATCCAAATAGGGGGTACTTTGTTATTTACATTTATGCATTAAAGTAAATGGAGGTAAAATATAAATAAAATAAAATGAGAACATTTACTTCAACTAAAGAAATGTAAATAAGTTGTGATGTATATATACTATGGATTGTGCTTTCAAGCAAATCATTCTGAATATCTGTCATGTTTCTATGCATGTTTCGAAACCCCTTTGAAAAGGTTTTTAATGTTTTCAAGTGCATATGCTATTTCGAAACATCTATGTATTAGCATTTGTTTCAGGTTTTGAACTATGTTTCGAAACCTATGATGGTATATTTCGAAATCTCATTTCCAGAGAGGTATGTTTCGAAACCTATGATAGTATGTTTCAAAACCTATGTCTTTGTCAGCAGAGATCCGAGATGCTTTTTGCTTTGCATTTTTAATATTTATCTAAAAGCTTCTCAAAACATTTTTTAATGCATTCTCCATGGCTTGCAAAATTCAAATTCAAATTTGACGTGGAGATTATTATTATGTGTTAGTGGGGAATAGATTGTGTCTCCCACTTATTGTTGTCTCTTAGTGTATATTTAGCTATAAAGGCTGTATGTTTTGAAACATGAGAAATATGTTTCGAAACCTATGTGTAAAAATGTGATGTTTCGAAATCTATTAAGTATGTTTTGAAACCTACTTTTTTGTCTTGTCTCTAACGGCTATAAACGGGCAGATTTTTATCTCTTGCTATAAATAGTAGGTATTTGAAGACAAGATGAGATTAATTGAGAGACAATAAGTAAGAAAAAGAGAACACACACACAAGCACAAGTGATCTAAATCCTTCTTGACAAAACTTTCAAAGAAGATCCATTCATCCATTCCTAGATATGCATTGTGGTGTGAAAAGGAGAAGCAAGCTAAAATCCAAAGTATCATCCTTCCAGCCCTCCTCACCTCAAGTTAAGAGGTTTGTACAGCCATTTGATAAGGCATTCTATTGCTATACATTTGTTGGGCTGTAAAGATAAATGTAATACCCAGGAAATTATTAGAGTATAAATGATATTTAATGAAGGGTATAACTGGAATTATCGAAAGAATAAGGCTATATGACACATTAACGCAGTTTTAGACGATCAAATCAGTCGGAGGGAGTAACCCGGACCTTAGATAGCTAAAGATAATTGTACAGTATCAACAAGTGATTCGAAGTATGATTTTTAGTGATGAAAGAAGTGGGATCGGGAATAGTTTTTGGTACAGTTGTCGACCGGGCTGAGAAAACTGAATCGACGTAGGAAACATCTAGAAGGTCAACAGAGCGTGTCAATGACTAGTATTTAACGTGTAAAACAACCCTTAAGTAATTTCGGGTTAAATCAAATGGATTTAAGATCAAAACGACTAGTCGAGCTTAAGTGCAATTTTCTAAATCTGCCAGAGGGAGGTCAAAACGGTAATTTTTTAGGAATTTCGAGGGTCAAACGAGATGTGCTAAGCTTGAGGGACTTAGTGGTACATTTGGATTTATCAGGGGTGTTGTGAAAAGGGCAGAAGTGTCGTTTAAAGAAAATTGGGGGCTAAAGTGTAATAAATGGAAAATGATGGTGTGAACGCGAAGGAAGGTGGCCGCCGCAAATCCACGCACATGGAGGCCAAATCTGGAGATTGGCCGGTCGAGGGAGGTTCGGGGGAGGTCGTATACGGCGATGGGATGCTTGGGGTCCAAGTTAAGGCCGTTGATTGGCCGGAATTCGATCGGTTTTTGGGTATAAAAGGGGCCGAGGGTTTCAGATTTTGGGGCGTGAAATCAACCTTGTTTTTGAATGATTTTGGGAAAGTGATTAAGGGGTTTCTGATCCTTATGTCAAGGAGAAGAAAATGGGAGTGTTTTGAAGCATTTTGGATCAGTTTAGAGGCCAAACGAAGCTTGGCCGAGAATGGGTGGCGGACCACCTTCCGCCGCCTACAACTGCCCGTTAGGGGCATTTTCCGGTGGCCTTTCGGCCTGAAATTGGTGCTGTTGGGATCGACTTGCAAAGGGCTTCAAGGGGGTGCCCTTATTTCGGCCATCGGAGCAACCGCCGGAGACTGGTTCAACGAGGAAGAAGGTGGCGCGTGCAGTCACGCGCCAGTCTCCACACGCACCCACGCGCCAGGTGCGTAAGGGCGCGTGAAATGGGCATTTTGGGTATTTCCTCTGCCAGTATTTTTGTTAATTTATTTGAGGATTTATCATGTTGAAACATTTTGGAAAATGTTTGAGGAAATAATTATTTTGGAATTATTGAAGTGAAAAATGGGAGAAAATAGAGAAAATTATGAAAAAATTGAGGAAGATGGATTTTAATGCTTTCTTAATTAAATATGGTGTTTAAAAAGTGTTGTGGCTCGGGGTTGAGTATAAGCTCAAGTATTTGGGGTTTGGCACGCAAATTGAGGTGTTGCACAAGGAACAAGGCGATCTGATTACGTTCGAGGTGAGTGGTTTGTCTCTAGTTTTTACCTTTAGTTCAGGTGAGCGGTCTCACCAGGACTCGGGATGCTATGCTTATACGTTTTATTTATGTATATATGACATCATTTGCATATTGATCATGTGATGTATTGCATCAACTATTTTTACTTATAAAAGAATCGGTGCATGGCGTGTGATTTTTATATTATCGGGGTATTGATATTCGTGTCAATGTTGATTTCTGTGTGGGACGGGATGGGGTCTACTTGAGAATGGGACACGATTAGTCCTGGCGATCGGGTGACACAGTAGGGCATCCGGGGCCGGTACTGGTGATCGGGTGACACGGTAGGGCATCCGGGACTGGTAACCGAGTGACACGGTAGGGCACCCGGGGATTAAGTATGTCAAGGGGATTTCTCAAGTTAGACGTGTCTTGCATATTTTCGTTTGTCTGAGTATGCCATGCTCGTGTGTGTCTCATGCATTGTATTAACTATTCCATACCGTCACTTAGATGTTTTATCATCTAACCTAGGCTATGCCCCTGGAACGTTTAATGTTCCAGCCAGGAACTGCTGCGAGGGCAAGGATGTGGCCGGTTTGAGGGCCAATGGTGCTTAGTTTGTTAAGTCGTTGTAACGTTTGGAGGATTTAATATGCATTTCAGGTTGTAAATGAACAGTTGTATAATAGCAATTTTATCATTTGATCTGTATTACGTATTTTGCTATGGAAATACAATGTAAGAACTATGGTGTTTTGGTATTAATGTATCCGCTGCGTTGTATTAAGACTCGTTTAGTTTAAGATTATTGATCTTGATAGTTAAACGGGCAAGGCTGGGGTTCGCGGGGTTTTGTATCTGCATGTGAAGATTGTTCTTGATATACCGTGCGTGTTGAACTTGAAGAAAGAAAAAAAAAAGAAATCCTGGGAATACCCTTATAGTGACACGCTTGGCGAGACGGGGTGTTACAATAAAGTTTATTTATCTTGATTGTTGTAAGGTTTGAATTTAGCCTAAAACTCATTCTGGTGTAAAGATTTGAGTTGAGCCTAAAACACATTATGTCAAAGGTTCGAGTTTAGTCTTAAAACTCACTTAGTGTTAGGTTTGAGTTGAGCCCATAAAAACTCACTTTGTAAGGTTTTGAGGTGAACTGTGGTAAAACCCTTGTTGTGGTGATCACTAGTAAAAGTGATTGGGATTGCAAAATCCTTCAAGTGGGTAATCTTGAAGATAGTGGAGTAGGCAGGTGCCGAACCACTGTATATCTTGTGTGCAAAGTGTTCTTTAGCTTTCATGTATCATTATTGCCTATTGCATATGCTTTCATATGCTTTGTTATCAAAGTGTAAAACAAGGTTTTCATAAGCATAAGTTTATACATATACATAGAAAACATATCTTTGATATACAAACATCTTTGGTATACTCTTAAATATATAAATCATCTTTTCCAAAAATCATTATTTTGAAATACAAGGTAAAGGATTTCGAATCAAGCAAAACAGTGAAGTAGATTTCAAAATATACATTTCATATTTCGAAACTTGTAAAACAGTGAGCTATATTTCGAAATATATATAATAGGTTTCAAAACCTACTTAACAGAAAGGTTTATTTCGAAACATATAGCCTATATTTCAAAACCTAGTATTCTACCAACAATCAAAGTTTTAAATTATCAAAAATCTATACAAATCCCAATTCACCCCCTCTCTTGGGATATATTTTCCATCATTAAGAACCAACATAAAATGCTTATAAATACCCTCAAACTCATTTTTTTAATATCTATTGTACATCCAAAGCTCTCAAGCTAATTTCCAAGCATTTCAAGGCTCTCAAAGATTCATTATTTATCCACCGAAGAACCATAAGGTAAAAGGAGAAAAGTTCTTCAAGTCTTCTACAATAAATCCGAACTTTTCTATTTGAGATTACAAATTTATTTATTTATTTAAATATTATTACCTTGTATAATTTGTTCTTAATTGTTTATTTGTGTCCAAGCGTGAACAAATTATTTGTAACATTTAAATTATTATTGAGTATTGTATAGGTTTTTTAGATCTATTAAAATCTAGGTGAATCTAGTTTCCAAGATAAACTAGGGAGAAAACCTTGGTGTATATAGTGGTTGCCTAGAACCCATTGTAATCTAGGTGTGTATCTAGTTTTCAAGGTGAATTAGTGTGAAAATCTTGGTGATTTTGATTTACTGGAACCCCAAGGGTGGTTAGACCTTGGGAGAATGGATTAGGTGTATGTGAAGACATCAAACCACTATAAATTATCTTGTGCCTTATTATATTTATTTTTGTTATATCTTGTTGCTTACATTTATTATTAATCTTAAATATAATTTATTATATTTATCAAATATATATTTTTCAATAAAATCATTAATCAAGAATATTTATTAAAATTGAGAAAAATTTTAATCACTCAATTCACCCCCTTCTTGAGTGGCCATACCCTAAGGAACCAATAGTTTGAACTGTCTCTATCTAATTCACTACAAGAAATATGACATTTGGCTACGTTTTTTTTTTGCTACATTTATGAAAACGTAATTAATAGTTCACATTTTGCTATGTTTTTAAGTTAACGTAACTAATTTTTTTAAATATTGGATGCAAAACTTTATGTGATAAAAAAAATTTATTGGCTACGTTTGGAAAATCGTAGGTAATTCTAAAACAACCAACAAAAAACGTAGCTAATTCTATCATTAGTATTAGCTAGGATTTTTGAAACGTAACCTATACTTTCATATGAATTATTTGCGGTTTGATTTTTCTTTTAGCTACATTTTAGAAAACGTAGCTATAGTCACGTCGATTGGTTTTCTTTCTTTTTTTTTTCTACGTTTTCGAAAACGTAGCTAATAATCAATTTTTTTTTTTTTTAGAGAAAAGATGGATAGGGGTATTGAAAATAGATGCAAACTTCGCTCCTTTTTTTAGCTATATATTTTTTAGAACGTGGCTAACAGTCTACATGTAGCTACGTTTTTTTGCATAATGTAGCGAATAGTTCTATTATTTTTTCTTTTTTTTTTTTTAGAGAAGATGGGCGAGATAGTTGAAATTAAAATGTTAGCTACGTTTTTTAAAACATAGATAAAAATTATTAATATTACTATTAGATGCAATTCTTGAAACATAATTTATACTTTCATAACTAATAGTTCAGATTTTGTTACGTTTTTAAGTTAACGTAGCTAAATCTTTTAAATATTAGAGACAACTTTATGTGATGAAAAGTTTTTACTATCTACATTTTAAAATGTCGACAATACCTAAATGATAAGGTAACATTTAAAAAATCGTAGGTAATTAAAAGTAAAAATTTCCAATGAAGAGAACCAAGAGCACTATATATAGTGAAGGAAAATAGTACCTATCTATAAAAATAAATAACATAAGAAAGAAATGACAAATTCATCATACATTTTATCAACAACATTCAGCTATCATCTTTCTAACAAAGAGATAACAAAGAAATAACATAATCATCAATGTTAGGGGTAAACAATGAATGAAAAAGTGTTTAAATATGATACACTAATAGGTTACAGACTCTAAATAGGCTGGGCCTTACAGAATAGGCCCAAAATAAAAGCATAACCCAAACGTAAAATAAAGAAATCGAGAAATAGTAAAAACACATAAAAGACAATTTCAAATGGCTAAAACACGATAATAGTAGCGACAAAATGCTAGTTCAATTCGGCTCATCGAGCTACACTAAAAGCATATATTATGGGCTGAAAACGGACACCATATACGAATTTTATGCCCATAAGACCAAATACCGATCACCTTCAATATAGATTTGTAGAAAATTATTTAAATTATTTTAATGAAAAATAATACTATTAAAAATAAATACACTATTAAAAATATTTAATAAATTAATTTAAAAAATATATTTTTAATAGAAAATAATATTTAAAAATATTATTAATTAATTAAAAAATAATTAAAGAAGTGGTAGATGCCCTGCCTCTTTTCCTCTTTCCCTTGCCATATTTCCTTCATCTTCCTCTTTCCCTCAGTTGAATCTCATCTGCTGCCTCCCATATTAGCTCGATTGCAGCCTCATTACCACATGTGTTGCATCCTCCGCCGTATCCTTGCTGTGCTCGATTGCCGCTTCCTCGCCACCTTTATTGAATCGCCTTCACCACCTCATCGCCACCTCTGTTGGTAAGTTTATGAACAAAAAACTATATATATATATATATGTATTTTGTGTGGGTTTCGCCCAAATCCCCCAAACTTTCTGTCTCTAGATTCGCCTAGATCAGCTCCCAAATTTCCCATTCCTATTCTCTATCTCTAGATCCGCCCAGATCCCCCAAACTCTGTCTCTAAATCTACCCAAATCAACACCCAAATCCCCCAAACCCATCGCCTACATCCCCCAAAATCTCTACCTCTAGATCTGCCCAGATTAATGCCCAAATCCCTCGAACCCATCGCCTAGATCCCCCATAAACTCTCTGTCTCTAGATCCGCTCAGATCAGCACCCCCAAACTCATCGCCTAAATCCCCAAAACTCTCTATCTCTATATCTGCCCAAATCAGCGCTTAAATCCCCCAAACTCATCGCCTAGATCACTACAAAAAATTCATAATTTAGTGACGGATTTAGAGACGAAAATCTTTCATTGCTAATTAGAGACGTCTCAATGACAGTTATTCCGTCACTAAATTTAAGCAATGGAATATTCTGTAACCAAATTTTTTATTTTTAAAAAAAATTAACGACGGAATTAGCGACGAAATATTCTGACACTAAATATTTTTAATATTTTTTATTAAAATTTTAAATTTAACGACGAAATATTCCATCGCTAAATAATTAAAAAAATTATTTTTTTATTTTTAGCGACGGGTGTGGCCCCGTCATTGAATTTTATTTTTATTTTTTAGAGATGGAGGTTATTGTGGTTGGTGGATAAATTTAGTATATAATTAATATGTGCAGTATATGTAAAAAGAAGACTTGCACCTCGGACGGTCACGCGCGCTAGCTCACTCATGCAAGGGACCTGCGATCAAAACTAAGGAGGCAGGAAAAGAGGTTACGCTGAGGGATTAATTCCAGCGTACACGTGGCCGCTTAAGGGTGTGCTGCTTGTCGCGTAAAGGCGCGCGCACGTGTCCGCCAATCGAATTAATTATTTATTTTTTAAAAAAATAAAAGTCGGCGACGAAACTTTTTTCGTCGCTAATTCAAATTTATTTTAATTTTTTTAATGTTTAATTTTTTTATTATGTATTAGTGACGGAAACTTTCCGTTGCAGAATAAAGACGAAATTTTCCGTCACTAAGATAATTTTTTATTTTTTATTATTATTTTTTTTAATCAACAACGAAAATTTTCGTCGCTACTTTATGTCGTCACAAAATTCGTCACTAAAATTTAGCGACACCATTTTTAGTGACGGCAAGATGCCCGTCACTAAATTTTTTAACTACGGATTTTGATATTTTAGCGATGGATATTTTTGTCGCTAAAGGTCATTTCTTTCGTAGTCGATCCCCAAAATTCTCTGTCTCTAGATCCGCCCAAATCCCCCAAACCCATCGCCTAAATCACCCAAACTCTCTGTCTGTAGATTTGCCCAAATCTCCCAAACCCATCGCCTAAATCCCCCAAACTCTCTGTCTCTAAATCCGCTCAGATCAGGGCCCAAATCCCCCAAATTAAAAGGGAACTTAACTTATCCATAGTGATAATTAGTCTGCTTAAGCCAGTGTGGTCTAACTTCTAAGGCTACTGTTGGAATCTACCATGACAGTATAATGATGGTAGTCAACTTCTTTGTTCGGATTCATGTTAACGAATTTGGTCACTATGACTTCAGATATGATAGTCCACAATGAGAATGTATGAGTTGAAACTAAAAGATGTGGCTAAAGCTACATCACACTCACTCAAATCACAATCATATACAAGACAATATTAGTGTGTTATGTTATCTCAGATTATCAACGGATACGTATCCCTACTTATAAGGTTCACATGTGAATGGCAATCTTTGTGTGGGCTTCGCCCAAATCCCCCAAACTCTCTATCTGTAGATCCGCTCAAATCAACGCCCAAATCTCCCAAACCCATCGCCTAGATACCCTAAACTCTTTATCTCTAAATCAGCCCAGAATAGTACCCAAATCCTCCAAACCAATCGCCTAGATCCCCCAAACACTTTGTCTCTCTAGATCCGTCCAGATCAGTGCCCAAATCCCCAAAATCCATCGCCAAGATCCCCCAAACTTTTTGTCTTTACATCCGCCTAAATCCCCTAAACCCATCGTCTAGATCCCCCAAACTCTCTGTCTCTAGATCCGCCCAGATCAGCGACCAAATCCCCCAAACTGAAAGGGAACGTAATTTGTCCATAATGACAATTAGTCTCTTTAAGCCGATATGGTCTAAATTCTAAGACTACTATTGGAATCTACCATAACAGTATAATGATAGGAGTCACCTTTTTTGTCCTGTATCATGATGACGGATTTGGTCATCATGACTTCAGATATGATAGTCCACAATGAGAATATATAAGCTGAAACTAAAAGATATGTCTAAAGCCACATCACACTCACTCAAATCACAGTTTTATACAAGACAATATTAGTGTGTTATGTTAGCTCAGATTGTCAACGGATGTGTATCCCTACTTAAGAGGTTCACATGTGAATGGTAATCTTTGTGTGGGCTTCGCCTAGATCCCCCAAACTCTCTGTCTCTAGATCCGACCAGATCAACGCCCAAATCCCCCAAACCTATCGCCTAGATCCCCCAAACTCTTTGTCTCTAGATCCGCCTAGATCAGCGCGCAAATCCCCAAAACTTATCGCCTACATCCCCCAAACTCTCTGTCTCCAGATTTTCCCAGATCAGTGCTCAAATCCCCCAAACTGAAAAGGAACTCAAATTTTCTAGAGTGACAATTAGTCTGCTTAAGCAAGTGTGGTCTAAGTTCTAAGGCTACTGTTGGAATCTACCATGCCAATATAATGATTGTAGTCACCTTCTTTGTCCGGATTCATGATGACGAATTTGGTCATCATGACTTCAGATATGATAATCCACAATGAGAATATATGAGTTGAAACTAAAAGATGTGGCTAAAGCTACATCACACTCACTCAAATCACAGTTATATACAAGAAATTATTAGTGTGTTATGTTATCTTAGATTGTCAACGGATGCGTATCCCTACTTATAAGGTTCACATCTGAAAGGCAATCATTGTGTGGGCTTTGCCCAGATCCCCCAAACTCTTTGTCTCTAAATTCGCCTAGATCACCCAAAATTTATGTCTCTAGATCCGCCCAGATCAGAGCCCAAATCTCCCAAACCCATCGCCTAGATCCCCCAAACTCTTTGTCTCTAGATCTGCACAAATCAACGCCTAAATCTCCTAAACACATTGCCTAGAACCCCCAAACTCTCTATCTCTAGATCCGCCTAGATTAGTGCCCAAATCCCCTAAACCCATCGCTTAGATCCCCCAAACTCTTTGTCTCTAGATCCGCCCAAATCCATCACCTAGATCCCCCAAACTCTCTATCTCTAGATTTGCACAAATCAGCGCCAAATCCCCCAAACCCATCGCCCAAATTCCCGAAATTCTCTGTCTCTAGATCCACCCAAATTAGCGCCCAAATCCCCCAAACTGAAAGTGAACTTAACTTATCCATAATGACAATTAGTCTGTTTAAGCCGGTGTGGTCTAAATTCTAAGGCTACTGTTGGAATCTTCCATGACAATATAATGATATGAGTCACCTTCTTTGTCCACATTCATGATGGTAGATTTGGTCATCATGACTTCAGATATGATCATCCACAATAAGAATATATGAGCTGAAACTAAAAGATGTGGCTAAAGGTACATCACACTCACTCAAATCACAGTTATATACAAGACAATATTAGTGTGTTATGTTATCTCATAATGTCAACAGACGCGTATCCCTTCTTATAAGGTTCACATGTGAATGGTAATCTTTGTGTGGGCTTGGCCCAGATCCCCCAAACTCTCTGTCTCTAGATCTGCTAAAATCAGCGCCCAAATCCCCCAAACCCATCGCCTAGATCATCTAAACTCTCTGTTTGTAGATCCGCCTAGATCAATGCCCAAATCTTCCAAATCCATCACCTAGATCCTCTAAACTCTCTGTCTCTAGATCCACCCAGATTAGCCCCCAAATCCCCCAAACTGAAAGAGAACTTAACTCTTCCAAAGTGACAATTAGTCTGCTTAAGCCAGTGTGGTCTAAGTTCTAAGGCTACTGTTGGAATCTACCATGACACTATAATGATGGGAGTCACCTTCTTTGTCTGGATTCATGATGACAGATTTGGTCATTATGATTTCAAATATGATAGTCCACAGTGAGAATATATGCGCTGAAACTAAAAGATGTGGCTAAAGCTACATCACACTCACTCAAATCACAGTTATATTCAAGAAAATATTAGTGTGTTATGTTAGCTCAGATTGTCAACGGATGTGTATCCCTACTTAAAAGGTTCACATGTGAATGACAATTTTTGTGTGGGCTTCGCCCAGATCACCCAAACTCTCTATCTCTAGATCCGCCCAGATCAGCGCCCAAATCTCCCAAACCCATTGCCTAGATCTCCCAAACTCTCTATCTCTAGATTCGCACAGATCAACACCCAAATCTCCCAAACCCATCGCTTAGATCCCCAAACTCTCTGTCTCTACATCCGCCCAGATTAGTGCCCAAATACCCCAAACCCATTGTAGACACCCATTTTCAGACCAAGGGAGGTGCTACATGAAATAAAGAATAAACGAATGATAAACAAATAATAATACTCTCATAGATACTAAAAATATAAATCTCAACATGCTAAACGCAAACTCAAACTGTACTCAACGTACTAGTCCCCAACTGGACAACGTCAAATATAAATATCCCTCATAAAATAAAAGACAATTGCGGAAATAAATAACTAAATGTCAAATGACCAAAAACAAACAAATGATCCAGACATCCTTCAGGTTTGAGTGGCCTCCACGTACACAATCTAATGCATCCCACTGCTAGAACCCACCTCAGGAACTCTCTCGCCGCTACCTGGAATGGTGAAGAATACAAGGTGAGTCACAAGACTCAGCAAGCAATAAGTATGAAAGAAATATTAGGCTGAGTCAAAGAAATCTCGAACTCATCATAAATAACTCATCTCAATACCACCAGGTAACTCGATATAAACTGAGGGAAAACTAATCTCCTAACTGAGGGATATCTCAACTCTTCTTATAATCGAACTCTTTAATGAAAGTTTGATATATTTGAATAAACTGTTATGGTTGCACAGGTTCTCATATGATGATGCTCAGAATGAATATATCTCATGCAGGTATGCACATACTGGCCTGACGGCCCACATAAATCTCAATGCACCTTAAATGCAACTCAAGGCACAAAGGCGTAAATATAAACTCATACCTGCCTGTGGTTGAACCTGCAACCAAAAGAAATAAGCACATATACTCACTAGGGTTTAAAACCCCTACTCCATAATAAGGAGCGTAAATAATTATCTCGCTAGGGCCGTACGATGCCCCTAATTACCGGTAATCAAAGATCTCAAAATGAGCTCAAGGGGTCCCATCGCGGACTAGGCCGCCTCAATGCAACAATGCACAAATAATATGCTAGCACACATTATGTAGTGCTTCACAATAAACAAAAATGCTCAATGCTCACACAACATGAATGCTCATATTTCATAATAAATCTCATCACAATCTCCTACAATGCATGTATCTTAATTAAACTTCAATCAAAAAGTTACATATTAGATCTCAAGTCTCATGAATTCAAGGATATGTTAGATGAATAAGACTTGCTTAATATTATTTTTAAGGCATAAGATTTCTTTAAATCTTATTAATCTTTATTTATAATAATTTAAATTTAATTTAGAACTTAATTACAGAGATTTTTACTTGCATTAAAATCAAATTAGGATGAAAATGAATTTTCTTCTCTCGGTGCTACAGTAACCCGGATTGCTACAGTAACCCGCTGCTATGCAGTTGCTACAGTGTCATCTTCCAGATTTTGCTACGTGAAACAGCAAAACAGAGTGTATGCAAGCATGAGTATATACAACTTTAATCCCAAAAATTAGCCACACAAATTAAAATAACACTTGGGGATGATTAAAACTCAATTAAAATGATGATTTAGAAGATCAAACAAGGGTTGATTGGATAAAAAAAATCTTGCCACTTTAATCAAAATATCATCCGCAACTCTCTGCAACTACACCATATGCCTATATATATGTATATAATTTTATAATATCTACTAAAGTGGTTGCTCAATGGAAGAATAATTGGAATAATGATAAAACTCAATTGAAAAAGATATACATATATAATCTCAAGCTCCAAGATCTCTGCAACCATTGAATGATATATATATATATACATATATGTATACTTACGTTGCAGCAATTCTATCCCAACATATATAAATATATATCAATGCCAATCAAACTCTAAACGCTACACCATTCCGAAAAAGAGATTTGGGTAGATCAATACCCAATGGAAGAGAAGCAACTTCTTAAAGGATTCAATGAACGGTTGAAGAAAATATCAAGAACTGCTAATAACTTTTCTTTGTATATGTATATATATATATAGTTAGACTATTACATGAAGAAGAAGATGATCCCCTCACTCAAGACTAGCCAAGAGGAATTATTTTGCACAAAGAATAAGAAATTAGAACTTGCATTGGAACAAGAGGGATTTAAACTTGTAAAAAGAAGGCTTATGGTTTGCAACGGACAAGAGATATCAGTTTGCATATAACCAGAAAAAGACTATTGCATACAAAAACAGGGAGAAGATCTTGCATAAATCAATAGGGTTAGGATGCTTGCCTCTTGAGATTGCTATGACGCACTAGCCTCTGATTTTCTTAATCACTTTGATCCCCCCTTCTCTGATTTCCCAAAACTTCCTCGACGGCACAAGAAGCATCCCCAAAGCTTCATGCTCTATTATGACTATTTAAAGGCTTTAAACCCTACGTCCTTCAAATCCCTCTTTAACAACAACTTTAATTTCTCTTTAATTTAAATACCTTAATTCACTTAATTAACTCCAATTAAATTCTTCCAAAATTACCCTCACTTATTTATTCCAATCTCTCCCTAAATAAAATAAAATCTTTATTCTACTAAAATCCTAAAATTCCAAATAATGATATTCATGCTTTCTTTAAAAATTTAAAATACCCATAAATATTTCCCTTGGCTAAAATCATATTAATTTGCTAAAAATTTAAATTCTCAACATTTCCAAGCCCTCAAAATATTTAATTCACTCAAAATTTCTTATGCCCTCTTACGGGTCACTACACCCATCGCCTAGATCCCCAAAACTCTTTTTCTCTAGATCCGCCCAGATTAGTGCTCAAATCCCCCAAACCCATCTCCTAGATCCCCCAAACTCTTTGTCTCTAGATTCGCCCAGATTAGTGCCCAAATCCCCTAAACCCATCGCCTAGATCCCCCAAATTCTTTGCCTCTAAATCCGTCCAAATCCCCCAAACCCATCACCTAGATACCCCAAACACTCTGTTTCTAAATCCATCCAGATCAACACCCCAAACCCATCACCTAGATCCCCCAAACTGAAAGGGAACTTAACTTGTCCATAGTGACAATTAGTCTGTTTAAGCCGATGTGATCTAAATTCTAAGGTTACTATTGGAATCTTCCATGACAATATAATGATAGGAGTCACCTTCTTTGTCCAGATTCATGATGAAGGATTTGGTCATCATGACTTCAGATATGATAGTCCACAATGGGGATATATGAGCTGAAACTAAAAGATGTAGCTAAAGGTGTCAAGACAATATTAGTGTGTTATGTTATCTTAGAATGTCAATGGATGTGTATCCCTTCTTATAAGGTTCACATGTTAATGACAATCTTTGTGTAGGTTTCGCCCAGATCCCCCAAACTCTCTGTCTCTAGATCCGCCAAGATTAGCGTCCAAATCCCCCAAACCTATCACCTAGATCCCCCAAACTCTTTGTCTGTAGATATGCCCAAATCAACGCCCAAATCTCTCAAACTCATTGCCTAGATCCCCCAAACTATTTATCTCTCGATCCACCCATATTCATGTCAAAATCCTTCAAACCCATCGCCTAGATCCCCCAAACTCTCTATCTCTAGATCCGCCTATATCAGTGCCCCCAAACTCTCTCTCTAGATCCGTCTATATCAGTGCCCCCAAACTCTCTCTCTAGATCCGCCCAAATTAGAGCCCAAATCCCCCAAACCCATCGCCTATATTCCCTAAACTCTCTGTCTCTAAATCCGCCCAAATCAGCGCCTAATCCCCCAAACCCATCGCCTAGATCCTCCAAACTCTCTGTCTCTAGATCCACCCAAATTCCCCAAACCCATTGCTTAGATCCCCCAAACTCTTTGTCTCTATATCCGCCTAAATCAGCGCCCAAATCCCTCAAACGCATCGCCTAAATCCCTCAAATGCATCGCCCAAATCCCCCAAACTCTCTGTCTTAAGATCCGCCCAGATTAGCGCCCAAATCCCCCAAACTGAAAGGGAACTTAACTTGTCCATAGTGATAATTAGTCTGCTTAAATCAATGTGGTCTAAATTCTAAGACTACTGTTGGAATCTACCATGACAGTATAATAATGGGAGTCACTTTCTTTGTCCGGATTCATGATGACGGATTTGGTCATCGTGACTTTAGATATGATAGTCCACAATGAGAATATATGAGCTGAAACTAAAAGATATGGCTAAAGCTACATCACACTCACTCAAATCACAATTATATACAAGACAATATTAGTTTGTTATGTTATCTCAGATTGTCAACGGATGCGTATCCCTTCTTATAAGGTTCACATGTCAATGGGAATCTTTGTGTGGGATTTGGCCAGATCCCCCAAACTCTATGTCTCTAGATCGGCCCAAATTAGCGCCCAAATCCCTCAAACCCATCGCCTAGATCCCCCAAACTCTCTGTCTATAGATCCTCCCAAATCAATACCCAAATTCTCCAAATTGAAAGGGAACTTAACTTGTCCAGAATGACAATTAGTCTGCTTAAGCCAGTGTGGTCTAAGTTCTAAGGCTACTGTTGGAATCTACCATAACAGTATAATGATGGTAGTCATCTTCTTCGTCCGGAGTCATGATAACAGATTTGGCCATCATGACTTCAGATATGATAGTTCATAAATGAGAATATATAAATTGAAACTAAAATATGTGGCTAAAGCTACATCACACTCACTGAAATCATAGTTATATACAAGACAATATTAGTGTGTTATGTGATAGTGCACATATTTTCATATTATTTAGCCCTCATATTTAGTCTTTTTACACATTAGTTGTGTCATTTTATTCATCTTGATTTTATTTCATTTTATTTTATAGGAATTGGGCTTCACACTATTTTACTTTATTTTTCCAGGTTTAGGGCTATGGGAGCATGAGATGGGGCATGAGACGTCTTGATGGCAATGAGATATCTTGGAAATTGGAGATAGAGAAGTAAGGGCAATTTTAGCATATTTAACCTCCTGCAATTCCTTCAGTATTTTGGCCAAGATAAAATTCCAGAATGAAGATGATGTCTTCAGAGATACTGTAGAGGACTTCTTGGGATTTCTGGAATAGTATGGTTTGTCCAAATCCAAGTTCGTTTGGGCCTTCAAACAGCACTTCAAAGTCGGGGCTATGAAGTTGGGTCAAATTAGGAAAGCTGCACAGATGCTGATTCTTTAAAAGGCCATATCTTGGGTGTCCGATATCCAAATCAAGTGATTCAAAAGCCCAAATTCATCTAATCTTCCTGATCTACAATTCTTATGAAGAGGCCGAAGCCCAGAACGCACGTTAACCTATCCGAAATCGGATGTGAAGTTGCAGTAACCTAGGGTTTCCTCCTTAAGCTCTACTTAAGCACCTTAAGAGGCCATTAAAAAAAGAGCATTCTTTTGAAGGGCGTGAACAGTAGCCAACTTTCCTTCTCTCCATTGTTCTTGTCAAGATGGAAGGCTAAGGATTCTGTAATCAGTTGCAATACCATCCTTGTTCCCGGTTTGAGTCTTTGGTTTTAATGGAAATCTATTTTTTAGTTTTAACTTTATTGTTCTCTTGTTTCTGTTCTCTCTTAAATCTGTGTATGTGTTGATACCGGTTGGATGAATGCATGCATTGTCTTTGTTTGAGAATCCAAGGTTTTTGTGCTCGGTTGAGGCTTTAACTAGAAGCAAGAACAACCTGTTTGGATGGTATTTCAATCAGTCTCGAATCTGTGTAATAAGGGGAATCAAAACTGATAGATTGAACTAAGAGGTTTCTAAAATCTGTTTATTGGTTTTCTTTCCAATCTTTGGCGGTTGTTGAAGGATTTTTCTGATTTTCGATTTGAGGATTAAAACTAAACAAATTGTTTATTGAGAAGGCGATGAAAACTGGGATAGAAGGTTGGTTTGCAACTGATTGCATCTCGATTTATTATGTTCTTGCTTATTTTGTTTTCTGTTTTTCATCAAAAACTTTCCCCCCTGTTTAGCCTTGTTTTGACAGTTCCGTTTGAGGTTCGTTGGGAGACGACTTTGGGTTGCACCCTTATTGCAAATCCGAATCATCATTCATCTAATCTATCGGTGTTCGACAGCCCCGATCATTATGTTATCTCAGATTGTCAACGGATGCGTATCCCTTCTTATAGGTGATTAGTGGTTAATTTTGTAAAAATTTTGTTATAATTATACCCTTCTTTCGATCTTAAATATGGTTTAAATTAGATATTAATATATATTTTATGGTTATATGTAAATTTAAATTGAAAGATGAATGAAATGAAGTTCTAAAGTAAATAATAATAATATATAAAATTATATATAATACATATATATCATTATATGCATGCATGTAATATATATATAATATAATCTAATATATATATATGCCATGTGTAATACATATATATAATATATAATTTATTAATAACATTAAATTATTTTTATTTTTTTTAGGCATGAAGAATTCAAGCCCATGAAGACTTAAAGCCCATGAAGACTTAAAGTCCATGAAGAATTCAAGTCCATGAAGAAATCAAAGCCATGGAGAAATCAAGTCCATGAAGAAATCAAACCCATGAAAAATTAAAGTCCATGAAGAATTCAAGCCCATGAAGAATTAAGGCCCAATTTGAGCAACCCATGGAAGATATTATTTGGAGAAGGCCCAAGGATTATTTTTAATCCTAATGAAGATTAAAAACCAATTTATAGAAATCTATTTTTATTTTTTATGTGAGAGCTTTATTAGGTGTGTTTTTTAGCTAAAATCCATTTAACTATTAGGTGGATATTATAGCTAAAATCCATTTAACTTTATGAATGCTTTATTAGGTATGTATTTTAGCTAAAATCCATTTAATATTAGGTGTGTATTATAGCTAAAATCCATTTAACTTTAAGTGTGTGAGTGCCCATTAGATATAATTATGTCTAATTGAATAATTGAAATTGTGTGGTTTGTATTGCATCTTGTGGCCTATAAATAGCTCACTTGATTGCATTTGTAAGTGTGATTATTATTCTTGAATAAAAGTTTAGTTGTTTCCTTATAATTCTCTCTTTGAGAATTGTTCTTGTTCTTTCTCATTTTCTTTAGTACTTTCTCTTATAATCTTACTTTTTTTTCTTTCTTCTTTTAAATTCTTATGTCATTTATTATTACTTTATTATTCACCGCCTAAATGGCCGGTTAATTTGTGCCTTTAAATTTCTGCAATTTTAATTCTTGTCATTTAATTATTCACCGCCTAAATGGTCGGTTAGTTTATGCCTTTAAATTTCTTGTCATTTTAATTCTTGTTATTTAATTATTCACCACCTAAATGGCCGGTTAGTTTATGCCTTTAAATTTCTTGTCATTTAAATTCTGTTATTTAAATTACGTCATTTAAATTTATGTCAATTAACTTTCAAATAAAAATGAGTAGTTAAATCTAATCTTGGGTTAAGGCAAGGACAGTGTCCAACGCTAATGATTCCCAAAGAAAGCTGCGCTTTAAATAAGTAACATTAATTTAAATTTCAGTATGAGTGTGTATTAATTATTAAAAAATCACTAGGTTTGGATTGGAGCGTTGATTAGTGGTTAATTTTATAAAAATTTTGTTATAATTATACCCTTCTTTTGATCTTAAAAATAGTTTAAATTAGATATTAATATATATTTTATGGTTATATGCAAGTTTAAATTGAAAAATGAATGAAATGAAATTTTAAAGTAAAATTTAATAATAATAATAATAATATATAAAATTATATATAATACATATACATCATTATATGCATTCATGTAATATATATAATATAATATAATATATATATATGTGCCATGTCTAATACATATATATAATATATAATTTATTAATAATATTAAATTATTTTTATTTTTTTAGGCATGAAGAATTAAAGCCCATGAAGACTTAAAGTCCATGAAGAAATCAAACCCATGGAGAAATCAAGCCCATGAAGAATTCAAGTCCATGAAGAAATCAAGCACATGAAAAATTAAAGTCCATGAAGAATTTAAGCCCATGAAGAATTAAGGCCCAATTTGAGCAACCCATGGAAGATATTATTTGGAGAAGGCCCAAGGATTATTTTTAATCCTAATGAAGATTAAAAATCAATTTATAGAAATCTATTTTTATTTTTTATGTGAGAGCTTTATTAGGTGTGTGTTTTTAGCTAAAATCCACTTAACTATTAGGTGGATATTATAGCTAAAATCCATTTAACTTTATGAATGCTTTATTAGGTATGTATTTTAGCTAAAATCCATTTAATATTAGGTGTGTATTATAGCTAAAATCCATTTAACTTTAAGTGTGTGAGTGCCCATTAGATATAATTATGTCTAGTTGAATAATTGAAATTGTGTGGTTTGTATTGCATCTTGTGGCCTATAAATAGATCACTTGATTGCATTTGTAAGTGTGATTATTATTCTTGAATCAAAGTTTAGTTATTTCCTTAGAATTCTCTCTTTGAGAATTGCTTTTGTTCTCTCTCATTTTCTTTAGTATTTTCTCTTGTGATCTTCCTTTCTTCCTTTCTTCCTTTCTTCCTTTCTTCTTTTAAATTCTTATGTCATTTATTATTACTTTATTATTCACCGCCTAAATGGACGGTTAGTTTATGCCTTTAAATTCTTGCAATTTTAATTCTTGTATTTTAATTGTTCACCGCCTAAATGGACGGTTAGTTTCTTGCCTTTAAATTCTTGCAATTTTAATTCTTGTATTTTAATTATCTACCGCCTAAATGGCCGGTTAGTTTCTTCTATTTTAATTCCTGTCATTTAAATTCTGTTATTTAAATTATGTCATTTAAATTGTTGTCAATTAATTTAATAGAGATGAGTAGCTAAATCTAATCTTGGGTTAAGGCAAGGACAGTGTCTAACGCCAATGATTCCCAAAGAAAGCTACGCTTTAAATGAGTAACATTGGTTTAAACTTCAATATGAGTGTGTTTTGATTATTGAAAAAATCACTAGGTTTGGATTGGAGCGTAAGCCTAAGAGCTTTCATGTCACGCATGAGAGTTACTAGAACTGGAAACGCTATCATACCCAAACCCGGATGATTAATTTAGTTGTTTTGTATATTAATTGTAATTGAATTTATGGTAGTTTCTTAAATTAGAATCCCGCATATCATGTATGGGGATTGCTTAAACTAGAGCTATCATTATCTTTAATTGCATTTAATAACAAATCCTCATATCTGAAATTAAATTAATGTTGCTAATCTTTTATGCTAATATTTGGGAATCAACGGGTTGGCACTGAAATTGTCTTAACTCAAGTACTTTCCAATTTCATATTCTCACGTTTAGTATTTATTTCAACTTCTGTCTTGCTTTATTTTCTAGTATTTGTTATCTAAAAAAATCATAAAAAAATCATGTTATCAATCCATCTAAATGCGTGTGCGTGTGTGTGACATTCTTTTTTTCTTTTGCCATAAATAAATCTCTCAGTGGACGACCTGGACTTATCCAGAAAGTATAAATTTAAATTTGAACTACAACTGCACTCGTACACTGACGAGTATAAACCTCTCGCCTAAATAAATAAATAAAATATAAATTTTTTATTGTGTTTTGTTTTGTGTTTTAATTGCAGGGTGAGAGTGCAGTCAAGCGTAAGCCTAACTTAGAGCTTTCATGCCATGTATGAGAGTTACTAGAACTGGAAACGCTATCATACCCAAATCTGGATGATTAATTTAGTTGTTTTGTATATTAATTGTAATTGAATTTATGGTAGTTGCTTAAATTAGAATCCCGCATATCATGTATGGGGATTGCTTAACCTAGAACTATCATCATCTCTAATTGCATTTAATAACAAATCCTCATATCTGAAATTAAATTAATGTTGCTAATCTTTTATGCTAAAATTTGGGAATCAACGGGTTGGTACTAAAATTGTCTTAACTCAAGCACTATCCAAATTCATATTTTTACGTTTAATGTTTATTTCAATTTTTGCCTTACTTTATTTTCTAGTATCTGTTGTCTAAAAACAAAACCATAAAAAATCTTGTTGTCAATTTGTCCAAATGCGTGTGCGTGTGTGTGATATTCTTTTTCTTTTGCCATAAATAAATCTCTCAGTGGACGACCTGGATTCATCCAGAAAATATAAATATAAATTTGGACTACAACTGCACTCGTACACTGGCGAGTATAAACCTCTCACTAAAATAAAAAAAATATAAAAGTTTTATTATGATTTGTTTTTATTATGTTTTAATTGCAGGGTGAGAGTGCAGCCAATAGGGTTCACATGTGAATGAAAATATTTGTACCTTGATTAGAAAGCTAATGTCATGTGGCATGCAAGAAGGAGATACCTGCATATATCAAGTCACTTTGTCATACAACCTTGAAAGCATATGGAATCATAAGTGATCAAATTTATAATTATGGGAATATAATGGAAGAGATACCTACACCTATCAAGTCACTTCGTCACTGGGTTTGCAAAGGAGTCTAGTTATCCATAGGAAATTATAGGAGATCAAATTTAGAACTTTGAGATTATGACGTCACATTTATCATCTCAACTTTAAAAATATGATGGTTCACTTAGTGGTGGCTTGGGCATGCCTATTGGAGAAGCTTGAGCAATTTGAGCTAAGGAATACTAAATAAGAGGTCTTAAAGGAGCATTGCTAGGTGCTTGATAGTCTACTAAGCTACTTTCACTTGAACTTCTTTCACTTAGAATCTCATGGTAGGTATTAACTATACTCACTGACGTATGCTTGTGTATTAAGGCTATTGTGAAATTAAGGAACAATTAAAAAAAATTAGTCCATTACTCAGACTTGTCTTAGCAAATCCTATAATGGATTCATTGAAATCTATTGTCCTTGCTTTTCACAAGGCTAAAAAGATAGCATCATTTGATCTGTTTTTTGCCCAAATGGTTTTAAAGCAATTTGTAATAAACCAACATGTATAATTTATATACTAAGATTTGATACTTTTTTAAGAAACTATTAAGATAATAGCTTAATTAATTGTATCAGCATGTTTTTTTGACAGGTGTTCATGTTCTCGAAAGTATTTTTGTCAAAAGTCCAAATTGCTAAGAAAGATCCAAAATCATTTTCTTTTTCCTGTCTTGTAAATACTCTCAGTCTATCCAAGATGTTTCTATATTTACAACAATGTGAATTGCCAAAAATAATTATTACTTTGATTGATACTTGTGTTTAATTCTTCTTACAGTTTAGGCAGAGATGGAATTATCTAGATTGGAGCTTTTTTTCTATCATATTAATGCTTGCTTATCATCTAACGAGTGATTGTAGATTATAATTATTACTTTGAAAAGTGAGAAGGTTAGGCGCTGGAAGCCTCATTCACGTGAGAAAAAGATCACAACACATGCATGATCATAATAAAGATGATGTGGAAAACAATGCTTTTGGTATTTAAATTAAGGAACAAACTTGTTGAAACAAAAGAAGATGGCTTTCTATAAGTAATTTTTAATTATTGTGAGAAGTTGCAACACCAATAATTGGTTTAAAAGCCTACATTCACATTTTGAAAGACACATTTATGCCTATTGTGAAAAACACTAAATCTAGTGATTCATAAAGTACTTATCTTTTAAAGAGACCATCAAGTTGTTGGATTTAGTATGAATGCTAGTATAGCAACTAACAAAAAATCACCTAGGTGTCCCCAATGGTGGCTCATGTGATGATCCACCCCTCATGGAAAGCACGAGGTCATGGAAAAACCTTTCCACACCTCTTAGTGTGGACATTTCTTATTATTTCCTATGTGCCCCACCCCCCCCCCCCAAAAAAAAAAAAAAAAAAATCACCTACATAAAATTAGCACAAGCTAAAACTCATTTTCTACAGATCCATCATGACAAGAAATCGGTCTCCATGCGGTGCTTGCAGAGTTTTGAGAAGACAATATACCCCACTGTGCATTTTTGTTCCTTACTTCAATCATGAGGAAGTATCTACTTATTTTGCTGCCATCCACAGCATTTTTTGTGCCAGAAATGCCTCTATCCTCGTGGCCCATCTTTCCGTAAATGACTGGCTTGGGGTTGCCGTTACACTCACTATTGAAGTTCAAGCTCAGCTTCAAGATCCTGTTTATGGCTGTGTATCCCATATTCTTACCCTCCAACAACAGGTTGGTGATCTGTAAGCTTATCTAGCCTTATTGCAGAAATTTGCAAACTCTTTTGCATATATGGAGTTAATTCATGAGAAGCGTGAGATGGGGCATTGGTACATTTTGAACAATTGCAAGGAAGTAGACCCATATGTTGAGTAAGTGTATATCCATATGTTCTAGTTTGCTTTAGCCTCCAACTAATAGTCAACAATAATCATGTTTTTCTTATTTAGTGAGCACAAAGAGGAACTTAAAAGAAAAGGTGTAACAAACTTGGAACAAAGGCATAAGGAAACTTTTCCTCTATGGTTTAGAAGACGAGTAAGTGACTCACATTCTCAATGTTATAAGAATGTCTGAAGTTCATGGTTGATTGGTTTTTTTTCTTCTTTTTTCTTTTTTTTTTTTTGCATTTTTTATGTTGCAGATAGTTCAATTGTATAATCGTAAATCCCCTGAAGCAACTGAAGCATTGTATTCCTTAGCACGTGGGCCTCACATTTCTGGAAAAAAGTATACATGATGCATTGTTAATGAAGTTAGATTTCATACAAAAGACAGAGACAACCACCTTAGAAGTCAAAATAGTGGGGTCATTGTTGAAGGAAACCATAAGGATGACTTTATTGACTTTTATGGTGTAGTTTCTAAAATTATTGAGTTAGATTACATTAAGCAAAGGAAGCGTGTTCTATTTAAGTGTAAATGGTTTAATTTTGGTGAAAAATGGACGGGTATAAAGGTTGATGGAAAGATCACAAGTATTAATGTTAGTGGCACTTGGTATGAAAATGACCCTTTCGTGATACCAAATCAAGCAAAACAAGTATTTTATCTCAATGAAACCACTTTCGAAAAAAATTGGCAAATGGTGCAAAAGTTTCAGCATCAGCACCTATTTGACATCCAAGATGATGAAAATGATATAACAAATGTTGATGAATGGTCAAATGTCAATAATGTAGTATATCAAGAGAATGAATCAAATGGAAATGAAGTATCCATGGAGATTGAAGATATATCATCATTGCATAGACATGATATTATTCCTGACATAGTGGAAGAAAATGAAGTGCAATGCAACATTGAGAAAGATAAATGAGAGGAAGACTATTTTGAAGATGAATTTATTGAAGAAGACAAAACATTAGTTGAAAATTGTAGTGATGAAGAGGACAACTATATTGACGTTGATGATGATGATTAAATGTTTAAAGGACTACATAATTTAAAGGTTTTTAATAGTCTTTTGTACTTATATTTTTTGTCAATGAAATTTTTTTTATGAGATAATTTCTAATTGTAATACACTTCATTTGCAATCACATATAAGTTATTTTACAATATATCCATGTACTAATCTATTCTTGATTTATTGTAATAGGTACATGAAATTTAATGGCTCCAAGACGAACTAGTATGAGTAAGGCTCAAGCTGAGGTTACACAACCAAACAATCTGCAACTTGAAAATACTGAACCAACTAGACATGTGGGGACATCAACATAGTTGTAGTAAGAACAATCCATTGAAGCAAGCAGTAAAGGTTAGTAATTTTTGCCTTTTATTTAAGTTTTTCCTAATCAATAGTTCTTTTTTTTTAACCTATAAAGAAGTATTATTATTTTTTATCTTTCATCTAATATATGTCTCTTTTTTTTTTAAATCAAGCATCTAATGTTACTAACAAATGAAGTAGAGGTAAGACATGAGGTCATGATTTACAAAGAATGAATGCAGCAATGAATTGAAAGTTAGATATACATATTGATCCGGATCAAGGCCTCCATTAGACAAAGTCTAATCTACAAAGTTATCAAGTGAATTAGGAATTATTGTTCGAAATGATTTTCCATGTCCTATCCATGTAAAGGAATTCAAGAGAAAGATAATGAATTGGATTCTGGATTTGATAAATTTGATGTAAGTTTTATTATCCTTAAGAATTATTTTCTTTTTCTTTTCAATTAGTTGTGCATAAGTCAATATATTTTCTTTATTATAGATGAAACTCAATATTGTGGATCTCAAAGTTGACTCACAAGTTACAAAACATGTTACTTCATTATTTAAAATGAGGACAAGAGATCGACGTTACAAGTTGCACAAGTACTACAAATCTTTTCCTTCTGATGAGGAAGCAAGAAAACACAAGCCTTCAACATTGACTGATGATAATTGGAAAAGTTTGTATGATTATTGGTCTAAACCAGAAGTGCAAGTTTGAATATTTTGAGATTAAATGCTTAAAGTTATATGAATAAACAAGTGTTATTAACAAGTATTCAACTAACCAATTTTCTTTCTTTCTTTCTTAATTTAGGAACGGTGTGAAATGGTAAAACAAAGTAGATCACATATGAAAACACTGCATTTCTAAGGTTCAAAATCATTTGTTGTCGTTCGAAATAAATATGTAAGATTTATTATAGTGTTTTCTCAATTTTATTAATATTGAACCATATTACCTTTTCATTATAACTTCAAAAAATTTTTAATCAACAGTGTCAAAAGGAATTAAATGGGGAACAGTATGATAGGATCATGCTATATAAAATCACTCATTTTAAGGTGGGTAAAGGATGGTCTTCTCAAAAAGCAGAAGAAAATTATGTAAGTTGAGAAGTCTTACTTATTTTCTTATATTTTGAGATTTGTGCTAGTTAAATTCATTTGTTATTTGTGCTTACAATTGTACAAGAATAATATGCAAGCGATAATGGAGAAATCAAAAGAAGAAGGTAAAGAGCTTAGTGCGGATGAGATATGTGATCAAGTCCCTGGCACTCGATTAGGTTATGTTAATGGACTAGGCTATGGTCCCAAGCCAAGTGCATCTACATCCACAAATCAAACAGTTATTAGAAGATTGCAAGAGGAGAATAACAATTTAAAGACTGTATTAGAAGTAGAAATTGCCAAAAGTGAAAAAACGCGTGCACAATTGGCAAAACATGATTTATTGTTTAGAAAACTACTTGGAGACAAGTATGATGACTTCAATGAGGATGAAGGGTAAGATTCTTAAAGTTTGTGTTGTGTTTTCCCATTTAGAAATTTAAAGTCACTTATTTCGAACAATTTTTTTTTTCTTTTTTTGCATAGGGTTGATTAAGATGCAAGTATTTCATAAGAGTTGAATGGAATTCGTGTATCAAGTGGGTATACTTTTGGCAAATGATGTTATGTATTTGTGTTGACGTTGTTATCTTTGTTGACGACTTGAACATTGAGACGTTAAAATGGTCATTGGTGTCTTTTAATGACTTGAACATTTGTAAATATTAATGTGTTTATATTTTTCTTATTTTGTGCATTTTGTTTAAATTTCAATGAAATTCATGTTTATATTATTACAGGCTAAATATAATGACGAAAATATAGAATCGTTGCAAAACAGGTCTTTCATTCAATTAGAACATAACTAATTAAAAGGTCTTTCATGCCACAAAAAGGGGAAATGTAGCAAAAAAATTTATTAGCGACATTTGCTATGTTTTTTACTAGAAGGTAGGTAAACATATTTTTCATGACGATTTTGAAAACGTAACTAAAAGTTTTAGCCAATTTTGGCTGCAATTTTCTCTAGCTATGGACAAACGGAAAAAAAAAAAAAAAAAAGTAGCTAAATATTAATGTAATGCGACTGGGTTTTTGCTACATTTTTTGTGACATTTAAAAAACGTAGCTAAAAGTTCGTGACAATTCTGAAAACGTAGCTAAACTTTTTGCTACATTCCGAAAAATTGTAGCTAAAAGTTCCAGCTACGTTTCCAAAATCGTAGCTAAAAGTTCTAGCTACGTTTCAAAAATTCGTAACTAAAAGTTCTAGCTACGTTTCAAAAAATCGTAACTAAAAGTTCTATCTACGTTTCAAAAAATCGTAACTAAAAGTTCTAGCTATGTTTCCTAAAAGTTATAGCTACGTTTTCAAAATCATAGCTAAAAGTTATAGCTACATTTCCAAAATCGTAACTAAAAGTTATAGCTATGTTTTCAAAATCGTAGCGAAAAGATTATGTAAGGCGCCGTTTTACGATAAACGTTGCTAATGACTTTTTGCGATGGGGCTTTTGTTACGTTTCTAGTGATGTTTCTTGAACTTTTGGCTATGAAAATTTTTGTAGCAAAAACTAATATTTCTTGTAGTGTAAGTTTCTAAACTTCAAAGTTAATCGAGTATCAATTGTTTGTTTTCGAGTATATATTTTTGTTAGTTGAGTAAATCTGGTCTGGTAGTCGAGTGCTTAATGCATAGTCTGTGACTTATGAGTTAATCGAGTAATGCTTGATCATACATGAGTAAGCTCTATATATAATCGATTATCTGAATTATCCAATCGATTGGAGTTTTGTATTAGTCAAGTATCTCTTTAACTTAGTCAAGTAACTGTCATCTATTTTTTAAAATTATAGTCGTTAAGCGCATTCAATGTTTGACAGTTTATACTTTTCAAATTATTTAATACTGTTAGAGACAAAAAGTGGCAATTTATACTTTTCAATTCAAATTCTACCATGCGAGTTAATATTCAATGTAGGAAATCTATAAATAGGAGTGAAAACAGTTTGAAAAAGGTTATCGAACTACGCGCACAATTCATACCAATTTTTAAGAGCTTCAAAAATATTATTACGTTCTATGCTTGCTTCTCACGTGCTTTTATTTAAAATCTTTTAGTGAGAATTCTTAAAGTGTGTTTCATTCAAAAATCTTATAACTTTCTCTGTTAAGAGAAAAACATTTATGCTTATATTTTATTCATCATTCTCTTGAGATATCTTTTCACAATCTTTTGTGAACAAAGAAGGTTGTGTCTTAGCCTTTAAAAGATAATGTGGTTGTGGCTTAGCCTACTTAGAAAGTCAAATAGTAAAGGTTATACCTTATCCCGAGAAAATGTCATGTTTGTGCTTGATCCCATCTAAAAAAATCAAGTGTAAAGGTTAATAGTTGAGCTTGCCAAAATTACAAAGTAATATAATACAGTATTGGGTGTGATTGCAAAATTCTTGATCGTAGATCAAGATAATGGACTAAGCAGAGGTTGAACCACTATATATATTGTGTTCTATTTTTTTTATTTCTTTTCTAACTCTATTACATTGATTGTTTTTATTTAAGTTTAATTTTTTAAAAAGTAATAAATCTTAATTCACCCCACTCTTAAACTAACTAGTGTATCAGTTATATATGCGTGCATGCATGCATTGTCTTTTAACATTCAACACCTTTAATTTGATTAAGTATTATCGATGAAAGCTACACAAGTCTCTTTTGCCGATCAAAAGTTTAAAAAAAATGTTTTATAGTGTTTTTTCAAAATTAAAAAAAAAAATGCTTCATTTACCAAAATGCTATTTTAACGTTCAGTTGTGACATTTTTAATAATATTCATGCATCGATATATTATATATATTCATATTAATAAACACAAAATACAAGGTAGGGGTACTATTAAAAATGTTATAATTAATTATTTAAAATTCCTAAAATAGAAATTTCATAAGGCATTAAAAATAAAATTGCAGTCTAGTTAAATTTAAAAAAAAAATTATTTCTTTTATTTGAATTTATGACTTTTATAATTAAAATAAATATAGAATCACTTTTATCACTATACCAAAACTTATTTGCATTTAGATTTTATCTAAATAAATTAAAAAATAAAATGTAATTGCAAGCACCACAAATGACTATTTATTTAAAAAAATTATATTTTATATGTATATGCATGAGTCACCACTCTAATATATACACATTTATATGATATTACAATTAATTAATTAATTTCATCAACTTCTGATTATTTTCCCCTACCCTTTTAACTAAAATATAGTTAAAGCAGACCAGCAGCTGGACAATCGACTAATGGCAAGTACCTTAGCATCAATGGTGCTATATCTATCGATATATATATATATATAGTTATATAAATCAATATCAAATTTTAGTATTATAAAATTAAATTAATAAAATATTTTTTAAAACATCATTTATTTATTTTACTTAAAAATAAAAATGAACAATATTAATAAGATTTAAACTCATGATTGACCTCTAAATATAATTAATTTTTAAAGTAATTTTTATACTATATCAAAATTTATTTTACTTAAAACTATCATAAAAAAATAAAATTTTAACGGTTATTATCAAATGTCACCTAAAAATTGTTGAGTTGAGTCTTAATAGATCAGATTCCAACCCAATTGAATCTCACGATCTGCTAGTAATTCGACTCGAACCTAACATATTTAAATGTTTTAACGCCCTTGATGTTTGGGTCCTCTTGTTTCCTTTTGTATATATATATTTTTTTCATAACCCAAAAATTGTATATATATATGTACCCGTTAATACATATACATTTTATATATTAATTAGTGACTTTAACTTAAGAACGCATTGGCATTAAGATGCGATATTGCGTATATATTTTTCTTTAGCAACCCAAAAATTGTTTGAAAACTGGGCACATCTTAATTAGTTGCCCATTTTTTGTTAATGTCCTTATGGGAGAACCCTGACGCGCGGCAGCGGCCATGGTCCTCGACTACTTTCAATGATTTTGTATATAAAATTTATTTATAATTTTTGTAAAAGTGACCTTAAGCCTTCCCATATTTGATATCAAGAAGGAAAAAATTAAACGTTTTAAGAGCCGAAGGGTGATAAATTTGTAAAAAGAAGATTCAAATTTGATGGTCCACAACTCATTTTTTATTTATATATATACGTAAACTCTCTCTCTCTCTCTCTCTCTCTCTCTCTCTTAATAATAAATGTCATTTTTTGTCTCTCTCTGCGCGCCAAGCATGGGTAGTCGTTGTAAGTTGTGCACATGATGCAGACAATCTTTAATTGACTAGCGTTACCTATTAACTGGGGCTGTCAACTGCAAGGCATTATTGGTGATCGATCGGATATATAGACATGGCTGTCTTGTGGGGGCAGTACTTTTTGGAATATATGGGGGTATGAGGCGCAAGTCACTTGTCATTTCCTTTGTATTTTCAAACTGAATAAAAAGTTGGGAATTTCTTGTGTCTGTGTGTGTGTGTTTTATTTTATTTACCCATTAATGCTTGCTTTGTGAACCCAGAAATTGGATTCGATTACATTAATTAATTAAAAAGACCAAAGGTGTGAAACTATATATGTATATATATATATTAGCCAAATGGAATAGACACATTTACTTACACTTGTTCATTAAATATAAACTGTAACCTGTAGGCAAAGCAAACGGCTATAGTCACCCCCTGAAGAGTACGTGACTTTAAAGTCAAACTTTCTAAATTATTAGTACAAACATCTACGTACCACTCGCGCGGTGGTATATATTTCGACCATATATAGCTATCTAGCCGCGGAAGGTAGAAGCATAGCCGTTGATGAGGGCCAAGGCATTGCTCGTCAGCTGGGCAACCTTCACAATCCGACCCCTTACGGTGCTCTTCAGCTTCCCGGCCATGGCCGAGCCGGAAAACCCGTCTGTGCAGGTGTCGTCGTCGGTCAAGGCGGCGCTCACCCACGTCTGGATATCGCCCATCATCAGGTCGAAGTTGGTGCCCTTGATTTGGGTCATCTCTGCCATGGAATTCCTGAGCTCGTCCACGGAGTCGGCGACCTCCTCGACGCAGTCGCGCATGGCGGCGGCCTCTCTGGGGCTGAGGCCGTGGGAATGGGAGAGCCGGATCATCACGGCGGAGGTGAAACGGGTGTTGTTGAGGGCGACGGAGAGGGCGGCGCGGGCGAGCAGCTTGGGGCTGGTTTGGATGAAGTTGGCGTGGGTTGAGAGGGAGGTGTAGCAGAGTTTGGGGTAAGTGGTGTTGCTGCAAGATGTTCTGATGAACTCTTCGCTGTTGCCCTTTTGGGGCCTGGCGGCGCCGGCGCCGGAGGAGATGGAAGAGAGAAGAATCACGAGGGCTGTGAAAAAATAGATAGGATTTGGGCCTTCCATCTCTCTCTCTCTCTCTTTCTTCTCTGTGTATGTGTGTGTGAGTAGTGGTGAAGAAGAGATGGGAGGGAGAGTTTAGAATTTATGGGGTATACAAAGGTACAGTTGATAGGGAATTCATGTCCAAGTTGGATATTATTGACATAGAATTCGTATGCAAATTGCATCAAGTGACATGAAATAATAAATTAAGGCTGCTAATTAATGGCTCCACGAAATCCCTTAATTACAAGTTACAATCAAACTCTAACTAATATAACATGGTTTGTTTGGTTTCAAATTTAATGGACGAAGGTGTGTCCAAGAATATCTAGCAATTAAGCAAGGGATTGGTATTGCAAACTTCGATGATACATTTTATTATGCATGCATATGTAATTAATTAGCAATGATATTTTGAATCAAAGAAAAGGCCAAAAGCATACAAGTAATGCATTAATTGCCCTACTTAATGATATGATGGCGAAGCCTTAGAGAGATTGTTGGGCTAGCTAGGGATAATGATGAAACATGAAAAAGATCGAAGCACGTGCATGCTTCACACGCAATTGTAACAAAAGCTTTCATAGCATTCACATTAACTGTTTATTATTAATTATTATTTCCATTTCTATTAGAACTTGGAACATAATTTTTAAGGCAGATGAATGAATTCGAAAAGAGGGTGTGGAACATTACTTTATTTACATTTAATTTTATGAATCATTTGGCGTGAAAAGAATGAACTAATTAATTTTTTATTCAGAAGCCTAATTAAGTTTGATCTATATTTTTTAGGGTTTTGGCTCTAATTAATTATGTTGCGGAAAATCTCTTCAAAACAGTAGAATTAGTACAATAACATCAAACCAGATCTAATCGAATGTAAAGAACAAAACACAAAGTATCGATAACAACAACAAAAAGATGAACACGAAGTAAAAGTCCCTATATAAGATCGATTCAAGGCTCAGATCTGTGAGTCCATTCACCACTTCGGTAACACCAACGAATAGGAACCACAAGCCACAATGAAACCCTCAAACCAGCCCTCAAATCAAAAAACCTCGAAAGCCCCAACACCTCTCGATCGAACATAAGCGAAGCCCTCTCTCACACAATCGATCAAAGCCACACACAGTAGGTTACCACATAAGGTAGATCGGTCACAAAGACAGAGAGTAGAAAGCACAAAGCCAAAGAGAAATGCTTATCGAGAATGGATAATCGAAACCCCCTAAATAGGGCATGCGACACCAACAAATCGACCAAGATCAACAAGGACAAATGCTGTCTCTCAACATGGAAAGAAGCATCGGACCGACATGAAAAACAGAGCCATCGAAGATCAACCGCAAAAGGAAACCACGAAGGAAGCAATCAACCAAGTAAGGAAACGAGAGAGAAAGAGAGGCTAGGGTTCGGCCGAAAGAAAGAAACAACTGGGAATGGGCCGCACAAAATAGGCCTTTTATATGTGGGTTTAGGACTTAAGAGATAATGAGCTTTTAGGCTCAAAAGAGTGGGCTTCCCCCCACTTGAGCAAATTGGTTAAGGCTCATTTCTCCTCTAAAGTGGAGAGTGGGGTTGTGGCCTGACTTCTAAAATGAACTGCGTAAAAGTGGTGACCGAGTTGGGTTCTTTAATCCCGGGTCGAACCCTATGAAAATAAAATCCACCCGAAAAATTGTCACAATTTTGAGCCTCATTAGGAAACACAAAACCAACAAATTAACATATGAAACTTTAGGAGGAATAAGAGGATGAAATATACCTTATTGGCATTCTTCTATTGCTTCTCATTTAAAATAAAATGTGTCGAGGGTTCAATGCATCAAATATTGTAGCCCTTTTGTATGTAGCTCTCATCAATAAATTTGTGATATCTTACTGTTAACAATTCACTCTATTGGGGAGTAATCACAGTCAAATGGGTATTAAAAATCTCTAGTGGGAAGATATATATGGACTTTGGTGGCATGCAAGAAACTATGAAATGGTTACATGGATAAGCACCTAGAATAAAGAGATAAATTAACTCTTCTTTTAACAATAATTTAAGACAATTATAGCTAAAGAGATTGTTTCTAGCAAAGGCTTAAAATGTTGACAATGGTGAGCTTAGGTGAGTGTGTTATGGAATTCAAGTCCAGGTTTGAAAGTTATGGGCCCGAAATAAGGCAATCAATCATGCATGTCCAAATATCTAGCAATTAAGCAGAGGATTGGTATTGCAAACTTGGATCAATCAGACATTTTATTCTTCTCATTGACCAATGATATTTTTGCAAGCAGCTAGAATGAGGCCACAATCATCCAATTAATACAGCAGTACCGTGCCCAACTTAAATTTCTTATAAAATTTGAAGCAAAAGTATGAATTGATCTGCTGGATAGATGGTGACATGTGCACAATATATTAGGGGCCAAAAGCTAGCATATTTATGCCCTTAAAGTTCTACATTTTTTTTTCTTGTGAAACCATAAATTTTTGCATGGTTTTAATTGTATTCTTGAACTTAGATCAAAAAGTATATTTTTGCCTCTAAACTTTTCATAGTTTCAAATATATATCCTTAAATTATGCAAAATCATCCATTTAAACATATAGCCAGCAAATGATGTTCACACACACTGATATAACAGTTTTTTTTTTTTTTGTGTCTTCTCAACTCCCTCCCCCCTTCTCTCTCTTGGGCTGCCTCTCCTCTCCCTCCAACATCTCCTACATTTCCTTCAATTGGGCTAGGCCGGTTGGGTTAGACGCATCACTGTCCTACTTGAGTCAATAATCACCCCATTGTTGGGGAGATTGAAGATAAGGTCAATTTGAGCCAGGAATAGCATTCCTCACAAGAGACGTAGTCGAATGAGAGACGTCAGAGGCAAAGAAAGAGAAAGAGAGAGTTGAAGAAACACGAAAGTGAGAGGAGATATTAGAGAGAGAAATAGAGAGTTGAGAAGACGTTAAAAAACTGTTACGTTAATGCACATGCGTATCACCTATTGGACAAGTGTTTAAATAAATTATTTTACATATTTCAAGAACACATTTGAAATTATGAAAAATTTAATATTTTAAAAAAAATAAAAAAAAATTAGGGGTACAAATATGCTTTTTACCTAAGTTCAAAAACGCATTTAAAATTATGAAAATTTTAATATATTTTACAAAAATTTAGGAACAAAATATCCTTTTCGCCATATTAATTAGTACGTAGAGATTCATGCAAGCAACTGAAATGATATAAGCCGCCATTGAATCTGAAATGAAATGGAGTGGAACAGTACCTGTGATCGATGATCATTGTACAAAGGGCAGTATGATAAAATTGGTTATATATATTGGGCATGCGCGGGCGGGCATGCAGTTACGGTGTGCATGTGATTTGTGGGGCTGATTGATGTCCCTCCCACGATTTCTTGCTTAAAATCAGCAGGGCAAACTGATGATCGCTTCCCCACCTACTTTTTCTTTATATAGATGGGGGGTAGTGATGATCCATGTGTACCTTGTACTATTACTATACATGTTAATCTCATATAAATAAATAATTTTGATATATATATATATATTAATTAACACATTAAAATGTAATTTGATTAATATATTTAAGAAGATAAAAAAAGTACTATATTCTTCCTTTCTTTCTCCGTTAATGATTTTGTTAGTAATGGGGCCAAACGAGAGGGAGTGTACGTAAAGATTCCAAAGGATCGGCCATCGGTATCAACAAAACAATTGAAGATGGATGATGCAGTGTCATTTGGCCCACTTCTCACATGCGGAAAAAGTACTTGATCATGTTAATTACTACCTTTGCTAAAATAAAACAATTTGGTAAATAAATTTGAGCTAATTAATGTCAATGTTACCCTCAAAGTAAACGAAACAAACCGTGCATGTTATATTGTAGTTAGAGTTGATTGTAACTTGTAATTAAGGGATTTCGTGGAGCCATTAATTAGCAGCCTCAATTAATTATTTCATGTCACTTGATGCAATTTGCATACGAATTCTCTATGTCAATAATATCCAACTTGGACATGAATTCTCCACCAACTGTACCTTTGTATAACCCCATAAATTCTAAACTCTCCCTCCCATCTCTTCTTCACCACTACTCACACACAGAAGAAAGAGAGACAGAGAGAGAGAGAGAGATGGATGGCCCAAATCCTATCTATTTTTTCACAACCCTCGTGATTTTTCTCTCTTCCATCTCCTCCGGAACCGGAGCCGGCAGGCCCCAAAAGAGCAACAGCGAAGAGTTCATCAGCACATCTTGCAGCGCCACCACTTACCCCAAACTCTGCTACACCTCCCTCTCAACCCACGCCAACTTCATCCAAACCAGCCCCAAGCTGCTCGCCCACGCCGCCCTCTCCGTCGCCCTCAACAACACCCGTTTCACCTCCGCCGTGATGGCCCGGCTCTCCCATTCCCACGGCCTCAGCCCCAGAGAGGCCGACGCCATGCGCGACTGCGTCGAAGAGGTCGCCGACTCCGTGGACGAGCTCAGGAATTCCATGGCAGAGATGACCCAAATCAATGGCACCAACTTCGACCTGATGATGGGCGATATCCAGACGTGGGTGAGCGCCGCCTTGACCGACGACGACACCTGCACAGACGGGTTTTCCGGCTCGGCCATGGCCGGGAAGCTGAAGAGCACCGTAAGGGGTCGGATTGTGAAGGTTGCCCAGCTGACGAGCAATGCCTTGGCCCTCATCAACGGCTATGCTTCTACCTTCCACGGCTAGAGAGCTGATAGCTATATATGGTCGAAATATATACCACCGGGCGAGTGGTACGTAGATGTTTGTACTAATAATTTAGAAATTTTGAGTTTAAAGAAGTCACGTACTCTTCAGTGGGTGACTATATATAGCTGCTTGCATTCGCCTACAGGCTACTGTTTATAATTAATGAACAGGTGTAAGTAAATGATGTGTCTCTTCCATTTGGCGAATATATATATATATATATATAGTTTCACACCTTTGGTCTTTTTAATTAATTAATTAATGTAATCGAATCCAATTTGTGTGTTAATTCACAAAGCAAGCATTAATGGGTAAATAAAATAAAACACACACACAAACACACTCACTCACATGAAATTCCCAACGTTTTATTCAATTTGAAAATACAAAGGAAATGACAAATAACTTGCGCCTGATACCCCGGCCCATATATTCCAAAAAGTACTGCCGGCCCCCACAAGACAGCCATGTCTATATATGCAATCGATCACCAATAATGCCTTGCAGTTGACAGCCCCAATTATTAGGTAGCGCCAGTCGAGGGCATGGCCCCGGCCGCCAAGGTTCTCCCATTATAAGAACATTAACCAAAAATGGGCACCTAAGATGTGCCCAATTTTCAAACAATTTTTGGGTTGGGAAAGATAAATTTATATACAACATAATGTCGCATTTTAATGCCAATGTGTGCTTTATCAAATGCCAAGAAAAATTTATCATAATTTTATTTTTATGATTTTATATATTTTTTCCTAATTACAATTTATTTGTATAATATATTATAAATTTTTCACAACTACAAAAACTATAAATAAATTCTATGGACTATACATAAACTTAACAAGAAATAATTATAGCTATTTAACTTCGAGCATTTATTTGAAATTTAATTTGTCTTCTTATGCATTTTTATGCACAAATTAATTTCTTATTAGTGTTATTGATATACATTATGTCATTAATTATTTATTCTCTGTTATCATCAATTTTATAATTTATCTATTTGTGTAATATTATGCATGTTTTTGTTTAGAGTATTTTTATATGTTAAATTATTTATTTGTGACATTTTTCAATAATATTAATCATTTTACATGTTATATAGAAATTTTAATATAACTATATATATATATGTATTTCTTTATAATATTTATTTTAAATATATCCAAAACAATACCAATACCATTCTATACCGATATTTTAGAGAAAAATTCAAATAAGCCATTAATCATCCATAAATGGAGTCACCTTAATTAACCATCGAATTTTCATTTTAACACTATTAGATGGTGGTTTAAGTCTATAATAATGTTGTCAATAATTGATATATAGTTGGCTAACATGGCCTTAATTATGAAAGTTCAATGACTTATTGATATATTTTAAAGTTCAATAATCAATTTGGCCTGTAAACCAAAATTATAGCGGCCAATTTAGCTTAAGGAAAAATTATTTTGAAAAGGGCAAAGTGGCTACTAAATTTTAAAATTTGTTAAATAAATTACTAAAAAATTTCTTTTTATACTCTTCTTGTTTCATAAAGAGGGAAAGGTAACGAGGGCAACTAGCATAACAACCCTTTCTGGACATAAACCATGAAAGCCCTCTTCAATATATATACATTATGGGCTATTACGCTCACTGTATAAGTTCAAGTCTACTGCCTCAATGCACGTCCACGTTTGATAATTCTAAAATTCAATCATCTAATTAACCACTACCAACAAAGGGTGCCTCCCCAATAACTAGGCTACCACACCGTGGTACGTAGTACGTAAACCACTAATTAAATTTTCATAAACAGATCGAGTTGTCTTTTTTTTTTTTTTTTTTCTAAATTTAGGATATAAAATAAGTAACAATGTTTGACTTCTTATGAAAACTAGCTAACGAAGAGTTCACGTCACGGGTAATGAACACTTAAATAAGTTTTGTTTATTAATTTTTATTACCTTAATTTCCTAATATCCAGAATGCCATAAATAAAGGTTGAAAGCGCCTGAATCCACTTGTACAGAAAGAGATTTAAAACAACCGCCGGCCACTACGTACATTAATTGATTCAAACTAAAAGAACTAACTAATGCTGAAATTATCTATCCCTTGTGCCAGACTGTTACAGTACACGGGCTGGGCCAGGCGGGCGGCCCAAGAACAACCCAGCTTATTTGACAAAGATTTGAATTTAATGTGGACGCTTCTACAGAGAATATTTGAAACTTTTTTATTGTCAATTAGGTGGTAGCATGTGCCTGTTCTTGATATGCCATATATATATATATATATATATATGCTAATTATAAAATTTTCATAAATTAGTTTAACTAATTGATAAGTTGAGTTTGATTCGAAATTTTTTATTATGTGTATATATACATTTAGACTTAATAATATGGCCAAATATCCGTAGACATTTTTATACTTTAAGCTAACTCATAAATATGCATAGTCGACATATACATGCAAAATACGCATATACATGTATGGTAAAATAACGTCTCCATATGTATAGATCTAGATGTCCCTGCACGAATAGGCTTGCGGATCCATGCATCATGACCCACATGGGATGCGTTGACTTTTCTTCATTGGTCATATCTCTGACTCTTTATCTTATGCGGGTTTCCGATTTTGTTGCCGGACTCAGCGAGGAACATGACCCGTACGTTATACAACTCTTTTAATCGGAGCTTTATTTTTTAATACTAATATTTATTTATATATATAAATATGATCACTTGAAGTTGAAGTTCGTATGGAAGTGGATTATAGTTTACATAATTAATTAATGTTGTTATCTTATCATTCTAAATTATTATTCTTGGCAAATAGTTTAATTTAGGGACGTGTACGTTTTCCAAGCAATGCGACAATGAGAATCCAAAATTGTTTCTTAATCCCTAATGTGGAGGAGGCTGCGTGCACATTTCTATATCTATATATATATATCAACATAAAAGATTAATTAATGGGGAATTAAGGTACATTATACGTTTATTATTATTATTATTTAGAAAAAAAAATTATGATCTTAATTAAGATCTTAATTATGCATGATTACGTACACCTGAAAGTTGCCCTATAAAAGGAGGCTGGCCTCCAGCTCCCCAACGCAATTAATCTGCTTGAATCAAACATGGAAGGTTACATTTCTTCTTGCCATCTTCTGCTCGCATTCCTGATCTTCACGGCTCTCCTATTGGTCTCTCCGCCAGTCTCCGCCGCCTCCCAGTCTCAGCACTACAAAACCTTCATAAGAACCTCCTGCAACGTCACAACCTACCCGGCCCTTTGCTACAAGACCCTCTCGCCCTACGCCACCACCATCAAATTAGACCCCTGGAGTCTCTGCAACGCCGCCCTCTCAGCCGCCGTCACGGCCGCCCAGAAATCGTCCTCCACGGTATTGAAGCTAGCCAAGAAGAAGCGTTTGAAGGCCAGAGAGGCTGCAGTGATCTGGGACTGCATAGAGAACATCCAGGACAGCATTGAAGAGCTCAAGCAATCGGCCAACGCCATGAGAGGCATTGGCGGCAGTGAAGATAAGCGGTTTGAGATGGCGAACATCAAGACATGGATCAGCGCCGCCATAACCGACCAGGATACTTGTACGGATGGATTTGTTGACAGCGAAGTGAGTGGCAATGTGAAGAAGAAGATAAATCGCCGCATTTCCATGTTCATCGGAGTGGCAAGTAATGCTTTGTCTCTCCTCAACCAGCTCAGTTATTAAGAATGCTCCACATATCTACGTACATATGTTCCCCTCCCTCCAAATAATGCAGTTTTAATCAAAATAATAATGCAGTTTTAATCAAAATAATAATGCAGTTTTAATCAAAATGGGCGCCAATGTTAAAGTTTAGTAACAACATAACACATTTTATTAACTGTAATTATTACATAAGATATCATCATTTAAGTTTTAACAGAGACAATTTTGTAAATTAATTGGTCCTAAACTTTAAACGTATTTTTTTTTTAAAAAAATAATCATATATTTGGATAATTCGGTTTATTAGGTTAATTAAAAATTAAATTTTAGTGTTAAAAGAGAACAGAAAATAACAATATATTAATATTTTTCATACATATACGTACCAAACCTAATTCAATAAAGAATTGAATAATTAACCAAATTGAATTAATTTAATTCAAAATTTCAATTTTAATCAAATAATTCTCGTGAGAATCTAGTGCTATGCAGAAAGTGTGTGTTAGTTCGGCAAATGAGCACATTGAGAATTGAGAAATGCGCCTAACGAAGCACAAAAATTCAAAAGTAATATACCATATATATGATGATATTTTTCATGGTAATATGATCTATAATTAAGAATATTGCTTCCTTATAGTATAATTAAAAAGAATATAAGGAAAGTTTACTATTTAATTAAATATACACTATAATTAATTAGATCAAACTTTGACTTTTCCCCTATATGTGCCAAAATGATTAATATCCTGAATTGACTAAAATCTCATTCATTTCTGTCCACCTGTTTTTCTTTATATTAATTCAATTATTTACTAATTGATTATCAAAAAAATTACTTATTAATTAATAAAGCACTTCATTGATCCAAGATACAGCTAGCTAGTTTTGGTCTCTCCCTAATAACAACATTGGTGTGCAATTGACCTATAGCAAAACATTTATTCAATGTCGTGATGTTTATAAATAATAAACAAATAATTTTGGTCTAATGTCACTCAAGCATATAATTTTGCATATATTTCGGTCTTATTGAAACATTAATGATGAATCATACAATTGGCTATGTGTAAAAGAGAATAAAGAAACATGAACAAAATTACAGAACTTAACTAAACCATCAAGCGATTGATGTGAACAAACATCCGAAGCGTTATAATGAAGAAGAGATGCGCTTATCAAACACCAGAAACCCAGATTGTCAAATCAATCACCGGCTGCCGGCCGGTGCACCGTCGACTAAAGCTTAGCAGCAAACTGGTTAACCAGTGCCAGTGCATTACTAGTAAGCTTCATAACGTTGGTAACCTCTGCAGTAACCGAAGGCAACGGCCGGCCTGCGAAGCCATCCAAGCAAGTACTGGCATCGGTTAAAGCGGCACTGACCCAAGTCTGCACATTGCTGACGAGCCAAGACGAGTCCTTTCCGGCCACCCGCCGGAGTTCCAGGACCGATTTGCTGAGCCGGTCGGCGCCGTCAGCCATCCCTTGGGAGCAGTCCTTGAGAGCTCTGTACTCTCGAGGCTTCAACCCCTTGAGCTTATTCAGCTTCTTCACAAATGTCTTGGCGGAAACAGCCCGGGCTAGGGTCACCGACAAGGCGGTTTGAGCCATTTGGCGGGGGCTTTGCTTGATGGTGGCGGCGTAGGGGGAAAGGGACTCCACGCACAGCGTTGGGTACCTGGTGGCGCTGCATGAGGCCTTGATGAACCTCGTGGAGGCAGCCGAGTTGGCGGCCTCGCCGGCGGTGTAGAAGAGAGGGAGGATTAGTGCTAGGAGCGTAAAGTTGGCACGTGCCATGATCTTGATGTAATCAGATGATTGGGATTGTTGGGTAGCGAGAGTCGAATGTGAATTTATAACGAGCCCTTTGGATAGTTAATTGGTTTGGATTAACGTGCTTGCTTAATGCTCATGCGATGGTTAATTTGTGTAGAGTTTGGCAAAAAGGCAACATGGAGGGAGTGAGTTGGGAATGCACCAAACAAATTAGCATCAATTTGGGGACATGTTATTGTTATATCCTAGCTAGCTAGCTAGCTAGCTAATCCTATTAAATTATATATGTTCTGTGGATTAGGTAAAGGGCATGTATAGAAATTAAAATGCATTCCTATCTAATTGCGAAGACCAGTCAAAAGTTTCAATAAAATGCTAACCTTTCTCTCCTTTGAATTTAGTGCCACATATATATATTACAATATTCTTTAAATGATGTCACAAAATTCTTATTAAAACTCATATTTTTTTATAGAGATGTCGCTATTTTTATTTTTTTCAATTTAAAAGGAAATTTTTCACTAACAAAATAAAAGTGTAAGTTGGATCATCCTATTGCAACAATTAAGATTATTACATTTAACAATTTCGTTATGGATTAATATAATCCAATAAAAATAATTAAACTATTATACTTTAAAAAATAAATTTACAACTAAAATAATTGCGTTGAATGTATAATATTATTCGTATATTTCTAGGCTCGAAAGGAAAATTTCTGAATGATATGTGTGTGTGAAAATGAATGACAAAGAGAGAAAAGAAAGAAAACATGTTTAGGATACAGACATATACATTAATTAATTAATCTGTCATTGCCTATTTTATAGAGCTGCCACTGGTGGAGACCTCGATTATGGAATGGCCATGTGTGAAAATAGGCGATTAATTGCCTCCAAATCCAGCATTAGTTGTGTTCTGTTCACTCAATTAAGCTTTTTCCCTGGAGAAGAAATGTTCTTCGATTAGAGTAATCAATTGGGTCATTCCGTAATGCATGGGCCGGGCTGGGACAAATCCCATTCAGGGCTGGCCCAATAGGCTTGGCGGGCCTCCCACCAATATTTTAAACGGGCAGAATGATTTTGTTCCTTCATCGTTAAGCACACCAAACACCAATCCAAATCTCCAATTGAGGCTCAAATTAAAAGAGGTGAGAAGGGTAGGGTCTGTCTATCCAAAAGCCTAGCCCAAGATAATTCAAACAAGCATCAAAGGCAGACTCAAGCCCAAGCCGATGCTCATAGCTGACTTATTCAGAGGACCAAATCTAACCGTTCGTTCACACTGCTTCATCGTACCTCGTGTTGATCTCTCCATCTACTATATAAAGGCATAGCATTCAAATGTAATATTTATTATTATACATTTATGGTAATATTACTACGTTTTTTCTCCAAATATAATAACTAATAATTTAAATATTAAAAAATCTATGATGGGACCCATTTGTTATGGAAGAAGCCCTTGAGATAAGGCGGGAGCAAAAGATCAAAGTTGCAATTGGGCCTTTGGAGAAAAAGTGAAGGTCAAAAGCACACATTTCCATTTTATCTTCCTGCTTTCACAATGTCTTTTTATAATAATGCTATATATAATATAATATATATGCGAAGCTAAGATTTTAACAGTATTCATTCATTCATTAAATTAGAAATGAGAAAGCATTGGCTGAAACAAGTCGGTTTTTCTCTTCACAAACAAAAGTCTGTTTGAAAACACGTTTAAGATTCACGTGGTCCCGAAAATCGGTGAAAATGATGCGGATGGGGATGGCCGGGGTCCTCTTTGTCTCCAATACAACTAAGTATAACATTGAATAAATTATTCTCTAACTTAGAGGGTTGCATTCAAACTGAGCTAAGTCGAGCCTCAGCGAACCAACTTCTAGCCTCGAGCTCGACAAGCTTCTCGGAGGGGGGCTGTGCAGTAGACAGTGGCAGCGAGACAGAGAGGGAGATGTGCAGCAGTTATGGAAACAAAAATAGGGAAATTGTATTATTTAAAAAAAAAAAAAGAAACGAAGATGCCGAATGAAATGTAAATTAAAAAAATATAAGAGATTTTTTGTAAAAAATATTTTTAATATAAAAAATAATTTAAATGTAATACAAACAAGAAACAAGAAGTAACCGGCGACACAAACATCGAACAATAAGAAGCAATTGATAGCGAGTGCGAGAGGGAACGATCGAAAAAGAGAACAATAATTGCAAGATTGAGACTTGATCAATGACAACACGAGCATTGAGTAACAATAAGCAATTGACGACGGATACGAGAGGGAAAAACGATGAGAGAGAACGACAATCACAAGATTAGGCAAGCAAGAAGCAATCGACAAGGGAACGACAACGGGTATCTTTGGGATACAGAAATGGAAATTAAATTTAACAGTAAAGAAGATGTGTGAAGAATTAATTTTATTAAACTTAAATTTTATTTATAAATTAAAGTTTAAAATTAATTTCATTTACAAATTAAAGTTTAAAAATAAACCCAACAATAATGGATTTTTATAAGCGGAAAGAACAGAATATATCTTCTTTTATGGCATAAATCAAGTGATTGAGTCATAATAAGTTAACATTCGTATTTATAAATCCTAATTTTAATTTTTTACTCTGTATAGTAAGATAAATTCTCTACTTGTAATTAATTTATTTTTTTATTAAAATTAAAAACACGAGTATCACACAAAAGTGATAATTCCAATAATAGGAAATACATGTAATAAGCGGTGGTTGTTGTTAATGTAGTTAGATTAACGCTAGAGACAGGGAGGGGAGGGGTTTACGAGTGTTAGGAGCGAGAGAAGGATAGAGAGAGAGAGTTATGGAAAAGAAGGGAGTAAATATGGAGTGGCAAATGGAAGTGTTGAGAACATATATGGATTGATACACTTAACTTCATTACAATGGGGATTACATACATTTAAGATTGCTGTATACTTACTAATCCTTGCTGCAAAATTAATTAATAGACAATATATAGTATTGATTTTGATGATGCGGAGCCGATCACCTTCTTCTGTCTTGAACCAAGTACCTGCAAAAAGGGTGGGGACTTGCTCCCCGTGATCCCTCCGACGCTCAAGTCAGTTCATAGGGTTTTTGAGGAGTATAATAACAGTAATGAAGGATAATCAAAGAGTCCCTTAGGAGTCCGATCAGATCCCATACCTGTAGAGGTTGTCCTCTATTTATAGATGTCCGTTAGCCTTTCCCTTAGGAGATAAGATATATTTCAAAAAGAGATGTCGATCCCCTTTCCATGGGGAGAAAAGATAATCTTCCCTAATAGAGATAATTCTTGAGATATTTAAAGATATCATTGGTTGACTTAATCTTCCTCTTTATCTCTTTCCAGTTCAAAATCATAATAAGGATTATAAAGATAAGCGGAGTTCCTAAGTCTTGACACGTGGCGATCGCCCATTGGCCTTTACTAGCACACATGGCTCCAAGTTAATAGTAACCTCTAGGGGTAGCACAGTAAAATTGTCCCCCTATAAATATTCCCTCATCACTTGCCCCTCACTCCTTGAGCTGATCGAGCGAGGAGTTTGAGTAGCTGAAGGAGTAGTCATCATTGTTTTTCTGAGCCTCTGTAAAAAAATTCTGCTAAAAATTTGGGTTAGCAGTCTTGGATGTTGAATTCGCTTCTTAAGTCTCCCGATGCCTTTTCAGTCTTCCCATGCAAAGGGTGATTAGGTCGCTCGAGGTGATAGTGACGTTCGAGAATTTTCCTGTAGTAGAAAAGGGGCCAGCTCTTAAATTAGTACATATATATATTTTTATTGTTATTTTTGGCCTAGGACCGAGGCTATGCTAGTCGAGGCCGCATTCCTCATCTTCGGGGGCCGCTGGCTAAGGCTGTGGGGGCCGAGGCCGCTTGCCTTATCTTCGGGGCCGTTTGGCCGAAGCTGTGTTGTTCGAGGCTGCGTGCCTTGCCTTCGGGGCCATTGGCCGAAGCTGTGTTGGTCGAGGCCGCGTGCCTTGCCTTCGGGGCCATTGGCCGAGGCTATGGTCCCCTTTGGTCTTCGTTTGGCGGAGGTTCGTAATCTTCGAACTGGTGCCTTAATTAGTAGGGGTGGTCCCCTTTGGTCTTCATTTGACGGAGGTTCGTAGCCTCCGAACTGATGCCTTTTGGTCTTCATTTGGCGGAGGTTCGTAGCCTCCGAACTGGTGCCTTAATTAGTAGGGGTGGTCCCCTTTGGTCTTCGTTTGCACATGCTGGCTTGGATTTGTAGTTGATGACAAGATTTTAAAGAATATCCATATTTTATTTTCGCGGTTCGGCGAAATGCCTACGTCCGCAATTAGAAATAATGTTCATATTTTGTCTCCGCGGTTCGGTCTTGATGCCTACATCCGCAGTCAGAGATAATGTGTGTTTGGGGGTTCGGGGCCCTGCGAGGATCATATTTAATCCTTTCATCATGAGTGTTTGGGGGTTCGAGGCCCCCCGAGGATCATATCTGATCCTTTGTTTTTTAGTGTTCGGGGGTTCGGGGCCCCCCGAGGATCACATCTGATCCTTTGTTTTTTAGTGTTCGGGGGTTCGGGGCCCCCCGAGGATCACATCTGATCCTTTGCTTTTGAGTGTTCGGGGGTTCGAGGCCCCCCGGGGATCATATCGGATCCTTTACTCTTACGTTGTCGAGGCCTTTCGGACCTTCGGTTTTCATGCGCACATAATGGCTTGGATTATAGTTGATGACGGGATTTCAAATAATATCCTTATTTTATTTTCGCGGTTCGGTGAAATGCCTACGTCCGCAATTAAAGAATAATAATATTTTGTCTTCGCGGTTCGGCGTAACGCCTACATCCGCAATTAAAGAATAACAAATATTTTGTTTTCGCGGTTCGGCGTAACGTCTACATCCGCAATTAAAGAATAACAAATATTTTGTTTTCGCGGTTCGGCGTAATGCCTACGTCCGCAATTAAATAGAGTATTTTATTTTTGCGGTTCGGCATAACGCCTACATCCGCAGGTGTTCGAGGCAAGCCTTTTGTCTGTTAACGTTATTAATCCCGAACATTTTAACAGAATCAATTAAAATTCAAGTCATTGGAGCATATATATCAAGCAATTCAAATTAAAAGCTTTTGCCTCTACCTATATAACTAGCAATTCTCCAATAGATAGTAGTTAAAACACTAGAATGATAAAATAAGAGAAATAAGTTTTAACCAAAGCAACATTAACGGAGCTTCCGTCGCCGTCATTATCGCTGCTTGCTGCGGCCATCTCCTGGCTCATCCATGGCGGCTTCTGGGTATATACCCTTTTTCCAGAAAGCCTTCCCCTTTAATATTATAATATAACACCTATTTTCTTACTTACTCTGCTAGGCTTCTATGAGGAGCTTTTCTCCAACATATATATATATATATAACATGAATGTAAATGTGTATCATGTATGTATGTGCGTGTGATCCACAATAATGGCAGAATTACGCTTCTTTTATGTGATTGAATATATATATCCATATATATATATGAATCTTTCGGCCTTCTCTTTCAATTATTTTTACATAAAACAATAATTGAAAAATAAAAATCGTAGGAGGCACAAAAAATATTAAAAGAGAAACAAGCGTACCCATGATGCAATCAGCAAATACGTGTAATTGAGTTGAATAGATTTCCTACGGCTTGAAATTGTACTTGGAAAACAGAAGGAAAAGACGAAGGCCCCACGGTGGGCGCCAATTGATGATGCGGAGCCGATCACCTTCTTCTGTCTTGAACCAAGTACCTGCAAAAAGGGTGGGGACTTGCTCCCCGTGATCCCTCCGACGCTCAAGTCAGTTCATAGGGTTTTTGAGGAGTATAATAACAGTAATGAAGGATAATCAAAGAGTCCCTTAGGAGTCCGATCAGATCCCATACCTGTAGAGGTTGTCCTCTATTTATAGATGTCCGTTAGCCTTTCCCTTAGGAGATAAGATATATTTCAAAAGAAGAGGTGTCGATCCCCTTTCCATGGGGAGAAAAGATAATCTTCCCTAATAGAGATAATTCTTGAGATATTTAAAGATATCATTGGTTGACTTAATCTTCCTCTTTATCTCTTTCCAGTTCAAAATCATAATAAGGATTATAAAGATAAGCGGAGTTCCTAAGTCTTGACACGTGGCGATCGCCCATTGGCCTTTACTAGCACACATGGCTCCAAGTTAATAGTAACCTCTAGGGGTAGCACAGTAAAATTGTCCCCCTATAAATATTCCCTCATCAGATTTTGTGCTTCCATTCCAAGTTTTGCACCTTCTTACTTAAGACATGTAAAAATACTCACAAACGTTCCTATTTATTACACACATATCCCACACCCCCACACTCAAAGAGTCACTGTCAGTCACAGCCAACACAATACATCCATCCATCCATCCCTGAAACTGAAACCGCAAAATATTCTCAAATCCATCGTCCATGGATGGCCTCCTAATGGTTGGAAGCAAACTGATTCACCAAAGCCAGAGCATTGCTGGTGACCTGCGCAACGTCGTTCACCCTCGCTCTAACGGAGGCCTTTATTCTCTGGTTCATCGCCCGGCCGGCGAACCCGTCTAGGCACGTGTTCTCGTCGGTCAGCGCCGCGCTCACCCACGTCTGCACGTTGCTCACGTGCCACAGGAACTCCTTCCCCTTCCCCTTCCCCATCGCCTTTATCTCCCTCATCGATTTCCCGATCCGGTCGACGCTGTCTCCGATCTCGTCCAAGCAGTCCTCGATCGCCTCGTTCTCTCTAGGTTTCAGCCCCTTTAATTTCTTCATTTTCGTCACGAATGCTCGCATCGCCTCCGCCCGCGCCAGGCTCACCGCCAGGGCCGTCTCGCAGAGCTGCTTAGGGTTTTGCTGGATCGTGGCGGCGTAACCGGAGAGGGACTCGACACAGACCGAGGGAAACTCCGTGGCCTTGCACGACGCCCGGATGTAGCTCGTCGAGACCTCCGCCGCTCCGGCGCCGTATAGGACAGAGAGGACCAGTGGGAGGAACCAGAGGTGGGCCTTTGCCATTTGTTTGGAGAGGCTGAGGAGGGTTGAATTGAAGAAAGTTGAGTGTGTGAATGAAGAGAGAGTAAGAGTTGTTGCAATTTATAGACGCCTTGGAAGGCTGGCTTGTCGTGGTAGAGCAGCGCCGCAACTCTCGTTTTCTCTTCGGGGGCCCATGCGGTTTGGCAAATGGGAAAATGTCGAGCGAGAAGATGCACCAATCAAGCAATGAATTTAGGGTTTCTTTCGGAAGAAAATCGGACGCATTAGATAAATAAATGAGAAATCTTTGACGTTTGGGGAAACGATGCCCATGCTGCCGACAAGAGTCGCTGCTGTGCACGCGGCCGACGTCGGATTGTCCGTACGATTGATCGATACTCTTTACGCTTCAACACATTTATCCTATCTTATAATTATATTATCAATCCCATAATATATTATCAATTCTAGGTCTCTTTTGCTACCACTTCTTTAAACTTGAGCTCCTCCTAGTGCCTTTCAACTGTTCCCTTTTGTTCCAAGTCATCTTTGGAGTGTTTTCACTTCATCTTTTCTTTAGTTATCAACTAACTTTACCTGTATATGGCCACGGGAAAAACAAAGGAAGAAACACTGGCTTTGAAGCGTAGATAGTGTCGGGAATCATTCAGTGTGTGCTTATCCCATCCTATCTTTTATGGGTCCTTGTCCTAGTGGCTAGTGGACAGGCTAGATATTTGCCACTTGGGTTATTAATATGCCTGTGCAGTGGACCCACACTGCTCTGGCCATATACTTCACTTGCATCGTGTATACATCCATACAGCTCTTGTAAAGTTGTCCAACGGGTGTGGTACCATTGGTTCTTTAAGTAATAAATTATATTTAAAGATATAAGTTCGAGTTATGATAATCGCAGTATATGAGAATTTTATTCTCTTGTAGAGTGATTTCTTATAGACATCATGTATTATGTCTCTTACCTAATATGTTATTGTGTATCGTAATTAATTTCTCTCACGTACATAAAACAATAATATGTGAGAGTCTCTAAAAAAAATTTTACCTTCTCACCAAAACACTCGTAAAGTTGCATCATTTGCCAAATCCAAATGATCTCTAGTCACTCAGTGTTAACCATAATAAAGTTGTTTATTTTTCAGTTGTGATGTGAGGAATCATTATGGCACTTCCAGGAGGTTCTTCAAGCCTAATGGGGCATCGATAATTTAGGTTTTGTTTAGAGCTCCTATATACAGACTTTTATGTATCTTTAGTTTTAAACATTTTGATTTGCAGGCCTCTGGCCTCTGTGATTCTATTCTCACCTGACTTTTCTGAGTATGTCCAGCAATATTTTGTATAATTTTTTATCTATACATATTTATTTTTATAAAAAAAAATGTTTATTTTTATGGGTTTACATTATTTGATTTTGTGTCGATCCCTACAATTACTAAGCAAAAGCTTTTATCCAATTAAAGAAGCTTTTTGTTTTCGTCTTGATTCCGGTCACTCAAATCAATGGGGCGATTGTGTGTTGAGTTCACACTACAAATTTTGGTTTCCCATTGTGTGATTTTGTATTGGGTCCCAAAGTTTTTACCTAACTTGTCCTGTGACAGAGTCAAAATATAAGCCAATAAGGCCATAAAAATATGAAAAAATGGGTAGAAAAGATGACCAAAAGATTAAATAAGTAGAAACCCAACTCCACTAAATATTTTCCTTTGTTTAGGGGCATGGGTCACCATTCCATTAATTAGGCAGCTTTGTGTCAATCAGCCCACTAGCCCACAATATAAAATGCAATATAATTGAGGTTGTGGGCTCGCCACCAAGCACCAATCTATACGTTTCCTTTTAGCTAGGGAAAAATAAGCCAACTTGGGTTTGTACAACTTTGGGACCCATATGGCCCCTTCGCCATGTGGCCTCATCAACGTATATTTTAAATTATTCAAGTACAAATAAATTATTATGGGTAATTTTACTCTCTGTCTTAAGAACACAAAATAAATAAATAAATAAACCAATTATTAAAGGTAATATAATCAATGAAGTTAAACTTATTGAATTATGAATAATTACTTTATATTACTTATAAATTAAATTAAAAAACAGTATCAAATTAGAAAGAATGCTGCATACAACAGAATTTAAACTTAGAATTTAAGGATTTCAAAATCTCTATCTTAATTTTGAGCATCAAAACATAATAAGTAATGCTATTTATCTATAGCATTACTCAAAACATAATATTACTTATTCTCATGAACATGAATTTAAGGGTCACTTATAGAAATTAAAATTTATTTTTAAATTAAAAATAAAATATATATTATCTAAAAACAAAACAAAATGTGTTAGGCTTCTACTAGGATTAAGTTAATAAGAATGTTCTGGAAAGTCGGCGTCCCATAATCTTTTGCAAATTTTTCAACAAATGACAATAATGGAAGGAGATTATTCATTAATTAATGGGGTGGTACTGTGGTAGTTGAGATCTTGCATTGCATGGCACGTGGCAGTTGGCAGCTAAGGTTGTTCTATTTAATTCATTCGGCCCTCTTTAATTTAATTAGCCGTCAATTCGGACCTTTTCCAACCATCTTATATTGGTGGGGTTGGCAAATTTAATGAAGAAGCCCAATTTGAAATTTGGAAGCCCACTGTTGTTGAATTTTATATAAATTTAAGTATTTGTAAGGATAGTATATTGAAAAATAAGTGGCGTAACGGTGACTCACACACACTAACTAAATTAACAATATAAACAAACCAGACTAGTTCAAACTAACGAATCGGTTTGATCTAATATATGGTGATAATATTTGCATATTTAAAAGTGCTATGACTAACAAATAATGGAATTATTTTTCTTTTTCTATTGATAAGAATTATTAATGATTGTTTTTAAATATGTACCAACAAAATATATTAAGAATATGTACTAGTCTAATCACACATTAATAAGTATATAGAAATCTTTGTGAACTCATCCAAAGAAATTCAACTCTAATATAAAAGAGACAATTATAACTTCTTAATCACTAGTCTTAACCCTTAAAAGAAAATAATGAATGCTTTGACATGGAGCACAAAACCTTGGAAAAGCAAACCAGTCTACGAGTCCAACCCTCTTTCCACCATCATCATCCTCACTCTCTCCACGTCCTCCAACCTTCCTGCGCAGGCATAGACCTTCATCAGAAGCTTAAAATTATGCTCATTGTCCGGCTCCAACTCAAACAGTCTTTGGGCAGCCACCTCCCCAACATCCACATTGCCGTGAAGGCAGCAAGCATACAGCAATGCTCCCCAAACTGTTGGACCACCCTCAAATTCCATCTTCTTCTCCACAATTTCATAAGCCTCACTGATTAACCCAGCTCTTCCATAAAGATTCACCATGCAAGCGTAGTGCTCCATGATCGGACTAATTCCATATCTCTCTCTCATAAGAGAAAACAGCCTCTCTCCTTCCTTCAACAAACCCGATTGGGCACAAGCCGAAAGCAGACACACGAATGTGATGCTGTCTGGCAAAGCTCCAACACTTTCCATCCGGCTGAAGTAATTTAGGGCTTCTGGGTCTTTGCAATGGGCTGAAATTATCGAATTCCAAGATACAACATCCCTTTCAGGCATTTCGTCGAACAACCAACGTGCGTGATCCAACTTGTCGTGATTAGAGTACAAAACGATCAAAGAATTGGCAACTGACAGATTCCATTCAAGTCCTCGCCGAAGCATCCAACCATGAACTTGGGTTCCGAGTAGCAAAGACGATGATACGCAAGTAAGAACAGTGGATATGCTAATTGTGTCTGGTTCGCATCCATTTTGTATCATCTGGCGAAAGATATCCATCGCTTCCGCCGAAAGCCCATGGCAACTGTAACCAGTAAGCATCGAATTCCACGAAACCACGTCCCGAGAAGCTATTTTGTCGAACACCCTGCGGGCCTTCACAATGTCGCCACATTTGGCGTACATGTCAACAAGAGCATTGAGCACGAAGCCATCGCCCCAAAAGCCACAGCGAACGACTTGCCGATGAACTTCCTCACCGACCCGAATCGACCCAATTCCACTGCAAGCTTTCAGCACGCGGGGGAAGGTGAAACCGTCCGGTTCAACCCCTTCTTCCACCATTTGGAAGTAAAGCGCCATGGCATCCTCGTATAAACCCAGTTCAGCATACCCCGATATAAGTGAGTTCCAAGGAAAAGCAGATGCATTTCTCTTAGGCATTCGATCGAACAACTGGTGGGCTTCCTCCATGTGTCCGCCGGACGCATACAGTCTCAGCAGTTTGGAGGAAAGGCCGGCGTTCTTGCGCAGAAGCTTCTCCGGTAAAAGGCGGTGAACCCGGAAACCGTGGTCGGCGGCCTGTAGCCTGAAGCATGTCTCTAGGAGTGAAGAGAAGGTTTGGGCGTCGAGCTTTATTCCGTTCTCTACTGCTGCTTCTAGTTCGTCGACCAAGGTGTTGAGCGCTTGGAGTTTCGTCCGGGGTTGAGGCTTCTGGTTGATTAGGAGTGGAGTTGGAGATGATTTTGGGAACGAGAGTTTCCTTTTCCTGCTCTGGCCATTGCGATTGTGTTTGTGTTTCTGGTTCTGGTTCTGTTGTTTCTGGCTCTTTGTTTTGCCATTGCTCTGTATGGAAGAAAAGAGAACGCAGGATGAGACGGCGCCGAAGTTCGTAGATTTCATGTCCATTAATGTCGAAGAAACGAGGAACGCATTTCACCACATTACGTTCTGGACAGTCCGAATGAGATTTTCAACGCCAATAGAAGTCGAGTACAATTTCCAGGCGCTAGGGAACGAGGGGGAGATTAGAAAAACCAAATTCCTCTCAGCATGCTGCATGGAATTTGAGTGACTTGAGGCAGGTGTTCCAAATACTAGTTGCGTAACCGTTCAGAAGAAACTTACCCACAATGGTTATAAGAAATGTCATATGAATATTAATGATAATACGGGGACCGTTCTTCCTGGTCAGCCGAAGTAGATGGGCTGTAGGTAAAATTCTTATCAGAATTGGCTATAAATGTGCACCATGGAACCTTTGTTGTTAGAGAACTAGATTACACGTGTACACTATTAACTGCTTCGCTTCTGAGCTTGCATATGGCCTTCCGTGAGTGGAAAGGGAGAAAGCCCAAAAGAAAGAGGAAAAAAGAACAGTAGTATTCATTGCAGAGAGGGTAAACGGGGTTAGCCAGCCAAACGCTCAGATCTCTGAATGTGTGTACTGTTCTTGAGTTCATTCAGCTTACTTACGTTTCATCACCTGCAGTTTACCAAACTAGGAGTAAATTAACACGTCGTATGAAGAAGGACGAAAGCAAGAATTGTTGGGTCAATCAGAGAGACAAATATATCCAATAGAATCAGAAGCATAAAATGAAAACTGCACTATATCCCACTTGTTCATTGGTATTGTTGATGAAAGTATTGATGGAAGAAATTTGTGAATGAGAAGATAATAATGGTTGCTGAGAGCATTAAGAAAATAGATGCAGCACCATAAATATTAACATACCTCCATCCGGGTAAAAATTGGGTGGACTCGTTCAAATATCTCATCTTCTGTTCCTACAGCGCGGATCTGCAGTTATTGGTTTCCATTACTATAATAAATTTCTAATATTCTTATAAGGTTTAGATAACTGAATAAGTAAGCCTCCACCAAATCTGACATATGGAGCAATTCACTACAACTCATAGAACTCGCCAAATAAATAATATATTAGAAAAGGAAACCCGAGCATCCCCAATACACGAAACTCCTCAGTTTGTGGAAATCAACAAAAGGTTGTATTTGTATACAGCCTTCCCCTTACTTTTTTGTAAAGAGGTTGAGTTTCCACAAATCGAACCCATGACATTACAGTCACAAAAAATCAACTTAGTGTTGCTATCAAAGCCCACTCTCAGAAGACAAAAACGGATAAGTAACCAAATAATATTCATTTCAAGATCACAGTAAATTTTCGAACCACAGGTTAAACAGTTTGAAAACAACAGGATAATCCTCCATATCATCAATACCCACTTGAATAAATACCTTGTGAAGTTTTCCTTTCTTTGAATAGTAGTTGATAACAGGAAGGCTTAAAGCATTAAACACTTCAAGCCGTTTCTTGATTGTATCAATATTATCATCAACTCTGCCCTGAATTAATAAAGAAATCATACTTAAGGAAGAACAGGAAAACATCAAAAAGTTTCTACACAATTTAAATACAATATTATACAATAGAAAACCTGATTACGGTTCAGTACTCTTTTCACCATCTCTTCTTCAGGGCAATCAAAGAAAAGCACAATGTTTGGTTCTGCTCCAACCTGCATTCAGCATAAAGCTATTGGTTGCAGCTTTTTGTGCTGGAGTTATTGTAGCCATTTTTTGTAACAGTGTCGTGCATGAGTGATTTACTTCCAGTTTTTCACTTATCCACTGGGAGGGTGTATATATGATTGATTCTGTATATATGAGTGATTTCTCGAAGACAATAATTGTGTCAAAGGCAATATCATGAGAGATTGAGAGACAGGGTTTCTGTAAAGCAATATCATGAGAGACAGACACTCACAATGCGCTCATACGCCCTACGGTTCTCTTCACTTCTTGGGAACCCATCAATGAGAAACCTATCGTTGTTATTTGATTCAATTGCCCTCTGGATCAATTTGACAGTCACTTCTGAAGGAACAATTTTTCCTTCCTTGATTGTCTCAAGAATCTTGGCACTGCAGTTTGAATTCAATGATGGATAGAGGGCATTAGTCTGATGGCACCATGAATAAAAGATCCTTGACATAGAATTTAGCACTCTTACCCATTCTCACTATTGGATGATATTTCCTTCCGTAACAAATCTCCCGCACTCAAGTGACTGAATCCAAAGGTCTCAACTATCTTTAAACACTGTGTACCTTTTCCACTACCAGGGCCTCCTGAAACCACAAGGCATCACGGATGTGCATCATATTCATACTCACTATTTTAGATGTGTTTTAAGGGTAAATATCCCACCAGAAGCATCCACGTGGATCATTAAAGGAGATCTTTCAGCATTATTGATGAAAAAGGAAAGAGGCAATAGAAAGATAAAGAATTTACTCAAGGAAATAGGTCAATGTGTCCCTGATTGGAAGTTTCTATCACCTTCACATGACTGACTACAATGGCCATTTATTATCCATGACTCATTTTTTCTGGGCTTCAAATCAATTGCCTGAACGATGGAACACTAGTCACATACTAAGAAAGTGTCAAGACTTTAAGATCCATGAGTCACAATATTGGAAAAGAATTGAAAGAGAACAAAGGCATGATTCATGTTCCCACACCATTTGATGAGGATCATTGAGGGGAAATGAAATCATTGACCCTTTTGTGTCTGCAAGGAACCATTTTAGATTTGAAAGTACATTCTTCTCCTTTTTATAGATAGTAAAGAACCATCTTTGGATTGATTTTTGGGTTTTTGTAGCTGATTGAGTAGATGTTATGCTGAGGCCCATATAGGCTTCAATTTCATTCCCGTGTTCTCCATGGGCCCTACCCCTTGGTATTTATGCAATGGGATGATGTTCTTATTTGTCAACAAGTAAAAAAGAACAAAGAATATACAAACATATGCCAACCTAAAGTTTAACCTTGCACCTTTCCCCTTCAAAGTGGCCACAAGTATTACTCAAATGTTAACAAGAAATTGTTTAGCTGACCACAGGTTTGGCATAGAGATTTGTTGAGATGAATCAAGCTATAAATGAATTGAATAATAGGCTACAAAGAAACCATTGAGGCCTAGAGTTCATGTAGCCGACACCTTCTAGTAGAATTAAGGCTTGTAATTGTTGTTGTTGTCATAATAGTGAAGACTAACTTGCAATCCTCAAGTACGTTACCTATGGTTAGAAAATATTTGCATATGCAGCATAAAGAACAAGGATGAGTTAACTAGTGTGAGAAACAAGCTGGAAAGAAGTGTTCATGGCACACAAACCAAAAGAGCCAGTAGTCAAAATCTGCCAGTAGCCATCATCTACATACAATTAATTACATCGTTATACTTGAGAAGTGGAGACACCATTATTAGTTCAATAGTGGACTTCTTACATTTTGAGATTTCTTTGCATTCTTTATTTCTTGATACAGATGTTGATGGATTTCCTTTGGTAAGATTTATGTTCAATGAGTATTCTTGAGTTTGAAATTGTGGTTTGTTGCTTAGTATAAATGTTGGGAAATGAAGTACTTTGTATTTGATGTTGAGTAATATTTGAATGGAATTAGGCCACAATATTTAAGATTTATTAACTGGAAATGTATTTAAGTCTGAACGCCAGATAAATAAATGCCAATAGACATTAGGTCAATCCTGGATGATTTAAATGAATTAATTCTAAGAAAATTCTTGCTGGGTTTGAGTTAAATGAATGAACATTAAAAGGGTGGCTTAAGTGTAAGAGCAACTCACTTGGTAATAACCCTAAGTTGGCGTGCCTGAAGGGGTTGGGCGCCAACAACTGTAGCTCAAGCACCAACCTGTACGTACACGTGGCTTGGGCTCAAAGCCCAGCCTTACTCAACAAGCACCTTTATTATGTTGGGTGCTTGTTTCCACTCATTGAAGATTCTATCTACAAAAGCTCAATGGAGGATACTCAAATTGCTCTCACTGACACTGTCTATGAGAAGGTGAGGTTGCCTTTCTTTCCAGCCGCCATGCCATATGGTTTGCCTTATACCCATGATTAAGCCCTGAGATCTCACATGGGTATGATTACTTTGCGAGAAGGAATACTGTCAGAAAGTGGGATAACTTACGCCTTGAATCTCTTTGAGCAAGTAAATTAAGCAGGGCAAAACAGTAGTGCAAATGTTTTCTGTATCAACAGGATGTTATAAAACTTCTCTAGCCTTAAATAATGCATGGAGAAAACACAACAAATCAAATCCTACTCAAGTTAAACCGACCTGTTAATGCCGATGCTAGTTTGAGTAATTGCAAATGGTGGTGCAAAAAATGAAATGCATTGACATATGAGATACTACTTGTTCTGCAATAATAAAGAAAACATCAACATACACGTACTAGTGATCAGATCTTAGAATATCAAGCAACAGAGAGATTTGAAACCTTCACATAACCACTGAAATTAAATTGAACTTTCACCCATGTATTTAAACAGATTTGTGTCTTTAACCTGCTTTTATACAAGTAGAAGAAAAAACCTAGCATACCATAACTTAAGTTGATCATCTAGGCAGTATAAAAACAACAAGAATATACAAGAATGCATTGTTGATTACCTAAGACAAAAGTTATGAATGGGAGTTTCTCTCTGGTAGTGGTAGGAACTCCATCTTTTGCCTACATCCAAGTAAGGTAACAACATTATATAAATAACCCCTGTGACATAATAATTGGAAATGGATCAATAGAAACTCCTCATACTAGCCTTCACATGAGATATTAGTATAGACCACTAGGGATAGCAACGCTGAGTAAAACTCTAGGTACAGGTCTACAGATAAAAAAAATCACATATTACAAAGTAACACATCTATAATGAGACTAATGATTGTTAATGTTTTATCCAGGCCAACAGACGTATGAGAAAAGGTTATCAGGACATGACAGTTGGAGAAAAAGTAAGGATGTTCACAGAGTTAACATGAAAGACAATGAAGAAAGCAATTCTGTGCGAATGAAATGAACATGAACAAACGATAATGACAAGTAACAGGATTCTAATGGGAAGAAGTTGGTCAGACTACAAAGTAATCTGAAATTAAGCAAAACAATAACTTTTTGTTGCCAACCTCAATTGTTGAGTAAGGATGTTTTGGCTTATGGACACAAAGACATACTAGTGCAGGCATTATTGCAGAAACAAATACATTCACCACAGAGAATGCATTAGTTCTAATGTAATTTTAATTGAAGCACCAAACGGTGTCGAGTGGTCTAGCGGATAGGACGGCCACATGCGGCAACCGCAGGCTGCCATGTGGCACCTGCAAGATGGTCACACGCGGCAACCATCCGCTCTGTCCATGAGGCACCCGATTACCTTTCTATTGGAATAAGCGATTGTGTTGCACGATCTGATCTCAACCACTCATCCAAGTTTTATGAGACTCCATCCCAGCCATCAAGAATTGCTATTTAGCTCTCTCCTCGGGATATGGAGTGTCAAACGAGTGAAGAAGAAGCAAGAAGGAGAAAGGGAGAGGTTGTCGTCTTCGGGCTAGGGTTTTGGGGTTCCTTCATATGTTCTGTAAATGCTCTGTATAGTTTTCCTTCTTGTTCTCTGGTTCTATAGGATTAGCCTCTAATCTGTATTTGTGATAATTGGGGCATTTTGGTAGAGAACCATTGATGTACAGAGAGTGTTTGTGAGTGTTTGAGGGTGTAATCTCCGTTCTTCATAAATAGTGTAGTGAGCTCTTCTCACCGGAGGTCAACGTGGACATAACCCTATTTTGGGGTGAACCACGGTAAAACCTTGGCCTCTCCTTTTATTCTTTTCTTCTGTTTGCGATTTATAATTTCTGTGTGTATGTTTGTGTAAGCTTTCGGCCATGAAGGTATGTTCTCAGTGATTGAATCAGTTCTGTTTTCCCTACAGTCTTTACTTGTCTGTTCATAACAAGTTCTTCAATAATATTAGATTCAGAGGTTCTTGGAAATAGATTTTATTACTAGGGAAAGTAAATACCTATGAATTGATTATGATAATTTCAACCATAAATACACTTATAGAATGAAGTTATATACCGGCTTAAGTATTTCAGTGCTGAATGCTCCGCATGTCTGCAATCCATAGGGTGGCTGTGGCTTATAACAAAATCAATCACACAAGAGGCGTGTTAGGGAGTTTCAACACAAATTTGGATGTAAAGCAGTTAAATAATAATCAAAGTAACAAAATAGAACAGACTGAATTACCAAGGCCTGTAGCAAACCACTCATACATGTCAGGGTAGATACATCATGTTTAAATGGATCACTTTCTTTTTTTCATTTTTTTGCTGCAATTTTTTCTCATACTGTAATCAAAAGCCTACTGTAGCGGATCAGCAACGGCCATATGCAATTAAGTATCCAAGGCGTGATGTAACATTTCCCTATCCTAGAGCAACTAGCATATCGAATTTAACACTAGGCTCCGCCGAGAAAACCTCGGGCAGCCAGAAATGAACAGTTTACACATCAAATCTCAGTTTTCGTTCTTTTCCTAGCTACATACTCAGCAAACCACCGGACATTAGTCGTTTAAACGAACAACGATCGGTTTATGAAATCGTATGAAAAAGAATTATCTGGATCGCATGCTCAGTTTAAGCGAACATCGGATCTGTACCTGGTTACGAAGAAATGCTTTGGACGACGGTACCAGTGACGACAACTGAGCCACGCGCCTCCACATTTCTCTGCCTCTCGCTTGTTTGCTGAATAATTCGTTTCACCTGGACTTACCGTCGACGCCTTCGGTGCCATGTGGAATATATGAACAGTCTGTCCACTGTCCGCATCGGGAAAAGCCGAAACAGGGTCCGTGCCCGTGGGCCACGGCCCATCAAAATTTTTTTTTCTGCAGCCCATCAAATTTTTTTATCTGCCTTATCCTTTCTTCTTTGGAACTTTAGAAAAATATATATATATATTTAAATAAAATATAAACAAATTCTTATAATAAAATGTCTCTAAAATGATATATTGACAATATCTTCATAAATATTAATTATCATGAATTTATGATAGATTTTTTAGTTTTCACATTCCTCATAAATTTGAGGTTTAATACACTCATTGTTTGCTTATGAGTTATATAATTTACATACTAGGAAATAGTAATATTTTATTTTAAATTTAAATTCTATATTAAAAATATATATTACATTAATATGTTATATGTTTTATATTATAATACCCAAATTTTTTAATTTCCAGAAACATCAATCTTTTGCTGATAATTCATCTTAAAGTAGTATATTGTATATATAATATAAATCGACAAATGGGAACACATGTACAAATTCCAAATGAATCTCTATAAACCATGGCTAAACTTCTATATATTTCTTCAGCAATGAAACAAACCAAAGTATGGGAGCAACAAAGCTTCTCCAAGCTATACTTGTCAATTTACAAAGAAAGTTATTGTCAATTGGCTCCTACACGTTGATGAAAAGTAATAAATAAATCGAAAACAAAATTGCTCCTACTGGAAAAAGAAAAAGAAAGAAACATGTGGTCATAGACAAATATACATGCAACCACATGTCAGGACTTCAAATTGACTCTCTGTTTTGTATAGACAAGGAAATGGATGAATCAAAGAGCATAATCATCATATAGCAATTTTATGATTCTATTACTATATCTTACACACCAAAGTTCTTTGCTATTTTCAATCCCATCTGTCTTCTAATAGCTGATTCAGAAATAGGGGGGGCCTTGGAAGAGCTGCTGGCTCTGAATGACATTTTTCAACAAGGGACTAATCCCTTGTTAATAGCCAGCAGGGAGATCAACTAGTGCTCACAGAGCTACACGGTTGAGTTAAAAGGATCCATATAGTGAAGCCATCAAAAAGCTATCTTGGAATGGACTCCTTGGCGGTATCTGGTAATCCCTTGACGCTCTTCACAACCAAATCATAGTTGATTGAAGCGAGCTGAGACAAATTCTACAAAGAAAAAATAATACAACATTGGATTTCATGCTTTTGAACTGAAAATGAGTGTAACTTTGGAAAGAAAACAATTGTGCTTTCAAGGTGAACCCGAATAATTCATTTATTTTTACCACCATTTGTCATATCTGAGTCTCACCTTAAATGAGAAATTGCTAAATGAGTACTTCACATCAAGATTTGGAGCACTGAATTCAGCTAAATTTCCACATTCATCACCCTGCTTTAGAGAAGCATAATGGTTAGAAAGATAATCAAATGCTGCAACAGGTTTGCATGCCAAAAAAAAAGCTGGAAAGAAAATAATGAGCACAAGATCAAATTGTACAGCTTTTGTTATCTTTAGATCATAACTTGATTTCAAGAATTCTTACCAAGACCACAAAATTTGAATACATTAAAGCTTTCAGGTATTCGCTGGTTTTTAACTATACTGGTGAACATATTACAGTTACAGTAGTCATTTTCAATTTCCTTTTTTAGTCAGATCGGAGCTGTATCCATAACTATATGTATTTAGAGTGTTTGGATGTGGAATTCTGTGATCTTCAACTGAAGCAACATATATTAGATCATGTATGGCCTGTGTTATGATCCATCAGTGTGATTCACATATTATCATACAAAACCATACATACATCTTCATCCTGTGTGTAGCATGAACCACTGCTGCCTGAAATACTGCCTGTTTCAGTCATATCCTCAAAATCACTGCCTCCACCAACATTTGCATCTTCTGGATTCCAAATGTAGCGGCTCATGAAATAGCTAGTGTCTTGTGGTTCAGCTGAAGGTATGAACATGGCCTGCACATGACAAGTGAACCTTAAAGAGTTTGCATATGGCTAACAATCAATTGCTTTCAGTAGAAAACAAAGATTCAAACAACCTTCTGTCTTGCAAGTGTGTCCCAGTTGATATTCTTGAAGAAAGAATGGTGCTTTACCTGCCAAATTTACTTTAACTTTTATTGCCATCATCACTTGAACTAAGCCCTGACTAAGTGCAGAAAAAACACATACCTCTCCAGCCCCAGTAGCACCTAATCTTTGAACTGAATTTTCTAACAGCAATCTGAAATAAAGGGAATAGGTAAGTCTGATATCTTGCTTGGCCACATCTCCAAGTGCAAAAGGAACCAAATGATTACACAATAACACTTCAATATAACAGCCAGTTATTATCATACACCAAAGGTATATGCTGCTAACTCCAAACTTTTGCCAAAGGTAAAAAACAGAAAAAGTAGATGGAAGCCAATTTTCTATGACTTTAGATCTTCAGCATCTTGCATTATAAATATATGTATACATTTTGTTTGCATAGCAGCACATTAAATTGTTTATAACTCCAAAATGAGTTAATACAGAAATGGCAGGAACAAAATATCTGTTATATTACATATAAGGGGTCATATGTAACAGACACCTACCATACGAAAATGCATAGTTTATGAGAGAGAGAGAGAGAGAGAGATGGTTATCTTTCCTATTGCTTCATGAGATGAATTTGAGAAGAGGCAACTTTTTGAGCTCCCAACATAGATGAAATAAAACCATTTTATAGAAAATAGTAACAAATTCTCTGCAAGTAAACTGTTTAACATCAAAATAAGTAATAAAATCAACAAAATATAAATACCATGCAGCAGCAACCTCAATTCCATATTACTTATTGGCATTAACACAAAAATTCTACCCCTTCCCCCCCCCCCCCCCCCCCCCCGCGCGGGGGCAAAGAATAGTCCAACAAGGAACTTGCATAAATAGTCCACTGACTATCAAGAAGAGCATATATGAACTATCATACCATCCCAAAAAAAATTATCTTTCTCGCAAACTTACTTATCAATTAGGTCATATGCTTCCCAGCTCATTTCCTCTGGTACTCGAGGCCAAGGTATATCTCTATTCATGATGTTATCAAAAATTTGCTGCAGTAACATGACACATCAGTAATAATAATAGACCTAATTCAATCAGGATGTACGACAAAATAATAAATAAAGTCTAAATTTTCATTTATGTGGTCAAGATATCAGAGACTATATGTACATTTTCGGGCCCCAAAGGTCAATTACTTTGACAAAAACAATTCTCATAAATGTTTATCAAGATGGTAAAAGTTTAGTGCTTAATAATCCAATTTTTCATAGAAGTAATAGTTTAGGCCAACTTATTACTTGAACTATTAAAAGCTTGTTGGATCAAATACCATGAATTCTAGACAAAAATTGAAAATATTAAACCAAAAGAAAATTAAGAGAAAAAAGGTAATGAATATAAATTTATAGCTATCATTAGACTAAAAAGAGTAAAATAGGACTTCTAGGTCACAATCAGATATTTAATTGTTCAAGGAAATAATTCTTATATAACAAGAATATCAAAGAAATCAACTACACTATCATTAACTTCAGTTTTTATATAACAACCAAGGCCCAAAAGTTGTCTGGCCAACAAATTGTAAATAAATATATAAATGGCCAAACATGAAGTTGTCTTTCTTCTGCCTATTCAAGACATTACTATTTTCAGAACAAATTGATAAATAGAATTTAGTTATATGAAAAATAAAATGAAGGAAAGTTTTTTAAGTTGGTAAGGTCCTCTTCAACATGGACGAACTGGGACTTTAAATGGGTTAAATGTTGAGAGTGGAAAAAAAATAAGGAAGAGCCAAAAGGCCAACAAGGATTATATAGAGGGAACAAGAAAGAAACTTAAACGAGGACATGGCTTCCAATGGTACAAACTGGAGAAAATGGACCCAAGCATCCTACCCCAAGTAACTAAAGTTTAGGCATGTTATGGTTATCAGAATTTTAATTGCAACAACTTAAGCTAATATGTTAATTACATCATTTCTCAATATCTGTTGCATAAAGTAAAAGTTAAGGGGAAAAAGTCAATTTTTAGTGATAATATTGTGCAGCTATATATGTATAAACGTAGAAACCACTTCCTGAGATCCTTGGGATTTCCAAGTCTAGGCAACTTGCCTGTGGATGTTCTGCATTAAAAGGAGGAATTCCTACAAGGAGCTCAAAGAGAATAACACCCACAGACCACCAATCTGCTGTTGCACCTGTGAGAAGAATAGATGGATAGATAAAACAATTCAGAACCACGGGAAGAAAAAGGAGCAAAGTTGTTAAAGCAAGCACATGAAACATTCATCATCAGTATAATAATTTCCGAACCATGTCCCATGCCAAGAAGTATCTCTGGTGCCAAATAGTCAGGGGTACCAACAACTGATTTCTTCTGGCGCTGTTCTCTTTTCGTTGATGGTTTTGGAGCATTTTTTGGTTCATCGTTTCCTAGAAGAGTGGTGCTGCTAACTGGAGGACCTGACAAGTCATCTGTGCTGTTAATGAGTCCTACCTTGGAGAGCCCGAAATCTGTCAACTGTAACAGAAGGGATTAGACTTGTGAGAAGTGATAAGTAATAGATTAACTACAGTTTTGGTGCCAGTAAAAGAAATAAAAAGAAGAATAAGGTATAAATGGAACTTAACATGTCAATGGCATATATCAGTTAATGTCCCCGGTGCTTTTCAGCACTGACATGATAAGGATAGTAGGACTTCAGTCATCAAACATAAGACAAAATAGTTGACCTCCTTTAAACTTGAGCAAGTACAAGGTCTATTAAGAGAAGACTGCTCAGCAATTCTCGTATCTTCTAATAGATTATTCAAACTGAGATCACCTTTTTTTTTTTACTATTTGGATTGGCTAAAGGATAGCCTTTTGCTTTCCCTCAGAAATTAATAGAAATGAAACATTAAGGATCATTTCAGAGCCATTTCAGGACTTGCAGTTTCATGATATTGCACTGCATAATAGCGCACAGTTAATTCATTAAGGATGCACAGAAGTTTCTGAATAGGTGCATGAAACAGTGAATGATTGCTTGTTTGTTTCAGCATTTATTACACCTTCAAATTAAGTAGTTGATCTCTCCCTCTCAAATTCACCTGATAGATATGAAAAAATGCATCTTATAGACCATGCTAATGGTTTGTAAAACAACCCAACATTGAAACACAAGGGTTTATATTCAGAAGAAGGTCTTGATAGAATTGCAGTTGCAAAATGATGGATATCAATAGTTCTAATCATTTTCGGAGTCGTAATTCTAGTTATGGAGGATTTTAGTCATTTAGGAACTGATTAGGATTTTAAGTTTTCCTCCCACTTTAATTTGAGTTCCAACCTTAGTTAGGATTAATATGTTTTGTTTTTTGTTTTCTCCTTAATTTAGTCTGCTAGTATATAAATCCTAATGGGTAGGCATTTGTAAATATATAAATTTCTTAAATTTTATGAATTATTTAGATTTGGATGATTGTCTACTGAATACAAAGATTGTCAATTATTTTCCTACCAATTTTCTTCTCCTTCAATGTTCTTTCTTCTTCTCTGCTGCTTCTACATCTATTCTCTGTCTTTTCCGATCTTCTCATGCTCCTTTCTTCTTTCTCTTTTGTTCTTCTCATTTCTCAATATTCTTCGATCCACGGTTTTATGGTTTATAACAAGAAGCAACTTCTCCACAGCTGGAAATAAGTTTGTGTAATCCTCAGCAGATAACCCTCCCGGTGGCAAAATCTCATGCACTTGCATTTCTGTGCCACATTACCTAGACAAATAAAAAAAGGGGGAAGAAAAGAGCAAGCAAAAAAGTTCATATTGCCTCTTTGTCTCTCCAGTTGCATGATTCTTATTCCTTTTGGCTTTTGCAAGTTCTAAGTAACTCCACACATCCAGATTATAAGCCCTAAATAACAAATACAGAAAGTGAAAGAAATGTGCTAAACCATATATACAAAACATGATATCAAGCTTTTATCCCTAAGTGGGGTCAACTATATGAATTCTACTTCTGCATTCAGTTCTATCTATGGCCTTATCTTCTGTAAGGCTCTTATATCATATATAAGCACCTCCAACCAAGTTTTTCTTGCCTTTTCTCTACCTCTTTTGCTATATACTTGTTCTATATCATCCAATCTCATCATAAGAACATCTTTTGGTCTTCTTCTCACATGATCAAACCATCTTAATTAGGTCTCACGCATCTCATCTTCAAGATGAACCACTTAGACCTTATTTGTGAATAACCTCATCTCTAAATTTATTTTTTCTTGTATGGCCGCACATACATCTCTATTACGCAATGTTGGTGCTTTGTTGCCCGACATTCTATACCATGCAACAAAGTAGTCTTATAACTCTTACAAAATTTTCTTTAGCTTTAATAGAAGCTTACTGCCACATAAAACTCCAGATGCACTTTCCATTTTAACCATGTTGCTTTAATTCTATGGGTAATATCCTCATTGATCTCCCCATCTTTTGGATGATTGGTCAAAGATACTTTTTCCATTTTAACCATCCTATTTTAATTCTATAGTTAAAATCATCATTCATCCCACCATTTTTTTTATGATTAAACAATGATATATATATAAATAGACTAATCTTTTCTTGATATGACTTGATCTTTGAGTTTTACCATAACATCATCTACACTTACATTTTTAGTTTCCCATTTTTTAGTCTCCCCATCTTTTGGATGATTGATCAAAGATATCTGAACTAATCTTTCTTAATATGACTTGATCTTTAAGTTTTACCCTCAGCAACACTTATAATGCTTATATTCTTACTTTCATTCCACATATTTGATTTTCAATTTACTTTAACTTTAAACGTATAGATTCTAAGTGTTTTTCCATATCTTAAGCTTAGTATTCATGCTTTCTTTTCGTTTCATCCACCAGCACAATGTCATGTGTAAATAGCATACACCAAAGCACCTTTACATTGATATGTGTAGTGAGTTCATCTATCACTAGGGCAACGAGGTAATAACTTAAAAGAAATCCTTGATGTAATCTAATTGTAGTTGAAAAACCTCAGTATCTCATCCACGTGTTCATGCATGTCTTCAACAACTTGTAAATAAGCATTCAAACTCTTCCCTTCTCTAAATCCATAAGACGTCTCTAGGGACTTTGTCATAAGTTATTTATAAATCTATAAACACTATATAAAAATCCTTTTGTTGATCTCTATACCTTTCCATTAAGCACATCAATAAGTATATAGCTTTCATAGTTAACCTACAAGGCATGAATCAAAATTGGATTTTAGACACCTTGGTTTCTCTTTTTAATCTTTCTTCATCACTTTCTCCCAAAGTGTGGCTTATTAGCTTGGTTTCTCTATAATTTCCACAATTTTGAACATCACCTCAGTGCTAAACCCTATATAAAATAAACAAAAATGCCTTAAGTACTGTTTCATGAAAATTGCTTCGAAGGTTGCTCATGTTAAACAAATTGAATCAAACTATTGAAAACAAATATATGTGTGTGTGTGTGTATTTAGGTTGTCTCTTCTCCTAAAGAGCACAAGCCTGTAGTTTATGCAGCTACACGGATCTGCCATACAGCTTTAAGTCATATACAAGTCTTATTTGCTTGATTATGACAACAAACCACATATTTGCCAATATTTTCTCTCATTAACACAAAAGTGACTGGTATGTGGAAACTAGAAATATAAGATATTGACCTTGATGTGACCATCTGGACCTATCAACAGGTTGTCAGGCTTCAAGTCTCTGTGGATGACATTTAAGGAGTGTAAGTATTCCAATGCGAGCACCTGCAAATAATAGATTAAGATACTCTGAAGTTATTTATGACACTTGTAAAGTGAAAAAGAAAAGAAAGGATGACAGAACACATGAAAATGAAGTGTTCATTTCTAAATTAAATTTACAAAAAGTTCCTTACAAGTTCTGCAATATATATGCGTGCCATGTCTTCATCTAAGCACCCTAGATTTCGCAGCATAGAATATAGATCTCCTCCATTCAAGTACTCCATGACCAAATACAGATTTTCCCTACATGTGAAGGAATAGAAAAATCTGACCTGTTCATTGGAAGGAATATGTCAGAAAGTTATTTCCATAAGTAAAGGCTTTATTCCTTTGCAAAGACTTCTGGGGTCTGCTCACCACAAAAGGATTACGAACTGAGATTAAGATATTACGCTCAGCCAAAATGCTTTCAACTGCATTTTTACGAATCATATCAGCCTTTTTTAAAACCTGTAAAATTTTCAACAGCATACACATTATTACAGGCCATAGATTGAATAAGGATGAAGATAACAAACTCCTTGATGCCATATGCTTGCAAAGATACGCACTACATGTAATAATTAAGATTGATAAAAAGGCAAACACGGATATATTTATTAAGATTCAAACTGACAATTAGTTCGGGGAAAAGTGGCAAGGAGTAAGGGCTAAGACAGATTTTTCTATAAAAACTACCAGGTATTACATACATACAAAAATCATCGAAGGATGAATGCTTCAAATACCTCTGGATATGGTCTTTTACCTTTATAGCAAATAAGTCTCCAGTTGACCTTTTTCTCGCCAGGAAAACTCGTCCAAATGCTCCTCTGCTAATTGGTTTTATTATTTCAAAGTCTTCTATGGATGTTCGATCCTTAGCAGGATTGAGAGGGCTTGTCCGAAGACTACGAACTGTATCATCTTCCACATAACTATCTTCATCAGCCATGTTATTTGATGATTCTACTTTTTCATCTTCTATCTGCCCACAAAGATGTACATATTTTTCCCTGTAGTTTTAGAAGATTAAAACAAAATTCAGAAACAGTTCTTTGACCTGAATTAATAACTCAACCGTGGACGTAAAACTGAAAAAAGGAAAGGCACAAGTAAATTTAGTGCAGTGAAAAAAGAATTATATATATATATATATGTAGCGCGAACTCAAAGTAATTTTGTTTTTTTCTGAAAAACCAGAAGAAATACTTGAGTTTATGGAGACTCACTGTAATAGTTTCTCTATACGTCTTCCAAATGTTTCCACAAGAAGGGCATCCACCTTCCTGTCTTGTATGGCATACTTAAGGTCTTCTAGACGATCAAGCAAATTCTCCAACGCACTATAGTCATTGGCGTTTACATTGGCGACAGATCGAGCAATATCCACTAATTTGTTTATCTGAAATCCCATGGTACTTTTAGCAAATTAATTTCAGAAGAAAAAACAACAAAAAAAGAACAAAGCAAGTTGTTTATGTCGTAATATCTTAGAAGATCAAAATAACAGATAAAAGGCAGACAAGCAGGTATTGCTGCATACCCCCGGGGAAATGCCAGAGGTAGATTTCACTTTCAGCAGAGTCTCACGATAAAAATGAAATAGGAGTAAATAGAGTGAACAACTGTTCAGGAAACTCGAGGATGAGGACCATTTGGAAGAACATATCATGTTTCCACATATAAAAAGTCATAATATAAACTAAACTCCACTAATATTCTGAAATCAGTCATGCTACAGCTCAAGTTGAAAATTGCATGGGCAATAATAGCATCAAGAATAGTAAACATACATCTACTGGACAAGTGTCATACAGAAAATATTATTAGAATTAGTTTTATCTAAAGTTACAACATTACACCTCTTTGTGAGAAGAACAGAGACATAGGCAAACTAGAAACTGCACAAAACGTTTTGTAAAAAATTTACCTCAACACATTTGCTTTCTCTCACAGAAATGGGCAAGTTTTTAGCATGGAATCATCAATAAACGAAAAGAATATTGGATTCTATGCCGGGCAGGAGTTAAGCAACAAAAAAGAAAACATTCATCAGTCTAGCAATTTGAGAGCCAACTTAAAGGACTGGGTTCTGATACTCCAAAAATCCATATTCATAAGAGAGAAACTTTGGCCATAATATCAAATGGCACTTTTATTTCTACTTTATGAATTAGAAGGTTTAGATAGTGCAGAAGAGCGAAAGATGTCACGTAGATAATCCGTGACGTTGATTACTAAAACTCGTAGTACAAGTTCAAAGCAGAACCTGCTACTTTCACATATAGGCAGCAATACCCAAATAAGCCTGTATTAATTTTACAAGAAGTTACCGGATATGCACGACAATCTGAGTATATGCGTCGGATTGGTATATGTTCACAGTTCATGTTCTGACTTCATTAATTTTGTGAGCTACAAATTATTCAAAAACTTCATGTATATATAGTATATACTATATTCAAATTAATGTATATAGCCATGCTGCATTCATTTTTTCCAGCGACAAGTTATTTAAAAACTCAAAAACAAAATATAAATTAATTTTAGTAAAAGGTTTAAGTGATTCTACAACAGTTAACTTGATAAAACTAGAAATCAAGTGTTAAAATTTTTAATTATTAAATGTTTAGTATTCAAGTATTTGAACATGATTCTTTTAACTAAAATTTGAAAATGACAATTAAAATTGATGGTTGAAAATCAGTTTCTTCAAAGCGTAATTTGTATTTAAGAAAAATTATGGGTCTCTAAGGTAAAACTAAAATCATTTCTAACTCAAACTTCAAAATTTATCTGTTAGTAACTACAAATTAAGTGTATATAATTATGAAGGGAAGATTTCATTAACAGCAGCTATAAAACCAGATTTGTTGTATAACATATAATGTCAAGCAACAAAACACCAAAACACTAACATGTGCAAAATATGATTGTAACAGAGATAAGGATATTATGATGAATTTACAGTTATGAGATAAAATTAAAAATGAGGTTATTTGTAATAATGTCAAAATAACTCATATTAAAAATAAGATGTGTGAGACAATAAGATGGATTTGTCACGTGGAAGAAGATCAATAAATGGAATGAACTGAAATAATATGCACCTGGTGATAATTTTCATTCTCTGTTATAGTTCTCCGTCCACTCAATAGATACTCAATTTGGCTTGCCCGCGGGGTTACTAATGGTGAACGTGGCGTTAAGGTTCCAGCTGATGAGGCTTTCTTATCTGGAGGAGTCGAGACTGACCGTGATTCACACGAAATGTGAGGCAAAGTGTTCTGGATACCCATGCCAAATGAACTATCAGCTTCAGGAACACAATCAAGCATTTCTTCAGAGCAGTAGTGTGATAAGCTGTTCCGCTTGGGTGATAACTCAGCCAGCTCTTCATGCAAACTTGAATTAGACACTCTTGCACCATCTGGGCTTCCAATTGCACAATCTGAACTCTTTGGTGTCCAAGACTCCAATATGCTTTCAAGAGCTTCTGCAACTCTTTCAAGCCGTTCATTTACTGTTAAACCTTTTAAGTCACATCTATCAGCAACTGTACAAATTCTAGAATGTGCCTCCACATGTACGGTTGGTATTTCAACCTCACAAATTCGACATATCAATGAATTATGATAGGTTAGACTGTTTTGATCCCCCCAAAGTCCACAGTTAACTTTTCGTACTCTCGATGGTGTCTCTGAATTTTCACGAGTGCACAAGAGAGTATCCAGGTTTTCACTGTTTTCATCCACACTGCCTGTTTCATCTTTTGCATGTGATAGATCTGATTTCTCCTTGGATGGGGTGTCAAGAGAACCTGTGCCTTTCCGATTCTTTTCAGCTGCAGATGGGAATCTCTTCCAGGATGACATCCTATAGCTGCCAGTAGATGAAGCAACACTTTTGGTGGTACTAACCTCCCCAGCATCACCTCCACTTTCAAAGTTTTGATTTACCTGATCTTGTTTAGTAGCTAGATTTCTCTGGTCCAGACCATATGCTTTATTTTTCTGCCTTCCTGACACTTCCTTTCCATCCAATGAGTCACTATATTCTTCGTGTGGAGGCCCAAAAGCTTGTTCTGGATAGACTCCAAGGTCACTGAGTTGGTGTAGACACAGAATGTGGTCTTCTTCATAAAAACTCTCTTTCTGGAATTGCACAAGCCGAGTGCATCGAGTGAGGATAAACAGAAGGCGGGTATAAACTTGTTTAAGTGTGCCCATTGATAGTTCTTGACGAAGATCATCCAGTTTCTGAACAATGCCCTCACCCTTCAACCAAAATTCGCTTGGTGACATTTTTGCACAAAGCCTGGCTGTAACTAACAGATCCTCCAGATTCTCTTTCCATTCAGGGTGTGACACTGAAGTTTTTTCAAGTATACCCACCAAATCTCCCGCAAACAGACCCAAGTCAGAGTTGACCTCTTCCTTTAATCTATCAAACTTTGCTCTGATCATTACCATAATTTCCTGGAAAAAGATAATACACAATGAGTAGCACTAGCAATTGTGAGCAAATAATCAACAGTTAAAATTGAACATTAAATGAGAAGCAGGGGAGAGAATGTGACTATTATAAAGAAGCCAGCTAGAAAAAATTTAAATACCTCCATATGACCGAATGCTCGAGACTTCCAGAATGGAAAAGGGCGCACTCCTTTGGAATTGAGCTCGTGAGAAAAGCTCTTGATATCTGGGGCTCTCTTTTTGCGTCCACTTGTAACACGCAGTATAGCCTGGAATCGTGGAGATTGGACTTCCTTGGCAAAAGCTGCATGATGACCCTACATTGAGCGCAACACAATGAAACTCAACTACCTAATTCATCCAGCTAACTTTATAATGGAAAGCACAAAATATAAGAGTAAGGGGAGAAGAAAAACAAAGCAAATACAATAAGTGAGAGCTGAATCACCTCCAGTTCCAGACCATTTGGTGATGGGACTCTGAAATATTTGGAATGACTCCACTGACCCTTTCTACCTACAAATAGTTAACACCACTTACATTAAAAATAATAGACAACAGGAAATGGTTGTCTTTTACGTGATACTCTGAGCACACACTACTGATGTTAGCATATGGTGATATTTCTTACATTCAAAATGAAAGAATCATAAATGCTAGGAATTCCCAGTATATATCCAACTATTACTGAGACAAATAAAATGGACAAGCAAAGGAAGATCGTAACAGGGATACGACTTTTTTCGATTCTTTATCTAAGAAGCTGGCAGAGACAATCTTCAAATTGACTACCGTTCTCATTTTTCCTCCTCCACGCAACATAAAATCAATAAAAACATATGCACGCTCTCACATTGCATTTAAGCATGATCATCAGGCTTCTATTTTCCCAAATCAAAAACGAAAACATAGCATAAAGATCTAACAATAAACAAGGAAGATTAGAGGGGAGAATTGACCTTGTTCTATGGATGTGGGATTGTGATGAGATGTCGAAAATTTGGAAGGATGGGCGCCTCCGTCCTTCCCCTGCTTTGACTCTTGGCCGAGATTCGAACGAGCGGCAACAGAAGAGGGAAACCGAAGAGGCGAAGGAAGGGGAGCCGATTTAGTGCGAATGTGATTAAGACCGATAGAAGACGCGTGAACAATCGACCCGTCTTCAGATAACTGTTCGTCCTCGTCGCTGCCACCGGAAACCTCTGACTTGCTAGTCCCCTGCCGCGCCGGAATAGGCGGAACGGTCCTCAGCTTCAGCCGCGGCGGCGAACAATCACTGTTTTCATGGCCCATGTTCAGATTCGAGGATTGATCTGGTTTCGACATTGATCCGGTTCTTCATTGCATTGTGAGTCGATGAATAGCAAATCCCAGAAAGATACGAGAATTGTAGAAAGATCGAGATAATTGAATTGGTGGATTCAAGTAAACGATGCCAATCTGTGCAGATTAGGAAAGGAAAATTACAAGGGAACGGAAACGATTGTATGGACAGAGAAACAGAGGAGAGACTAGGGATTGAATTGGAAATTGTGTGCATGAGAGAGAGAGAGAGGTTTTCGCGGGAAAGGGTCGAAGGGGAGCGTTAAGAGGGTGACACGCAAGAGGCTTTGAATAAGAGGATTCGGTTTCGAGAACGTGCTTCCCTCAACGCAACACAACACTCACATGAAAGAAAATGAAAAGAAAGAGAAGAAAAAATGTGGAAATAAAAAAAAAAATCATTTCCTTCTCTTGTTATTGTTTTGCTTTCTAAAAATAAATTAATTTTAAAAAAGATAAATTAATTTTTCTTTGTATTTTTCAATATTGAAAACATAACTAAAGGTTGGCCCAGTTCATGGTTAAAAATTATTTGTCAAAAAACAAGTTTGTTTTTTTGCATGAACCATAGTTAAAACAAAGGGTCACTTTAACCCCAATGACCACTAAACCGTGAATCTCTCTCCCTTTCACTTTGATACCCTAATTTGATTTTTAGAACATCAGTATTTTCTCTATTTTAATTTATAAAAAATACTATAATAGAAGAAACAATGAAAAAAAAAATTCATTATGGAAACTAAAAATGTTTATAATTTTTTAACATTTTTATTTTAGAAAATAACTACCAAAAATAATAAAATCCTAACTGAATAAACCCTTAGACTGTATTCTTTTTACTGTTTTTAAGTCATTTTTAATTTTTTATTTTCTAAAATAATGAAAATACATTATCTTTATTGCTTTTAAAAATATATTTTTAAAAATAAAAAAAAATATAAAAAAACTCAAAACAACAAAAAGTTATTTTGAGTGTTTTCAACCAAAACAAACTTAAAACTCAAAACATATTTATTTATTTATTTATTTATTCATATTTTATTTTAAAAAACAGTAAAAAGAACGTATTTTTATATTTTTACTTTGATTTCCCTAAAATATATATTATGCTTTCTTTTTTTTTTTTTCAATTTGAAGTTATCTCTCGTGCCTTAGGCGTCAAAATACAATTTTAGATAATTTAAAAAATTCTAATAGTTGTAAGTTAATATAGAGTAAGATATTCATATTATTAAAATACTAGTTAGATATTTAAATTTAATATTTATAATGATATTTTATATTATTATATTATATTATAATATTTAAAATTATTTTATATAATGACATATTATATTTTATATTATGTAAATTTAAATATATAAAATATTAATAAAAATATTAAAAATTAAAAATCTAAACAACATTCCAAGTTGATTACAAATAGGGTTGCAATCAAGTAAAGTCTAGTCAAATTTTAGTAAGTTTGACTCAAGCTCGATAAACATAAACCAAGCCCAGGCCCAAGCTTTAGCTCACCACCACTAATTTGCAAATGAATATTTTAAGAAAATAAAAATGACCAAAAAATGCAAAACGTGTCTACGCAACAATTTAATTTTATATATAGTGTTTGTTAACTAAAATATAAATTAAAAAATAAAATATAAAAAATATCACATAATTTTTTTTATTATATTTATTAAATTTAGCTGAAAATAAGTCATATAACTTCTTATTTTGAAATTTTTAGATAAATTTATCCCTCTCTCCATTTAGATAAATTATTTTAGACCTTAAAAATAAATTATATTAATACAATCTTATCATACTCATTTTAATAAACACTATTATAGAAAATAAAATTTTGAAATTATCTTCTTTGCGCTGTCCCATCGCTCGTGCCCTTGATTTTGGTAGAGAAAGTAAATTACAGATCAACCTTTGGCTCTTGTCGAAACTAAGTATCAAATTCATGATTTATTGATACTAATCCTAATGTATCACGCATCCATCAGTTGACCAACACCGATCTTCTTTGACCTACACTTATCTTCTTTCTTTATAGAACAACACTTAAGCAAGTTACAAACTGTAAGCTTAAGGGGCGTTTGTTAAAATGAGCAAGATAAGGTGGTATCAAGATAAGATTGGGATGCTTTCCGGATCAAAATATAAAATGATCAAGATAAAACCGGGAAGCATTCCAAGATTTCTATCAGATTATTTGTTAAATTTTTTAGAATCCACTGATAATTATATTTTTTCTTTTCATGTGTTTGTTAATACATATGATAAGCACCAAGATAAGGGTTTTTTTTACCAAAATATCCCTATTATCAAATTTATGATTAAAATATTAATATGAATTGTCAAAAAAATTAAGATTAAAATTAAAAATAATATTTTATTTTTCAAATTCATGTCTAAAAATAAATTTAAAAAGAGTTGAAAAGAGTTAAATAAAATATATAGAGAGAGAGAAATTTAAATTTTTAAAATCAATGAAATGAATAATGTCATTTAAATTTTAAAAATTGTCAAAACATATAATAATTTAAAAATATATTAAAAAATATTAATTATAAGAGTTAAATAAATAAAATTTTTTAATAAATTTAAATGTTTAAAATGCACTAAATGGCATTAATTATCTTATAAGGACAAATAAGTAATTCAGTCTTATCTTGAAAGAGCAAGATAAATTTATCCGAGGGGGAGGTCGGATAAATTTATCTTGAAAGGAGAAAATAAGAGGTCACGTGAGACTTTTTTCGAAAATGGTCAGATAAAGTTAACAAACACGTTAAAAATATTAAACATCCGAAATGCTTCCTATGTCTAATATTTTCTCCCTCTTATCTTGGTTAACAAAAATTTTCTTAAAAAATAATTATTCCGCCGCAAAATTTCATAACTGGAAAGACACACATAAACATATAAATGCAGAGAGAAATGGAGAGCAAACTAGATACGGAGAATAGAGAGAGCAGCATTGTAGAGAACGGACGAAAGGAAAAGAGGCGGTAGAGGTAGAGCTTCGAACGAAAATGACGGTGGTCGATGAGTGATGCAGCCGGCGAGCAAATAGATTGAATTTTTAGCACATGATTCGGGCGTGCATCGTTGGAGAATGTACTGCAGCGAAACCGCAGACGGTGGGCATTCACGAAAGAAAATGGACGGTTGGATAAGAAGAGCAACGAGAAGGGAAGGCTAGAAGGGAAAAAGAGATAGAGAGAAAAATAAGAGTTTATTGGAGAGAGAGAGAGAGAGATTGAGCGCAGAGAATGGGTTTCTTGCTCTGAGTGGATAATCATATGTATATTATTATATATTTGAATATATAATTTAATAAATAATATAATAATAGTATGGGGGTGCTGATATGATATGTATATTATTATATATTTTAATATATAATATAATAAATAAATAAAATAATAAATACGTTATTTTATTTTATTAAAAAATGTTATAACACTTTATACTATTAAAACACCTCGTTAGATATTTATATTTTAAAAAATAATTATTAAATATCTCAACAAATAATAAATAGAATAAAGGGTCAGTGAAATTCACGCGTCAAGATTTTATATTTTTTTATCTTTTTTGTTTCTTTTTTTGTTATTTTCTTATATTGTGCATCTATTGTCATTATCTTCTCTAAACCCAACCCAACCCATCTTTCTAGTTGTTTTCTTGTATTGTGTAGAGTTTCTAACCCAATGCATTATCATTCTCTTTTTCGATCCCAACCTGTTATCACTATTCTCATACTAGAACATCAGACTAGTTGCAGGTGTATATATATACGATTGATTGTAGATGAGTTTATATATAGATTGTGACATATAGGTGTGTATATATATATATAGGTATTATTATATATACGCGGGTTTATATATTGATTATAAGATTAATTGTTTGTTTTTATATATTTGATTGTAGATTTATATATATCTGTATATATAAACTCACTACAATTGTAACACCTCATTTTCTTGAGTGTGTTATAATTTAAGATAATTCTAAAATAATAATTTTTTTAAAAAAAAATTATTGCTAAATCATATCATTCCTCTTATCATCCCAAAATTTTTATACATTTATCTCGAAAGATAATCATTATAAACATCCAATACAAAAGATATAATCGAACCTAATATCTTAATATTATTCGCAAATAAAGTTATACATCATCATTAATCATAAATGAGGTTATACATCATCATTTCTCAAAACGTTTAGAATTCAAAGTAACATAACTTAAACACACGAGTTACGTAACATATATTCAATTCATCATGCACTTTGTTAAGTGTCATTTCATGTCTCATTCATTATTATTTCTACTACAATCTCTATCTAAAACGTTTGAGTATTCTAGAGGCAAAACTCAAATTAAATGATGAATCATCTAAATAAATAAACAAAACATCTAATGCACGTGTATGAATGCAATGCACATAATATCATTATTCTTATGTTTGGGTCCATCGCACCTTATTATTACCTGTCATTTTCATAGTCTCCCTACCAGACTGAGGTGTATAGGTACACCATTGGCAAAACAATGACGTCAGTCCTTAATCCCAAACTCATACAACGTATGACCGTGAATCTCATCACGCTCATATACATATTTCATCATCAATATATGTAAATGCAATCTACATGAGATGTTCATATCATAACATGATAACATGATAAAATCATTTACATAAAATCAGTTTTTGGATCGAATCACTTACATTCTCAAGCTTATTGGGTTACCTCGATATTCGTGACTTGCCTCAAAATACGTGCATAATCTCAATTTGCGTGCCAACCTCAAAATTCACACAAATCACTTCAACTTAAATCTCAAAACATCGTAATCATTATATTTATTTAAATAAATATTAAAATATATTTTTTCATAATTTATTATATTTTATTTATTTTTCTCTCTATTTTTTTCTATTTTTTTAAATAAATTCAATTAAATATTTTCTCAAATATTTCCATTTAACAATTCATAAAATAACTTTATTAATTTACTGAAATTTTTTAAAAAATTTTACTTACTTTAACTTAGCATCTTAGGCTTCATTGATATGCGTGTGTCCTGACCTCGAAACGCGTGCCTAATCAATTTTTTGGCTTCATAATACTCTTTTAATCTCAAAATAATTCTCAAAATTATTTTAATATTTTTGTGATTTTTCTCCACATTTTTTCTTTTTTTTTTATTATTATTATTTTTTCTTCTCATCCTTCTTTCTCCTCATTCTTCTTTCTTTGTGTCTTATTTCCTTCTCTGCAACGCACCAGCTACCTGCGCACGCCCACCCGCCTGCTCCTTGCCACCGTCCGGCCTCCGTCGGCCAGCCTCGCCTTCACCGGCCGCTCCCCGACCACCGTGCGGCCGTTGCCGACCGCCGCTGCCCCTGCTCCGCCGATCGCGGCTGCCATGGTCGCGGCTTGCGGCCATGGTCGTTGTCTGCCAGCTGCGGCCACTTTCGGCCATCCTCGCGGCTGCCTCCGGCCGCCAACATAAGCTCCCAGCTCTCCCTCGACCTCTCGGCTGCTACAACAGCAGCTTGAAGCTGCTCCAGCCATGGCCGCATTCGGCCATCCCTTTCTCTCTCACAATCTATCTCTTTCTCGCCCTAGCTCTCTCCCGAGCCTTCTTCTTCCTTCTGATCTTTGACGCCATTGCTCCATGCTTCTCAGATCTCGGCCACAATCCCAAGGCAAAATCAGATTTTTGCTTCACTGAGGAAGTTGGCCTCCAGCTCACGCACAACCATACACGCACACACACACACACATATATATATATATATATAACACATTAAATCCCTCAATTAGTCCATAATTTCGCTCCAACTTTCCTTAATTACACTTAGGAATTTATTAAATTCACTTGGGCCCTCAAAGCTTTAAATTATTATCATTAAACTACACAAAATCTTAATTTTTTGAAAATTAATAACAAACATCTATTCGAGAATATTGATTTTGTCCTTGTGCCCTCATGAAATCTTTATTTCATCCCAAAATCACCTCAAAGTTGATCCTTATGAAAAATCGAAATCCCCTTAAGGTTCCGTTGATTTCCCAAAAATTCTTAATGACAATTTTATTTTTCAATCTAAATCGAAACTGTATCGAAAATTGTATCTGTTGTGCCATGTAAAAAGGAGAAAATAAAAAATAAAAGATTTTTTCTATACAAATGAATTAAAATAGAGGAGGATGGCCGCAAGGCATCAGTCTTGCGACCCCACAAAATGCTGGCCGCAAGGCTTAGCCTTGCGGCCGCTTATTGGCTGGCTGCAAGGCTAACGCTGTTAGATATGAGCCCTAAAGACCAGTTCCAGTGACACAAAGGGACTCGATCTTATAATTCTTTAAATATTATTTAAATGACAAGTTTATGTTTTTATTTAAATTGCAATATGGTTTAAATTATAAAACATATATCCATTAGTATAATAAGAAGTGGATACCATTCTTAAGTGTTAAGAATACGAGTTACGGATAATCCACAATTTGTTATACTATAAACATGTTCCTGGCCATAGAATTCCTATCATGGATGATAGCAACTCGTAAAGGCCAGCACATTGTCTTCCTCCTTGTTTCAGTATGAGATACTGAAAGATAAGGTTGGTGAGTCTCGTGCCATTCTGTATGAGCTATAGAAGGAAGATAAGTGGGTGCTCGTTACAAGAACGAGTTCACTGAACGGGACTGTTAACATTAAATCACATGGGTTATTTCTCACGGGTCAATGATTTAATGTTAGCTGCGATTTTACAACTAGTCCTTAGACCTGAGATGACATGGATATCTGTGTATTGGTGGATTAGGATATCAACGATATCATGTGGTTGTTCTAATCAAGGATAATCATACGTATCTATGCGCCTGATTCAGTGATACATGAGGTATGTGTGCATTAGACATGGAATCTATCACCTCGAGATTTATGAGGAAGATATCATATGCGATCCAGTAATCACTTGACGATAAATCCTTGGCCGAGGTAATATGACGATGGAATTTGTTCCATACGGGTTGTGTCATAATTTGTCAAGATTGATTTTGGATTTGGTCATATGACAAGATTAAGAGATTCGACCTACTGACCATGATCTCATATCTTGTCGGGATATAGGATGATAGAATGACCGTATTGTATGGTAACGTAGTAAAAGGTTCACAATACCCGCTTCACAATAAATTGGGTAATCATGATATATTGCTAGATGTCACTCATGATTTACGAGAATTAATTGTTGATTATTCTTGTTGCCAATTTATTTGTGGACCTAGAAAGTCCCACCTAAAAAGAAATTACTTTCAAAGAGAAAATAAATAAATTAGTAATTTTATAATTACTAATTGTAGTGCATTTATTTATTGGATAAATAAGAATAATTAAATAATTATATTATGAATGTAATTATTTAATCATAGATTGGGTTGGGCCTTTTGCTAGTACATTAGGCTTGGCCCAATGGCACTATTGGATTCAAATAAATTCCATTGGATTGGGCTTGGTCCAATTGCATTAAATGGAATGGGCTTGAGAAGCCCAACCCATTTAATGAAGAATAGTTTTTAATTGGAACTATAAATAGCTCCAAACTCTTATTTTCTCTCATAAGTGTCTTCTTGATTCACTTGAATGTAGAGAGAATTTTGGAGAAGTGTTCTTGAATCCAAGAGGTAAGTTAGAAAATTTTGTGAAAAATTTCTTCTACTTATCTTATCTCTTTGATATTATTGAATAGAAGTGATTTCGGGTGGACCGACTCGGCATCCTACACTTGGAGGATTATACGGCGGGAAATCTAACGGTGAAATAAGATTTCATCAAAGAGGTATTTTTCGTTTATGCCTTCGTTTTATTAAACCATAATTTCTGAAAAACGGGATACCTCCAAATTAAATTTTAATTTCCGCTGCTCATATGATAAGATCTATGTAACCCAACAGTGGTATCAGAGCCATCGTTTTTCAGTTTTATGGTTTTATTCATGTGATTATTGGACATTGAATTGGTATTTTGAAAAATAAAACAATTTTGGATGAGATCCGAAGAAGAGTTGCATGCCGGCAGCGTTTAAAAACTGATTTAACACTGTTAGACAGTGCTGGAATCAGTTTTGGCGTAGCTGGAAGTATCGGAATTTGTTTCGGGACGGACGGGCAGTACCGGGTGCATCCCGGGAGGCAACCAGCACGCTGGGTGCGTGCTGGGCGCGCTGGGGCGCGCCCAGACGCGAGCGTTGGGCGCGCTGGGCGTGCATGGGCACGCCCACGCGGGCATGGGCGCGGGGCTAGCCCGCGCCGCGCGAGGCTAGCCCGCGCCGCGCGGGCAGGTGCGCGAGCAGGGCCCGCGCACCAGCGTCGAGCGCTGGTGGGTGCGCGGGCCCCGCCCGCGCACCACCGCGCGCAGTAGGGGGCTGGCCCCTCTGTCTGCCATTGGCAGATTTTTTTTTTATTTTTTTTTGTTTTAAATAAAAAAAAATAATAAAATAAATAATAATAATTGTTATTATTATTTGTTTTTATTTATTTGTTTTATTTAAAATAATAATGATAATGAATAAAATAAATAATAATAATTGTTTTATTTATTTGTTTTATTTAAAATAATAATAATAATGAATAAAATAAATAATAATAATTGTTATTATTATTTTATTTATTTATTTTATTATTTAAAAAAAAAATAATACCAATGTATAATTAGTTATACAATTGTCCAATAATCATATGATTGCTTATAATATGCTTTTAATTGTTAATAGCATGTTGTGAATGCCTTGTTGCATATCGGTATTGGTCATGGACTTAGGACACTACATGGATGATGTATGTGTGATGTAGATGTATGGATTATTTTATTTAACGGCCTGCGTGCCGAAGGTAGCCGTCTTTTTCATGACGGTTGTAAAATAATTATTTATTGTTTTTAATTTTATTGTAAAAGTAGTTTATAGTAAATTGTAAAAGCAATGGATTCACACCAATCGAGGCACGGCTTGGAGTGAAGTCATTGATGGCAAAATAATCAAGGAAATGAAGACCCTATGTGAAAGGGTTATGCTTGTAATAGTTATAGGCGTTTCCTTATTTATTCATCCACGAATGCACCGCACAATTTCAATGGCTGGAATTGCGCTTAGAATGCATGATTGAGTCCATGACCATATCGACTAATTTTATGCAATGTTTATTTACATAGTTGATGTATGTTAAAACGTTGCATGTGAAAAGTGAGACCAATTAATTAAAAATCTCCCATATTTATAAAATTAAATTGTAACCGGTTGGACCTTAAGAGTTAAGACAATCTAAACGGGGCTCTCCATCACGGTAGAAATTGGGGCTTTTTAATTCGTGTGTTGATCGGCTATGGATACATAGGGGTTGCACATTGATTAAAATACTTTAATTTCTATTTAAAACATTTGATGAGATGGGGATGCACAAATATCGTGACCCAAGAATCTATTATGTGAGGCAATCGATATTCAACTGTGCAGACTTGTCATCGTGATGGTATGATTTAACTATGTTCAATTGCCAAGAAACTATTATGTGAGGTATATTGGACTGGGAGCCGAAACAAAATATTTGGGCCGTACATAAGATGTACTGGACAAGCGTTGTCCACTTATTGAATTTATTATTCCAAGAATCTATTATGTGAGGAGTAATAAAATTAATAAGAATCCAAATACTCACTAGAATTCATGCCAATGTGAATTTGCTTTTTCCTTTAAATGGGAGTAAGGAATTTGAAAAACTCAGTGGGAGGTACTGTTTGATTTAAAGACCAAAATCAGATAGTTAAGAAAACAAGATATCTAATAATCTACTTATTTTCTGCAGATATATCAAATGGCTTCACTAAATGCACTTTCTAAATTTGTTGACGCAAACCGGCTAACTGGACCAAATTTCAACGACTGGCTTCTAAATTTGAAATTGATTACAAACTTGGAAAAAATCACATATATCTTGGAAACGCTTATCCCTGAGCCAACTGTTGAACATATTACTCAGGAGGAACAAGATACACTCAATAAGTGGCAAGATGATGATCTTGTTGCTAAGAGTTACATCTTGCTTACTATGAGTCAAGAGTTACAGCGACAGCATAATAAGATGCCAAATGCGTATTCGATTATTGCTCGTTTACAAGAGTTGTATGGTGAGCGAAGTCGAAGTGCTAGATATGAGATATCTAAATCAATCTTTCGAGCAAAGATGTCTGCTGGAGGATCAGTTGGAGACCATGTTCTCAAAATGATCTCCTGGATGGATAAACTGAATGAATTAGATGCTCCAATGCATCAATATCTTCAAATAGATGCAATTCTTCAGTCTTTGCCAGATTCGTATGGGGGTTTTATTTCAAACTTCTATATGAACAAGATTGAGTGTACCCCGGCGGAACTTATGAATATGCTAATAACGGCCCAGGGTACCATGAAAACAGGCACTGTGATGGCTGTGTCCTCTACTAGTAAGACTAGAAAGGGGAAAGGTAAAAAGAAGGCCACCCAAGCAACTAAAGTGATTGAAAAGAAGAAGGGAAAAACTGTTGCCAAAGGAAAATGTTTCCATTGTGGCAAAGAGGGACATTGGAAAAGGAACTGTAAAGATTACCTTAGTTCCTTGAAGAAGGAAGCGACAGGTATGATGATAGTTCATGAGTATTTTTCCATTGCTTACTCTTCTACTTTATGGATTCTAGATTCTGGAGCGACAACTCATGTTTGTGCATCTATACAGGATCTGGAACAAAGTAGAAGGCTTGCAGATAATGAGATTGTGCTAAAGGTAGCAAATGGGGCAAGAGTTGCAGCCACAGCTATCGGCACTGTATCTTTAATTTTATCACATGAACATAGTTTAATTTTAAACAATTGTTTATGTGTACCTGGAGCTTTTAAGAACATTATTTCTATTCCTGTATTGGTGAAAGAAAATTATGAATTTTCTTTTAAGAATAATGTTTGTGAAATTTATTTTAGAAATAAATTGATTGCTACTGGTAATTTTGTCAATAGTCTTTACATTTTGAATGTGACTGTTGATAATAGTGAGCATCTGCATGTATCAAATAATAATAAGAGACCACGTGATAACCCAAATTCTAAAATTCTGTGGCATTACAGATTGGGTCATATAGGGGATGACAGAATCACTAAGTTGGAGAAAGATGGGCTTTTGGGTCCATTAGGTTCTAAACCATATCCAACTTGTGAATCTTGTATCCTTGGAAAGATGACTAAATTGCCTTTTACTGGGCAAGGTATAAGAGTCACAGAATTGTTAGGATTTATACATTCGGATGTGTGTGGGCTTATTAATGTAATAGCCCGAGGAGGTTATCAATACTTTATAACTTTTACAGATGATATGTCTAGATATGGATATGTTTATCTCATGAGACATAAATCTGAATCTTTTGAAATGTTCAAAGATTTTAAAGCTGAAGTAGAAAATCAAACTGGTAAAAAGATAAAGGCCTTACGATCAGATCGTGGAGGCGAGTATCTTAGTAACGAGTTTGAAGATTTTCTTAAAGTCTCAGGTATTATTTCACAACGGACCCCACCAGGAACGCCTCAACTGAATGGAGTTTCAGAAAGGAGGAATCGGACTTTATTAGATATGGTCCGAAGTATGTTAAGTTGTACAGACTTACCTTTGTTTCTATGGGGACACGCCCTTCTTACTGCAATATATATCTTAAACAGAGTTTCTTCCAAGTCAGTTCCTACAACACCACATGAGATATGGTTTGATAGGAAGCCCAGTCTTAAGCATGTTAAGATTTAGGGATGTACAACTTTTGTGAAAAAGCTTAAATCAGAGAAACTTGAGACACGATCTTTAAAGGGTAGTTTCGTGGGTTATCCTAAAGATACCTTAGGATATGAGTTCTATATTCCTGAACTGCAATAAGTAGTTGTAAGCAGGAATGCCATTTTTCTTGAAAAAGAGTTTATTCAAGAAAGAGGCAATGAAAGGAAAATAGAACTTGGTGAAGGGTTCACCGAGCCTGAAACTATGCCACGAGATGTCCAAGTACCAATTGAGGAGCCAGGGTCGAGTGTTGCACGTCCCATTAGAAGAAGTGAGAGGATACCCCATCAACCTGAGAGATATGGTTTTCTAAATGAACAAGAGTTGTTCCTTGTAGGAGACAATGATCACTCAGATGATCCTACCACTTACCAAGAGGCAATATCAGATATCGACTCGAAAAGATGGCTAGAAGTCATGAAATCTGAAATGGATTCCATGTATGAGAACCAAGTCTGGACTCTTGTAGATCCACCAGAAGGTATAGTACCTATTGGATGTAAATGGGTCTTCAAGAAGAAGATAGGTTCAGATGGAAAGGTAGAGACCTATAAAGCAAGACTTGTGGCAAAAGGTTATCGACAAAGACAAGGGATTGACTATGAAGAAACCTTTTCTCCAGTCATCATGCTTAAATCCATTAGAATTTTACTAGCCATTGCTGCTCATTATGACTATGAGATTTGGCAAATGGATGTGAAAACAGCCTTCTTAAATGGTTACATAGATCAGGAAATCTATATGGAACAACCTGAAGGCTTCACACCTAAAGTTAACGCAGGGAAGGTATGTAAGCTTAAGAGATCCATTTATGGTCTTAAGCAAGCATCCAGAAGTTGGAACATTCGTTTTGATGATGAAGTCAAATCGTTTGGTTTCATACAAAACGTTGATGAACCCTGTGTTTATAAAAAGGCTAGTGGGAGTGCAGTAGCATTTTTGGTCTTATATGTAGATGATATCTTACTCATTGGGAATGATGTAGGGTTGTTGTCAAAAATAAAGGTCTGGTTGTCAAGTAAGTTCTCCATGAAAGATTTGGGAGAAGCAGCCTATATTCTCGGTATACGATCTATAGAGATAGAACCAAGAGATTGATAGGACTCTCCCAAAATAAGTACATAGAAAGAGTGTTGAAGAGGTTCAACATGGAAGATTCCAAAAGAGGACTGTTGCCCTTTAGACATGGAATCCACCTCTCTCGTGATATGTGCCCCAAGACACAAGAAGAGAGAGAACGCATGTCTAGGATTCCTTATGCTTCAGCAATAGGAAGCCTAATGTATGCAATGCTATGTACTAGGCCTGATATTGCTCATGCTGTAAGTGTTACAAGCAGATATCAGTCTAATCCAGGTGAGCAACACTGGATTGCCGTTAAGAATATCCTTAAATATTTGAAAAGAACTAAGGATTTGATCCTTACTTATGGTGAAGGAGAACTGAAAGTGGAGGGTTACACAGATTCTGATTTTCAATCAGATGTTGATGATAGAAAGTCTATCTCTGGATATGTGTTTACCTGCAACGGAGGAGTATTCAGTTGGAAGAGTTCCAAACAGGATACGACTGCCGATTCTACAACAGAAGCTGAGTATATTGCAGCATCGGATGCTGCAAAGGAAGCAGTCTGGGTCAAAAAGTTTGTGACAGAACTTGGAGTGGTTCCTTCTATAAAGTCTGCCGTCCCCTTGTTTTGCGACAACAATGGAGCCATAGCGCAAGCTAAGGAACCGAGGTCTCACCAGAAGTCCAAACATATTGAAAGACGCTTCCATCTCATTAGAGAGATCATTGGTAGAGGAGATGTCAATGTGCAGAGAATAAATACATCAGAGAATGCAGCAGATCCACTGACTAAGGCCATGAACCAGAAGCAACTAGATTTTCATCTAGATAGGTGGGGTATGAGATACCACACTGAATGGTCTTAGTGCTAGTGGGAGATTGTTAGATATGAGCCCTAAAGACCAGTTCCAGTGACACAAAGGGACTCGATCTTGTAATTCTTTAAATATTATTTAAATGGCAAGTTTATGTTTTTATTTAAATTGCAATATGGTTTAAATTATAAAACATATATCCATTAGTATAATAAGAAGTGGATACCATTCTTAAGTGTTAAGAATACGAGTTACGGATAATCCACAATTTGTTATACTATAAACATGTTCCTGGCCATAGAATTCCTATCATGGATGATAGCAACTCGTAAAGGCCAGCACATTGTCTTCCTCCTTGTTTCAGTATGAGATACTGAAAGATAAGGTTGGTGAGTCTCGTGCCATTCTGTATGAGCTATAGAAGGAAGATAAGTGGGTGCTCGTTACAAGAATGAGTTCACTGAACGGGACTGTTAACATTAAATCACATGGGTTATTTCTCACGGGTCAATGATTTAATGTTAGCTGCGATTTTACAACTAGTCCTTAGACCTGAGATGACATGGATATCTGTGTATTGGTGGATTAGGATATCAACGATATCATGTGGTTGTTCTAATCAAGGATAATCATACGTATCTATGCGCCTGATTCAGTGATACATGAGGTATGTGTGCATTAGACATGGAATCTATCACCTCGAGATTTATGAGGAAGATATCCTATGCGATCCAGTAATCACTTGACGATAAATCCTTGGCCGAGGTAATATGACGATGGAATTTGTTCCATACGGGTTGTGTCATAATTTGTCAAGATTGATTTTGGATTTGGTCATATGACAAGATTAAGAGATTCGACCTACTGACTATGATCTCATATCTTGTCGGGATATAGGATGATAGAATGACCGTATTGTATGGTAACGTAGTAAAAGGTTCACAATACCCGCTTCACAATAAATTGGGTAATCATGATATATTGCTAGATGTCACTCATGATTTACGAGAATTAATTGTTGATTATTCTTGTTGCCAATTTATTTGTGGACCTAGAAAGTCCCACCCAAAAAGAAATTACTTTCAAAGAGAAAATAAATAAATTAGTAATTTTATAATTACTAATTGTAGTGCATTTATTTATTGGATAAATAAGAATAATTAAATAATTATATTATGAATGTAATTATTTAATCATAGATTGGGTTGGGCCTTTTGCTAGTACATTAGGCTTGGCCCAATGGCACTATTGGATTCAAATAAATTCCATTGGATTGGGCTTGGTCCAATTGCATTAAATGGAATGGGCTTGAGAAGCCCAACCCATTTAATGAAGAATAGTTTTCAATTGGAACTATAAATAGCTCCAAACTCTTATTTTCTCTCATAAGTGTCTTCTTGATTCACTTGAATGTAGAGAGAATTTTGGAGAAGTGTTCTTGAATCCAAGAGGTAAGTTAGAAAATTTTGTGAAAAATTTCTTCTACTTATCTTCTCTCTTTGATATTCTTGAATAGAAGTGATTTCGGGTGGACCGACTCGGCATCCTACACTTGGAGGATTATACGGCGGGAAATCTAATGGTGAAATAAGATTTCATCAAAGAGGTATTTTTCGTTTATGCCTTCGTTTTATTAAACCATAATTTCTGAAAAACGGGATACCTCCAAATTAAATTTTAATTTCCGCTGCGCATATGATAAGATCTATGTAACCCAACAAACGCCTCGCGGCCCCACAGGAGGGCTAGCTGCAAGGCATCAACCTTGCAGCCGCTTAATGGCAGGCTGCAAGGCTGAGCCTTGCGGTAGCTTACTGGATAGCCGCAAGGCTGCTAGCCTTGCGGCCCAAAAGTTGGCCGCAAGGCTGCCAGCCTTGCGGCGCTTGATGGCTGGCCGCAAGGCTCAGCCTTGCGGCCATTTGTTGGCTGACCGCGAGGGCCAGCCTTGCGGCACCTTGCCGCAAGTTTCCTTGCAGCAGGTTTGTAGTAATCCCCCTTGCTTCCTTAAAGTTGTCCTCATTGAGAAAACGCCACATGTCGGCACCAGACACCCTTGAGATCCGTGCCCTATAAATACCCAGCTACAGGACATTAATGGGGACTTCCAACTTCGGTAAAACTTGTCACTTTGAATACACTTTTATTATTTTCGTGAATAATCATTGGGATCCGAGACTGACTTTGGCATCGGAGGGTCTTCGCGGGGAAGATTCTCGCGAGCCTTCTAACACATTTTTTGAGCATCAACAGGGGTCAAATCCTTGCAGCGGACCTAGCGGCGAAAGTATAGTCTTGCGGCGACCTAGCGGCGAAGGTAAAGTCTTGCGGCGAACCTAATGGCGAGGGTAAAGCCTTGCGGCGAACCTAGCGGCGACAACAAAGTCTTGCGGCGAAGCTAGTGGCAAGAGCTTGTGGTAAAAGCTAGTGACAAGAGCTTGTGGCAAGGGCTTGTGGCAAAGGCTAGTGGCAAGAGCTTGCGGCAAAGCTTGTGGCAAAGGCTAGTGGCAAGAGCTTGTGGCAATGGCTAGTGGCAAAAGCTTGTAGCAAAGGCTAGTGGCAAGAGCTTGTGGCAAGGGCTTGTGGCAAAGGGCTAGTGGCAAGAGCTTGTGGCAAAGGCTAGTAGCGGCGAAAACTTCAGACGAATCCTTGTGGCGAGCATCCTAACAGCAAACTCCCTCGTGACGGCATCTCTAACGGCAACCCAACTTTACCCGACATCAAGCTCGAGTGGACCCCACACATCACAAATTTTAATTGTTATATTTTGGCAACAACAGTATCGATTCTAATTTCTTTTAATACCATAAATCATACCTTGGAACAATCATCGAGATTATATTATTTTTCTTAGGCAATTACATTTCGAGATATTCTCCGCAATCAATTCGATACTTATATAATTACTATCAAGTCAATCTTTTAATATTCTAAACTTGCTTAAATTACTTGACAATTTCACAAAAATATAGATTCTCGCAACAATCTATGTTGCAATCTCTATCCGTTGCAAACCATGTTTCAAGTTTATATATATATATATATATATATATACAAAAAGTAAATATACTTTTACATTTAGACAACTGCAAAGACAAATAAATGAGATACAAAGAAGCAGAAAGCAAACCACCACTGCACAACACAATCAAACTAGTTCCACTGTTCGAACATCACATGACAACATCAATTTGACGCACTGAATATCTCAAATTCAAAGAGTTAACTAGCAGCAATATGTATTGTTTTTTCTTGTACAATTTCCTAGCATGCTCTTGGACTATTAAATACAACTCTACGAGCTTTATTTTTTATTTTTAATTATCCTCTTCTAAGAGGTTTCATTAATCAATTTTGTTGAGAACGATAAATTTGAATGTAATGAACAATTTGACTTGTTATTAATATACTCATTAGACACCTATATTCTAAAAAAATTGAGCTATTAAACACTCTTTATGCACAAGTTAAGAATAGTTCGAAAGTGCAAAAAATATGACATCCATACAGTCTAGTAAATTATAATTTTTTTAATTTTTATGAAAGTAAATGCTATTACTTTTTAAAACATAAAATGTTAGTACATCTTTAATTATAAAATTAGTATTGAAAAAAATTATAAGACTAAATGTAACATTAGTTTTTTATTTTTTAATTACAACTTAATTATTTAATAACAAATTAAAAGGTGCTTAATGGTTCTACTTTTTTGGATTAGAGATGTGTAATAGGATGTTGTGAAAATTTAGAGTGTTATAAGATTTTTTTTTGGTAAAGTACATCTGTGTATATAATTTAATAATAAATAAACAAATTGTATAATAATTTTACTTTTTTAAAATACTAGTGTCTAATTGTATACAAGTGCATTTAATTTAATAACAAATTAAAAAATATTTAATAGTTTTTATTTTCTAAAGTATATGTGTGCGATAAAACGTTTTGAAAATTCAATTGTTACGAGACTTTTTGATAAAATATAGGGGTGCATTTACATTTCCATTAAATTCAATAGCCATGTTTCGCTCACTAGTGCTTGTTTTCACTTATTTTGTTGAAATGTTTGATAGTTTCACAATTTTTAAATATAAATATTTAATGGGATGTTTTAAAATTTCATGGTATCATGGTACCTTTTTAATAAAGTACAAGGGTACATTAATGTCTTCACCTTTAAATAATATTTATATAAAATATACATTAATATATTATATATATATTAATATATTTAATTTAATAGCGAACTTCTAATAAGTTATGTTCACGAGTCTCTAGTCGAGTCAATTCACTAATTAACGAATTACATTTTATTCAGCTCAATTTTATATTATTTACAAATCGAGTTTCAAATTTAAAGTTAATCTTGGTTAATTTATCTTAACAAATAAACTTAAATAATTTTTTTTTCGAGTTAAATATCACTGAGCCATTATCAAATCTGAATGACTTTTATTTACGACCCTAATTACAAATCTCTCATTTTATATCAAACCCGATTTTTTTTTATTTTTTTATATTTTTTCTCATGGGAACCGGGATAATATTACCTTAATTTTATAACTGACCCGATTCGTGCCTCTGTCTGCCCAATCCATTAGTTGAATCGTCCCCCTTCTTCGACCCTCGACCCCACGCCGCCGTCGAAGCTCATACAGTGCGCTTTGAACCGTCGCCACCACCGGCCGATCATGCTGCGGCGGACCATGTCGGCGATAATCCGGCGATCAACCACGAATCTCCTTCGTCTTGGCGCCAGCATACACACCTCAACAGCTCCAGAATTTAAGGACACCGGTCTCTATGGCTTCGACATCTTGAAGTCTCCCGAAGGCTTTCGCCGTTTCGTCGACGAAGCTATTGAGCGGTAAAATGAAATACTAGGAAGTGCAAGGAAAAACTGCTTTTGTCTCCTAAGCAAGCATTCGGCGGTTTGCTGTTCCTTTCACTGAACGCTAACATCTAAGCTTTGTTTTTGACAGGTCAGGTGAACTCGTTACTTACATTTCTGGAATGCCATCATCCGAAGAGATTATCCGATCCATGGACGAAATATCAGACACTGTATGTTTACGTTAGGTTTAGAACTCTGATCTCTGATTTGTGGAGTGAGAAGGAAAGTAAAAAAGAAAATCACAGGACAAAAAATTGAAGGAATTAAAGATAGATTTATTTACTATTTTGGTTGTAGTTTTTAGTAGTAACTGTAGATGGATGTCGAAGAAATTTATTTTTTTTGTTTTAGGTTACTTATATTTTGCTTTCCCATGAGAAAACCTAATTCTCTATATCAATCAATTTACATACCCTTTGCGTCAATGTGCGCATATTTATGTAAATGTGATTTTGGAGTCTGTGGGTAATTGCAATATTGATTTCATAGGTCTGTTCAGTTGTGGACTCTGCAGAACTATGTAGACACACTCATCCTGACAGGTCGTATATTGTTCCGTTCGTGCGTGCTTTTGCTCGCGGTTATTGCTGGTGCATAAAGAGATGTTTTTGCATTGCAGGGAATTTGTTGAGGAGGCGAATAAGGCTTCAATGAGAATCAATGAATATCTACATGTGAGTTGTCTGAGCGTTTATTTTTTATTTTGAATTTTTTAAACTAGTAATACTGTATTCAATTATAGAATTCATGCATGCTTGTGTTAGGAACACAATGTTGATTTTATTTACTATGTGCATTGTTGGAATAAAATCTAAATTTGACTAGTATAATATGCACATTAATAATAAAATGGAAACACAACTGTTCAATGAAAGGAGATTTGGAAAAAGAACACAGAACCAGATTGAAGTGAGGTATGCCGAAGCAAATCTCTTTAAGACAGATGTCGCCCCCTCAATGGTACTAAAGGATCAATGGACGTCTGTCTTCCAAGATACAACACTTATTCATAGAATTAGTACAGCACAATACTAACCTCGATGGGCGAAACCAAACAAAATAGTACTCTTCTTCTTTACTTGACGGAAAGAGATTAAAATCTCTTGTATTTGGAAATAATAGAAAATTATGAAATTATGTTGGAGAAGGAAAGTATGAAATTAATAATTTGAATAGATTTTTGATTGATTGAGAGAATGGAATATGGGGGTCCTATCTATTTTCAAGTGTCCAATTGTGAAAGGTTATGTTCTTTGATTTAGTTTAAACTAGATCTTCAGATCGCATCATTTCATATTTAGATGTGACTTGAAGGTCCAAATTACACCCTTTGACGAAGGCACATATCTCTTCCCTTGCATTTTTCACATCCAAATAGACATGTCCACTCACCCGAACAAACATGTCCGCTCACCCGCGCCCTATATGAACAGTCACGCCCAATCTTGGAGACTTTTCCAATTCACATATTTAAAACCCATTAATTCCAACAATCCCCCACATGAATGGAAGAAGTCGACATAGAACTAGGAAGATGAAGAAGAGTACTGTCTGAAAGACAGTACATCGAGATAGGTAGCTTTTCAATTATAACAGCTATTTGGAAAAACTCGCTCAATATCATGCCCTCGGCTGCAATATCATGTAGGATGATCTGCATCTCTTGCACCTGGCTGATAACGGTCTTGCTATCAACCATCTTGTAGTCCAGAAATTTGCCGACAACAAATTTCTTTGTCCCAGCATTTTCTGTCTTGTACTTTTTGTCAAGAGATTTCCACAATTCCTTAGCCGTCTCGATTGAACTGTATACGTTGTATAATGAATTATCCAACGCATTCAGAATGCAATTTCGACATAGGAAATCAGCATGCTTCCATGCATCAGTTACTAACTCGACTTCCTTGTCACCAGCATTCTCCTTAGAATGTGCAGGACATTCTTCCTTGAGAAATTTGGCAAGATTCAGCATAGTAAGATAAAACAGCATTTTGTGCTGCCAACGCTTGAAATCCGTGCCATTGAATTTCTCAGGTTTCTCATGCTGGGATGCCGGAGGCATAACAAATGGATTGAAACCAGAAACTTATTCATTCCCCCCACTAGGTGGCACACTTGAACTAGCCATAATACTGAAATAACAAGTACACGATAAAAAATCTGCCTTAAGATGATTTGCTTCGGCATACCTCACTTCAATCTGGTTCTACGTTCTTTTTCTAAATCTCCTTTTATTGAATAGTTGTGTTTCCGTTTTATTATTAATGTGCATATTATACTAGTCAAATTTAAATTTTATTCCAACACGCATGTGTTTATAAAAAAGTATATAAATGAAAACTCAGCATGTTTCTATACAAAATTTTTTGAATGAAAACTCAAGAACATGACAAAAAAATCTGTAACCAGTAGGGGTTAATCAAATTTTATATTTAGATCGGGTTAATCAAATTTTGATTATTAATTATTGAATACAGGGATTGTTATTAATTCCCACATCCTCTTTCCTTTCCTGTGGTTGCTCTTTATCTCTCTTTCTTCTGCACTTCCGCTGAACTTGTTCTCCTTATTTGTTACTATTTATTAAATCTGAAAATAAGTAGTATAAAAGGGATCATCATTTGGCTGCCAGGAAGACTAAATAATCAGCATTAGGATTCTCAGGTGAGAAACACATTCATGTGTCAACATATGAGATCGTGCTTTCTGCATTATCATTGAGGGACATTATTTTGCTAACGTGGCAAACATTATACGATCAAATTATTGATAACTTGTGTATTTCTATATTAACTTCTGGATTATCAAATGAACAACACATCTTAAATTACATGACATTTGCAATGAGCATCCAATGGCATCATTGAGAAAATTTAGCGCTTTTGAATCAATGCTCAACTTTTATGTTTTTTTGTTGTTCTTGTTCATTTTGCTTCCCCCTCCCCCATTTGTCTGCCAAGTAATAGAATTAGAGGCACATTTCAAAATCAAAATATTTGAACATCCACCGATATATTAAAATTCCTTTGCAATACAGGAACTGCTGGCAATTTAACACTCCTTAAGGATGTTTTAGCATTACTTTAAGGCTTGGTATGTTGTTGTTGTTGTACTTTAAGGCTCAAGGATTAAAATGCCTTGCAAGTTTTATACTACTGAAGATATTTTAGCATTTCTTTATGCATGATTGATAAAATCAATATTTTTGTCAAGAATATAATATGTTTTAAATGCTTTTACTGTTGAAAAGGCCTTTTACTTTAATTAACGGTGTACAGTATCTCAATACAAATCACACACTATATAGTGCGGTGATAAAAGCAGAGAAAGATAATCTTTTATGTGGTACTGAAGCTCAAAGGACAGCACATTCGCTTCGCGTTGATTTTGAAAAGGGTGGAATTCATCTTAGCGCTGGTATTCACATTTCATCCTGTAGATTTTTGCTCTGACATGTTTCTTTGTCAATTATTAATAATTGTTTTCTTCCTTATAGATAAGCTGGACCGTGTTAATCAGCTAAATATAGAAATTTGTCAATTGTGCAGAGTGTAAGTATTGTTCTCTTTAACTGACTTAATATATTATTCTGATCAGTTGCCCTCTTAACTTATTATTATTCTTCCTTATGATTATCATTCTGCTGTAGGAGGCTAGAATTATTTATTGATCATCATCATCATCAATAATAATTCATCATCATCAACAACAATGATAATTAAAATCCCAAGTCTCAGTCCCACTCGGTGGGGTGGCTGTGTGAACCCTAGCTTCCTAACTATCTCTATCCTTGCCTATATCTTCTATAATAAGGCTATTATACCCCATACAATGTTTATGGGTTTTCCACCTTTTTTGGTCTTCCTTTATCTCTTTCGTAACAAAATTCTTTTGTTTAATCACCTTACCTCATAAGTGTCAATTGATCTTCTTCTCACATGTCTAAACCATCTTAATTGCATCTCATGTATCTTATCTTCAACAAGCATCACTTCAAACTTATTACATATAATATCGTTTTTAATTCTACCTCTTTTTGTATGGCCACACATCCATCTTAACATTTTCATCTCATTTATGCTTGTATTTTGAATACCGTAGAACTTAACTACCTAACAGTCAACGAAGATAATTTTATATTTGTTTGATAAAACTTTCATTTTTTGCTTTAAGGGATTTCACAACCACATAAAATGCTAGACAAAATCTTTCCACTTTAACTATTTTGCCTTGATTCCATGAGTAACATTCTCAATGATATTCCTTTCTTTTTGAACAATCAATGTGAAATTTCTAGATTGATCTTTTCTAGGAATGGTATGATCTTCAAATCTTGCCAAAATATCATTCACACTTTGTTTTTCCTGAACTTACAATCCTTATATTCAGTTTTTGACTTTCTCAACCTGAAAGATTTGAAGGTGTTTTCCCATAATTCACGCTTGATATTCATACCCTTTTTTGCCTCATCCATCATGATCATTCATCACAAGAGCAAAGAGGTAGGGGCTCAGTGCAGATGCTTGATGTAATTTAAATGTAATTGGAAAAGTCTTAGTATTTTCTCCTTAAAGTCCTAACACACGTTTTTTCTTGATGATACATGTTCGTGATGATGTGTATACAGGCAATCCAAATTCTTTTTGTCTCTAGTACCTTCCATATGATTTCTTTGTGGACTTTGCCATAAGATTTTCCAAGTTAATAAATACCACATGCAAATCCTTCTGTTTATCTCTGGACCTTCCCATTAGATGCTTTAGTAAGTAGATAATTTCTGTTATTGACCCCCGAGCAAAAAACCAAATTGATTTTCAAAGACCTTGGCTTCTCTTGTTAACCATTTCTTAATCACCCTTTCCCAAAGCATTATCTCTTTGTCATTTTCCCAACTTTGAACATCTTTTTATTCATATAAATGGGCACTGGAGTGCTATTTCTCTAGTTATCAGGTATCCTTTTTGATTTAAGGATCAGTAAAATAATTTTCCTGTATGCATCTATTTTGTTCAGGTTCAATGAAAATATTATTATTGACCCGGGTTATGTGGATATATTTCCCACATCACGTATACCAAAACCGTTGCACCATCTTGCTAAGCCCATTTATCGTTCCAGATCAAGTACATCTACAGAGTTTTTAAAGACAAGATATAATACAAGAGAAAAAGGATTTCGGATAGCAACAGAGCCAAGTACTCTGTCCTCTGTTCTGCAGTGGGCATCAGATTCTGAGGTAGCTTTATTAGCTTTGTTTAGTACATATATTTGTGAAAGTATTCATTATTTATGTTCACAAAGCCTAGACTCTGGAGTTGCTTGTAGAAGCTGGAGCTATTGGTGGGTTAACGTATTGGATTCTTTTAAGAACTATTTAAATTTCAATTGGCACTGACCTGTTATTTCCTGTGGTTGAAATTCGCTGAGTTGTTTTAGATGTGTTGATTTATTTGAGCCACCTTGTCGTCATTCAACATTTCAAAGTTTCAGTTGTTTAGTGTTTACGTTGTTTGACTTTCATTTGTCTTTAAGTTCAGCTAAACAAAGTTTACTCACCTATCTAGCTTTTGGATCTCATGTAGGTTAGGCAGGTGGCATATGTCAAAGGAAATTCTGTCCCATTTGCCAACCTTGGTGTCCTTGATAAGCTTATTGCTGCTCGTCATGAAATTGCTCAGGTTAACTTCATCATGTTTATAGTAATTTCCAAACTTCATGCTAAATGATTAATCTAAAAAAAAAAAAAACCTTCACATTAAATGATATACTTCTGCATAATACCTCCTTAATTTATATTTGTTGAATGTGTTTCTGTGCTCCGGATGTTGGAACTTTTTGAGTATGACCTTGTAATTCAATCTATACCCAGGATGAGTTCCTGGGATATGCCATAATATGTATTTTTCCTTATCGATATTTTCTAGGAAGATGCCAATTGTCCTATTGCACTTGCAAATCGTCCCCCCCTCCCTCCCCCCCTTCTCCCTTCCTTCCTCTCTTTCCTATGTTTTTTGTAAGGCCCAACTTTTTGGCCTTATTTTTGAGAAGGCCCAAGGGGAGCCAAGTTCATGTGACAAAGTTGGTATCATAGTTTAGGCTTTAGAACTTTGGGACATAAAAATGAAAATGATATAACATGTAGGTACACGAATAAGGGGTTAAATACTTTCACATGCATTGTATTGCATACATTGTACTCTCGAAGCAAGTTTTTGATAGAATAGTTATGAATATGAATCGTGGCATATTCACAACCTTGCCCTACCAAGGACTCTAGGTCCCTTATGCATATCATGATTGTGTATGTGGAGTTCTATGTTATTTGGTTTATTATTTTGTTACGTATGATAAGATAGCTTAAATGTTGTACACAGGAAAATCATCTCTCTTAAGACTCAAGGTGGTGCTAGCTAGACGCGTGGACGTGGCGATCGTTGTGGGTGTGGCTGTGGCCGTGGAAGAGGAAAGGCTATTTATGGGGAAGTTGACTGTGGCTTGCCCGTACTTGCCTAGGGTGCCCCATGGCAGGCGACCACGTAGAGATAGTGACGAACAACACCAAGGGGATAGAAATGCACTTGTCAACCAAGACACCAAAGGAGTGGGCGGATCCTCTACCTTACCACAATCCATTGAGGATAGAATTCAAATTGGGGTAAAGGCAACAATAAATGAGGTACTAAAGAGTTGGGATAATCGCTCCTTGCCCTTTTGCGTTGTTCGCTTTGGGCTCGCTCGTCCATAACCCTTTTCTCTATCATTATTGCTCCACTCACTACTTTGGCATGTGCGGGAAGGTTAGAAAGAACCATAGCCTTATAGAGGGGCTCCACAATCCATTCACAAAATGCTCTACTCTTGCTTGCTCGGAGGCTACTAGTTTAGGAGCGAATTCCGCCAAGTAAGTGAACCTGCGATTGTACTGCTCCACTGTCATGTCGGGGGTCTGCTTCAATTCTTCGAACTCTCGAGCCCTTGCCTTCTTCACAGCATCAGGGATGAATCACTCCCTAAACTTGCTACTGAATTTCTCCCACCTTAGTGGTGGTGCACCTGGCGGTCTACCCGCCTTCATATGCTCGTACCAACTTACCATGTATAAGCTGGGCTTTCCAATTGAAAGGCAGTACACTCCACCATCCTCTGTTGGCTGCACCCTAGTGCCTTGCAGATCTTCTTGCACTTACTCATGAACTGCTCTGGCTCCACATTGTCACTAATCTCATCAAACCAAGGCGGGTTGTATCACATGAATTCTGTCAAGTGAACATCCACCCCATGATCCGGCTTGTCAAGTATAGTTTGTCCTCCGCTTTGCAACCCTGATCCATCCCTTGGCTTCTTCCAACTCTTTAGCATCTCGCTTACTGCTGCCTTTAGTCCTCGATGGACTGTGGTAAGCTAGAGGATTTGCCTGCTCCTCTGGTGTCTTGGTGGACAAGTGTATTCCCATCCCCTTGGTTTTGTTCGTCACTGTTCCTACGTGGTCACTTGCCATGGGCACCCTAGGGAAGTTGGCCCCCAGAAATAGCCTATCCTCTTCCACAGCCATGACCACCCCCACGACGACTGCCACGTCCACGCATTGCTGCACCACTCACCTTGCAAAACTTAATTTATCAAAATAGGAACTCATTTATCAAAACATGGGTGAGGCATTTATACTCGCCAATGTACGAGTGTACGTGCAGCACAATTTAATTTTCTTGATGAGTCCAGGTCGATTTATTGGGAGATTATTTATGGAAAAAAATGAATGTACTAGAACATTTGGGTTGAGTAGAATATGTTGGAATAAGCTGAATTTGAATTAAACTAAACTGATGCTAAATATAGAAATGAACTAAATTGACGTTGAATATAAGTAATCTTGGGTCAAGACAATTTCAGTGCCAATCCAACTATTTTCCAAATAGACAGATAAATGGTAACGTCGATCTGAACTAAGCTTGAGGTTTTGCCATTAAATACATTTTAAGATAATGATAATTCTTGGTCTAGCAATCTCCATACATGATATGAGAGATTCTAAATTGAACTATGATTAACACACAAAACAAGTGAATACAATTTGCTCATTTGAGTTTGGGTATGATAGCGTTTCCAGTTCTAGTAACCTCTATACATGATATGGATACTCTAAGTTAGGCTTATGCTCCAATCCAAACTCAAAGATCCAATATACGAATGCTACTCAACTTAAATCAGACTTCTGTTTATGCATTTAAAGTTCGACTTCTTTGGGAAATCAATGGCATTGGACACTGTTTTTGTCTTGGCCCAAGTATGTATTTAGGCACACATCTTCAAATGTTACTCAAATGATTAATCAAATAGGCAATGAAATCAAACACGAATTGTAAATGCAGAAGATAACATCATGCCGTTTAATTGAAAATGAAAAGACGCAGTAATTGATGCAGTATATAGATTGCAACAAATCGTAAACACCAACTCTAGTTAACGGAGAAATAACAACATCAATACAAACAGAAATCATAGAGCAATGTATTGTAAACACGACCTCTAAACAACTAGAAAGGAAAGATATAAACACGACAAAAAATAACAAAGCAATGAAATAACAAAACAGAAAACAAAATACAAACTCTCGTCCACTCCTATCTCTGTATTACTGTAAACCCTCAACTTGAATCTCTAGAAAATTCTTCTCAATCCCCAAATCGTAGACGACGATGTGAATTTATAGGATCATCTTCTTTTGCAAATGGCCCATCATTTGGTGTTAATTTACGATCGGGTGCCACCGCGTTTTTCTCACAAATTCTCTGAAATGGCCTTTAGAAGGTATCCAAATGTATGGACTTTGATATCCAGATGTTGTGCTTGGGCTTCTCTCTTGTATTCAGATACTTTTGCATATCTCCAAATAAGCTTCCTTGTGTATTTGAATATGCTTCCTTTCTGCCCCATATACAAATATGCTTCCTTAGGTATCCGAATATGAGTGAGCTTCAGCCTTATATCCGAATATCTCACCTCAAATCCGGATAATTCCTACAAAACATGGATAAATGACAATTTAGCACATTTATTTAATGGGAATAAGGTGAAAATATGATAAAATTCAACATGTTTAAACCACTAATCACGCATTTGGCTAGCACCACCTTGAGTCTTAGGAGGCATGATTTTCCTGTGTACAACATTTATGTTGTCTTATCAGACAAAACAAAAGGGACCAAGAGTCCTTGGCAGGGCAAGGTTGTGAATATGCCACGGTCCATATTTATACCTATTCTGCCAAAAACTTGCTTCGGGAGTATAGTGTAAGCAATACAATGCATGTGAAAGTGTTTAACCCCTTATTTGTGTACCTATGTGTCATATCATTTTCATTTTGTTTAAGTCCTAAAGTTTAAGTTCTGATACCAACTTTGTCACAGGGCTTGGCTCTCCCTGGGCCTTCTCAAAAATAAGGTCCAAAAGTCGGGCCTTACATTTTTCTTCTCTCGCTGGACTTACCTTCTTCTCTATGCTTTCTTCTCTTATCCTTCTCTCTTTTCTTCTCTTTCTCTGCTGCGTCTCTTTTCTTCCTTGCTCTTCTGTTTTCTCCTCCTTAGTCCTAACCATGTTCCACATCATTTCTCTTGTATGGTTGTACCCAGTTTTTGTAGATGCTGGCAATGAATGTGAATTTCACATGCATCCACTCGCTACTTTCCACCTCCAAGGTTATGCATAGTGCTCTAGTTCCACCATTTAGATTCCTGTTGCTTTCAGACTCAGAGAACTTGATGCTAAGCATTAGGGCAAGCGTGAAGCAGAAAGATAAATTCATAAAAACAATTAATTTTCATGTCATTACTAGTTTTTATCAAGAGGCATCATTCTTCATGAAAGTGACATGTGACTGGGAGTACTTGTGAGAAGAAGAAAAAAAGACATAATTGGAGGTGCTTTTTATGCTATAACATATTTAGCAGTTAATTTGTTTCCTTATAGATGCATGCAGATGTTGGGCTACAAATCTTATGCTGAATTTGCAGTACATCCAAATATGGCTGCATCACCAGAGGTTGTAATGTCTTTTTTGCTTGAGATGAGTGAAATTGTTAGGCCAAAGGCTGATGAGGTATTATGTTCAGTACATATACTTGTAAGGCATCATGTCATGGTACTTTATGTCAAGACTGTTGCAATTACATACTTAGACCAGCAGATACTGTCTATGTAGGAGTTCAAAAAAATTTGGGATTTTAAAAGAGAGCGGAGTGGCCAGATAAATGCTGAACTAGAGGCCTGGGACGAAGCATACTTCACAGGATTGATGAAAACATCAGCTTACAGCTTGGACTCCTCAGTATGTGCATGGTTTCCTTTTCTTTGCAGTCCACATAATTCTTCTAGTTGTTTCTGTGCTCAAAAGTTGGTGAATTTAGATTATCCTGAGTTTTCCTATATTCTAGATGATTTCTCATTCTCTGTCGAATCATTTATCTTGTGCTCCATGCAGGTTGTAGCATCATATTTTCCTTTGCTGCAATGTATAGAGGGCTTGAAGGTCCTGGTTCAGTTATTGTTTGGTGTGACATTGTGTAATATCCCTCTAGCACCTGGGGAGTCTTGGCATCCAGATGTGCTTAAGATGTTACTTCATCATCCTGAAGAGGTATGCATTTTAGAAGTTAATAGTGCTTTGATCATGTGAGGGTGGGCCTTGATAACAATGGTGAGACTGCTTCTTTGTGACTGGAAGGTCATGGGTCTGGATTTGTAAAAATAGCCTCTTTGCAAGGTAAGGGTAAGGGGTCACATACAAAAATGAACCCAACAATTGCAAAGTGGGGTGCCTCATGCACTAGGGATGCCCTTTTAATTATTTAATCATGTAGAAACCAATGATATTGATCCATTTTGATTGTATATTAACAATGTAGCTCTAATACAAAAATTCTGTATTTCGCTTGTGATCATTATCTTTTTGTTTCTTACTTGAAAATGTTGTTTAATAATGGCATTCATATAAACAATTTTTTCTTGTTGGTCTTTCCTTTTTCTTTCCCCAGTGCGTAGGCACATGTGTGTTTTTTTTTTTTTTGGGGGGGGGGGGGGGGGGGGGTGGGGGGGTTGACAATGGGTCCATGCCAATTTTACCAATGATTTTGATCTCCTGGAAGTTTCCTAAATTGGTTCTTTCATTAGTCTCACCAGCCTGTTTCTTAAATGGAGGAGGCTATCTATGCTCGTCAGTTTTTAGTTTTGGGAATGGATTTGTTAAATAAATCATGTTCATTAGCTTTATTGTGACTTATCTGATGTTTTACGGCTTTAGTGGTACATAATGCACTCTTCGTACTTTCTCCAATCCACACTGCCTTAGTGGTACAAAGTGCATGCATCCTCGGCAGTTCAATAACAAACATTCTTGATGGTTTTACATGTTTCATTCTTGTTTTATTTATTCATTTTTGAAAAGCTCTAGTTAGATTGCTGTTAACATCTTTATTATCTCTGTATCAAGGCATTATACTTCCTTCTCAGGGTGACTTGGGGTACTTGTTCCTTGATTTGAATTCAAGAACAGGCAAGTATCCTGGTTCTGCTCATTTTGCCATTAAAGGTGGCCGGCGCATCTCTGAAACAGAATACCAACTTCCTGTATGTAAATCTATCCACTTTCGCTTGTATTTTGATTTCTGATTTCCAGGATTGTATGACATAAAGTGCTGCTTACGTTCTGTTTTTGTTTCTTTTCTAGCAACTGTACATCTTATAGTTATTCACAACTTTATTCACTTTCACTTTCCCTGGCCTTTTGTTGATTATCCTCTTTGATATAATATACTCAAGTTACTTGAACCTTGTCTTAAGACAAAAACAGAAGTTGACAACTGCTTAGAGCACTGGGTGATGGGGGTAATGCCCAAGAAGTGCATCTAACCAATAGCTTCTTTTCTACAATAGTGGTATATATGGACAATAGATGAGATCAGAAGCTCACTAAATCCCCTCCTCTTAGTCTGTATTATTACTTCAAAGAAACAAAGTTAAAGCATGAAAAATAGGTGGTCAAGATGAACATTATGATTAGCACCATCTTTCAGTGATCAGATAATCTTGGGTGTCTTCTTTAAATCTCTTGGGTGAAGTGTAGTGGTTTACTATCTGCTTTGATAATTTTATCAGCAGGGTGTCTGCCATAACTTCTCACTTTTCGTTTTTTTTTTTTTGGACATAGCATTTCCCCTTAAATCTCCTTTGTACTAGATGTTCCTCAATACACATTTTTGTGCTGGGCCATTTATTTTAAATGCCCGTAGCACCTGATAGGGCCAGAGTAGTTTGGACTTAGCTTATAAAGAGTCCTATGAGTCTAAGAATGTTGCTTATATGACTGGAGTTTCACCCAATTCTTCTTGGAGTTGAACCTCCCTCCTATGTTTGTCCGGTTGGATCTTCACTCTGATTTTTTCCTTGTTAAGATGTAGCTTGAGTTGCCTAATAAGTTGAGTCCTCTGCAGTAGATTCTGGTCCACTGCCTCCACAGGTTATCCTTTTGCTACATAATCAAGCAAACTAGTGGTAGTTCTGCCATATAGTGTTTGAAAAGGAACATAATTGATATGAGTGAAATGAGGTATTGTACCATAATTCTGCCCATGGTAACAGTTAGCAGTAATTTCTGGTTATCTTCAGAAACAAAGGTCTTAAGATACATTTCCAAAGTCATATACACCACCTCAGTTTGCCCATTAGTTTGGAGGTGTGATAGGAAGAGCTAAATTTCAAAGTAGTGCCACTCTTCTTGAAGCAGTGTGTATCAGATACTGATCTTAATCTTTGTAAAGAAATCCGTTGCTGAACCTTATATTTTGAAATTGTTGATGAATGTGTTAGATTGACAGTTATTGGGGCTTTTTTGTTTGCATGCATTGAGCTGTTTCAAATTTAGGTTTCTCTCTCATGGTGCAGGTTGTGGCCCTTGTTTGCAATTTTTCGGGTTCATGTACTCCAGCAAGTGTGAGGCTGAACCATTGGGAAGTGGAAACTCTTTTTCATGAGTTTGGACATGCTCTTCACTCATTGCTTTCTCGAACGGTATTTAGCTCATGACTTGCCAGTAAGTTGGCATTTGTTTTCCTTGTCTTGTTTTCCTCGTCTTTGTTATATTAATACATTTTTTCTTTTAATTGTGCTTGTAGGATTACCAGCATTTTTCAGGTACTAGGGTGGTTCTTGATTTGGCTGAAACACCTTCAAACCTTTTTGAGTGAGTAGATTGCTGACACAGCTTCTATTCTACCTTTCAGTTGTTTGAGATCTGTATATATGATTGAAATAGATTATGGTGCAGTAACTTTTAGTTGCCAATTTGGACATGATCAACTTTTTCTCAACATAAAATTGAGTGGGTTAGAAACATTGTCAATAGTGAGAGAATGGTAAATCATCGATTGTTCAGGTGATGCAATCATCTTCATTGCAAAATGATGGCAGATGAGGGGCGTCTCTTGTTCAGGTGATGCAATCATCTTCATAAGATCTGTTGCATGGTTAGTGATTATGGTACTTGGTTCAGCAACCAAAAAAATCTGATTATCACAAATAGCAATTGAGGGGATGACCTGGGCGGGGATTTGCAAAGTCAACCACTGGATAGCTTCAATTAATCGATCATGTTCAACAAGTGAATTTGATTCTATACAGGAGAATGCTATCTGGATCACATTAGTGCCTCTTTGGAGATCAAATTGATTTCCCAGGATTGATAATTTGATACTAGATGGGGTGCCTCTGATAGGGAACTTAATCAGATTCTAACTAGTGTCTGTGTTGATAATGCAACCTAAGCAACTTGGTATTTCCTAAGGGACTAGATGTGACCAGAGAGTGTCCTCAACTCCTCATCATTGGCTGCTGGGTTGGTAAGATTTTATTGGTTACTGTACACAAACATCATTTATCTGTTGGGGGGAACTAAGGCTTTAATATTTACTGCTAGTGAGAGGAGCTTAATGGGTTTGGGGAAATTTTCAAATCTGACCATCACATAGACAAATGGCACATGTTCGCATCAGACAAAGACATAGAGGACATGTCTCTATTAGTTATATAATTATGTGTAGGTACAAGCATATCTGACCCCTCTTAATAGACATTTCTCACATTCTTATTTTTGGCAGCATCTGATAGCATCCCTCTTTATCTTGCTTCACAACAAGACTGGAGATACACTTTCATCTTAAGAAAAACCCATAAATCCTAATTGGAAATAATGCTATCTGATTGCATCTAACTGAATCTTTTACTGGTCTTCTATCAGACAGTGACAGTTTGATGATTCTTTTGGCTTTAAGGGCATCTCCGACCCTTTACCCCAAATTTGGGGTAAGACCCAATTCCTCTCCAACTGGGGTAAAGGGATAGTTTATTCTTTTTTTCTTTATTTTTTGATTCTAAACATTTTTTTATAATGTAAATTATTTACTTATTTATTATATATTAATTTAAATTATTACCTAAAAATTACATAATTAACAAAAAAAATTTAATTATCAATAATATTAAAAAGTAAAAGCATTACATTTACTATCTCAATTAACAAAACATTATATTGAACACAATAAAATTAAAAAAATATTATTACATATAACGTAAAAATATTATTAATCAATTATTATTTACTAATTTCTAATTTAGTGCATTTATTAATTATTATTCATTAATTGATTATAATTTATTAATATTATTTAAATATTATTAATACTAATAATAAGTAAATAAAAATGTAAAAATATATAAAGGTGGGATACAAAAAGAATTAAATTTTGTTATAGTTAAAATGGGAGGGACAAAATAGGAATAAACATATTATCCCAAATTTGGGGTCAAGAAATAGTGCAACCCCAAATTTGGGGTAATACTATTCACAACCCCAAATTTGGGGTAGGATTTGGGGGTGGGTTGGAGAGGGTTTTACCCCAAATTTGGGATTTTACCCCAAATTTGGGGTTGGGTTGGAGATGGTCATCCACACAAGACACATAATTCTCTCTGAGATTTCTAATTGCTTTAGCTCAAAGGTCCCAATCTGCTAAATGTCTGTGATAGGCTCTGCAACACATTTCCATCCTCTACTTATATGCAGCATATGCAGGAATTCTTGCATTTTCATAAACTTAAATGTGAAAACAAAGATTTTAGGCATCTAATGTTGGTTGTGGTCAACTTTTCTAGGTACTATGCTTGGGATTATCGTGTCCTCAAGAAATTTGCGAGACATTATTCCACTGGGGAAACAATACCAGAGAAACTAGTAGAATCAATACAACGGGCCAGAAAGATGTTTGCAGCAACTGAGTTGCAACGCCAGGTTTGTTTTCTGAAGAATTATGTGTTATCCATGATGTGCTTAAGATTTTTGTGTAGGGAAGAGAGAAGGCAAAAAAGCAGGAGACATAATGAAAGTTTGCTTGCTTGTGTTCATCAGATATTTTATGCCTTAATTGACCAAACACTTCATGGAGAGCAGCTGCCTTTACCAGTAGATACAATTTCTATTGTTGCGGATTTAAAAAGACGACATACTAGCTGGAAGCATGTGGAGGGTACACATTGGCACACTCGCTTTAGTCATCTTCTAAATTACGGTGCAGGTATCATCACAATTAGAAACTCTCTTTAAGTTTCCTCTTCATAGAAGTATTATGCATCACGTGATATATACAACTTTGGGCATTGTACATACCTGCCCAGACTCCACATGGAAACTATAGCAAAAAAAAAAAAAAAAAAAATCCACTGAACACAATATTGATACAAGCAACTGGAGACGGTAATAGTTGTGGTTTTGGAAATAGTTTTCCATGAAATTGATCCACACCTAGGAGTTTCTAGATGGAAACATTGTTTATGTATATAGCTTTCACGTACTGGCTACGATTTTGCATAGGCTAGTGTCATGAACCTAGGGTTTATAACGGGGCTGAATTGGCAATCGGAAGAATTCGATTGAGTAGAACTAAGAACAGAAAGTTTAGAGGGATATTTGGACAGAAATGGAGGAAGGATGTAGAGAGAAATGAGGGAGAGAAGTAGAGAGAAAATGAGAGAGAATCAGATATTCAATTCAATAATTTTCAGCATACCCTCTCCTCTTACAATGGGCCTTTTTATAGGCCTTAGCTAGCTCCTTAACTAATTTCTAACAGCACTCATGTGCTCCTAACAAACACCCAAATATCTCCTAACAAACTAATATAACTAATTACATTATTGCTCTTCTAATTACCCTTAGGACATGACAATTTCTCCTTCTTGAAATGTTTCTTGTCCCCAAGAAACTTATTACCACCTAGCCATTGCTTCTTTATCCAATGCCCGCCTTCTCTATCTGATTTTTCTTTCTTTCTTTTCTTGTCCTTCTAGGCCTTTTCTTCTTCATCGTTCTTAAGTATCCAAGATCAATCCCCGTCGTAATTCGGCCTAGAACTTCAATAGGAGCAATTTGATAGAGTTCAAGTTCAATACCAGCAGCAGTTGTTCCTACACCTCCATGGTGCACCACAGCTGCACATTGAAAGATATCATCAGCATCCTCGAAATGCAGCAACGGAAGATTCCAGATTTACCTTGGACACTCATACCAAGGCTGCTTGTGAGCATTAGCCTTAGGAGCTGGTGTAACTTCAATTTCAGCCAACAAATCATCCTTCCATATGTTAGACAGCAACTTGGATTTTCTAGTAGGAGCAAAAAACCAACACAGCAGCGATAGTTTTGTTTTCTTCAGCAATCCCTTCGATTCCTTCCGCTATATCCCTTAGTTTTCCTCCAGTTAGTGCTGTCTTCACCTTCTTGTTGCCTATTTTAACCCAAGTCAAATCCATATTTTGTTCCGAATGTGATTGTTCCTCAAATTTCGATAAGTCTAAAATTTGATGAAAGGCTTCAGCACCATCATCCACACCGATGGCTGGTCCTTTAGCCTGATTTGTTTGATCCAATGCTGTCCCATTTTCACAAACTTCTGATCTGGAGCAATACCAAATCCTTCCGCCCATGCACTAGCCACCCGGGGTAATGAGTTGGCTTTGGCTTCCTCTATCACTTCATCAATTGCTTCCCTATTGTTTCCTTGCAGCCTTTCAGTAGATGCATCTTGGGGTATTATCTTTTCTTCTAACTTCTCAATCACTGCAACTGAATCCCCTTCCTGCCATCTTGACTTCTCCTTTAGTTGGTCCATTTTGAGAAATTCCTCCTTGTTAAAACTTCCATGATAATCATCGAAGTATTTCGCTGGAAAATTGTAATGATACTCCTTAGATAGTATCATTGCAAACTCTTACAACTTTTCGCGAAACATTCGAACGAATTCCTTGCATTCTTCATCAAACCCACTGCTGGTTCCTTTGTCCCTTCGGCTAATCTCATTCTCAAACTTCTTTTCCCAAATTTGATGTTTCTGGTCAACTGAAAATGTAGCATTCTTTGGCTGCCATTGAAGCTCCATTCTAGCTGAAAATGAAGCATTCTTTTGCTACAATCTAGGGTTCATTTGCTCCATGTATGCACTGCTCCCCTTGGCTGCCTTTGTTTCTCTTTGCTCACAGCCTCAAGCACCAACAACCAACGAGCTGGATAAACTGGAGGAGTCCATTTCCCACATGAAACCCACCGAATCCGCTGTGCCACTCTGATTTGCAACTGAGTTGCCAATTCAAGCTGACTAACGCAATGGATAAACAGTCTCCAGAAAATCAATTGACTCCAAATAGCTGCTATACCTTCGCCTAACTAAACTAATCAACTTTGCTGCTCTGCTGCGCCTTCCAATTTCGAACTGAGGGGGCTCGCTGGCTTGGAGATTAGCACCTTCCAACACCTAACCACCTTCCAGATCTCCAGAGTCGCTGGAACACCGCCCAGCCAAGTCGCCTCCAAATCAACAACGAAAATCACTTGCTCGTTGCTTCAGTGGTTGGTTATGGGCTCGATTCTCCCTGGGTTAATTCTTCTATAATGGTCGGAATCCCCTTCCGAACAAGGTGGGCAGCTTGCCTCACCCGAATGGTCAGAATTGCTTCTCGACCCAAAAATTTGCAGCACCACCGTGCCTTTCGATCCAGCGGCCACACCCACAGAATTTCGAACGGACTTCCTGATCAAAACTGCCACAACCACGCTTATACGAAGCTTACCGGTCTGGGTCGTAATGGTATGGGCCGTCCGCTTCACCTCCGATGGGCTTACGCTCGCCTTGGACGGTCGCAACACTCCCAAGTCCAAATTGCAATCTCCTGGCCGTTCGCGTCACCCTCTAGTCACCCACTCCAGTCGTTCGACCAACCCGCGTCATTGCTGTTGCTCCCTAAGCTTGCTTGGATGGCCGAGGTCGGCTCCGTTACCGTCCTTCAAAGTTGCCACTAAAGTCGGCAACACGCTTGAGTTTCACAACTGAGTGTCACTGTCGGCTTCGCCTCCAAAAATCGACAACACTTCCAGTCCCGAATCGCCTGGCCTTGAGTCTGCTTCGACGTTTGGAAGAGTCAGTCGCAGCGGATTCTATGGCTGGAAATCTTCTAATTCAATTCGACTATAATTTCCAATCAACATGAAGAATCGACTCCTCACTCACTACAATCTTAACGACTGGCTGAGCACCACCGATAAATGGTAGCTCGTTGAACCAGCTTGGGTTGCTAAAGATCACGGCCTAAATCGTCGAAAATCAATCACAAAGGAGCCATCGGACATTAACAGCCAAGGAACGATGCTCAGATACCATTTGTCATGAACCTAGGGTTCATAATGGGGCTGGATTGGCAATTGGAAGAATCCGATTGAGTAGAACTAAGAATAGAAAGTTTAGAGGGATATTTGGACAGAAATGGAGGAAGGATGTAGAGAGAAATGAGGGAGAGAAGTAGAGAGAAAATGAGAAAGAATCAGATATTTAATTCAATAATTTTTAGCATACCCTCTCCTCTTACAATGGGCCTTTTTATAGGCCTTAGCTAGCTCCTTAACTAATTTCTAATAGCACTCATGTGCTCCTAACAAACACCCAAATATCTCTTAACAAACTAATATAACTAATTACATTATTGCCCTTCTAATTATCCTTAGGACATGATAGCTAGTTAATTGATATTAACATTCAGTCTAATTTTGGGCTTTCTAAACTCTCAAGTGAGGTTGGAGATTTACACCCTCTTTTCACTTTTTTTGGGGTTCCAGTTCTGTACGGCAGAGAATAAGTTACTAGAGTCGTTTGGCCCGTCCCACCAAAGAAAAGGAATCACTATATTCTTCTTTAATGGCTGCAATCTGTTCCCAGAAGCCAAACACTTCAGTCCTAAACATCGAGGCCTGTTTTCCTCCTGTCTAGCTTCAATAAGAGATTGTTGCGTCGGTGCAAACTGCAAAATGGAAACTTATGCCTTTAATTTCATAATAATTTCAACCTTGATCTCAACCAATGTAATTTAGTAGGTCAAACCTAGTTTAACAAATCTCATGACCTACGCTGAGTTAGCACGCACTGATTAACTTGTTCTCACGTCAGAAGTTTGCATCCGATTTTTTCATATTCAAGGTGGGATGCACGATATTAACTCCCTGTTTTTGATGATAAGGAATCCAATCACTATCCTTAATGGTGCACTTTTGGATAAACCCGGGGAGTAAGTTTTTAGATTTTTTAGAATATTAGGTTAAAAATTTTCATTTTTATGTTTGATACAATTTTTTTAAAAAAGAATTTTGAAAAATAACATTTTGAGAATTTATTTTTAATCAATTTTTTTACAAAAAAATTTTCATGGAAGAGGGGTTGAGAATCTTGGATTCTCGTGAATTAAAATATCCCTTGTCCTCTTATAACTTCATAACTCTTTCACAATTATCTTTGCCAAATTCCTTACTCTTTTATAACTCCATATCTCTTACCCTCAATATTTTATATGTTAAAGAAATTTATTATTTTTAAATAAAAAAATTAAATAAATTTTCAAGAATGTTACATTTAAATCAAACATAAAAATGTATGATTTTTAAAAAAAGAATACTAACATTCTTAAGAATGTTTAAAGCTAATTAAATATAGAATTACATAAATTTTAAAAATTAAAGATTTTTAACACAAATCATGAATTTTAAGAATTTAAATTTTTTTTCTGTACCAAATGCTCAGTACATGCAATAGCTCACAAAATACTTAAACTTGATAAGCCAACTAAAGGTTGATGGGTTTATTCCGTCAAAGAGATTGATCCGTGGCCAGTGTGGGAGCATACCCACCTGAAATAAGGGGCCTTTTTGAGAGTGAATTCCTGATCTAGTATTACACGTACCGTCCCGTGGTAAAACATTCATATGCTGTTCTCTATTTATCATGTTCAAGTGCATAATTGCCTTTTGTGCTGGACATAGTGAGGAGGTATGCTCATGCTGATGATGTATACAGGTTACTACAGCTACTTGTACGCCAAGTGCTTCGCTGCAACCATATGGGAAAAGCTATGCCGCGATGATCCTCTATCACTAGCCACAGGATCTGCTCTCAGAGCAAGGTTCTTGCAACACGGTGGAGCCAAAGACCCAGCCAATTTGTTGAATGATCTTGTGGGGGATGGTATTATAAGGTACCGCGATGGAGGTATCATTCCTGAGACAAGAAGCCTCTGTAAAGAAATGGGTCTGGAGGATGGTTAGGAAAATCCGATTTTCCCTTTTCAAGTGATTGCATTGGATACAGAGAAAGGAGGAGAACTCGGTGACTTTCTGAAGAACTGAAGATATCATATGTGAAGCCTGGCACCACTCTCATCAGTGTCGGAGAAACTTTGATATACTCTCCGATGTGAATTTGTGCCTGTTGAAACTATCGAATTGTTTGGGAGGGCATGCAAAACCCCTCTTTTGCGGGTCAAGGGCCATGAGGTTATCATTCATAAGAAAAAAGAATATAGCCATTTATTTCATGTAGCAAATAAGAATTTCCTGTATTTCTTTGCTAAATTGTACCAAAACATCAGCAACAACAATTGGAAGCCTTAATTTCGCTTGGTAGAATCGGCCAAATGAATTTGAGACTTCCACTAGTATCTGTGATGCACTCCACAACGATCACTATAACTTAATTTTATGTTTAAAGGATTTTTTGCATCCCCTTACTAAATCTTCATCTGATTCATCCTACCTTACATCTCTCAATTAATTTTCTTTGCATATTCAAACCATTTTGGTTAAGACATAGATAATAGGGCTGATTCGGTTGGCCAGAGTTGGGTGAATACAAGTCACCCCACTCAGTCGATCTAGTTGGCCAACAAATCATATTATCCTTTGAATTGTTTTCTGCATCTTATCTCGAGTAGATGTCATTTTAATTTCATTTTAATCAATTATGATGATATTTTCTATATGTTAACATTTAACTGCTCAATATTCTCAACTATATAACGACAGTTCTATGAATATCACCATCCTTAGTTTTATAGTTTTTCTCCCATAGCAGCAAATTTGTGAGAATGGATCCGACTAGTTTTTAGTCCGACTGTGGTGGTGAGGCTGGAAGAGACCAGAATAAGATGGGAAGCAAATGAGGCGGGGGGATCTCATCAATTAATCACTTAGATTCCCCCTTTTAACAAATGAATTGAGTGAATAATTACAGGGTTTAATTAAAGAATCAGATGTTCGGATAGACCAAACAATTTAAATGCGCTTTACAATGCAGAAAGGGAATGGAAGGTGGTTGAAAGAGAATTTTTATCTTCTGTCAGCGGATAGTATTTTACCTCCCACAGAAACTACCCATTCTTGTATAATAGAATTCACTTCTTCTGGCAGCTCGTCATGAGGACAATGGCCTGGCAGTTAATACCACCATAGGATCAGTTATAAGAAAATACCCGGAGAAAAGTGAGCATTATCCCAACTATAATGAATATAGGTGAGGTCAATATACTGCCAGATTGAAAATAATCAAAATAGCTGATGGTAGGAGATTATAATAGTCTCTTTTATGACCATGCATTGTAAACTCATACATGAGTGTCGAGTGCTTGGTACGTGCGTGATTTGAGAGCTATTGCAGTTGTTTATTGAGTTTATAAGAAAAAAAAAAGGAAGACAGCATCAGAATTACCAGCATCCAGTTCCCTGATTAAGATTCCTTTACAATGCTCCTTCAGCAAGGCTAGTTTTGACTTTGAATCAGTGATTGGGTCTTTCATTCCCTGACAGCACAAAAAACATTAAAAAAAAAGCAGCAAAAAGAGAACTTCACGAGAGCAAATGGGCAGAAGTTATAAATTTCTCCAGAATGTAGAGGCAAAGACCTGTATAACAAGAACCCGGTTCTCAAATCCTTCCAGGAGACGGTTAAGAGGGATAGAAAGATTGAAGGAGAATATGCTTTCGATAACCACTACCGCACCCGGATCACCTGACTAATTTCTGTTAAGGTGAGGCATTACGAGGATTGACCATGTCTCCAAACAAGGAAAAGAAAGGGTTTACATTGATCGATACAGACAGGGGAATAATTGATAAAAGAGGATACAGCTCGTGTCATTTCACTAATAAGCCAATCATCAACTCGTTCTTCTCGCTGCAAAGGATAAATGTGAATAAATTCAAACAAGGTACAAACAGAATCAGAAGTTGGTTATAGTCATTAAGAGAATGCATACAGTTGGATAGTAGCTCTTCAATAAGTCCTTGAGTCTCAACCGCAAGAAGAGTAAAAGCAGTCTAGCACCCAGCCATGCAACTGGCGAATTTTGCCTATCCTAAAATATTTATCAAACACGTTTTAGCTGATGGAATCAGATATGATAGAATATAAAGTAATAGCTATTACAAAGAAGTTTCTAGGAAGCAAAAGATGATTATTTGAAATGATACATTGCGGGTATTAAGTCATTTATGACTCTGATGGAAGAATATGCACGGGATGGTTCATCATATTTCACATTAAAGTTCGGGCATGAGGCCACTGGTTAGGAAAACAATTATAAGCCAACCTCCTAACTGTTGCAGAAAGATTTTAGGAAAAGATGCTCGAACCATTAACTGCCTATGTCTCTCATTACACATTTTACTCAACGCCTAGGGTCCATGAAGTAGGTTCATCCAAGAGGTGGGGGATAAAGATATTAATTAAGCTCTAATAGGATGTTGTAATTGCTAGTATATTTCATAATGTTGAAAAAATTAACAGATGGTATAACATTGATTTTTTTTTTTTTAAATAGCTTACTAGCTTTGCATGAAACAAATACATAAACAGGAAGATCCAATCGTTTCAAATCATTGTCAAAGAAATTGCCAGTGTTGATAAGGCTAAGAAACACATTTGAAGACAAATTGCAAGCAAATAACAGGATAAGCAAACCATTTGCACCAACATTTGAATTTCCTTACTTTAGAAAGTGGTACCAGAGAATATTGAGGAACAACATCACCAGCGCTGTTAATAAGGACAACAGACTTTGCCACAGCAGGCCAGAGGCCAGCAACAATTGCAACAAAATATCCTGTGGTTAAGGAACAATATATTAGATCAGATAGCATACAAGGCAATAACTGAATAACGAGATAAAAAGAAATTACCCAAAGTAACAATTCAATGTGGAGCTAGCATGCAGGTGGTTGGGTTTGATTTAATTTACAGAAGATACAGTAGTAGGTTAAACATACCGCCTAATGAATTCCCAACAAGATGCACCGGTTCCCCCACAACTTCAATGATGAAGTCCCTCAGCAATTCAGCCCAAATGATTTCCGTGTACACAATGTTAGGTTTTTCTGATCTGCCAAATCCCAAAAGAGTGAGGGCCCAAACTCGGTTACCACCTTCAGCTATACCAGTTATGTTGTCACGGTAATGTTCCAAGAAAGCAGCAAAGCCATGCACTAGAAGAACAGCAGGACCTTCATGGCCAACAACTGTATACTGGAAAGACAAAATAACTTATATAAGGGCTATAGAGAATGCAGAAGTTAAACTTCAAAACAGTTTCTCCAAATTAACTGCTGTGTTGTGTTCTTAACCACCCACCTGAATTAGAAAGCCTTTCCATCTCCATATTTGAATGGTGTAAGTACCTTTATCTATTAACTGGCTTTTTGAAGCCGTAAGCCAATACCACTGTCACAAAATTTAGCTAAATCTTCAAAAAATGCTTTGTTCAAACATGTCAAAAGTTACCAAAAATACATCACATTAAGAACTTGCATAGAACTGACATAAAGATCTAGGGAATGAAATATATGTACCTCCATAGAGCAGACTGTATCAGCTACTGCAGCAACTGTAGCTGCTGAATATCCAAATGGAGATAGAAATCCAGCATTTCTTTCTTTCTCATATTTAATAGCTTCATAATATGCTCTCCTTCTAGATATGATACCAAGGCAGAGGGCAGAGCCAAAGAGAGTACCAAAAGAAGCTCCTTCACGACTTTCAGCATTGCGCAATTTTTCATGTACCCTGTGAAGGAATCAAACTCCCAGCATGTGACCACAATTGAAAAAGTATATTATTACAAAAACTGACTAGCTCAAGAAGGGTTTTAATCTATCAGGTCATGATTTTTCCCGAAAGAATAAAATACAAAGAGAAAATGATACTTGTGCATACATTATACCATACAAGAGAAACAAACAGGCTCTATTTACACCTTTCAATACTCTAGCAAGATATATAAAGCTCTGCATTAATTCTGTAGCGGCTCTAATCAGATGCCCAGCAAAAAATACATCAACAACTTGTTGGGATGTCATCATTAAAGATCAATGCCTATCTAATAATCCCTTGAATATCAAAGGAGTATTGAATGATGCTCCCATTTGACCCAAGATCATATTGCATCTTCTTCACATCAGACTATTCCAAGCCAAGAACCTAGATTTGTGACATTTTTCTTCTGTAAGGATGAAGCAAGATGCATAGAGATGGTCAAACTTGCTTCACATCTATTATGAGAGTAGAATCCAATGACTAAAGTGAAAATATACTACAGTCCTACCTCAAAAGTAAAAAGGGAAAATAGATGTAGCGACCTAAGTTTCATATGTGAGAAACACTGAAGAAAATGGCTGATAGCAATAAAACAGAAGGATGTAATACGCAGTAACATGTGCCTTGGGTAAGTCAATGAAAAAACCAATATTAAATAATAACTCTTCCATAATGAAAGCAGTTGTCTTGCAAGTATATATTTATGCTTGCCCATTAAATTCATACACGTAAAAGTTATGTCCTTAAAGTAACTTATAATAAAGCGGGGAAGAGATGGTTTCACACCAGAAGAGAATTAAGAGACAGAGCAAGTGAAAAATAGATAAGCAGGATCCTAGGAAAAGCCAATTACATGTAAACAATACTTTAAGGAAGAAGACAAACATAAACCAGAGTAACGAGTCATGGCATACTCTTGCCAGTCATCTCTGACAGTACCCTCCAAGTATCTTAAATATGCAGCTAACCCATTCAAAACTGTAGTAGTCCCACCTCCCACTGAATTGCCTCTTTGTGTTACAAAAACAGATTTCGGTCTCTCACTTTGGGAATGCTTATAAGAGTTATTCCAATTGATTTCTCCAGATGCGGATGTCCCCAACTTTTCATTCTGATTATTTGGTGGTACAAATTGATTCTTCTGCAATACAGATTCAGCTGAGATTTCCTTGATTGACATCCATCTATCTTTTGATTCACCCCGAAAATCATTCATAAATTTATTCAAATCATCCAGTGTGGGCATGGAACCTGATTCAAAAAGCAATCACTGTTTTCCCTTGCCCTAATCACAATCATATACCAGAAACATTTAAGAAAGTATAAACCAAATTTGGAACAACACATTATAGAGCCCTGTACAAGTTTTATGGGTAGAGAACTCACCCCAAATCAAGTCTACTTCTAAATTTGGCAGCTTTGAGGGAAAGAGAGGTGAAATTACAGGAAACTTTAATTTCTTAAACTCGTCATATGATGCTGGCAGTTCCTTCAAGTTCTATGTACATAAAAACACAAACAAGTCACACAACAAGGAATTCTGACAAATTTAGATAACTAAATAAAAGAACGGAATATAATATTGACCTTGAGGTCATAAAGCGGAGCATTCCAAAGCACAAATCTTGGATTCCCCTCTGAAAAGGAGACTGTTGCCAAGGTCTCTCTCACAACATCAATCGTTCTACGTAATTCATACTCTACCTCCTCTTCAGCAAATACATGTGTAGCATGAACCTGTTCCTCATGGATAAATGTAACAAAATGAGTGGATAGTGGTTGATGTTCTCCTCATTTCTAGCACCTAAATATCACAATAACCAATTGTAATATTTAGCAACCTCTTTGACAAGATCTTGTATGATGCTTTCTGCCATCCCAAACCTGATCATCAGATCAGACCCCAGATCCTTCAATGACTTTCTTAAATCCACCACAGCAAAAAGAAGCAGTTCTAGCATTTCATCAGAAAAGCCTGCAGTAAACAAGGGAAGAATCAACATACTTAAAAAATCGAAATGGCATGGTCATCAAGAGCAAGAGTTACGTAATCAACTTCTCACAACATATCAATCAATTAACGATCTTGCTATGTCTACAAAAACAACATCCTGGACCCAATGGCAATGATCTCATCTGAACTTATACCATTTATAGCTAATACCCAGTATGCTTAAATTGGATTCTCACTGAAATAAGGAATTTGTCTCAAGAATCTCTTAGTTTAGGCCAATGCATTTTACGTAGATTTCAAATTACATGCATCGATAATATTTCACAGGTTTGCATGATATTTTGAAATCCTTAATATCTTGCAAATCACATAGAAATCATAATAAGCAGAAGATATCCCAAAACAATAGCCTCAAATCATAATGATCTAGGCTATATGGTCAAGACCATTACCAATCTTGAGGCATTCATATAATAATTCTGCTTTGAGACCTCATACCAGGGAATATTACACAGAGAGTGGACCTAACACCAGAGCATGAAGTTGAAAGCTGGATGGCAGTTTCATATCCCTAACGAAACTGTTTCCTTTGGCTCTCTTTCTATGAATATATAAACATATACATATGCACACTTAACCTATATTTCATCTGTTTTCATTGCTTGTCTGTATGATGCATATTATTATCTCTTCTTGGACCATCTTTCTACTAGCTTGTTAGTGTTTTCATTTTTACCAGTTTTCATGTTCGTTTTAGACAAAAAAGGTAAAATAGGTAAATAATAATAGATAAAAGAACTAAGCATTACCAAAGCTCCACACACACACACACGTATATATATATATATACAGAGAGAGAGAGAGAGAGAGAGAGAGAGAGAGAGAGAGACAGAGTAGAAAAGAGCTGGTGTAAGCTGTGCATTAGCTCTCCTGTAGGCAATTCAGTTCGGTTCTTTTCTTTTTTTTTACAAAGTAACGGCAATTCAGTTCCTTCACTTCAAGTTTTCTCGTCACGGATGGTAAAATGTGTGCTTTCTATTTTGAATGGAAAATCTACGCTAATGCGATGTTTGGAACAAGGATTTGTGAAGAGGAAACAAAGGGAAAACGGAATTAGATATATGCCTAACCAAACCAAAACAATGAACTTCTCGACAAACTATAGTACTTTTGTTTCATTTTCCATTTCTACCTTCTCGTTACCCTTTCCGCAACACAAATCACCGGTTCAGGAAAGAAAACGGTTGGAAAAGAAAAAATCGCCTAATGAATTCACACACAGACCCATAAATGTAAAATTTGAAACACGGAGGGAAAGAGAATTCCGAACTCACGGGAGAGAATTCGGCGATCGAAGACATAGAGAGGAACGACGGTCCGACAGGCGGCGGCAGCCGCAAGTCCAGGGTGATCGTCGACCCGAAGGTCGTGCTTGAACCAAAGAACTGCAGGCACCACCAGCGTTCGACGACGACATTGACGCGACAGCACGCGGTGGACGGCGGAGTCCGGTTCGCGAAGGACACGAAGGGCAGGGTGACGGCGAGGAGAGACAGAGCGGAAATACAACAACCGCCATTGGAGGAAGCGAACGCCGGAAGTGACGTGAGGAAAGAAGAGGAAGAAGGAATAGGTGTTTGGTTGGGAAGAAAGCTCAGTGTCCATTAATTAGGGTTTTTCTTTTCCTACATTACATTGCAGTTGTTGACCACAGAAACAGAGAGAGAGAGAGAGAGAGAGAGAGAGAGAGAAGTTGTGGAGGAGAAGAGTAGCTTGAGTTTTGAGAGGACATCTTTGAAGGGAAGATATGAAAATGGGTTAAGAATTGGGGACTCCCATTGGCAGTTTGTTTCTTGAGGCACTGATACACAATATTATAAATAAACGCATATGTCATCTCATTACCTTCATTTTGGCTTTATATATATTATTTAATTAAACACACAAACAATGTACTAACCTATTTAATAATATTAAATGTCACTTTAAAGTATTTTAAAGTAATATTTTTTACTATTAAAATAATAATACCCATTATTATAAGATAATTATTTTATTCGTTATACCCCCTCTTTTAAATCTTCATTTAACTTGGATCCCCCTTAATTAATTACACTTACCTTATTACTCCACCAAATATTATATTATATAATTTTAAGAGGATTTAATGAATTTGAACAAATAAAAGAAAAGAAGGATACGAATTGAATGAATAGGTCTTGCTCTTGCAGAACTAGAACTAGAAGTAGAAAACAAAAATCCTTTCTTCAAAGGGGCAAAGGCAATTTTGTTTTGGGGCTTTAGGGCCGGGGGGGAGCCGCAAATGGTCAGAAGACTAAACTGAAAATGGCGCTTCTACTCCATTCCATTTCCTCTTCCAGTTTTATCGCCAAGAAACCCCATCTTCTTCTTCTCCACGCCTCTCTCCTTCCTTTCCCCTCCAAACCCACTTCCCTCTCCATCAAATCCCAGGACTCTTCTGCTCCCCAGCCCGACGATGGCTCTTCATCCATCCCCAAGAAACCCACCTCGCCAGGCCTTGGATTTGGCTCTGCGTCTTCGTCCTCTTCCAAATCAAAACCCAACCCTGTCAGTTCCAAGAAGAAACAGAAGGGAAAGAGAGAGAGGGCATCGATAACTCGCCGGTCGCCGATGGAAAAACCCGAGTTTGTGGCGCAGCAAGATGAGGCTCAGGCCAAGGATCAGGTTCGGAATGAGAATGCTTTTCTTCTTACTTGGTTGGGTCTCGGCGCGCTTATTCTTGTCGAGGGCATTGCTCTGGCGGCATCAGGTAATGAGAAGATTCGCCACATCTTGAGTTTCTTTGGATCGAAATTTCTGCTAAGTGCACAAACAAAGTTGAAATTGGATTCTTAATTGCCTATTCAATTCTTGTCTTCAAGTATTGGGTTGTCTGTTTCAATTAGTGTTTGAGAGCATGAAAATTCTATGGGAAATGTCCCATCTAAGGAATTGCATTCCATTTTTATTGTTTGACTCACTACATTTTTCATAGAATTGAATTTTATGGTACAATTATTAAAACATCATTTGCCTTCTTTTTCATAAAAAAATCCATCTAGGAGAGATGGTTTTTTTTTTCAGTGTAAGTTAAAAAATATTTTCTTTTCCAACTAAATATTGTGTTTAATAGTATGAAAATTTCATGAAAAATGTCACATCCAATAAATTGAATGTCATCTTTAATGTTTGACACATTGTATTTTTCATGGAATTAAATTCCATGTTACAACAATTAAAGCATGTTTTGACTTATTTTCCATGAAAAATTCTATGTAAGGGGGTGGTTTTTGTTTTCCATGCAAGTTGGAAATTGTTTTCTTTTCCAACTTAGTTCTTAGACTAATTTCTTGTCCTTTTAGTGCTTATAAGAGGCTGTTTGGCTTACCCTTTTTTTCAAGCCAAGCCTTTGTACTTATAAGTTGGGTAAAGCTTAAAAGTTGGGTAGCATTTAAGTTATAATGTGTTTAGATAAATATGTTTTAAGTTGTCATTTATATAGTTATGTGTTTGGTTTTGAAAAAACTAATAAGTTATCATAACTTAACAAAAAGACGAAAATAGTTATGTTGCAAAAAAATACAAGTAAAATTCATAAAAATACTATTTTTTAATAAAAATAAATTATAAATTGACGTCAAACTGATAAAATACTTACAATTACATGTTGATAAACTATACACAATTATTAAAAATATATTAATATAATACACACACACACACATAGATGGGGGGAGGACACCGACAATGGAGGCAACAATGGAGGTGGCGGCGGACGATGGAGGCATGGGCGATGAATGACAACTATGGACATAAAGGAGGTAGTGATGGAGGCTGGAGGCGGAGGCTACTGGGGATGGGTTTGGAGGCAACGACCAATGGGGATGACGGCCAATGGCCGCCATGGAGGAGATGGAGGCAACGACGACGACGGAGAAGTTGGAGGGAGGCAGCAACAGAGAAGACAAAGGGATGAAGGAGAAGGGATAGAGTTTGTTGTAATCACTTGTATTAGATTAGCTTGTTTAACTTGAGAGAGTTGTTTCTTTAGCTGTTAGCATTTGTACATCACTTGTTTTATTCTAGAAGGTTTGTTTCTAGAATGGTTAGTTAGCAGATTTGTTAAATCGGTTAGTTAGTTGTAACTTCCGATAGTTTTTTAATAGCTTTCTGTTTTCCGCCTCTATGCTGTATAAATAGAGGTTGGATGTTAGTCTTTTGGGGCAACTTTATTCTGTCTTGGGAAGAGAGAAAGAGAGGAGCATGCGCAAGTTCTACTTGAGTACTTAGAGGGTATATCTTTGTATTTTGGGTAGGGAAACTTTCAGCAGTTCTGTGTATAAGGCTAGAGAGGTTATTAGTGCATGTAATCCTTTCAAGGTTCATTCAAGATAGTGAAGATAAAGTGCTTAGGGCAGTCTGGATGTAGGTCTTGTTAAAAGACCGAACCAGGATAAAATTCTTGGTGTTCTTGTTCTTTCGGTTTGTGTTTTGTTTACTATTTCACCTTCAATCTTGTGTGCGTCTTCGAGTGAGTGATTCTAAGAGTGTTTTGTTGTGAATGAGATTGTGATTGAGAGTTACAAAGCTGGGGGATTATTCCAACAATGTGGTATCAGAGCCTTCAATCTCAGTGGCATTCAAGATTCTTCAAGAAACCTTAGGAGGCAGAATCAGATACTCAAATCGCGATGGCGCCAACCGCATCAAGATACGACATCGACAAATTCGATGGGACCAACGACTTCGGCCTATGGAGGATCAAGATGGAAGCTTTCCTCTACAGTCAAGGCTTAGAAGGGGTGCTGGAATCAGAGGTAATCGAGACATCAACTGAAAGCGCGACACCAGTTCTAACTACCTGCGCAGAAGGAGGCTCAGGCAGAGATCAAGAAAAAGGCATACAATCTTCTGATTCTGAGTCTTGGAGATAAAGTTTTGAGGGAGGTATCGAAGTTAAAGTCAGCGGCGAAAATTTGGAAAAGGCTGGAAGATCTCTACCTTAAGAAGACTCTATCCAGCCGGTTATTCCTAAAAGCTAGGTTCTTTAATCTTAAAATGCATGACAATCAAAAATTGCAGGAGCATTTAGATGACTTTAACAAACTATATTTAGATCTAGAAAACATAGATGTGAAATATGATGATGAAGACAAGGCCCTAGTTCTTCTATATTCATTACCAAAGTCCTATGAAAACTTTGTGGATATTCTCCAACACGGTAGAGACAAACTTTCTTTTGAAGATGTTATAGGGGCTCTAAATTCTAAAGAATTAAGGATCAGGATGGACACTAAACCTAACTCTGGTGAGGCCTTAATAGTAAGATCAAGAAGCTCTAAAAAGGATCAGAAAAATAAGGGAAAGTCAAGGTCTAAATCTAGGAATGGGAAATGACCAATAAAGTGTTACTACTGTCAGCAAGAAGGCCATATTAAGAGGCTGTGTCCTAAGAGGAAAGAGGATTTAGCCGAGAAGGAGAGTTCAGGAGGAGGGGCAAACTTTTGTGATAATGGCTATGATAGTTCTGAAGCTTTAGTTGTAAGTGAAAGTGCTGAAAGCCAAAAATGGGTTTTAGATTCTGGCTGCTCTTTTCACATGACTCCTAAACATCACTGGCTGCAAAACTTTAAGAGCTTTCATGGAGGTAAGGTCTTACTAGGTAATGACCATGAATGTGAGGTAAAAGGGATAGGAGACATTAGGCTAAAGCTACATTATGGTTCTCTTAAAACTCTCACAGCCGTTAGGTATATTCCAGAATTAAAGAGAAACTTGGTTTCTCTTGGGGAGCTGGATAGAAATGGCTTAAAGTTTAAAGGTGAAGGAGTGGTTAAAATAACTAAAGGGTCCTTAGTATGTATGAGGGCAGAGCTAAGAAATGGAATTTATTTTTTGCAGGCTACCACATTATGTGGGGAAGCTGCAGCCATAAGTCCTAAAGCCAAATCTAAGGAAACTCTATGGCATTTATGGATGGCTCATATCAGTGAGCAGGGCCTTAAAGAGCTTTCAAAGCAAGGTATATTGGATTTAGGTCAGACCATAGGTATAGGCAAGTGTGAGTCTTGTATATATGGTAAGGCAGCAAAAGTAAAATTTAGTAAAAATGCTATACATTCATCAAAAGAACCCCTAGACTATATCCACTCAGATTTATGGGGTCCAGTTCAAACTGAATTCCATGGTGGCTCAAGATTTTTCCTATCAATAATAGATGATTTTTCTAGGATGCTATGGGTATATGTCCTAAAATCAAAAGATAACACATTTGAAACATTTAGGGCATGGAAGGCTATGGTGGAAAACCAAAAAGGCAAAAAAATCAAAGTTATAAGAACAGATAACGGGTTAGAATTTTGTAATAAGGATTTCAATCAAATGTGTAAGGAAGGGGGGATTATTAGACACCTAACTGCACTCGGTAATCCTAGGCAAAATGGTATTGCAGAAAGGATGAATAGAATCCTCTTAGAGAGGGCTGCATGTTAAACTATGCAAATTTGTCTAAAGAATTCTGGGGGGAAGCTGTCTCAACAGCAGACCATGTTATAAATCGATCCCCATCTACAGCTATAAATTTCTTAACCCCATATGAAAGGTGGACAGGGCATAAGCCAAACCTTGACCACCCTAGAGTGTTCGGATGCCTTGCCTATGCCCATGTGAAACAAGGAAAACTAGAGCCTAGGGCCAAGAAATGCTTGTTTATAGGATATCCATCTAGAGTCAAAGGTTATAAACTATGGAATTTGGAATCTGAAGGACAAAGGATTATAATAACTAGGGATGTAACATTCGATGAGGATTTTGCTATGAATGTAAATGAAGATAAAACTCATCTAGATGAAAGTCAAAATAGAGAATCAGTTCCGGTGGAGTTCTTAGAAAACTCCCCAGATTTGCCCCGAAATTTCTCTAAAGCTGAGTTTGATTCCTCTAATCCTAGCCCTAATCCAAATCTTGAAGATAGCCATAACCATGAATCATCCCAATTTGAAGGAGATAGGATGACAGTGAGGTAGACTCAAGCATAGCAGATCAACCTAATCGAGATAGGTATAGTGTGGCTAGGGACCGACAACCTAGAGCCCGTAGGCCACCTCAAAGATATGGCTACTCAAATTTAGTAGCCTATGCCCTAATTAGTGCATCTGAAATAGCAAGTGAAGAACTTTTGTCATATGAGCAAGCAGTGTCTTCTAAGGATGCTGATAAGTGGATAAAAGCTATGCAGTTTGAGATAAATTCTCTTAAGAAAAACCAGACTTGGAAGCTGGTGGAGAGGCCGCCTAAAGGGCAGCGAGTAGTTGGCTGCAAATGGCTGTTTAAAATCAAGGAAGGGGCTGGAGATAATCCTAAGCCAAGGTTCAAAGCTAGGCTAGTTGCTAGAGGTTTTACCCAAGTCCCAGGAATAGATTTTAATGAAGTTTTTTCCCCTGTAGTAAGGCACTCTTCTATAAGGGTATTGCTGGCCATCACAGCTAAATTGAACCTTCATTTAGAGCAGTTGGATGTTACAACTGCCTTCCTTCATGGAGACCTTGAAGAGAGAATTTTCATGGACCAACCTAAGGCGTTTGAAGCTAAGGGAGAGGTGGAGAAAGTGTGCCTCCTTAGAAAGTCATTGTATGGACTTAAACAGTCCCCAAGACAATGGTACCGAAAATTTGATTCGGTTATGATAAATCAAGGGTATCTAAGGAGTTTCTATGATTGTTGCATATATTTTAAACATGTCTCACCTAGTATTTCTATCTACCTATTGCTATATGTGGATGGCATGGCTTATTGCAAGTCAATCCACTAAAGAAATCCAGCTTCTCAAGCAAAGGCTGAAAGCTGAATTTGAGATGAAGGAATTAGGTGAAGCAAAGAAAATCCTAGGGATGGAGATTTCTAGGGATAAGCATCATGGAAAAATTTATCTATCTCAAAGAGCATACTTAGCAAAACTGTTATCAAGATTTGGAATGTCAACTGCAAAGGCTGTTAAAGTGCCTTTTGCATCTCATTTCAAATTGTCTTCAGAACAATCCCCAAAGGATGAGGAGAATAGGAAGGAGATGGCCAATATCCCATACTCAAGTGCAGTAAGCAGCTTAATGTATGGAATGGTTTGCACAAGACCCGACTTGGCTCATGGAATGAGCGTTATAAGTCGGTTTATGGCTAACCCAGGAAAGCTCCACTGGTTAGCTGTTAAATGGATGTGTAGATATCTTAGAGGGTCAATTAATTATGCTTTGTCCTATAGTGGTGAAAGTCTAGAAGATCATCCTATAATCCTAGGGTATGTTGATGCAGATTATGCTGCTGATATTGATAAAAGAAGGTCCACATCAAGCTATGTGTTTAGGTTATGGAACTCTACTATCAGTTGGAAATCAAGTCTCCAACATGTGGTAGCATTATCAACTACCGAAGCAGAATATATAGCCCTTTCGGATGCATTTAAAGAGGCTTTGTGGCTAAAAGGATTAGTAGGAGACATTCTAGGTGTAGATGTTAAGACTACATTGATGTGTGATAGTCAAAGTGCAATCCACTTATCTAAAAACCAAGCCCATCATGAAAGAACAAAGCATATAGATATAAGATATCATTTTATCAGACAAGTTATTGAAAATAAAACTGTTATTCTAACCAAAGTTTCAGGTGAGGAAAATGCAACAGATATTTTTACAAAGGCTGTTCCAGTTTCAAAGTTAAAGCATTGCTTGGATATTTTGAAATTGATTCCGTCAAATTGGCAGCAGAATCAAAACAGCATGTGAAGATTCAGGTAGCAGGAGAAGAACTCTTGAGGAAGCAAATCAAATCAAGTGGGTGGAGAATTTGTTGTAATCACTTGTATTAGATTAGCTTGTTTAACTTGAGAGAGTTGTTTCTTTAGCTGTTAGCATTTGTATATCACTTGTTTTATTCTAGAAGGTTTGTTTCTAGAATGGTTAGTTAGCAGATTTGTTAAATCGGTTAGTTAGTTATAACTTCCGATAGTTTTTTAATAGCTTTCTGTTTTTCGCCTCTATGCTGTATAAATAGAGGTCGGATGTTAGTCTTTTGGGGCAGCTTTATTCTATCTTGGGAAGAGAGAAAGAGAGGAGCATGCGCAGGTTCTACTTGAGTGCTTAGAGGGTATATCTTTATATTTTGGGTAGGGAAACTCTCAGCAGTTCTGTGTATAAGGCTGGAGAGGTTATTAGTGCATGTAATCCTTTCAAGGTTCATTCAAGATAGTGAAGATAAAGTGCCTAGGGCAGTCTAGATGTAGGTCTTGTTAAAAGACCGAACCAGGATAAAATTCTTGGTGTTCTTGTTCTTTCGGTTTGTGTTTTGTTTACTGTTTTACCTTCAATCTTGTGTGCGTTTTCGGGTGAGTGATTTTGAGAGTGTTTTGCTGTGAATGAGAGTGTGATTGAGAGTTACAAAGCTGGGGGATTATTCCAACAAAGTTGTAAATATCTGGAATGTTTGAGGATAAATTTTTAATTTGTTTGGTCAACGAAATAAGTTACCAAGAGCCTGTTTGGAAAAGTTGGGAGGAGGAGCTTATTGAATAAGAGGGTGTTTGGCTTTCTGGTTTAACCACTTATAAGCTATATCAACAGCTTATAAGCGCTATCAGCAAAAAGCTAGTGAGGTGTTTGGGTGCACCTCACCAGCTACTACCACAGCATTTTGCAGAAGCTGGTTGGGGGGGGGGGGAGGAGCTTTTGCAAAACACTGCTAATTTATAAGTTGCGTTGACTAATCATTTTACCATTTTATCCTTATATTTTTTGCTAATTTTCAGCCATGCCCTTCTTCTTCAACCTCTGCCTCCCGCTGCCTATCGCCCTAGCTCTTCTGGCCGCCACCTTCGACCATCGTCGTCGCCCCCACTAGCCGCTTCCCGTCGGCCATCGCCCCCATTGCCCACTGCCCCCATCACCCCCATGCTTGCTGCCCTCATTTGCTTCAACTTCTCATTCGTCGTCGACCGTCCGTCGCCCTATCGACTACTGCCCGTCGTCGTCCCCACCCTCATCTCCTCAGTCTATTCTTCTCCTCCCCACTGCCATTGTCTGTGTATATATGTATATGTACATATATAAAACAACAATAAACATATATATATACACACATAATAATATATATTGTTGTTATATATAACATATATAATACATATAACAATATTGTATTAATATATTTTTAATAATTATGTATAATTTATCAGCATCGGTAAAATTTTACATCATTCTACACCATGTGTATTTGTCTTTTTTGTCAAGTTTTGATAGCTTATTAGCTCTTTCAAACCAAACACATAACTATTAATAGATAATTTAAAAATACATTTATCCAAACACATTATTAGCTTAAACGCTACTCAACTTTTAAGTTTTATACAACTTAAAAGTTAAATAACTTAAAAGCTATGAGAAAAAAGGGTAAGCCAAACACCCCCTAAGCTGCTAAAATAGTTTATAAGTTCGGTAGCGTTTAAGTTATTAAATTTTTAACAAATGCGTAATAAAATAAGCCATGTAGCTTATAAGCTAAAAGAGTAGCTTATAAGTGGTCAAACCGGTAAGTCAAACACCCTATAAGTGGCATAAATTGGGCAGCTATGCCATACTTATCCCATCTTCATACTCCAGTATCACCATTTCAGATGTCATTGTTGATGTACTATTGGGTTGCCCAAGTTACCTGCCAAAGCCAAACGCATTAACTTTACTAATGTTCAGTATTGGACTTCTAAGAAACACATCTATTGTTTCAAATTGATTTTGATGCCCAAATCATAGTACATTGGAAATTTGAGGGAACTATTACTGTCCAGTCACTGTGTTTTGCAAGCTTTGTCTTTCACCATCCTTGCTTCTTTTATTTTTACTCCTCTTTGTTTTGCCCTGCTTGTTTTAATTTCAGCGTGTGATGTGGGAGAGTATGTTGTTGTTATGGAGATAAGTTTATTCAGATGATGGCATAGTTGGACCGGTCAGGGAGATGCATTTTCATGTAGGAAAGTTGAGCTGGACTTCCAGTTGCTAGCTATAATCACATGTTTCTGGTAGACATTGATGCTTGTGCATCCATCACGTGATTACTTTGTTATTGATGCCTGACAAACAGGATATCTTCATAAATGACTAGTTAGACAAGGGACGGTTATACTTAGGAAACTTTCTTTGACCATCAAGTCATATTTCATGGTTAAATTTTCAGAATATGGCCCTCTGAAACTTCTAAGAAGGACTTCTAAAAGAATGTTGCAAGACATTGCAAAAGTCTACTGTTGTAAAATGACCTGTTAGAAATTCAGTGAAAATCTTGAGAAAACATTTTAGAAATACATCTCTCAAGATTCCTATTACATTTCATGCTCCTAAACGTAATTTCAACAATAAAATGCTACTGTTCTGTATCCAGATCCACACATTATTTACAAAATAGATCATCAAAGTATTCGAATGATTCGTGTTACTATTTTCAGAATCTTTCATATGATTTTACATATAGCACATTTAGTCTTATGTTGCTTGGTGTTCCCTGTATATCCTGTCCTCATTTCCCATATTGACAACCATGACGCAAGCATGTTCTTATGATGGCTGGCCATCATATGGAGCCCAATCCTTCTTTACCCTATTCCCAATTGATACTGTTAGGAGCTGCATTGGCCAGTTATGCTGGACAAGTATATAGTCATTAAACTTGGTTTTAGATACTGAACCACAACTGTTGGGACTAGGTTCTGTTGAAATTATTGACCGGTATAACAGGTTGGATGAATTACACCTGCCAATGAACAAGTGGTTTGAGGTACTTCTGAATAGTTCATTATTTGACCTGTTCAACAAGTAAGATGTTTTAACTTCTAGAATTTGGGGGGGTGGATTTTGTTGTTAAAGTACTCAGCTCTACCCACTGTTTTTTCTAGTAGCCAAATAGGATCTCTTGAGTGGAAGCCACAATTTAGCATCATCAAGGAGAAAGTTGGGCCCCTCCATACTATGATTGTAGGTGCTACACGAAAGCCTTGTGAAGGTGACATTTGAGGTCCTCCTTGAATCTAAGGCATGAATGCTGCTCACGAAGATAATGTAGAGTCACCTCTAAGTTTTTCTTTTTTCAACCATTCCATTACTGAATCTACGCCTCCATAGCCCAAATTTCCTCTGTATTGGATACCTCTACATCCAAGCTCGACTCAATAGCAGGGGGTTGAGGATCCTCAACATGTGACCCCCAATGTTGGGTGGAGATTATCATCTCCAACTTCCAAGAGATACAGTGATGCTGTATAGCTAAATTTGTATTACCACACGGAAGTGGTAGGCCTAGGTAGAGAAACCAGACAAATAGCACAATGAGGTGTAAAACAGTGGTTTTCAAGGGATTGGGTTCTATATTTGAAGATTGAAGTATCATTGACAGAACTGAATGAAGAACAACTTAGCAAATAGAAAAGTAGAGTTTAAGTCAAAAAGTAGAGTTGCACACTTTTATTACTAGGAAAAACGTTTAATTATTCTAAATTTGTAACATGATATAGAAAACCCAAAAACATCCAAAGATTTTTTTAGAAATACCCCAAATGGTAAGATTAACCATAAATGGCTTAAGATCCCACAAAATATGCAGTTTTAATAATAAGAGGTGGAATGCTATGATATCTGAGTAAATGTTACTCTCATCCGGGTCCACTCACTGTTGTAGGGTGCACACACTGAGTACCAGAATATTATCCTTTATAACCCCTTCAGTTATACCTGGCCAATGTGGGCTTCAGGAGGTGCCTCCCCATACTGGACTTGTGCACATTGCTTCAAGCAGTGGCCCCAGCAAAAGCATTTTGTGTACCCACCATTCAAGAGGGAGAACATCCTTACTTTGTTATCATTTATATGACCTAATCCACTTGGTAGTTATGGTTTTATAGCGCTAATTTGACTCATGGTTGCAATGGGAGGTATATTATTAAGCTAAACATGCTATACTTACATAACAAGCCTTAATCTCACGAAGTGGGCTCACTTCTGCAACCTTATCTGGTCAACTATGAAAATTGGTCTCACTTGTTTGATACCACATTTTGGGACATGAAAATTTCATCCTGAGTACACACTCCTAACCTGCTTGAGAAAATTAGTCTTATAAAGGAAACTCAGTCAAAATTTTCCCAGTAATAAAAATTTCCAGCAAAGGGAACATTCTGAACTCTCTCTAGGTCTAACATCAGGCACGAGGCAAAGACTTGTAACTAAAACATTGCAATGAGGCATAAAAAAAAAAAAGGAGCATCACTAAAACAACCTTGGCAGGTTTGCTTGAAATTCAACCTTTTCTACTGAACACTCCACATCAGAGAGGGATTACCTAGATGCTCAATTGAGCAACTAACTCTCCTGACTCAGTTGGATGAGCTGCCTCAGCCTGTGCAGCATCAGCATGTCAAATGAGCCAATAAAGAGTTGCCATGTCTTTAAGGCAGTGATGGGCAAAAACAACCCCAAGGTTCACCTAACATATTAGTATACTTGCTGCTTTAATGCATGACCAACTACTATCGTGAAAATTTGGAATCTCTCAAATGTTGTCCTCTCTCTCCATCTGAGTTTTCTTAATTCTCTCTTTTCACCCATTCAGAATCTTAGGGCCTGTTCTCTTTGTTGTTTTCGGGCCGTTTTCTGTTTTCGATTTTTCAAAACACCCAAAACGCGTTTACTTACCCATTCTCAAAAATGCATTTTTCAAAACACAAAAAAAATTTACACACAAAACTCAAAACAGCAAAATCGCGTTTTGGCCGTTTTCAGTGAAAACCAGCGAAAAATTCCAAAACACGGAAAACGCCTCTCGGTCCTCTTCTCTTCCAGCTCTCTTCTCTCTTCTCCTTCTCTTCAAGCTCGGCCTCTTCTCTTCCAGCTCTCATCTCCCTTCGCTTTCTCTTCAAGCTCGGTCGCCACTGCCATCATTGCCATCCACGCCCGCCACCGCCACGCCCAGATCCATCGTCCATGCCCGCCATCACCACCGCCACGCCCAAATCTGTCGTCCACGCCATCGCCATCGCCATCGCCCTATGCCATTTCTTCATTCCGCCACCACCTCTGCCTTTTCTTCCTTCCGCAACCGCCTCTGCCATTTCTTCCTTCCTTCACCGCCTCATCCAGATCCATCATCCACGCCCAGATCCGCCGTCCACGCCCGCCACAGCCACCGCCCTTTGCCATTTCTTCCTTCCCTCATCGCCTCAGCCATTTCTTCCTTCATTCACCGCCTCACACGACCTCTGCCATTCTTCCTTCCTTAACTTTTATGATTTATAATTTTTTTTAATATTTATGTTGTGATAATCTAAATCTGTAGATAATTTCAATTTGTTGATAAAAGAAATTTATTATGAAATGAATAGTTGAGTCAAATTAAAAATAATTTTAGGAAGTATTTTGTAATTTTAATACATTATATATGATTAAATTATTAGTTATCTCTAATATTATATTTTAAATATTTTAAATTAAATTTATAACTTATTAATAAATATTTATAATTTACTTTGAATCAATTTTTTTAAATAAAATATCATAAAATAACATTTTACAAAATTTTAAAGTAAACGCGTTTTTCAGTTTTCTATTTTGAGAAATAATTTTCAGAATGATAAAAAGAACGCGTTTTTAAAATTTTCAAAACAGACACTCAAAACACAAAACTGAAAATGAATTCAAAACTCAAAACTAAAAATTGAAACACAAAGAAAACACCACCTTAGCTTTTCTTCAATGCAATGATTTACTGGATGCCCATTGTAAACCAGTCTCCCCCTTTGATTGGCAATTTTATGCATCCTTCATTGCTGTAGTATAGATGGCAGAGACTCATGCCAAAAACAACATGAAGTTTGCTTGCAATGCTTACCAAAAAGGACACCCACTTTTGACTTCGTAAAATAGTTATTTAAGAAGATAAAGAAGGATATTTTTCTTATTCTTAAAGGGCATTATGATTCTGCAAAAATGTACAGTTTGAACTTTGATCACAAGATATGTCCCTGGGAAGCACACTCTGGAAATATTTTATCCTCTGTTTAAATTTCAGCAATTTATCTTATGATTGGTGGTGGTAACTTTGTTGAAGAAAATTTATTTAAACAATTCAGGCACTTTATTTCCACCTTTTAGATATCTGTACTCATGCAAATTTAGGTTCCTTCAAACAACAAAGAAATTAATAGATGTAATAAATGTCACGGATAAAAAAGTGTACTAACAATTTCTGTTTTCTATATAAGCATTTATTTTAATTTCAGATTATAATGTTTCACTTTCTTAATTCACAGGCTTTTTACCAGAAGAGTGGGATAACTTCTTCGTCAAGTATCTATATCCATCATTTACCCCAACAGTCTTCTTGTTTGTTGCTGGAACAGTTGTTTATGGAGTGTACAAGTACCTGGAAAATGAAAAACTTAAAAGCCAAAAATGACATTATGGAGATCAACAACATTCAGTTGCTTGAGGAGGCACATTTCACTAGTTATTAGGAGCAATTGAATTAGCTCTTGTTAGCTGCACCCTTACAATTTCTCTTTTTAATGCCTTGAAGGTGTACAAGTATAACTGGTTGCAATCTTAAATGAGAAAAAGGGAAGAATAATCTTGTTTTTGTAATAATGAGTGGTTGTACAGCTTGCCATTAGGGGGGTCACTGTAAGTAGTTACTGGTTCCAATCATTGCCGCTTCTGACTCTGTGAGAGCTGCTTATTAGAGATTATGGTGCCAGCAATTTTTTGTTCTCTTTTTCTGTTTTATATGCTTTTTCATACTATGTGATTCATGCTTAATCTTATGCATTCAAACTTCTGGTACAGAAAATTTTCTATCCAATTTTGTGAATTTTAATACATATATGCTTGTATTAATATGGTTTACCATTCAATTTATCAGGCACTCTTTATCACGGAGTTTCTTATCCTATATTCTGGTTACCATTATTCTGTTCTTGTGACTGATCACCATTAGAAACTTGGAATTACCTCGATTCTGAAATTGAATATTAATATCCAAATAATTATGTGCAGCAGTTTACAGAGTCAGGTTACTCGTTTTAGTTCTCAGGAAAGAGATTCACAAGTTAATATTGCTGCCATCTTAGATCCCTGATGCTGCTACATTGTTATGTGGGGAAAGGAGATCCATCTCAAAGACCTTCCATCATTAGTATAGATTGGTTTTATGTCTATGGTCCCTCTTAAATGTGATTTGCAGCAAAAATGTGGTGTTACACCAACCAATCAGTGAGGCACGTATATACATGAAATTTGATGAACTAGAAAAATAAGCCTTTCATTTGACATTGGTAGCATAGGGCTAATATTTTACCGTGCGTCGTTTGTGCTATATAGAAGATAGGTCTTCCAATGGTTTATTCTTTTGCCTATATGACTTATCACTATCGCATTTATTTCTCAGTAGTGATTTGTGATATGAAAGTCAATTTTGGAGGCTTGGTTTTCTTTGTGGTGAAATAAATTATCTAAGACATATTGGCTGCTTCCAGACCATGCGCAAAGCATGGCAAGACTCTGTATGTTATTTAATTACCTACCATAGTACTTCTGATTGAGTAATTTTAAGTATACATTTGCTAGCAATGCTCATGATAACCTAGATTCTTCTCTATGGTAATAGACATGTTATTGTAATAATTTGAGGAATCCCATGATTGCAGCCATATTTATGCATTGATATGCAATGAGCCAGATATTCATCTTAGTCTGAGCATCTTTTTTGCTTATATCTATTACAGGAACTTGTAATTGAGCTCTCACTTGCATCATTGATCACTGCTGTATGCTTCTGGGATAAATTTCATTCGTACGTAGACGAACAAAGTTGTTTTATAAAAAGCTTGCCAGAGTTTTGAGAATGCTACAGGACTCATGCGGTATCATCAAAACGGGTTTGCCAATGCATGGCACAGTCATCAAATGAAATGCCCCTTCAGTGTGCTGTCATTTTACTCAAACACAGATAAGCTTTTCTCTTGCTTCTTTCCTTTAGGTAATATGACAGCATCAGTCTTGCTGTCATATGATTGTTGATTCTTAATTTTTCCTAGTCCTGCAAATCTTATGGATGTTGACTTTTATTAAATATAATTTTTTCTTTGCTTTCTTCTTACAGTTTGACTTACCTGATTCTTGTGGTCCTTGGACTTGGCCCAACATTATTTTGAGAGACTAATGGGAACGAATTTCTTCTGTGAGCTGGTTTTGTGCTGCAATAGTCAATCCTTGCATTTAAAGACGTGCACAGTGCAAGCATCAGTGTATAGGACTTCCCTCACAAAGTAGAATAAGCTAGGACTTCCCTAGAAGATTATGTCCTTCTAGTTAACCTTTTCTTCACCTTCTTTTCCCTCACCAAGTGGTGGATCTCTGGCATTTCCATTTGCAGTAAATCTCAAGCAAAACCAAATTGGTAACCCCCACTTCCCTGTCCGGATTTAGACTCAATTTAGAAACGTGTATGTTGGGCAAACATGTTGGCCTGGTGGGGTATTTATGATCGCTTCATCTTGAATCCTAGTTGCTCTTGTTCTGTCCAAAATGAGAGTAGAAAACTGATGTTTTAAGTTCTTTATATTCAGAATCTCAACAAAAAAAAAAAAAACTTTAATATTCTGGTCTGTCTTGAGAAGGGTGAAGTGCAACTTGCATGTGCAGTATACGTATGACTAACAACAGAGAATAAGCTAGTACACACTTATGGATTAATTGTATTGGCTTTCCTTGTTTTTGTCATTGTATATCTATTCTCTATGTTTTTTTTTTTTTTCTGGTAATTTAGCATTGAAACTACCCTTGACTTGGTGATTCAAAAAATTTAAACCTTCAAAGAAAGCATTCTGCTAGGGATTTGATACAACTTATCTCTGAAGGATTATACGAATTTTATTGCCTGAAAATAAAGCTTATTCTATACTCTCTTCCTCAGGCTTATGCATAAGTAAAATTATCTAATATTTCACGTACTTTCCTCCCTTAATTTTGTTCATTTTCTACTATATTTATGATGTTATAGATGTGTCAGATACTTGCAGAAGTTATGATGCTGTGTTAGTCACGCTATCTCAATGAAAGTGCCTGGTTGAGGTAACTACCTCACCTATTTCTGGGTCCTCACAATTGCGTTGGTTTATGATGGTCTTTTACTGATCCAACCATGGTGGGTACCAGTTTTACTGAGACTCAGGAACTTTTTGCTTATGCCGTTGTGCTCTGGTTTTTATTCCTTTGCAGTGCTGCAGATTTTGATGATAGTTCAGTTGTGTTGTCTGCTTGCTCTCTATGAACCTTAGATGTTAGAAAATTAGCATTCATTAAAACTCTGTTTACTGAATGCTCTCAATTCGGGATGTGTGAAGTTAAAGCAAGATGGTTTGTAATATCTGACAAGGATCAATAAGTTGACAGTAACAAGTTGTTTTGATCCATTTGGAGGCACCACAATGGCAAGCCAGAAGTTGGATTAGGCCAAGACTAATTTATATTACTGACAAATGCTTGCTTGTCACAACAGCTAGAAATGGCCCGCCGTTCGTGCTTTATAGGATAGGGTTCAAAAACCAATGTGCCTCTAGCCATCCAAATTCGTGCTGATATCACTTGTGAACACCAAGGAGCCTACTCACATCCTCATTTTCACACTATAACTATTTATATATTGAGCGCTATATTTCAGAATACATAGGTGTATAAATAATTAAAAGATTTCTCTCGTCTTTGTTGTACCTGTCACCTTGTGCTGTCTTATTATTTGATATTTTGGGTGAAGGCATTTTGATTATGTACCTTAGCATTTTATTATTTGTCTTGTTCTCTTAGATGAGGGGGTATTTTGATCATACATTTTAGTATTTTATTATTTTATTTTATCACGTTAGATGAAAGATATTTTAATTATTTATGTACATAAAATATAACTCTTAATGTACAAATAATATTTTTCATAACAAAAGAGATTATTTACAGAGACCGGATATGTCAGAAATCCTAAACTCACTGAGCTTCGGATTGGGTATGCGGGTGTGTGGTCCTCCTTTTAACTAGAAAGCCAAAATTAAAATTAGGGTGAGCAAGTCCAGTTTCCTTGACAAACTGCCAATACATGGGGGCCCATATTAGGAGAACTAATTTCAAACCTCGAGTAGTAGGTACTTGTTCATCCTTTTGAATGCATGGAAGATATATCATAGCCATTTTATTTAAGAGGACCACGGCCTAATTATCAGGTGGCTGTATACTCTTGTAGGCCCCTCATTCACAATCCCCCATTCAATGAGAGCACAAGTCATGTTAAAATGACCCAACCGTGAGGTCCCCCCCTCCCCCTCCTATAATTGTTGTCCTTTACTTTAACCCCATTTCCCCCCCCTCCCCTTAAAAAGCCCAATCAATTTCCACCCACTCTTCACAAGCCTCCTCACTTTTTCTGATTTTCTCCGGGCTTAATTTGTTTTCTTGTGTAGGAGCTTGATTTTGAAGTTCAGCTACTTAAATGTTTACAAAATGGAAGTCTGAAACAGACGGCACAGTACAAGGCTTCAACTGTTGTAAGATGTCGGGGAGTCAGTTGTTTGCAGTTTTATTACTGAAGAGTGTAGAGAGAGAGGCTGTTTTCCGGGGGAGTAAGCTCTCTTTTAACATTTGGGGAAACAATTTCCATGTTTCTTGGTCTCTTTTCCTATGTAATTACGTAGGACCTTTTTTAACACCCACCCAACACAACATTCTTCTTAACTTTCTACATACACTTATAAGTTGCGTTCTTCAAGCAAATTGGCTCCCCTTTGAAACTTTTGCATTATTTTTACAAATACCTTTTGTGATTTCTTTTAATATTTCGGACTCCCATAATTTTGTAAGATAAACACGTTCTTGACTTGGTGCCTTTGTTTGATGTAAGAAAATAAAAGCAAATTATATAAGGGTCTAAAATAATAAAAATAAATTACAAAAAATGTAAAAAAGTAAAAAAGAAAAAGAGAGTAATGATATGTTGTGGGACTGACTAGGTGTGTAGTCACTTGACACCTTTCTTTTCTTTTGTACTTTAGCAAAGCAATTTTTATTTCATGCAGTCGAATGACCCATCACAAATAGAGATGGGTCATTTTTCCAAAATTAATTAATAAACGTATCAATCTATGTAAAATTTTGCCCTTCAATAATGGAGATGGGTGACGTTTTCACCACCTGGGGGGGGGGGGGGGTAAGCATCCGTAAATGTGAAAGTGAAAAATGACCCATTTCGATAACCATGTTAGTAGACACCTGCTTGGGCCATCTTCATCTACAATTAAAGATTCCATTGATCTCTTCTTCTCAACCTTTCCGGTGCTTAAAGATTTGTTGGAGCAAGTGCCAAGCAAGAACGAATTACAGGCGATGATAATATATAAAGTAAATAATTCACACTAAAATAAAATAATAATGTGGGCAATTGATGAGTGAAGAGCGGGTCCAGCAGGCCCTAGAGTTTGAAGCATGATGCCAATTGAGTGAAAAGCACATTCCCACCCTACGGACCCACTTCCAAACAACTACTCCCTCCAGCAATAGGGTTTCGTTGAGACAAAAGTGTGTTTTAATTTGTGTTGTGCATACATGGGATGGGAAGAAACATATTATATATATATATATACATATATCTAAATGTAGATATATTTATGAGAGAGAGAGAGAGGGATGTTGGTCAAAGGGCGCACACCCTTTAGGCGCCGCTATTGCGGTGCTTTTCCGCCGCTGTTGACTATATAAGTAGCCCTCTGGAGTTCACAATATTGTTTGTTTGATGACTCCTAAGGGTTGGTGCAGAGTGCTTCATTTAATTTGTGACGAATAATATGTGAAAATAGAATTATTAAATATCGGGTAACAATGACCCAAAGTTTTGTCCCCTTTTGCAGGTTTATTTTCAACTTTTAATTCTGGTAATTAACTATTTCAACTTTACACCTCTATTATATTGTCTGACAAGGACTAGAGCTACCATTGCCTATGGGCTCACACTCCCCTCCAATTTGTTTGTGTCCGTTGAATATTATGTTGTTTAATATGAATAATATAACAAAATCTTATAATTTTAAAGACCATTTTCATTTGTTACATAATTATGCTCTCAATATTTAGTTAGAGACTGTTAAATTGTGTGTAAGAGGAGATGACATGACACGGCATGGCACTGGATTTAATGCAAATCTCTTGAAAATATTTTGATGGAATGATAATGGCAGGACACAATTGAAGCCATTTCTAAAGTTTTGATGGTTAATTGATAAAATCAAATTTTGTGATAAGAACTCTAAATAAATGGAACAAAGCTAACCCATCTAACATGAAGAATATAATTAGACGGCATAAGATCGTAATCCACATTACCTTTTGCTTTTGGTAATCAAATCGTAACAGTTTCTTTAATGAATTGCAAAAGTCATTCCAAAGGTAATCTTTACCAAGGCTCTCATAATTGTTCAATCCACTTTAGTACCGTGTTCGTATATCTCGATTTATGATGCCATCTTCCAGGTACCGTGAATTCCCCCCCCCCCCCCAGCAATAATAATTTTCTCATTCAAACGCTACCAAACAAGCAATTATCCAGATCCTGTCTCCTTTTTATTTTGAAATCTTGTGTGTTGACATATTGGGTATTTTTCTTTCACGTGGATCAAAAAATCTTAGCAAAGATATATTCAATATTTAATTTAAGAAAAATTTTAAAAAGCCCAACAGACTTATTGTCCGAGTTATCAAAAGGGGACAAAAAAATAATTTTACCCTCACGCCCTGCTCTTTCCTTTCCCCTCCCATGAATTGCCCCACCCCTGCTTTCTCGTCTCTTTTACCATGACCATCATCTCGCCGTTGTCTTATCTCATTTTCGTCGCCTCTCTGCCATTGTCGCCTCCCCTCACCTCGTCGACAGTCGCTGTATCAATTCTCGGCGATGGTAGAGAGGCGACGAATACGAGGCGAGGCGTCAGTCATGGCAGGAGAGACGAGAAAACAGGGGTGGGGGTAGTGGCCCGTTTTACAAATTTACAAAGTGGGTAGGGCAAAATCGTCTTTTTACTCCTTTTCTACGAGGGGCTCAATAGACTCGTTGGGCCCTGTAGAACGACTCTTAATTTAATATATTATTCGTAGTTTAACCTAATAATAAAATGGACTATTTAAAAACACACAAATCACTGGGGCTCTCTACTAAGTTAGCCCATATGAAATCTAAGTAAAATTTACCCTACATGTTGTTTATTCTTGTTTAATATTATATTAAGAGAGTAAATTATACTCAGTACCCTTAAAATAAGGCTTAATTACACGAATTATTCTGATTTTAGAAATCATAATCAACAACTGTGCCGTTAAAAATTATAATAAAATGATAATTTTATCCATATTGTAATGATAAAGCTCTCTCTCCTTTATTTAATTATAGAAAATTTAAAAATAAACACCTAAAGTTAGGAGAAGAGAAATGATTAGAAGCCAGTGGGAAATAAGAAAAAGAAAGGGGGAGAGAAAGGTAAGGGAAACTGCTGCCAGTGCCACCGTGCACTGTGAAAGAAGAATAGAAAGGAAGAAAAAGCACTGATCATAGAGGAGACAGGGAAAGGGAAGTAAGTAGAGGGGCATTTTAAGTAAATTCAAGGGCTAAATTGTTAACCTCATGAGTGTTTACTGTTGAAATTATTAAAAAATTAGAAGGTCATGTCTGTGCTCAGACTTTTTGTAATTTCTCAACATTATATTCATTACGTGATTTATTGTCGTTTTTATTTTTAATTTTAATAAAAGAGATAAATTTTAAATAAAATTTTTATCTCAGATAAAAAAGTTAAAACTTATAACTTATTAATATAAATCCTATCTTATTATCTTATCGTGTCTCAATTACTAATTAACTTTTGTCTGAAAGTGACTTTTTGTAACTTCTAATCCATATATTGAGTAATTTATTTTATTCTAATTGATAATAATATTATTATTATTATAGATAAAAGAAATTGTAAAATATCTTTAGACTATACAGAAGCAGACTAGTGTTGTGGGAACAGGTGGCACGTACCCTCTTGATTGCCTTTTGAAAAAGCATTCAAATTGGGATGTGCCCATCACTCATCAGATTATCTCAAGATTCTTTGAAGTTTAGGACCCCCAAAGAAAAAAAGGGCAGTGCGTATATGAAGAAGAAAGGAAAAGAGAGAAGAGTACGGCCCAAGCCTTGAGCGTTGGGAATCCCAACAAAGGCAATTCCCTAAAACCAAGTAAAAGAGAGAAAATAGTCCTCGGGAAGTGCCAAAAATTTTTGAATGAATGCGGCCTTGAGACAGCATTTTCTTCTGACTTGACGTTTTCCTCTCTTCTATAACCCCCCCCCCCCCCCCCCCCCAAAAAAGAAAAACACTTTATTTCGAGTATTTGGGAGTCCGAATGCTTGACGCTGGGTCCTTCCTGTAGAAACAGTTTTCTTACTTGCCAAACAAGTGATTAGCTGAAGACTGTAGATGTCATTACCCTCCCCCTCTCTCTCTCTTAATGCATTGCCCCGCCCGTACAGCCTCGCATTATTGGAAAAATCAAGACTGCAAAAAGGAAAATGTCTCAACGGAAGCGGGCAGCTTCTTGAAGACAACCCACCAACCAGAATAAGGCGGGAAAGGACAGACCCGAGGGGATTAAACTCTTGCCAGATAGTGTGTATAGATATAGAAATATATATTTATATTGGAAGTGTTTTAAGAAAATAGTTATTACAGTTTAATTTCAAACAAAGATCATCAACTAACTTAACTAATCATCCATGCACAACAAGCTCACAGCTCACAGCAGAGAGAGTGAAAACCCAAAGAACCAAAAAGAACGAAAACTCCCAAGAACCCAAGAGAGAAGGATTACAGAGAGCAAAATTTAGGGCTAATCAAGGGCATTGGGACCGGTGCAGTAATTCAACACGTGGTTCCAAACCCACTGGACCAAGAACCGGCGCCGGATTCCGTTCATGTTAAAGGTGGCGCCATCTCCACCATTCAGCATCTGGCCGGTGTACGACCCACCGCCCCCTGTTCCGTAGATGCCCTCGCAGAGGTCGGCGATCTCCACCGGGAAAACCGGGTCCCCGCCGGCGTACCACGCGTTCACCAATGGGTTGGTCGCAAGCTCGGCGATCTCGTGGCCGATCACACTGATCATCCCATCAACGCCCACGTCGCCGTTCGGCGACTTCAGCGGCTTCAGCCCCGGAATGTACGCCGGCACGGCGAACGGGTAGGCACAAACGCCGGGGCAGAGCTTCGCTGAGTTCCCGACCCACGCGTAGGGCAGAGTGTAGCCGACGATTGCCGGAAAAGTGAAGTAGTGGAAGCCACAGACGTTCTGGCAGAAATCCTGGACGTACACGTCATCGGAAGTCAGAACAATGTAAAGCCCGCTCTTTGGGTTGATCCGCATGGGTCGGGTCGACGCCGTGACGGCACTTTTGATCACCGACTGAATCGAGAGGCGCGTGAGCGACTTCCCGTGCGAATAAAACCGGTCACTCTTCTCCTCCCCGAGCCGGACGGTCCGGGAGATATTCGAGCCGGTCTGGTCTGTGTACATCCGGACCGTCCGCCACCAACTGGCGACCGACGGCCGCTTAACATCAACGGCGGAGATTGAGTTGATGAACTCACGGATGATCCGTTTCTGGGATTTCTGCCAGGTGCCATACCAGATAATATGAACGGTGATGTTCGCCGTCAGCACCGGCCCCATGTGGTACTTCATGTGGACGAACTCCGACGAGCCCTCGTACTTCTTAAACCCGCCGAACTCGAGGTTGGTGGCCGTATTGTTGAGCTTCTGGTTTGGCCATGGCCGCCATCCTTCCCCCGGAGCTATCAAGATCCCCAGAAAGATTAACGCTCCGGCGAGGTTAAGGGACACCGCAACTCCGCCCCCCCTCATGTTCGCAGTAGCTGAGTATCGAAATGCCGAGCAAGCGAAGCTATATATATATGTAGGGAGAGAGAGCGGTAAGAGAGTCTGGTAAGAGAGTCTAGTGAGAGAAGTGAAATGGAGCCATTGATTTGCGGGTAGTGGAGGACAGATAGATTCTTAAAGAATGGCTGAGAGGTGGGGCCTACTTCATCATAATCATCATGGTGATCGACATCTGATCATCATGCATCTAAAATATAGATCGTTATTATCCATCGTTCGTTCCTTTTTGTAAAACGCTTAGAGCGGGAAGTTTCAGGGCATTTTAGGTATTTCGTAGATGTAATTTTCCTATTTTTTGGTGGTCGGGTCCGGTCCGGATATCTTGGGCGGGTACGGTCCGTGGTCCGCACTCCGAATTGTGCCTCTGAGTTTTTAGGATTCTCATATTTTGGGCAAATTACTCCCAACTCCCAAAAGTATTAAGGGAAATCCAGTTAGCCCCAAATGCAAACAAACTGTGGGAGCCAATCACGGAGCCATCAAACAGCAGGGATACAGTGTACAGAGAGAGGGAGAGGCTGATTTGCAAAAAGGACAGGTGGGGCCGACCCGGTAACCAAAAAAATATTCACAACAAAAGCTTCCGAGAAACTTAGCGCCATTGTCTTTACTGTTTTTAATTTTTTAAAATAATATAAATGTGTTTATTTTTATATTTTTAAAAATTAAAAAAAAAACTCAAAAACAAAATACAATTTCAACTAAAAATAAATTTAAAACAAAAAACTCAAACCCACAAAGCACCTACTTATTTTAGTATTCAGACATGGACCTCTGAAACGAGTGCGATTCTGTTCATTCTCTTTAACAGAAATAATCATCATTCTTACTGTTTTTATGAAAATAAAAAATAATAAAACGATAATTTTATTTATTCTCATATTATTTCGTTACGTTTCATCTTCACAAAAATAGTAAAAATAGTAAGTGTGATGTAACCCCTTAAAGGGTTGAACAAAATTGCACTCCTCTGAAACTACGAGATCCAGTCATCTTTGTCCTTTTCCGCCCACTCTCTCTGGAAAAAGCTTTTTGCGTTGTTTTTATTTTATGGGCGCACCGCGCACGGCAACAGAATCAAAAATCAGCACGCGCTGCGACTGACACCTGTCTGCCACCTTCACGCGCCTATCAGAGTGGTGTTGCTGTTGTGCTCCGCCTGCGCTTCGGACAGTATTCCGCAAACATTGCTGCGCTGCATCACGAATTGGCTACAGGCCTCTTCATCGCCTCTCTGCCCACGGCGCGTGCTGGTCCACGCTCCCTTCCATCATCGGCGGGTTCTTCCGGCGCGCTGCCTTGCGGCACCCGTTGGCGATGGAGGCGGCGCGTGGAGATCACGCTGGTCGACTGCCGGATGGGCCTAAAGGGGACGTGGGTCCCGGCCTATTGCTAGGCTAATAAGTGATAAAAATTTAAACCGCCGAAAGGCAGTCATCGAAACATTCGCGGATTGCATCGCCAATGCATACGATACGGCGGGTTCGACTAAATTCGATATTCAATCCCAAGTAAAAGATTTCTTTTTATCTTCGAGGTGAACAAAGGTGACATCTCGAAGGGTTTAATTGATATTATATATTTATTTTAAAAATATAAAAATAAAATTTGTTAAATATTTTTTATCTTCTCTAGATAAATATTTCACATAAATTGTCAGACTAATATTATTCATTCTTATTAAAAATGAATAGCATTACTTTTTAAACTAATATTGGAGATTCAATCCCAAGTAATGGTCAATTTAAATTGAATCATATCGTTTTAATTTAATTTTGTTTATCTATAAGTTAGTTCAAAAAAATATATATTTATTAGATCAATTTGTTAGACTGAATTAATAGGAAAGATGGACGGAAAATGCATTCTACTGTTGCATTATTATGATTCACTTACGGTGCGTTTGATTATAATGGTAGAATTTAGGTAAAAAAATAAATTATAGATAATTAAATTTTAGAAAAAATATCAATTGAAGGTGTTTGATTGATTTAATTTTTTATTCAAAAAATGTTATATTTTTTCAACTTTTGGTATTTGATTGTTATTATTTTTCATAAAAATGATTATATACACACATACAGATAATTAATAAATACACAAATTAATAATTAATATATTAAATAAATCAAGTATACATACATAAAATATTTTAAAAATAAATTAAATATACATACACACCCAACAAAGAGGATGAAGAGCTAATATTGCCATCGCCCCATCATTGGCTGCTGCAGCCACAGTTGCTGTCAATGGCCACCGTTGTCGCTGTCGCTACCGCTGCCGCCATCGTCGTTCACCTCTCAATCGCGCATCGTCACTCCAACACTGGTAGTTGTTTGCTCGTCCTTCTCTCGCTCACTCTATTGCTGGTCGTAGTTCGCTCGCCTTTCCTCTCAGTTATTTTTATCAGAGATCGATAGTTTCCCATCAAGCTCCTGTCGCTCCCTCTCCCCTTCTCTCGTTGCAGATCGATGGTTTCTCTACCTAAAAAATAATTTCTCTTCCTCCTCTAAGAATTCATTTTCCAGTGAAAGTGAGAAAAGAGGGTCACGTGATCCTCAAGTGAAAATTTAATTTATCTAAAAAATTAGGCAATCAAACACTACAAAATTTAGAATTTAAATAAAAAATAATTATTTTGTATAGAAAATGTGATCGACCAAACAGCCCTTAGATTGAACCTTACACCGGTTGTCTCTGCTGATTTAGCCTAACAAATCAGACCAATCAAAAGTGTCCTCTTAAAATGGGTCGCCGGTGGAAGGCCAACCACGGCGGCGCGTGAAGGGTACCCTACCCTTTGGGCCAAAGCGGGGCAGCAGGTGGGAGTGGGTCAGCCCTGTAACTAGGCAATCGCAGCCCTTGTGAATTTCATCAATTTTTTGGAATTCTATATTGTTCAGCTGACTAATCTAAATAACCGAATGAACTAAATTGCATATCTAAGTAACAAATAATTAATACAAACAAAAACTGTTTGAGATTTAACAAAAGATTCTATGAGATGATGATTTATCAAAAGCTTAGAGGGATGGGCATGCCCATCACCCTCTTTCCCCAAAGCCCAAAAGAACATAAAGAGGCCGAAAGAGCCTTAAATTATTTCATTGATTGCTACGCGGATTTCACTAAAAGCTTAGTTAACCAAACTAATAATCACCCATGGTCCCATAAACACCCCCCCCCCCCCCCCCCCCAGCCCCCACTCTTTGTATATCCAAGACCTCCACTTTTAAACTTTTTAATTTTAGTACATTTATTTATTATTATAATGTTTTTTAATACGACACATAATATATATAACTATCATTAATGCTTAACTAATATTTTTAGTTTTTTTAAAAGGATGGGTGTGCCGTATATAAATAAGGGAAGTAGGTGCGATAATTAAGAAAAGATGAATATAATATACTTTAAGGTATTGAGATAGTTTAAAATATATATCTCAAGAGAGGCAATGATTTAAAATGTATCTAAAGTTGTGCACAAGAGAGGCAAAAAACAACGTTGATTTCGCGAGTACCAACGTTAACCTTGTTTGGTGAGGCGTCTTGTCTTCTCGTTTCTGGGTTGATTGGATTTGATTTGTTGGGCCAAATGGGAACAAAAATAGCAAATGAAGTATGCGTTTTAGGAAAATTATGCTTTATTACATGAAGTCTTGTTGTTGGCTGCCCTCTCCTGTGGTTTTGTTTGGTTGGTTGCTTGGTTTGTTTTCCCTTCCCCTTTCTCTGCTCATTCCACATTGCCTTGCAAACTTTCCCCAGTATTATTTTGGTGGCTCTCTCTGGATACGTGCCATGTCAATGGGAAATTATAGGAATTTGTTTATTATTATTTTATCACATTTTTATTAAAAAATTTGATTTTATTTTAATCTAAAATTATTGCTTAATAATTGGTTTTGAATTGAACCCCCCCCCTCCCCCCTTACTTCCACGAATGGTTTTTGAACATTGTTTAACACTTAATCATTCATTCAGCTTAAATTAAATCTATATTCAAACAAGTTTAGGTTATTAATTTCTTGAAGGAGTTCAAGAGGGCACCATCAACTGCCTTACATTTATTTTATAAAGAAGCCATTTTCATAATTTAAATCTATAACTTTACATATAGAAAATATATTAAAAATGATGGTATATTGGTAGTTTTTGAATTTTAAACTAGTATAGAGTTTAGTAGTATTTTCTTCTCAATATATGGTCACTAGTGAGCCACATAACACAATTCTATATTTTTATTCATATACCGTTACGCAATGAAAAGACCCTCAGTTTTTACCCCCCATTAAAACAAAAAATCATATAAAATTGCCATTTTATTTTGTTAATATGTTTTCCCATAAAAAATTTGCAAGAACAACTTCGTCCCCCACAGCATTTAGTTAAGCATTGGGCTGATGGGTCAAGCCCAGACCCTGACCTCACCAATTTCCTAAGTTGGGTATGGGCTTTTAGCTTTCAACCTCTACAAGGACCTATCATATATTACTAGTGTACTCTAAATCTAATGATTCGTTGATTGTCATCGACAACTATTTGACATTTGTTATATTTTTCAATATAATATTAATAGTTAATAAAGAGCCGAAATTTCATGATATTTGTCAGTGATTTATTAAATCACTTTAGAAGCTGAGTTTGCATCAAAAGGGAGTATTTAGAGAGAGAGAGAGAGAGAGAGAGAGGAGCTGAGGCTCACATTTGCTCATTTTGTTCGCATTAGATAAACGTTATATTACTAACAATATAACTTTCTCGATTTAAAAATACTACTTATCCACAGAATTCATACATTCTGTCTTTATTTTTTAATATATTGTACATTTTTTATTCAATAGAAGTCCAATGTATTGATGCCAATATATTAAATAAAAATGTGCAAACTCTGTACAAATAACATTTTTATTATAAGATTTTGGACCCAAAATAAATCCACTCGCAAAAAAAAACAAACTAATATATACCCATTATAGTCTGGCTTAATCAAGTTATGTTAATTTCAAAATTTGTGCCAAACAATTAAAAATATTTTCAGGGTGAAAGTGGTATTTTAAACCACTCCAACAAGATCTAATGACCCTGTTGGAGGACCCCCCCTCAAATGGCCTAAATTCAAGAAGAGCCCTGGCCAATTATTTAGAAATATCATAACAAATTTTGCAATGAAATGTCTGAAGACGTAAATTTTAAAATTTACGAATCATCAGAGCCACAAAGCTTAACAAACACCACCACCCCCCCACCCCACCCCAAAAAAAAAAAAAAAAAAAAACTTCTCCTTGAGAATTTAAAAAGGCTAAGCTTACTGACCATAAATACGATGCGCCTCTTGGTTTCCCTTGGGAAGGCTGATAGTTCACTGGATTAACAAAAAAACAAGCATGCAATTGAATAAAACCACAACAGAACAGAGGTTCCAGCTCCTCACAACAAACTGGCCTTTTAAATTTAAACTTGGAATGGCAAAATCTTACTAACTCTAACACAAATCTCAATTCCCATGTTCGGAGAAGACTAACTAGTACGACAGAGGCACATCTAAGAATCTGCAATTGTAACCTCAACTTCAACACCGGGCTCGATGGTGATGGAAGTTATTTGCTTAACGACATCAGGGGAGCTGAACAAATCGATCACTCGCTTGTGGACACGCAGCTCAAATCTGTCCCAAGTGTTGGTTCCTGTGGACACAATCATCAGAATATGCCAATGCAAGTTCCAGAATCATCTGAATGCTAGTCTAGCCATGTTTCAGCTGCATTAACAGATTTATACTCAAGAAAAGAGAGTACGATATCACACTGCAAACCTTAAATGGTGCCTAGGAAACAGAGTGTAGGAGAAAGAGGGTTATAATTTTGTATTTTTAACAATTTATAGTGTTAATTATGCTGGTTATTGTGAACTTGTGTACGTCTCACGCGAAGTAATTTTTTTTTTTTGGGAGCAAGTAAAATTTAGCAGTATCAGGGAAAGCTGAAAGATCAGCAACTGATTATTCTAGGGATTGACAATTGTTGATTGTAACATATGTTCTAGCCTTGTTCCCCATTGATATCAAAACTTAAAAACGCTGCACAATTTCTGTCACTGAAACCCTCTTTCTCCTACACTCTGTTTCCTAGGCACCATTTAAGGTTTGCAGTGTGATATCTTACTCGCTTTTCTAGCCCTAATTACTAATTTGCTTCAACACAATTTTTCTGTTCCAAAAGATGATCAGGGTCTCCATACAAAAGGAAACCAGAACCAAATGATAGTGGAGTAGATGCAATGCAATCTACATATATCAGAAGCCAAAACATTCTATGCTCCAAATCATCTTCACAAGAAGCCATATTCAAGAAGGCATTTGAGGGTGCAGATGATACTGCTAGTGCACTCCTTGCAACAGCAAAAAATGCATATGGAGAAAATGGGTGGAGGCACTCACACTTTGATTTTGTAAACTGCAAAAAATTTATGCTGGTATCACATAAAGAACTCTTTTATTAATTGAGGCTAAAAAGCATCCCCAGTGCACGAGGTTCCATGCTTTGAAATGAGTCAAGAGATGGTAGTTTTCTTACATGGTTTTATCCTTGATTTGCAAGCCCAAAGGTGCTGTTTCCACAACTTCACCTTGGTTTCTAGTCACAAAGGAGTAACCTTATCATTGCTACCAATGCTCATCCTCCTTTATTAATTGAGATTACAGTAAGAAAATGTTTATGGACTCTTCTTCCTACTTCCCTTTCTACCCACCAAGCAAAAAAGAGGGAAACTTTTCACTTCCATTCCCCACCCTTTTCTCCTCTTTTGTGTCAATCCAACCAAACTTAATAAAAAAGAGCATCAATTTGGACCATATAGCAAAAAAAAAGAATTCATAAAAAAATCTTACATGAGCTTACAAGAATTCATACAAGTAATCAACGAAAAATTGTATTTTGTTGGGCACAAGTGAATGACACACACTTCAGCAGAAGTTTCTCTTCAGAAACCCATAAAGAAGCAAGAAGCAAGAAGCAAGAAGCAAATAATAGTCCTATAGGTGTTTTCTGGTCGTGACCCAAGAGCAAGACTGAAATGCCATTCGTTTACAGCTTGATCCCCTCTTTACATAATTGGACCGCATGGACAACATCATGCATGAACCACAACACAATATTTAACAGGGGAAGAGCACATGATTTTCAATCTTCTCTGCATTTGCAATGGGTTTACCTTAATTACATTAGACCATGCAAGGCAAAAAAACTGTAAGCGAATAAATACGGGCAGCAAAAACTGAACTTATATGAGTATCGTCATAACGATTCTCAATTCTACTAGGCAAAGTCACATAGATTTTAGTTCTCCAATCATTATCTATAGTGATATCTTTTATAATATCATTATACCTCATGTCCGATCTAAGAATTTTTCACCAATTTTTTTTTTAATCCTCTGCTACCTCTCTTACTACATATTTCTTTCATTTTATCCACTCTACTTATAATGCCTCAAATGATCTTCTTTACATATATTTAGATGATCTTAATTGCATCACAATGGTATTATTTTCAATACACATCGCTCCAAACTTCAATTATTATCTCATTTAATTTTATCTTCTTTTTTTCTTTTTCTTTTTTGTATATGACCACATATTGACTGTAACATCCTCATCTAAGTAATGTTCATATTTCGCACATATTGGAATTTAACTGTCAAACATCCCATACATCAAACTATCAAAGATTGTCTTATTGGAAAATAACAACTCGCCAAGAAATTTTAGGTCTACAGTTTGTACTCATATAACAAACAATAACAAGAACAATATAATTACATCAATTAATCCAGATGCAATTATCCATTTAATTAGTACAGAAATTAGTACCTTCACCACAAGGGGACTTCCTAGTAGTAATGTGAAGAACTTTGGTGGGCATTCTCACAGGGCCTTTCACCCTCAGCCTCTTGTCCTTGGCACCACGTACCAAATCAGCACAAACTATCAATTCACAGAAAACAAAAGGAACAATATGTCAGAAATTTGCAGAGATACTAGACATTTGATGACTGAACAACTAACTTATACAATATGAAGTTGGAAATATTGTTCCTCTAGAAGACTTTAATCTCTTGTTAGGCTGCATATGTTCCTCTGTGTAGAAATTTTCAGAAGTATGATTATTCAGGCTTACTTTAACACCCACCATGGATGTTTCCCCAGTTCCTCCCTGTTAGGTTAACTGTAACGTCATGACAATCAGGAAGGAGGGGGAAAAAAACATGTGCTTCATACCTAGCAACTAGCACGATGCTACTTTAAATGCATAAAAAAATTGTTCACAGAACTCATAAGTAGACACAGAAACTAAACCCTAAGGGTACTAGAAGAAACCCCAGTTAAACTAGTGTTATATAACAGTATAAACAATAAAATCAAAAATTCAAACCATGCGGAGCATTACATTATGGAAAAAGGAGACTAGCACAAAAAAGACAAGACAATTTATATGGATTTAATAGAAATCACAGAGCAAAAGAGACCTTTTTCGAGGTTCTTGACATTCTTGGAGGACAGGGTGATCCTAATCTTGTGGATTTGCTCCTGCGGCTCCTCCAATCCCGGCTTTGTCGGCTTCATTGCAGCGTACGCCATAATTCTAATCTCCTAATCTGCAACACACAGCCAGCGAACAAATGTGAATCTTAATCTAAACCTGATTCGTTTCACTTGTAACCAAATAACATAACTAAGACAACTGAAAGACGATCTCAAAATCTGCGCAATAGACAGAAAAAGGGACCTGAAGAATCGATGAACACGAGAACCGGATGGGTTGCAGAGCTCTTCGATTCCTTGAGAAGAAACAAGATTGCTATGATAGGACTATAAATCCAATTAGGGTTAGCGGTTTTAGGTTCAATTACATTTGAACCCCTAAACTATTATCAAATTTCAGTTAACCCCTCAAAACTAATATTATCTTACAGTTAAAATTATTTATTCCACATGCAAAAAAGAAATGTACTCATACCCTAGAGTTTGCATTAAAAGTTGGTTGTATTTGAGACTAATAATAATTTTTTTTTTGTAAATTTTTAAATCTTATCTCAGTTATCTTTTATTGTTATTTAATTTTAATTAAAATTTTTAAAATACATTCATCTTTATTAATTTATCATTTCTTTTTTTTTTAATTTTTTTTTCATCTTTCTTGTTTATTATTGAACTCATCAAAATAATTCTTATGATTTGTTTAAGTTCAATTGGACCCATCAAACACTACAAATTTAAAAGAAACTTTATCAATGGAACTTTTATATAAGAGTCCATTATTATAATTTATTTTCACCTTTAAAAGTTTTATGTAATCTTAGTTAACAATTTCAACCAAAGTGTTTACATAAACTGACTTGCTTGGCATGTAGAAGTCAAATTCAAAACACAAAAAAATCATATAGTTTAAATAAATTTTGTTATGTCTAACGAGCCCCATAAAGAAATCAAAATGATTGAAATACCAGAATGATTGAGAAATTAAAGTAATCGAGAGATCAGAATGACCAAGAGATTGATGACCTCAGACTGAGGGCTTGATTAACTTTATATTGAGAGACAAGTGACTTTTATTAGAAGCCTCTCTCAACATCTTTGATGGACTATTCTAAGAAAGTTTCATAGGTTACTTGGTCACAAGAAAACCCTTGTTCAAGAGACTTTTGTGGAATACCTAGACTTATAAATTTCTCTCCAAACATTGTGAGAAACCTTTACAAGAAACTTAGAAACTTCAAGAGATTTAATCTTCAGATATTATCCACACAAGATCGCGAAGAACAAGTCAAACCTATATTCGATATACTTATCTACAAATATGGAAAAACATTCAATATGTTCACCGAAGAATATGGCTTATTCGGTGTCATCCTATCTATAAATAAGATAATCTCATTTGGTTGAAATATGCTCAGAACTCTACATTAACTATAGTTTTATTTTCTCTGCATTCTACACTCAAAGCTAAGATACTGACTTAAGCATTGAAGAGCCCGCAAGGGAGGTCACCTGCAAACTCAAACTAAGACGATCTCCCACTACAAACAAATTTATTATTGTGTCTAAGCGACAACAATTGGCTCTGTCTGTGGAAAATCGATTAAAAAGCCAAAAATCAATAAGTGATAGACCAAACAATGAGCACAACTAACCAACAAAATCACGAAATAGTAAAGGCTCAATCTCTTCAGAGCCAACCAAGACCAAATAGGACCTTCACTCGTTTCTTAGGACTTCTGTGGGAGACTCACGCATCCAATCACTCAATGCCAAGGTTTCTTGTGCACTCCGAGGTCCTTCAGAAGACTCATCCCACTAGTCTCCCAAACATGTCTGAGCCAGTTCCTTTAATGATTCCTTGTGCAGAATATGAAACCTTCCAACGACAACATGAAGAGGGAATGTAAGCATTCAGAGAGATGGCAGGGTTGTTGGAAAACCTTGTACCTTGTGGTACATTACCACCAACGCTGAAAAACTTGGTGCTTGCTTCATTCTCTCTCCTAGGGATACAAGAAGATAACTTTCTCCCAAAGGCCCCTCACTCGAAGCTACAAGGGACTTAATCACAGTTCTTCCCTCTTTGAAAGACTTATATGCAACATTCATCTCTCGAAAGATTCACCTGATAGCTACCCAACACCGAGAGATAAAAGAAGTCCACGGCTAGATGATGGATGATCAAATAAACCATTGGAAAGAGAAATACCCAAAAACTGTGGAAAGTACATCCATAAAAGAAGATCAAATTCCTCTAAGAGGATTGCTGAGAAGGACATACGAGGTTGAAAACCCTTTGACGTTTAACGTCTAAGAAACAACCAACATGAGAAGAAAAAGTACTAGGACATAAAAGGTCTAATGATTGATGGGGATGATAATAGCGTTGAGTCGGTTCCTAACATAGTTTGCCATTATTTCAAACATTGAGGGTCGAAAGCGTTTGAATGGACAAACTAATGTCAAAAAACTTTTGAATCTCTAAAAGAGTACTAAAAAAAGGTTAATTTCTTAACTCGGCTAAAAATGAGAGTCACTATATCTATAACTGGGGGTAAGTGACAAAGCTATGAGTGTTGTGCAACTAAGAAAGGAGGGACAAATTGATTGACTTGTTTATTATGTCAGCAAGGTTCTTTAAAGTGCCAAGGATTGGTATCCTTTCACGAAAAATATTGCTTTAACCTTGGTCAGTGCCTCAAGGAAGTTAAGATATTACTTTCAAAACAAAGATGAAGACCGGTTATCTGCAAAACAAAGATCACTAATGCCTTTCGGGAGGAAGAAAAGCTACAAGTAAATTGGGAAGAGTCATACCGCATTCAAGAGATGATCAAGCCCAACACTTGCATATTGCAAACGCTTTAAGGCCAAACAATGGGTTGTCAATCATCTCAAATTATATTTCCCTCTTGATATATAAATATCCTATATTGTAATTATGCCTCAACCGAATAATGAAAAGAGCCCTAAATAAGACTGTGGACGTAGGCACAATTAGCTTAATCACATAAAAAAATCAATGTTTGTGTACATGGCATGAGTATCTTTACTTGCGTGTCTTATTTTTCAGGGCAAAGAAAGACGTATGACCAAGTTAGACGACCGAATGATTTTGAGTCATCATCTTACAGAGAGATAAAATATTCATTTTTTTGCAAACAAGTTGATTGTTTAGCCCGACAATGAAGAAATTAAATATCTTAAAGAAATAAAAAAAACTCGTAGTCCCACAAACAATTTGACTTGTTTTGCCTAACAACGAAAGAATTAAAAATTATCTCGCAAACAATCTAACTTGTTTAGCTTGACAATAAGAAAATCAAAAACTAATTAAGGGTCACCACTTGAAAATTGCTAAAGGTCTATCATGAACCGTCCATGATCCATTGAGAAATATGATTTAAATAGTTTAAGCACCAATTGAAAAAAAAAAACCTAAGTCAAGATATGACCTATGATCGACATACTCACATAACAGGGTCATCTTAGCGTCAACCAATTTATTGTCACTAACACACAAGTGAGTTATTGTTTTAAAGGTTACTTAATTTGTTATTTTCCTTATACCTTGTGATGAACTAACATTTCGATGCAGAAACAATCAACACAAAGGAGCAAGGAAAAAGGAGACGACAAGTAACTTTTCTTCATGAAAAAGGAAGTTACATTTAAGAGAAAATGAAATACATCGGAAAAATAAAAGAAAATACATACAAAAATTCTACACTAAACGTCGTCCGCTGCTAGAGTAGAAAGAGAGGCCGATGGATGGTCAACTGCTGAAGGAGCATCCCGAGGGACCAAGTCCTCGGCCTCATCTTGGCTGGTCGCTTCCAAGTCCCTAGGGGCGTCGATCACTCGCCACGCCTAAGGTCTTGGGAATATGGCTCCAAGGGGCCTGTAAGGTTTTCCAAGTCATCCTCCAGTTGGGAATCAAGGAAAGTACTTGGGCTCGTAGGATCCGGATCATAGCGCCGCCAATTCGGGACCTCAAAATCCTGCACCTCCGGGGTGAAGGTTAGCTCGGGAAACATCTCCCGACTCAAAGAAAGAGCGAGCGAGGTAAAAGCCGTACTTAATGAAACAAGTGGCGTATCGCTCCTTCCTATCGTAGCAGTCCTTGGAGAGTCGGTATTCCCTAACCTGCCTTAGCTCGAATGGCAGAGCGGTCGTCCTCCAGTCGTTGCTTGGAAACTCCGAGTTGTTTTTGAAGTGTGAATTCCCGAGCCCGACTAGAGGCCAACTCAGGTGGTCCGAATGGAATTCTTCAGGAGGAGTGCCTTGTTTGTCGTCCGTAGTTCATCTAACTCTCGTTGGCAGTTCTCCTTGGCCTGCTGAAGATCTTGGACCTCCTCCCTGAGGGTCGAGGAACTGGAACGTGCTTCTAACAATTGGGAGCGTAGTTCCTCGACCTCACGCTCCAATTGCCTATTGTGGGTCCTTAACAGCCGTGCATCCACGTCCCATCTCTTTCTCTTTCTCCTCCATCCTTTTATCTCTTTCTTCATAAATCGGTGGTAGGCCCGCACTTGTGCGTTGACCACCACCATTCCTTGAAGCCCCTAACAATATCAGAAGGAAGAATATTAGAAGGAATTCAGTTGCTTTCAAGAAAAGAAAATACAGAAAAGACAAGTATAGCGCAACAGCTTACCTCAATCAACTGTCTCTCAGGGCCATCGAGAATCTGGGGGACATTCCCAAATAACCGTTGCTCGTCTCTAGGTAAGATGGTGGAGTATATAAGACGAGCACCAACCCCCGGTTCTGCCACAGAGTCGGAGTCGATCACCCCAGGATAAACCTGAAAGTGATCACCTCTAACCTTCCGCCCAACGTCAGGCGTAGGCCGGCCTCCCCTATCTCCGGGAGAATAGGAGGGGTCCTCTGGCTTAACTCCGCATCTAGGATCCTCCGATGCTTTCGGAAGGGGAAAAAGGGTCGATTGTACTCAGCCCGATTGTAGTCATGGTGCTCGTCCAAATCAAAGCGTGAGGGAAGCTCTTCACCAAACTGAGGACCAAGAGCGGGGGGAGGACCCTTTAATCGATCAGCTTCGAAAGGAGGAGGAGAAATAGCTTTGGGTGGCGGCAGTGGATCTTGAGCGGTTACATCCGCCACGGAGGCGACTGGATTGGCGAGGGGTACAACAACTGAAGTACTCGCTTCCTTATAGTTGAGGCGAAGGCGCTTATGAGAGGCGGGGTGCATATGCATTTTTGGTGCGCAAGATGCACCCCCGTGCCTTCGTTGAGCAGCTGCCCCCATGAAATCCATCACTGCAAAAAAGGAGGAAACAAGTTAGCTACAGAAAATGCCAAATGAAAAAGATTTTTAGGATGAAATAAGTGTACCCCCAGAAGATGTTTGCTCCTGTGGGCTGTGGATGTCTGTGAAGAAGCGAGAAGCAAATAATAGTCCTAGAGGCATTTTTTGGTCATATGACCCAAGAGCAAGATTGAAATGCCATTTGTTTATAGCTTGATCCCTTCTTTACCTAATTGGACCGCATGGACAACATCATGCATGAACCACAACACAATATTTAACAGGGGAGCAACACATGATTTTCAATCTTCTCTGCATTTGCAATGGGTTTACCTTAATTACATTAGACCATGCAAGGCAAAAAAATTGTAAGTGAATAAATACTGGCAACAAAAAAACTAAACTTATATGCGTATAATCATTACGATTCTCAATTCTACTAGGCAAAGTCACATAGATTTTAGTTCTCAATCATTATCTATAGCCATATCTTTTATAATATCATTATACCTCTCATGTCGGATCTAAGAATTTTTCACCAAGTTTTTTTTTAATCCTCCTCTACCTCTCTTACTGCCTCTACTGATCTTCTCTACATATATTTAGATGAACTTAATTGCATCACAATGGTATTATTTTCAACACACATCGCTCTAAACTTCAATTATCTCATTTAATTCTATCCTTTTTTTTTGGGGTATGAGACCACATATTGACTGTAACATCCTCATCTAAGTAATGCTCAGATTTCACATATATTGGTACTTAAATTGTCAAACATCCCATTCATCAAACTATCAAAGATTGTCTTATTGGACAATAACAACTCAGAGAAATTTTAGGCCTACAGTTTGTACTCGTATAACAAACAATAACAAGAACAATATAATTACATCAATTAATCCAGATGCAATTATCCACTTAATTAGTACATAAATTAGTACCTTCACCACAAGGGGCTTCCTAGTAGTAACGTCAAGAACTTTGGTGGGCGTTCTCACAGGAACTTTCACCCTCAGCCTCTTGTCGTTCGCACCACATACCGAATCAGCACAATCTATCAATTCACAGAAAACAAAAGGAACAAAATGTCAGAAATTTGCAGAGATACTAGACATTTGATGACTGAAAAACTAACTTATACAATATGAAGTTGGAAATATTGTTCCTCTAGAAGACTTTAATCTCTTGTAAGGCTGTATATGTTCGCCTGTGTAGAAATTTTCAGATGTATGATTATTCATGCTTGCTTTAACACCCACCATGGATGTTTCCCCAGTTCCTCCCTATTAGGTTAACTGTAACGTCATGACAATCAGGAAGAAGGGGGAAAAAAACATGTGCTTCATACCTAGAAACTAGCACGATGCTACTTTAAATGCATAAAAAAAATTGTTCACAGAACTCATAAGTAGACACAGAAACTAAACCCTAAGGGTACTAGAAGAAACCCCAGTTAAACTAGTGTTATATAACGGAATAAACAATAAAATAAAAAATTCAAACCATGCGGAGCGTTATATTATGGAAAAAGGAGACTAGCACAAAAAAGACAAGACAATTTATATGGATTTAATAGAAATCACAGAGCAAAAGAGACCTTTTTCGAGGTTCTTGACATTCTTGGAGGACAGGGTGATCCTGATCTTGTGGATTTGCTCATGCGGCTCCTCCAATCTCGGCTTTGTCGGCTTCATTGCAACGTACGCCATAATTCTAATCTCTTGATCTGCAACACACAACCAGCGAACAACTGTGAATCTTAATCTAAACCTGACTCGTTTCACTTGTAACCAAAAAACATAACTAAAACAAGTGCAAGACGATCTCAAAATCTGTGCAATAGACAGAAAAAGGGACCTGAAGAATCGATGAACGCACGAGAACCGGATGGGTTGCAGAGCTCTTCGATTCATTGAGAAGAAACAAGATTGCCAAGATGGGAATAAAAAAATCCAATTAGGGTTAGGGGTTTTCGGTTCAATTACATTTAAACCCCTAAACTATCATTAAATTTCAGTTTACGCCTAACACTAAAATAATATTACAGGTAAAACTATTTATTCCACAGTAAAAAAGAAATGTACTCATACCCCTAAAGTTTGCATTAAAAGTAGGTTGTATTTGAGACTAATAATAATTTCTTGCAACTTTTTCAATCTTATCCCACTAATCTTTTGTCGTTATTTAATTTTAATTTAATTAAAAAAATTAAAATATCATTCATCTTTATTAATTTCTCATTTCTTTTTCTCTATATTTATTTTTTTTGACAAAAAAAAATCATCTTCCTATATATTATTGAACTCAACAAAATAATTCTTATGATTTGTTTATGATCAATCAAGCCCCATCAAACACTAAAACTATAAAATAATTTTTATTAATAGAACACTTATATAAGAGTCCTTTATTATAGTTCATTTTCACCTCCAAACTTTTAGTAGTTTATAGTTTTTGAAGAACATTCGTGTAATCTTAATTAACAACTTCCAACCAAAGTCTTTACATAAATTGAGTTGCTTGGCAAGAACCAATCAAATTCAAAACACAAAAAAATCACGTTGTTTAAATAAAGTTAAATATTAAATTTAATTTGAGAAAGCCAATAAACTAATACCTTTCCAAATTTCTCTTCAACTGAGAAGATAAATTGTAACTAAATGGTAAATGAATTGTAATTATTTTCCAAATAGTCATGCTATTTGATGAATTATGTTTATTTTCGATAAAATTTTAAAATTAATATTTACTTTTTATTACTATTTATATCCCAAAACTATATTCTCAAACTTTATTTCGTGATTAGTTATGTCGAGAAAGTATTTAACCATTTACTTAATAATTTTAGAGTTAAACTAATCTAGTTTCACACTTTTGACTCTGTAATATATTATTCTATAAATATCACATTTAGTGATGTATTTAAATTAGTGTAACTTTTCTCATACAAAACAATTTATACACTTTTAACTTAAACCCACATATTGTGTGGGGATTACGAGCTTGTTCGTATTCATATAAAAGTTCCGGTCGGGTAACAGGTAACATCATGCATATGGTGAAACAGAAACACGCAGTAAGAGGAGAGGAGGTGGGAGTCAATAAAAATTAAAAATTAAAAAACCCACAGAACCTTTACAAGAAGCAAGAAAGCTCAAACGGGTATTCAAGTACTTTGAATGAAGGATGATGATTTCGAAAGTGCCAGAGGACAAATAATTGCTGGGAAAAAAGAAACTGCCACAAGACAATAACACCAAAAATCCCTTCCAAACACTAACAGCAGCAGCCCCAATCTTAAATTGACACCACTCATAGTCAAAGATCTAAACTTTAAAAAAAAAAAAAGAAAAACTAAAGAAGATGATGGCAAACCAAGATGCAATTTGGAAGTGTGCCAGATGAAATACTACTACTGCACACACAAGCAAAATATGCCCTCGTCCCTCCAAGTGGAGTCTGCTTCCAAATTACCTGCATGCATTTTGAAAAATATATAAATGCCCAAATATACAGCATTAGCCTTTCTATTAGACAGTCACTCTTAACTAAAAGGAAAGGTCCATCCCAGTAACGCATTAACATTGATCGATGCAAGAACAAGAAACTGAGGAAGGTGTTGATGTAAACAGTGAATGAAGAACATAAAAAAAAAAAAAAAAAAAGATTTTAAGACCAACTCCGAGCAGAATTAATCTTGGAAGTCCTTCATTTTAACTTAACACATGGCTATCTTAGCACCAAAAAAAAAAAAAAAAAAATGCCAAAAAACTTTACACGTGGCTAGACAAAGAAGCGGCCAAAGGGTCAGTACAACATACTGAAAGTGTGAATCCATTTCTACTCTGATTTTCCTTCCCGACTGAAGTTCGAAAACATGGAAGCTGTATCAGGTAAAATGAACGGGGCTCAACTCAACCATTCTCCAATTGATCATTTTAATTACAAGATGCATCTACGTGGCATCTCATTTAACTTTCTCAGCAGCCACTTTTTCCCCAGCAAAAATAATAAGATAGCAAGTTTCTCCAGCATGACTTACCACAATGTAGTTCCCCAGGCCAGTAAAGCAGGGATGCAATAAGGATTGAAGCTGAAAGGATGGGGATAAGTGTACTTTATGGCCATAAGGATGCCAATAAGTGTACTTTATGGCCGTGACATAATTTTTCCTTGTGTACGTGCAGAAGAAACAAGTTGAGTTGCACTTTTAAGAGTCGTAGGCAAAGACATCATCAAATCAGGTAAAAAACATGCGAACATCCTTGGTAGGCAAAGACATTACTAAATCAGGTAAAAAATGCAAACATCCTTGGCACAGTGCACGATTGGCCACATACTAAAGGAAATAATTATATAGCAGGTTATATGAGAAACGTACACATTGAAAGTTCTGTGAAGAGTAGTAAGCCAGATGCCCATTGCCACAGGTCAACCATGCTTTCCCTAAAGTTGAAATCTTGCATTTTTATTGATAAGAAACACAAAAGCTAGTAAGCCAAGATAAAATATTTGGTTTGTCCCAATTTTACAGGGATGGAAAAAAGTAAAATTTCCCACATTTTGTTGTTTATCAACATTCAGAAATGACTCGCCACATTTTCCATTCTAGAACCTATCACATATCAAGAGTCAAAGCTCAGGAGACAAGATTTATTTCCTAAACAAGCAGCAGTAACACCTGCTCCACTGCACATCCTTGCCCTGTAAGCCTTACAGTTCCCTTCCTGGGGTTGGCCCATGTTGCACATGATGAACTCACTTGAGCCTACTGTCATAATCTTAACAACAAAGGATAATGATATCTAACCCAGAAATTAAGCACCTTCCTAGACTCCACATTAATCCCACTCTAACTACTTGGATGGTGATATCTTAATTTTGTTATCTTAAAGGAAAATAAAACCCACAGGATATCCAAGACATTATTGACTAATTAGTCACCTTGAATTGCAAGCTCCAAAAAACAGGTAAAGCTAATACGGCCAAGGATATCATTCTCATCCAAATTAATAACTATAATGCCATTTTAGACAACAGTAAGTCAAAGCATCTCATGGATTAATAGAGAAAATCTACAAGAAAACAAAACAAACTCAATGGACGACACCATTAAAGAACTGTTGGTTCTTTTTATTTTTTTCTTCACAAGGACTAAATTTACCCCTCAATTAAAGGAATTCACTTTTAAAAATCAAGGTTTTATTTAGTACTTCTGGATAAAAAAATTAAAACGGACCAATTTTTTTTGGTTTACCTGTTCGCTCAGGTCACTGTCACGCTTGGCCATCTCCCATGGCTGCAATTTACTGCAATTTTAATTTCTTCTGCATTGCTGATATTTCTGTAATTTTTATTTCAGTATTTCCATTATTACTTGTCTTGTTTAAATGACATTAGAATATTCTGAGAGAAACTGCCCTTAGGCAGCCTATATATAGTCCGTTACACCACTATGCAAACTATGAATGAGAATTATTGATTTCTACTTCCCTCTATCGTTCTTCTCTACTCTCTTTTCTCTCTCACTATCGTCTCTGTTCTTGCTCTGTTCTGAGCAATACAACCTCTGATCCTACTCGGATTGGAAGAAAACCATTGTCACGCTTGGGCTGTGACAACTTGGTATCAGAGCTCCGGTTCTTGGCCGAAGGTATTGACTCAATGGCGGACAGTACTAGGATGAAGGGATTAGAGACATAGCTGCAACAAGTCAGCTCGTCTTTGGTCGATTTTCACAATCGGGTCGATCAGTTGGAGTTGGGGGCTACGAGGGAGCATGAAGCGATTGTAGCATTGGATCGCAAGGTCAAGAGCTCCATGGAAGGATTGGAGTGCAGGCTGGATGGCTCCATTGCGAGGGTGCGAGAGGAATTAGGAGCTCAAATGTAACAATTTATGATGATGTTTACTCGTCAACATATGGTAAGACTATCATCTGACTATCCTCCCAGAGGTAGAACTGAACCCATTCTAGGAGAGAATATGATGAACCAAGGAAATGACCACTAGGAAAATGAGATTGAACTAGAGGAGGAAATTGGAGGATTCATGAGAAGAAGAAGAGATGACCAAATTAATCATCAGCCACCAGGGTTTCCTTTGCCTCGAATGGAGACACCCAACTTTTGAAGGAGTTAATCCTAGGTGGTGGATAAAGAGATGTGAGAGGGTGTTTGAATGGTATAATATACCCGAAAGACAGAGAATAACATTGGCGTCAGCCTACTTCAACGAGGTAGTGGATGCTTGGTACCAAGGATGTGTGAGCGTGGGAAGGATTCACACTTGGGAAGAGTTCTCAGAAAAATTGAATGAACGCTTTGGGGAAAGAAGCATGGTGGACATTGTAGAGGAGTTTAATAAGCTAAAGCAGACCGGGAGTGTGGAATTCTACCATAAACGATTTGAGGAGCCTAAGTCACTTATGATCCACCATAATCCTCACCTTTCTGAAGCTTATTTTGTGTCTAATTATTTAAGTGGATTGAATAATGAATTGAGACCAATGGTAAAGGTGTTGAGGCCCAGAACTGTCGAGCAAGCTTCAGAGAGCGCACGACTACAGGAGATAATGGTTGAAGCTCTAGCGAAGAAACAGAAGCAACAACAAAAGAGCATGGGATCTGGGTCGTTTCCTCTGGGAGGCAGAAATCCTAATAAAGAGGTGGTCAGGGAGAGTGCTAGAACAAAAAATGTAGTTGGGGGAGGTTTTTCATCCTATGGCAGTAGATTAGGAGATCAAATGAGACTTGCTAGACTGTGCTATAAATGTGGGGACAAGTATTTTCTTGGACATCAATGTAAGAGGCAAATTTTGTTGCTAGAAGGAGATGAAGAAGGGGTACACGAAGTTGAAGAAGAGAGTGAAGAAGAAGAGTGTGAAGGGGACACGATGGAGAGATTTCCATACATGCACTCAAAGGAGCCCATAACAACAAAATAATTAAGGTCAAAAGGAAGGTAAAGGATTACAGCCTAATGATTTTGATAGATAGTGGAAGCACCCACAACTTCCTTGATGAAAGAACAGCTGGGAGACTCAAGTGCAAGTTGGCCAATACACAACAACTGAGTGTAATTGTTGCCAACGGAAACAAGGTAATAAGCAAGTCAACTTGTAAGGGATTCTGTTGGGAGATGTAGGGAGAGCCATTTGAGGCTGATTTGAGACTCTTGGGCCTAGGGGGTTGTGATGTCGTTTTGGGAGTAGATTGGATAAAAGAAGTTAGTACTATTAGTTTTGATTTTAATAGGATGGAAGTCTCCTTAGAGAAGGGGGGAAGCAAGTTGACTCTAACTAGAGAAAGAGAAATAGGAGTATGCAAGATGATAACCGGAAAAAGGCTCAAGAAGGTGATCAAGAACAAGTGGGGGCAGTTAACACAATTGTTTTTGTGGATAATTAAGCTAAATTCAGAGAAGATTTATCCTCAAGTAAAAAACCGAGATAATGCTCCTAAAATTTCGGAATTCTCAAAGCTAAAGATAAGGCCGAATGTCTCTCCTTTTATTTAGCTGATTTTGTTTTCTGTTTCTGTAAATAGATTATCTATAAGTTTAAACTAATTATGTTTTGTAATTTAGATAAGTTAGAATTGTACAATAGGTAGGATTCCTATCTCCTAATCTTGTATAAATCAAAGTCTATCAATGAAGCCGGGATAACCTTTTTTCTCCGATTAATTCTTCATGGTATCAAAGCTACCCTTTGGCCAAAGAATCTCCCGATAATCCTCCTTCCATTTTTCTTCCAAAGCGTGTCCTCAATTTCCCGTTCATCTTTCTCCTACTTATCAACCTGGCCGGCAAGAGTACTCAGCCATCTAAAATCGTCCCTTTACCCACCTACAATCAAGGCCACTGTTACTGGACATAAATTGAATGGGCAAAATTACCTATAATGGTCTCAATTCGTCATGATGTTCATACGAGGGAAAGGAAAGGATGATTACTTGACCAGGGCAACAACCAAACCAGCAGAGAAAGATTCTACATATCGGGGTTGCAAGCCAAGAATAACATGGTAATGTCTTAACTCATTAATTCTATGGTCAATGATATAGGAGAAAATTTTCTGTTATATGATACAACCCAAGAGATTTGGGAGGCTGCTAGAGAGGCTTACTCAAATGTTGAAAACACCTCTGAACTGTTTGAGATTGAAAGCTTGCTTGATGATCTCAAACAAGGTGAATCACATGTGACTCAATATTTCAATTCTTTGAATAAATATTGGCTACAACTAGATAAGTTTGATAACATTGAATGGAAGTGCACAGAAGATTCTACAAAATACAAGAAGATTGTTGAACAAAAAAGGTTGTATAAATTCTTAATGGGCTTGAATAAGAATCTAGATGGTGTTAGAGGAAGGATACTCGGTACAAAACCTCTCCTTAGTATCCAAGAGGCTTTTTCCAAGGTTCGAAGGGAAGAAAGCCAGCTAAAAATCATGCTTAAAGGTACTTTCTTACATGCGTTTGTCACTAAAATAGATTTATCTACTGTTTGGGTGATTGACTCAGGGGCCTCAAATCATATGACAGGACAAATCAGTTTGTTATCCAATTTTCAGACATGTGACAAGAACTGGACTGTTAGAGTGGTCGATGGCTCTCTATCAAAAGTTGTGGGAACCGGAACTGTTACTATCTCCAAGGATATTGTGCTGAAATCGGTTCTCTTAGTACTGATAGGAATCCTGATAGAAATCTAAACAACAATCAAATATCAATAATTATCAATACTTTTCAGCAAGAAAACAAGAACAATCCAAGGCATTCGAGAGGCCCTTACTCTCCCAATTCTTCTATCAAAAACCAGCTCCCCTCTCCCTCTTCTTCTCAGCTATTTATACCTCTCCTCTGCTCCCTTTCTAACCGAATTTCCTTGCACATGCAGATTATCCCCTCAGCATGTGGATCACAAAACTACCCCCCATGCGCACATGTTGGTTGTAACAACATGCATGTATTAATTCCCTATTCTAACCTTCATGCATGCTACTGTGTTTGTGGCGTCTTTGGTAGGTCCAGGGGCCTATCAAGTACCTAATCTAGATTGCAATCTATTGTCTATCAGTAAACTAACATCTAATTTAGATTGTATTACCAAATTCTCAAAGAATGTATGTGAATTTCAGGAGCGGACTTCGAGGAAGATGATTGGCAGTGCTGAAGAAGGATTGGGGCTCTATCTCCTTGCTAAGACCAACTCCGAAGATAACCTAGTTCAGTCCAACACCTGTTCGGTCATTCCTTCAGTTTGTTTTTCCAATTCCTCCACCACTCATAATGATGCAATTATGTTATGGCATTATAAATTAGGACATCCAAACTTTGTTTACCATAGGAAATTATTCCCAGCATTGTTTAAGAGTCAAGATTCACAGCAAATACATTGTGAAATCTGTCAATACTCTAAGCATGTGAGAAATAATTATCCCAGTCAAAGTTATTCTCCTTCACACCCTTTTTCTATGATCCATAGTGATGTATGGGGTACTTTCTCGAGTTAAAAACATAACTGGTTCTCGTTGGTTTGTTTCATTTATTGATGATCATATCTGGCTTACATAGGTATTTCTCATGAAAGAAAAATCAGAAGTTGGTTCCATTTTTCAATTATTTCATTCTATGGTGGAAAGACAATTTAATACCAAAATTCAAATCCCCAGAACCGATAATGCCAAGGAATATTTTTCTTCAATCCTTGGTTCATATCTTTCAAACAATGGCATTCTACATCAAAGTTCTTGTGTGGATACACCTCAACAAAACGGTATAGCCGAAAGGAAAAACCGGCATATCATAGAAGTGGCTCGTTCTTTGCTATTTTCTACAAATGCCCCTAAACATTTTTGGGGTGAAGTCATTCTCATAGCCACTTATCTCATTAACCAGTTACCCTCTCGAACTCTAAACCATCATACACTGAGCCAAATCCTTCTCAAATCCTATCCTCACACTTGGCTGCTATTAGGGGTGTGCACGGTGCGGTTTGGGCGGTTTGGGAAGGATTTAATAAGCCAAACCGCATGTGCGGTTTGGCATTAAACCAAACCACGCGGTCTGGTTTGGTGTGCACAATCCGCACCAGACCGCACCGCATTTGCGGTGCGGTTTGGTGCGGTTTCCGCGGTTTGATGCTTCTTTATTGTTTTATTTGGTGTTTCCTTCACTAACTTATAAATTTTTAATTAAAACATAAAAATCAATGCATAAAATCATAATTTTTAAATTTTTATAGTATCTTGGAGTTTAAAACTAAAATAAGTTACTATCTAATAAAAAATACAAATTTAAAAGTTTTAAATCTACAACATAACCACATGCTCATAATATAAAAATAACACAAAAATCCACAATATAATTCATGGTCAAGAAAATATATATTTTTAATTTATTTTTTTAATTTTTAAATTATTAGATATTTTTAATTTTTTTATTAATATACTACTTGGCCGGTTTGGTTTTAACCAAACCAAAAAAACCACAAACCGCAAACCGCACGGTTTGAGAATTTCTCAAACCGTGCCAAACCGCACCCCCAAAAAACCGCACGGTTTGGTGCGGTGCGGTTTGGTGCGGGCGATTTCCGCGGTTTGACGGTTTTTTTGCACACCCCTAGCTGCTATCTCGTATCTCTCTTAAAATCTTTGGATGTACTGTTTTTGTGCATGTACACTAGCAATTCCGAAGCAAACTTGACCCTAAATCTCTTAAATGCATCTTCATTGGCTATTCTCCTCATCAAAAAGGTTACAAGCGCTACTCTCCTGAGCATAAACGAATTTTTAACTCCATGGATGTAACCTTTTTTGAACATCAACCTTATTATCCCAAAATTGCTATTCAGGGGGAGAACCATTCCTATAATTCTCAAGAATATTAGTTTTGGGAAACTCTTCCTATGCAGCTCCCTATTCCTATGCAGCAACAATCTATGCAGCAGCAAACTTTGCAATATGCTGCACCCATACATCCAGAGCCTAACCATCAACAACCTCAATCTACCCATGACCACCCTCCTGCAAGTTTCCTTAGTCCTCAGCCTCCTACCACCAAAGAATTTCAGGTCTACTCTCGGAGGAAGTCCCAACAGGAAAAAAAGCACCAATCCTACAATCGGCCTGACTAAGATACTAGCCCCAATTCCTCTCTAAGTGACAGTGACAGCGGTAATCATCTTGGGGACAATTTAAATAGTGGGGCCACTGATGAGACTGATTGGCCTATTGCCTTACGGAAGGGCATAAGATCTTGCACTCAGCACCCAATACACAATTATATATCCTACAAGGACCTGCCATCAAAGTTTTGTGTGTTTTTATCAAATTTGAATAAGGTGCAGGTGCCAAACACAGTTACAGAAGCCTTCCAACAGCCACAGTGGAAACATGTTGTTCTTGATGAAATGAATGCCTTGGAGAAAAATGGAACATGGGAGATAACCTCTCTACCTCCTAGAAAACAACATGTAGGTTGCAAGTAGATTTTTACAGTAAACTACTAGGAAGATGGGCAGATTGACCGATTCAAAGCTCGGCTAGTAACAAAGGGGTTCACTCAATCCTATGGTATTGATTACCAAGAGACATTTGCTCCCATGGCCAAGTTAAATACCATCTGAATCCTATTGTCTCTAGCTGCAAATTTAGATTGGCCTCTTCACCAACTAGATGTGAAGAATGCATTTTTAAATGGAACTCTAGAAGAAGAAACCTACATGAAAATTCCTCATGGCTTTGAAACCAATCATATGAGAAACAAGGTATGCAAACTCAAACGATCCCTCTACGGACTCAAACAATCACCTAGAGCTTGGTTTGAGAGATTTACAAAGGCGAAACAACAAGGGTACAATCAAAGTCAAGCTGATCACACACTGTTTATCAAACATACCATGGGAGGTAAATTATTCATTCTTATAGTATATGTGGATGATATTATTATTACATGAGATAACCAATTGAAAATAAATAATCTCAAGGGCATGCTTGCAAAGGAATTTGAAATCAAGGGTCTCAAAAATCTAAGGTACTTCTTGGGCATAGAGGTTGCAAGATCAAAAGAAGGTATCTCTGTATCCCAAAGAAAATATACTCTAGACCTTCTAAAAGACACTGGGATGTTGGGTTGCAAACCCACTGATTCACCTATGGATACAACTACAAAGTTAGATCTTGGCAAGGAAAGTGCACCAATTGACAAGGGAAGGTATCAAAGATTGGGGGGAAAGTTAATATACTTATCCCACACGCAGCTTGATATAAGCTTCTCAGTAAGTTGTGTTAGCCAATTTATGAATGATCCTAGAGAAGTACATATGAATGTTGTCTATCCCATCTTAAAGTTTCGAAAATTGACTCCGGGCAAGGCTTGATGTTCCGGAAAACAAATAATCGAGTGTCAAGCCCCCGATGTAGGGTTTGACAATGGCAGAAATTCCGAAAGGAATTTCCTTCTAAAACAGCAATACAAGAACGAAAGAAAGAGAGATAGAGAGAGAGAGAGACGAAGAGGGCGGGAGAGTTTGTTATTTCATCAAAACTAATTCCTCCTCTACAACAGCCTCTTTAGTAGGCGTTAGCTCCCACAAGGCTTCCCTCCCATTACATTCCCCTGCCTGTTAGTTATTTAACTACCCACTTTTATTACAATTATGCCTTGGGTCTTAACATCGAGAAATAGAAGTGTATAGTGATGTTGATTGGGCTGGTTCTGTTTGTGATAGGAGATCAACATCTAGCTATTGTTCTTTTGTTGGGGGGAATTTAGTTACTTGGTGTAGCAAAAAACAATATGTGGTTGCAAGAAGTAGAGCGGAGGCTGAATTTCGAGCTATGGCTCAAGGGTTTTGTGAAGGAATATGGTTGAGGAGATTATTTCAAAAACTTCAAGTGGCTATCCCTAAACCAGTTCAAGTTCTATGTGTCAATCAATCTGCAATCAACATTGCAAAGAACCCGATCCATCATGATCGGACAAAACATGTTGAAATAGACCAAAATTTTATTAAAGAGAAGTTGGAAGAAGGGATGTTTCAGCTAGTATATACTCCCACTACAAATCAAGTTGCTAATATACTAACTAAAGCTCTACCGAGAAGAATTTTTTATGGAATGAGCTCCAAGCTTGGTTTGAATAACATTTTCCAGCCCAAGCTTAAAGGGGAATATGGATAATTAAGCTAAATTCAGAGAAGATTTATCCTCAAGTAAAAAACCGAGATAATGCTCCTAAAGTTTCGGAATTCTCAAAGTTGGAGAGAAGGCCAAATGTCTCTCCTTTTATTTAGCTTATTTTGTTTTCTGTTTCTGTAAATAGATTATCTATAAGTTTAAACTAATTATGTTTTGTAATTTAGATAAGTTAGACTTGTACAATAGGTAGGATTCTTATCTCCTAATCTTGTATAAATCAAAGTCTATCAATGAAGTCGGGATAACCTTTTTTCTCCAATTAATTCTTCAGTTTTCAATTTTGTCAGCAGATGAGGCACCAAACAATACCAAGGCAGGTGAGACCTATTTCAGCATCAATACCCCAGATTCCACTGTTGGACATAAATTGCACACTCAGCTGCAAAAGAAAGGGATGTCCAAGCTTATGAGGTTGGACTATGTGATTCAGTATAGAAAAGAAAAAGAAAATGGGGTTGTTGATGCCTTGTCTAAGTGTCATGAAGTTGGGGAAGTGGCCCTCATAACTACTGTAATTCCTGAGTGGTGCAAGGAAATTATAGACAGCTATGAAGGGGATGCAAAGATCAAGCAAGTACTGGAAAGAGTTGCTACGGGCAATAAGGGTGAGGATGGATATAGTTTAAGTGGAGGAATTCTGAGATATCATGGAAGAATAGTTGTGGGCGATGATGATGATCTCAAGAAGAGAATACTGCGATCTCCCCATGAGTCAACATTCGGGGGCACAAAACACTTACCTAAGGGTAAAACAATTGTTTTATTGGCCGGGTCTTAGAACAGAGGTGAAGAAGTTTGTCATGGCCTATGAGGTGTGCAAACGGTGCAAAAGTGAGACAGTGGCCTATCCAGGGCTCTTACAGCCCTTACCGATTCCAAACCAAGCTTGGGAAAGCATCTCTATGGATTTCATTGAAGGGTTGTCGAAATCTGTGGGAAGGGATAACATCTAGGTAGTTGTTGACAGGCTCACTAAGTTCGCATACTTCATAGGGTTGACTCACCCTTTTACAACCCAAGATGTGGCCGAGTATTTTTGGACCAGGTGGTTAAGGTGCACGGGATTCCAAAGACCATTATTTTAGACCGAGATAATGTCTTTACCAATCTGCTATGGCGGGAGCTCATTAAAGCCTTGGGGGCGAGGTTGAACATGTCCATGGCATATCACCCTCAAACGAATGGCCAAACCGAGAGGGTGAACCAAAGCTTAGAAGCTTATCTGAGGTGCATGAGCTTACTACACCCTAAAGAGTGGCATAAATGTGCCTATGGCACAGTGGTGGTAGAACTCTACCCACCACTCATCACTCAAAATATCACCGTTTGAGGCTCTTTTTGGTTACCTACCTCCCTTGTTACTCGCTATAGGGAACTACTCAACAGTGGCTAAAGTGGAAGACTATTTGTAGTAAAGAAAAAGGGTGTTCTAGCAGTTGAAAAAGGAGTTGGCATCGGCTCAAAACAGGATGAAGCAATTCTTTGATCACAGAAGAAGTGACAAAGAGTTCAATGTGGGCGAAGAAGTATACTTAAGGCTAAGATACCCCCATCTTAAATCCATTTCTTCGGGGCTTGTATCCAAACTTAACCCAAAGTACTTTGGACCTTTCCCTATAATTGCTAAGATTGGCTAGGTGGCTTACCGACTGAAATTTCTTGAGGAGTCCCGCATCCATCCTGTATTCCATGTCTCACTATTGAAGAAGTCAGCGAGAGCATAGTTGGTAAGTCCTACATTGCCACAAATGCTTAAAGAGATCAGGAAGGTGGTGGAGCCAGAGGTGATATTGGACCGAAGGGTCATCTACAAGCAAGGGGCACCTATTATACAAGTATTGGTCAAGTGGCAAGGTGCTAGTGAAGAAGATTGTACATGGGAGTATCTTCCAAAGTTGCTGCAACAGTTTCCCAGATTAGCTAGCCTCCTCAGTCTTTCTTGAGGACAAGAGCTAACGAGGGGGGAAATGTCATGCTTGGCCGTCTCCAATGGCTGCAATTTACTGCAATTTTAACTTCTGCATTGCTGATATTTCTGTAATTTTTATTTCAGTATTTCCATTATTACTTGTCTTGTTTAAACGACATTAGAATATTCCTTAGGCATGTGGACAGCTGGCTGTTTGTTGCAACGGCCAGGCTGAGAGAATCTGCCCTTGGGCAGCCTATATATAGTCCGTTACACGACTATGCAAACTATGAATGAGAATTATTGATTTCTACTTCCCCCTATCGGTCTTCTCTACTCTCTCTTTTCTCTCTCACTATCGTCTCTGTTCTTGCTCTGTTCTGAGCAATACAACCTCTGATCCTACTCGGATTGGAAGAAAGCCACTGTCATGCTTGGGCTGTGACAGTCACAAAAAAACAGCTGATTTTGACGAATTTACATGCATATCCAATTTTTTTCTTGAACTGGATTGCCATGGCAACCAGTTCATGGTCCAACCAGCTGAACCAGTATTGTTTTAATAACAACGAAATAAACAATTTTCTTTTTTGGGAGGGGGGGGGGGGGGGGGTTGTGGGGGGGGCTAAAATTTATGTAGCAAACACCATATATAGGAATTGTTGAATTACCACCACTCAACAATTGGCTTTTGAATTCCCTTTACTTTCGGCCAATTGGCTTTGAATTCTCTCTACAGCCACAGTCCAACAATTGGCTATGAAGTCCGTCTACTTTCAGCCACTTTACTATGTACATCACATTAATAGGAAGAATGTTAAGATGACATCACACTGACACTAATATTTACACAAAAAGGCCTTTTTGGCAACAATGACTTCATTGGGTACAGAAACTGCATTTTGAACTTGCAGTTTCATTGAATTGTTCTGTAGAAGCATCTACTCAAAATGCCTATAAAAGGAAATGTTGATATCAAAGATGCTTTTGGGTGTGTTAGTTGAGTGGTAATATCATGTTGGTTAGCAGAAATAGACCTCTCCAAATCCTATCCATTCCTGTTGTATATATCACTTCCGGAATCCTAATTCTGAGCTTGGTCACTTGATGAGTCTGAGAAATATGGGCTTTCAACATTCTGGCCTTGATCACCAAAAACACTATCATTGGAGGATGCAAAATTTAAATCATAGGCAATATCATTTTGTTACCCCAACATTTATATTAAAAAAGAACATTATTTTCCAGTTTCCAGTGGCAAACTTTCTCAGAGTTCTCTCATTAACAATAAACCCCACTAAACATTGAGCTAGAGATTGAATACGGATAAATTTTCAGAAAAAGTGGACTCGCGAACCTTTGATTAGGTTTTGAATCACTTAATTGAAAACAATCTCAACTTTCAACAATCGCAGCAGCAAAATCAACCGTAATTCTCACAGAAACAACAAACAATAGTTCAGTCATTGATCCACCGTCAATAACATGTCATCATAAGCCCGCTGAAACGGACACATCAAATCAAACCCTAGAATGAGAAAAGGAGATTTACAGGATGAATCTGCGCGTCACTTGGCAACCATGCGGGCAATGAAGTCCTCATAGCGGATCTTGCCATCGGATCCGACATCGACCTCGCGGATCCACTCGTCGAACTCGGAAGGCTCGAGCTTCTCGCCGATGCTGGTGAGGATGTGCCTGAGATCCGAAACTACAACGAAGCCGGTGCCCTCCTTGTCGAGCACCTTGAACGCGTCGCGAAGTTGTCGATCGAAGGGCTCCGGCTTGAGGTGTTTGGACATAAGCTCCAGGAACCGAGGGAAATCGAACGGCGAGTTCAGGTTCTCCTCGGCGACGATGGCCTTGAGTTGCGCTTGGGTAGGGTTGCCGCCGAGAGATCGCATCAAAATGCCGAGCTCCGACGGCGCGATCTTGCCATCGCCGTCGGTGTCGAAGAGCGTGAACGCCTCTTTCATGGAAGACACTTGCTCGTCGCTCAGATCCTTCCCCATTGTTCTCCGCTTCTGCTCTCTCTGTCTCTCTCTCTCTCTCTCTAGTTTTTCTCTCTAGAAATGGAATGGATTGATCGACTGATCGACAAGACCATATGCCCCAGCCCCACTTCTGAGGATCTTGAAGTTGAAATATTCAGCGCCGAAAGTGGGCTCAATTAGCCCAAAAATATCTACGTTAATTGGGCTGGGCCTAACCACATTTTTAGAACAGCTTGAGAAAGATGGGTTGGGTGAATAGGCCCAATAGGCCATGCATGGAAAAGAAAAGAGGGGTCGACCAAAAAGCCCTGGAATTATGAGGAAGGCCTTAGCCCCACATATTCAAAAGGGTTTGAAATTTCGAACTTAGAATTGATTCAATTATAAAATAAAGTCGAATCAACTCAATTAAATATAATTTGGATTTGGTTAAAGTCTTGGTTTCAAAATTTATCAATTATATTGAAATTCGTGGTCCAAAACAAGTGTTATACCAAAATCAAAAAAGTATATTAATATTACATATATATATATATGAATAATATTATTTGATTTTAATGTTTGGATTGAATATTTTCGTCAATAATCTAATCTCATTTCGATCTAATGACAATTGAATATATAAAATATAAGATTAGAATCAAACTGTATAAGAAAATAACTCAAATTAAATCGACTCAACCACATTAATTCATATCAATTCTCGAGTACTCTACCCACTCATAAAAATAATTTGTTATGATAGAATACTGTTATCTTATAATTTGATTGTATTTTGCTTCTATCCAAAAATTCTATGAGAATATATACCATCACTTCCCTTTCCAAAATCTTTTTCTTGGGCTTTAGCCTTCCATTTGGCTTTAGCTTTCTCATGGGAACCCAGCTGGCTCCTTTCCCTGAGAAAAAGTATGGAATTGACTGCAGTCATTGAGCTATATTATTGCCAAAATCATGGCCCTGGTGGTGCCATATAGCTGTTCCTGCTGCCCACTCTCTATGAAAGTATTGTTCCTTCAAAAAATATAAAGTATTGATGCTGTTCTTTCCTTCCATATGTTCACACTTTTTTCCTGCTTTCTTCGTGGGAAAAGTAACAGATCAAAGCAATGGTCCAGTGATAAACTGAGCATCAAATTAATAAAGTGGCTTCTAAGAGATCAAAGCAAGCCCCTTTCGTGAAATCAGAAGGCTTCCAATCGCCATACTTTTGTGACTCAAAACAGATCAATTCACAAAATCAAACTGAATCAGTCCGACAAAATTAAATTCAGATTCGGTCTTGATCCTAAGATTTATACTAATTATATCCAAATTTTCCAATTCTTAGGACATGGGCTAGATTAAGTTTAGGTCCTGAGCGGGGGAAGAAGCTATGTGAGGCTAAAATAATATTGTAAAAGGAGGACCACCATGACAAGGCTGAGGCAAGGTGGAAGTCCCAGCTTCACATGTTCTTTCTATTTACTTAGCATCAAGATGCTCATCATTGTATAAATTAGTACTTCTTTGGATGCTTCCCTTTGGGATATTTAATATGCACTTTATATGCTCTGTTTGAACCTCAGGATTAGTCCCTTTCTGTAATCATCTTCATCTCCCCCCCCCCCCCCCCCCCCAAAAAAAAATAAAAAAATATTTTGAGTAATTTTGAACATTAAGGAACAAATAGTTATGATTTTAAAAATATGGTTATGTGAGGGTGTAAGACAAGGACCCCTTAGTTGTCAACAAGTTTGCCCATTCACTTTGCCTTGGCCAAAGGAAAAAGTGCAGCAAGTGCATGAACTATTCTATTCTATAGTAGAATATAACTTTTGGGCACAGCCAGGGTCTGTGTTTTCTAATCATGTTTGGGCTGTGACATCTAAAGTTGAGAGGGAATTTCAGAAAAGCAGTAGATGCCTTGTTCTCTCTCAAAGAGACTGAAAAAAGGCTCCCAGAGAACATATGTGTGTGTGTGTGTGTGAATAGTATTTTAATAATGTTTGAATTATGTACACAAATACAAGATAAATGGATAAAAAAAATCAAACTCATATTTCTCCCATTGTACTTTTACGTTTTTTTTTTTATGTAATCACTTAAAATTTTAATTATTTTAATTATACACATGTACTTATATTTTTTAATTAATTTGACTTTTATATTTTTACTTTTTTTTTCATGTGATAATATGAACTTTTTATTATTTCGATTACACCTATATAACTTTATTTTTTTTGTCAATTTAACTTTTGTACTAGGTTAAATTGACTCGAAATAACAAAAATGCAAGAACAGTTAATCCCATTCTAAATCCTAATTGCAAGTAAAGTATATGGGTTAATTTGATTTAAAAATACATATATATATGTAATCGAAAAAATAAAAAGTTATGATTGCCACACGAAAATAAAATCAAAGTATAATAGTTAAATTGGTTCGAAAATATAGATATAAAGATGTATTCAAAATAATGAAAAATTTAAGTAATTACACAAAAAAATGTAAAAATATAAGAGTAAAAATATAAATTTAACCTAAAAAATAGTAACAAACTCTTAAATATAATGTCGAATATAACATAAATAATTTAAAATTTATACAACTGTTTTCAATTAATAAGGGTAGGGTTTGTGCATATGCTAACAACTTATATGTATTAAATTAATGATAGAACCTACTTTAGGCCCATTACTTGTAATAAAATGACAGTAAATACATAGACCATATAGCAGTATCGTGGTGGGGAGGAAATAATTTGTCTTGTATAGATTGTCACATGTTAATAGTTTGTCTCCACGCCTTTGTCACCATTAACTGAACTGTCCTTTAATTTTTTAAATATAAAAATAATATAATAGTCACGATCTAAAAAATTTATATTTAATTATAATAATTATTCTATATTTATTATGTGAATAGTAGAATTCTTATAAATAATCTAGTCATGATATTTAAGGATGAATAAAAGTTCGGTTAAATCGAATTAATCAAAATGAATCGAACAAAATTGCTGGTTTGGTTTAGATAGGTTTTTTGAGTAATTTGATTCGATTCTATTTTCTTGTAAAAGAAATCGAAATAATTAAATCGATCGAAATTTTTAAAAATGATTTCGTTTTGAACGAATTAGCTTAACAAAAGATAAGCACCATGAATAAAATGTTGTCATTTTTAATTTTGATTAAAAAGAAGCACGACCCGCCTCGTCCCTCGCTACCTTTGTTATCTGGAATTTGAATTGAAATTTTTGACACATCGTCTACCGTCACACCATCTTCTTTCGTTGTTCATTTTCTTTATATTTTTCATCCCACTAGCCTATGACTCGTCATCATCAACCCACAATTCACCAACCATTGCTTTTTTCATTCCTCTAGTTTGCCACTCGTTGCCACCAATCCACACCTTTTTTCGCAACTCACACGTCGTCATTTTCTTCATCTTCTTCTGTTATTTATCCTTGTAGTTTGTGATTTATTGCCTTTAAACCATACATTTACAACTCAATGTCAACAAACTTAGAATGAAAAGTTCTCACCTACAATTCATTTTCTTTATCCATGTCTGACTTCAAAGGTGAATTTGTAATTATTGTAATTTTAATTTATTCAGTTAATCAATTAAACCAAATTATTTTTCGATCTATTTAGTCTATAAAATAATTCGGTTGATTTGATTCACTAACCAAATGCTCATCGCTGATGATATTGCTATGCCTTTTAAGAGCACAACATTTAACTTGAATATTAACAAATTTCTCTAAAAACATATACACATATGTATATAATAACTTTTTATTATAATTGTAAACATTATAGTCATAGCCACACATCTTAAAACATCCAACCCATAACGCGACGTTTCATAATTTCTACTACTTCAGTCACACAACGAATTTTAACAATATTATTTAATCACATTTTGTTTTTAATCCTATACCCTATTAAGAGTCTATCAAATAAATAGCACGCCATGAGATGTGCATTACTAAATTACCACCTCGGCTACTGACCCTAATCTAGGAAGGATTTGTACGCACATGATTGTCCATATGATGTCGTATTTGAATTGGGTTCAGGGCACCGCAGTCTATGACATAAATCCTAAATGTGGATGCCTAAAAAGCACCAAGGTTTTGAAGTACTAAAATGGGGGAACAGCCCTTCTTATACTGACCATAAACTAGTAATAAAATTTCAAGGATTGCACGTATAGAATCTTGTGATTTGTAAATTTAAAAGGTAAACCGTGGGATGATGGCCGTAGGGTCGGGTTTCTGACAACCCGAACCCGGGGCAGGCCAGGGCCCACCTTGATACTGTAAACCCGGGTAGGTACGAGTGTTTTCCGAACAAAGGATTTTTCTTTTATTTTTTGAAAAAAAAATAATTTTTTTTATTTATGATGGCTGCAATCTCATGTGAGTGGGACCACTGTACCTGACTTACTCCACTGACACTTCTGTTCCCGAAATCAACCAGCTGTGAACGGCATAGAATTTGGCACAATCCAATTCATGTGGAGCGCTCGATTTCCTTAACCATCATCAACTTCACTGAGCACGGCATGATCATGGAAGGATGATCATGAATCATGATCCCCGTTTCCCATGCCAAAGAATTCGAGACCGTCCGATGTGTCCATCATCATTGTTGATAAGAAATCTGAGCGGGACCCAGTTCTCATTTTTACTCGATTTCGCCGGGAACATAGTTATCAAAATGCAATCACTTGTACAGTACCGGGCTCTCTTTTTATTCAAATATGCGTCTATTTAAGGAATGTGAGCGAGCAACGGCCTCGGTCAAATCAGTCTTCGTGTATTCTTCTTCACCTGAGAAAGAAGAGAAAAGTCTAATGCATCGGACGGCCATTGTAAGCTTTCAGCTTAAGCATCTTAGACGCGTCTGATCGCGCCACGTCATCTGGTCGGTCTGGGCTGCTTACGTGGGGAAATCAGGGGCGTTGACATGATATAGTACGTCTCTGCGTTGTGGACATCTCTGCAACTTTGTCTCTTCCCCACCATGTTCTCGTTCTCCAAGTGAGAGAGAGTGAAGGGTCAGTTTCCCTTTTCTGGACATCTTAATCGCCGAGATTCGAACCCTCGGACTCTGTTCTGCAAGTCCAAACGAAGGCAAAGACAAGAAGAGGGCAGAAGAAGAAGAAGAGACACAGAGTTGCAGAGTGCTAAAGAGTTTCTCTTTCACCATATTGAGCAAAGCCAGAAATGGGAATCTCACCGTTTTTCTGCTCTCTCCTCCTGCTCTTGGTTCTCAGTTGCCCTCCACCTGCTCGTGGTCGTGGAAATGCCGAGCTCGGAGCGCTTATGGACGTGAAGGCAAGTCTCGACCCGGAAAACACCTTTCTCGCCTCATGGACCGTCGCCGGCCACCCGTGCGACGGTTCATTCGAGGGAGTAGGGTGTAACGAGAAGGGTCAGGTGGCCAACATCTCGTTGCAGGGCAAGGGCCTCACCGGCAAAGTCTCGCCGGCGATTGCGGGGCTCAAGCACCTGACTGGTCTATACCTTCATTACAACTCTTTGCATGGAGAAATACCAACGGAAATTTCAAATCTGACTGAACTCAGCGATCTTTACCTCAATGTCAACAATCTTTCTGGGAATATACCACCTCAACTTGGAAATTTGACTAGTTTACAAGGTTGGTTCTATCTATTTACCTACTTTTTTCAGCTCAAGTTAAAAAGCCAGTGTCTTTTCTTTGAGCTCCTCAGCCTTGAATATGAGTCTATTTTGTACTTTTTCCTGGGCGAATATGAATCCTTTTTAGTAAGGAAGATTATAACACTCTCGACTTAAGTAACTGAAACTAACTATACTTAACTGGAGAACTCAGGCTTACTGGCGCTATCATCTATCACTGGGCTACAACTCCAGTCGTAGGCTTGATTATGGCTCGCCGGAGTGTCTTCTGGTTTTTCTTTTCTCTTTTTTTTTTTTTTTTTTTTTTTTTTTCTTTTGGTGCGGGTTTTACTTGTAATACACTGACAGCTTTTGGCAGTCTGATTTTTAAGATTTTTTCCCCCTCATTTTTTGATTTTAAACTATACTTGTTTGTTGCATTTGCCGCGTAGTTCTGCAGCTCTGTTATAACCAATTCACTGGAAGCATACCCAATCAGCTGGGGTCTTTGAAGAAGCTTACTGTTCTTGCCTTGCAATCTAATCAATTGACGGGTGCAATCCCTGCAAGTTTGGGTGACTTGGGAAGGTTAATGAGGCTAGACTTGAGTTTCAATCGCCTCTTTGGTTCAATCCCCACAAGATTAGTTGATGTTCCTTCGCTTGAAGTTCTTGATGTTCGGAATAATACCCTTTCCGGCAATGTACCTCCTGGTAGAAATGCTTCATCAAATAATTCATCCATGTTTTTGTTTGTAACCAGTTAAGCATCTGTAATAGTCACCAAGTTTTGATTTTGTCTTGATGTTTTGATGCAGCTTTGAATAGATTAGTTGATGGATTTCAATACGCAAACAATCCAGGATTATGTGGAGTTGGATTCTTGGGTTTGAGAGCTTGCAGTTTTTTGGATCATACAAATCCAAACAGGCCTGAACCCTACGAAGGTGCCACAACTGGCACAGAAAACATCCCAGAGACAGCTAATTTGAAGCTGAATTGCAGCCAAATTCGTTGTGCACACTCCTCTAAAGCGTCACAGGCTTCAGTTGGTGTCGGGGTAATTGTGGTTATTTTTGTACTATCTGCTATAGGGTTTCTGACGATCTCACAATATCGTCGTCGGAAACAAAAGCTTGGGAGTGCATATGATGCATCTGATAACCGTTCAAGTACTGGCCAGGCTGTGGAGGTTTACAGGAAGAATGGCTCCCCACTTGTTAGCCTTGAGTACTCCAGTGGTTGGGACCCCTTGGCCGATGGTCGTAGTTTGGGGGTGTTCACCCAAGAGGTTTTACAAAGCTTTAGGTTTAATTTGGAGGAGGTAGAGTCAGCTACTCAGTACTTTGCTCGAAAAAATTTGCTGGGTAGGAGCAACTTTTCAGCAACATACAGAGGGATTTTGAGGGATGGATCCTTTGTTGCTATTAAGAGCATCACCAAAACTAGCTGCAAGTCTGAAGAAGCCGAGTTCTTAAGGGGACTGAACATTCTGACCTCATTGAAACATGAAAATTTAGTTAGGTTGAGGGGGTTTTGCTGCTCGAGAGGCCGAGGTGAGTGTTTTCTCATTTATGATTTTGTTCCAAATGGACACCTGCTGTGCTATCTCGACCTAAAGGAAGGGGACAATCGTGTCCTTGAGTGGCCTACCAGAGTTTCCATCATCAGTGGCATCGCAAAAGGTTAATCCTGTTTTGTTTTTTACTTACTGAATGCTCTATATCTGGTCCCTTATATTCATGTTTGCCATTTAGTGTGTGGTCGAATAATTGTGACCATAAGGAAAATGACTAGACCATTAATTAATGAATTTGGGGAATTCCTTTCACCAAAATAAGTATGAGGATAGTGTAGCATGAAAATCATTTTGAAGTTATTCATGACAAAAGTGGCTTCTATTGAAGATAAGACATGTGATAAATGATTAAGATGGTTTGATCATGTGAAAAAAGGACCAATATATGCTCATGCAAGGAGAGTGGACGGAATGGAACAAATCCTTAGCAAAAGAGGTATAGGAAGATCAAGAAAAACTAGGTAGGAGATTCTTAGGTATAATATGAGTTATAAGGACATTACAAAAGATAAGACTATAGATAGAAATGATTGGCAAGCTAAAATTCATTTTGTTGACCCCAATAATGAGATTAAGGCTTCATATGTTGTTGCTGCGAAATAATTTTGTTGCTTCATTTTAGTTGAACTACTCAGTAACTTTAATTATCTGAAACAGGGAAACATTGTTGTGTTTCATCTTATATAAATCCAGGAGTAGTTGATATTTAATCCTTCCCCAGTTGCTCTTGGCTAATAAATTGGACACTGGAAAAGGATTGGGATTGTCTAAAATTTGTTTTCTTCAAATTTATCCTTCCTTGCAAATTAGATTAACTGCCAATAAAATTTACGAATTACTTTTAGATGATTTGGATGGTCAGTCCTCATAAAACTTAATTTTTATGAGCTTTTGTCCATCTTAAGCAGGGATAGAGCATTTACATGGGTGCAACATCAACAAACCTGCTCTAGTTCACCAAAACATATCGGCAGAGAAAGTTCTCATTGACCAGCGCTTTAAACCTTTGCTCTCTGATTCTGGCCTTCACAAACTTCTGACTAACGACACAGTCTTCTCTGTGCTTAAAGCTAGTGCTGCCATGGGTTATCTTGCTCCTGAATACACCACTACAGGACGCTTCACTGAGAAAAGTGACATTTATGCTTTTGGGGTGCTTGTCTTTCAGATCTTGTCAGGGAAGAGAAAGCTTCCAAGTTCAATCCGTTCTGCTGCTGAGTCATGCAGATTCTCTGATTTTATTGATAAAAATCTACGTGGAAACTTCCCAGAATACGAAGCTTTAAAGCTTGCAAAGATTGCTTTAATGTGCACCCATGAATGTCCTGAGAAGAGGCCATCCATGGAAGCAATAATTCAAGACTTGGGTAACTGCACTAACACAGTCTGATTCTGTTTCTCAATTCTTCAGCAATTGCCTGAGAATTTTCAGAAGGGTCAGTATAGGCTGGAGGATGGATTTTCTACTAACTGCTTGACACTTGCAGGAGATATTGCTGTATTTTCCGCGTCCTTTGCACTTAGGACTATGCTTTCTTGAGAATGCCACTGGGCATATTTTATTGTATCTTAGGCATGGTCTTTGTGAAGATGTAATCAATTTTGTTAATTATTTGTTATGTAGTATCTGGTTCTGCTTCCTCAAACAAAACCAGTGGCTTCAGAAGTATTGCCTTCATAGAGCATAGTAGATCTTTTTGATTCTTAATTGGAACGTGTCTATTGCCTTGTGTAACTATGTTTCTCAACAAATGCCTAAGAACAATTTATTTGTTCCGAAAGTCTCAAATTTCCACTCTAAAACATAGTCTTGTTGTTTTTGCTAAATCTGAAACATTGTTGTTAAATGCATATTTCTTCAACTCATTTCTTTGCATGGAGATTGTTGACTGGATTTTAGGTTTGTTCCTAATGTGGTCTATTGGCCTCTAGTGCTGTAATTGTGATTTTAAACACAATAATTACCCTGATCTTTTATCTTCCTGTGATATCAATAGCTTCCCTGGTGGAAATGCACATTTACTTTTAACTTTTCTAGGGCCCGTGAAAGGTATCTCTACTTTTATCTCCTTTTCCATTGTTTACTCCTTTCTTAATCGATTTGGAATTTCTCACTGCTTGGTGTTAATGGATCTGGGATTGCTGCTTGTGAACAGTAGTTTCTTCTTCTTTTCCTGTGATGCTGTATGTGATGGTATCAAGTTATACAATTTGTTCTGAATTTGTCAGGGCTTGCTGATGAAAGCAAAAATTTAGCTAGACGAGATGTTTAGATGAAGGAGCAATATAGTGACTGCATTTATATATGACTAGCTATTTACATTTTTAGATAAAAAAACTATTGGAGTTTAAGCTTTAATGACTCTTCTGTGTGGAGATCTGACCCTGAAAACATGCTCTTCGCCGGTGCATAGATCTACTTTAATAACCCAGTGACTCGTCTTCCTTGAGCCCCCATTATTGGCCACCTTAGCTTTTGCAGCCACTCTGGTCAATAACAATCCTTCTCCTATGGGCAACAACTGAGTTTCTGACCCACCCCAAGACCACGAGTCCTTGGAAAACGCATTGTAGCCTAAAACAGTGGTGCCATTAGGTCTCCCACCAGCTTGAACAGCCTTGAAAATGCTCTCATGGTTCTTCAGCTCACAATCAATAACCACAAAATCAGCCTCCCTGTAGTCATTCACCAGCAGAGATGGAGCTTCCCCAACGACAAAATCAACATTTTTTGCTTCAGCGCCTAGTGCCCTTTTGGACAACTGTAGTTCTTCTACTCCGTGAACAATGGAAACAACCCGCCCGCCAGTTTGATGGGCGGCAGCCACCATTGCCAGGGAGGTGGAGCTAGCAGCGTTAGCACTGGCAACAACCATCAGTTGGGCATTGTTGCCAGCAGCTAGTGCTGATATAAACTCGGCTACGTCTGGCTCTTTTGCTCTCTTTCCCTGCATCAGAAACAAATGAAGGTAAGACAGATGGAAAGAAGATTTCTAATCTTCATTCTAGAAAGGTGGGGGACTATACTCACCATTTTCATGGTTTTCAGGTAGGCTCTGGTGGCATTTTCAGCTGACCAACAAGCCATCTTTCTCTCTAAACTTAAGTTTTCCCTTTGATTTTCTGGTTCAACTTGTGGCCAAGAAAATGAGATCCTTCTCTTTATATACTGTGAATAAGCAATGACTTTGAAGTTATCTTCGCGGAAACCAGCTAAGGGATTGTTAAGAGAATTGATTAATGTGAGATTCCTATTCTAATTAGCTGTCATGTTGAATGTCAGAGGGACAGTTGAAACAAGTTGAAGAATTCTGCAGGAATTAATTAAGCTTGTTTTGGATTTCTTAAGGACACATCATTGAAGTCCCATGTTAGTCCTTGGCACCATCCAGCAAACTAGCCATTTTCAATGCCTCAATTGTGCAATATAATATGAAAACAGCAAAACTATGTGCTAATCCTAGGTGGTCTGGATGTCTGTACGGGCTGTTTTTTAAATGCATTTAGTTAAACAAAGCAAAGGCTTTGTTCTCCATGGATCTTCATTTGTCTTTGTTTTGCAGGCCAAATAGATGGGGGAAGCAAGTTTTTGTAACGAGAACAGTTAGCTGTTGCACCCAATGTTGCACCTTAGTGGGAGTCCGGACTTAACATAAGGAGGAGGGGTCTCGAGTTTAAATATTGTGTCTTGTATGGAACTAAGGAGGTTGCTTGTCGTGCTTAAATTGGGTTTAAGGGCAAATGGAGCTGCAAGTGAACATAGATGCTTGTGAAGTACTCAAAACTCATCTTAATTTGAGCTAGTTGCCTGTGAGTTACTCAAAACTCAACTTAATTTGAGCTAATCTAAGTTAAATTTGAATTTGAGGGTGTTGGGCTCATTTGAACTCATGAAAAAAACTTGTTTAAGTGCTCGATTATAAGTCCATTTGGGACTCATTTTGAAAAATTTGTTTTTCACAATTGAAGATTCTTTGTTACATTATTTATATTATTATTTAAAATTTAAATATATATATATTAAAATATACTATTCTTATATGTTTTTGCATAAATGAGTTTGAGCTTTAATTTAAAACTTGTGAAAAACATTTGTCTAATATAAATGAGTTAGAGTTTCTTGAAAAAATCTTCAACTTAGCTTAAATCTTTACAGTCACATAGGTTACATGGAAGTGAAAATGAAAAATAGATACCACACAAAATAAAAATGGATAAATGATAGTTTTAAAAAAATTAAAAAATGAAAATGTTGAAAAACACGTAAATAAAAAATATATAGAGATTTTTTAAAATATAATTTAATATAAAAAATAATTATTTAATTTAAAAATAAATATAAATTTTATAATATATTTAAACAAATTATAGAAAAAATTAAAAATTTTAAGTTAAACACGTAGAGATGGAATTTTTTTCATCTCTAACTTGTTCATCATGTGCCATCTTTAACCTCTTTGTGGATGAAAATATATTTCTAATATTTTTTTAATATTATAAAATAATTTAAAAATATTTTTAGACATTTTTTAACATTTCAAAAATATCAAAATAGTACTATGAAGACGTTTCCGTTCAACATTCATTGGTGGTCACTACTTGTAGCGGAACTAATAAAATCTCAAATTAGTCATTCAGAACAGAAGCTCAAAAGAATTTTCTGCAAAACCTCTTCCTGTAATCTCCTTATGAACGTGAAATTTAAGGAAAAAAGTTTCAAACCACCACTCCAAATTGTTCATTCTGCAATCTGCAGTGTGGTTGTTGGGTATTAAGGAGAAACAGAAAGCAGAAAATAAGTCACCAAATCAAATATTTAAAGAAAGAAAAATATAAGTCTAAAAGATTCCGAAGAAAGAAAATAAATAAAATTTAAAAGAGTGCGGGCTAATCAGAAGCAGAAGGGGGACTGGTTTTGCCTAGAAAAACCATTCCAAAGATCTAGATCGGATCAAGATGTTTCCCTCACAAAACACATCATTAAGAAAGCGACATCACATGTTAATGTCCTGTCTCTGTGTCCCTCTTCCATTATAAGAGCTCCCATTTGTCTTGTTCCTCCACTTCCACAGATGAAAATATTATTACGACATTTTCTTTTCCAGGCAGTTGGATTCCGAGAAAATACATAGAAAATTCAGAAAGATGGGTGGATGCAAGCTTGGCAAGTAGTGGATCTGAAGATCCTACTTGAAGGGGCAATGCCCATCCCCAATGTGTTCTTGGTGCTTCTTTTTCTCACACATTATTAGGATTGAATCCCAAGCATTATATATATATATATATATATATATGAATCAAGGAAAATAACACACAAAAGATTTTACAGTTAAGTCTTAATAAATGATATGGCGATCAACGACAAGGTTTTTACATTGATAAAATTGAAAACTTTAACAAGATATAATATTTTTGCACATCACCCGCAAATAGCATTCTCGAGAAAACTTAATTTAAGTTGGTGGAAAGAAAGGATTGACTTGAAGTTATGTCAACCATAATACGATAAGGCATACCCAAATACTTTTAAATAGATTTTTATAATGGGGTCACATAAGGGCTTGGAAGGAACAAGTGGGGTTGAAAGACTCAAACACAGAATTTTTAATTTAATAACGTATTGCCAATCATCTAGACAACTAAGACAACTCATCATGAGCTTAGATTAGAGGATATACTGACCTTATGAATAGAATAGAGTAATATTAAGAGTTATAACTGATTACAGCGTTATACAATCAAAATGGCACGCGTGGGTGGCTATGCATAGCGTATAGCTGTACTGCCGTTGTTGATGTGCAGAGCTCTCACTCACAGTCACAGCGCATCCAAATGGCAATGTTCAGGTACACATGGTGGTGGCATAACATAAGCCTGGTTAGCCCTAAATCCTCTCCAACGATGTCAATTATGTGAGTTGTGGTGGCCGACAAATGACAATAATGAGATTTTGGTTGCTGTTGTAAACTTGAAAGGAAATTCATATTTTTATAGTGATGAGGGATAAAGCGTTCAGCCCGCAGGTTTAATTAATTCCTACAAATAGTGCAACATGAAGTAGTCAAAATTGATTGCGTCTAACGTGATATATTAAAAGCACAATATGTACAGTATAGGCACATAATGTTATCTTAAAAAAGTATCATTGTAAGAAAGAAGAATAAATTCTTATAACATCGGAAAATAATCGTTCCCAACAAGAGTTTCTGATGGAGAGTGAAATATATGTACAAGAAATATTTACCCATTATCTGAATAATGTATTAATAGTATTTTTGAAACTAAAACTTAATTACTATAATGATTTTATTCATCTCAATATAAAATATACATCATTTTAGTTATATTTTCTTATTTTTTTAAGGTAATATTAATTATTATCATAAGGGCACTGGCTAATTAGGTGTATATATTAAGTACACTTTATTTTCAAACTATATCCATCGAATTTGAAATATTTAGTACCATTGCTTTCAAGAACTGAATGTGATAGAATGAAATACATACATAATTGATCTATTTTTACACCTTCAATTCCGTATTCTAGATTTATAACCTAATAATCCTCCCAAGTCTGGTTGACAAGTGGAAGAAAACCTAGTCACCATGGAAACCTTGAAATAGACTTGAACTAGCAGTGTTGGGAGGGAGAATCCCATGTTGATCAAAGCGAGTCAAGGATGAACTATATATGGCTTATAAATAAGATTTTCGCATTCTTCCCGAGAGCCCTTTTTAAGACAAGACCGTACGTACTGTCACACCGGTGCACCTAAACCTCGCTAGGCTTCAAGCACCTTCCGGGCAGTCTAACCCTAAAAGCATGCTCTTCACCAGTGCATTTATCCACCTTGACAACCCAATGGCTCTTCCTCTTCCCAGAAGTACAGGCAGAGACACAGCCACCTCCATTGTTTTTCCTGGAATTTGCAGCATTAATTCTGGCCACCAACAACCCTTTTCCTATGGGCAACAACTGGCCTTTCAGTTCTCTCCATTGCTGCAGTACTGAACCATTGCAAAGCACGTTGTATCCCAAAACAACTCCACCATTATAATTAGAATCCCTCCCAGCCTCCATTGCTCTGAAAATATCTCCAAAATCCTTCAGCTTACAGTCAATGACCACAAAATCTGCTTCAGAGTAGTAATTCAGTAACAAATTTCTGGCTTCTCCAATGACAAACTCAATATGATTTGCATTGGGTAGTCCTAGAGCTTCTTGTGATAAGCCTAGTTCTTGAAGGCTGGGAAGGATGCAGACGACGCGGCCACCTGTCTGATGGGCGGCAGCCACCAGGGCTAGGGTGGTGGAGTCTGCGGCTCCGGCAGAAGCCACCACCATGAGCTGAGAGTTGTTGCCAGCGGCCAGAGCTGAGATGAATTCAGCTATGTCTACATCTGGCTGTTTTGTCTTGTTGCCCTGCATTAACACATACATCATCCAAATTAAACCCATATGAGAAAAACCCTGCAAATGATCATCTATTATCATGGTCCTTCAGGCTCTAAAAGATTAAAGGGATAATCAAACTCACCATTTTCAGGGTGCTGAGATAGGCCTTTATGGCATTTTCAGCTGACCAGTTTGCCATGTTTCTATCTCGTTTTCCCTCTCCTTTTGCTCATCAAACCCCTTCAACCATTTTATAGCATTAATACGGCTTATCCTTTCATTGGTGGCTAGCGTTGGGTGGGATAATCTCAAATCGAAAGTTAGTCGTGGAAGAGAGTTGTGGCTTACAAATAAAAAGTCCTCTCTTTTGTCGTGAGTCATTTTAAAATAAGATTATACTGTTATGTCTATGCATCCACTTGAGTAAAATGGATAATATTTTGTATGAGACAGATTAAGTGATTAGATTACGATAAGTTGAGATTCGTACTAATAGATCGTGGGTTCGATTATTTACCTTACGCAGTGAAACAAACTCTCTACCTACGATTTACCTTTTCTACTAAAATTAAAGACACGAAAGATGAAGGACAACACAAGGACAATAATCCTAAAAATAATGTATTGAAAGACAATGTTAAAGCAACCCAACCCTAAAACAGGAAATGCATAAACCAAGGAACTTCAAACTTGTCAACTGGCTAGCTTTCAACAATTTTTGGCCGTGTTCTAATTTACTTACTCAAGTTGTTTTATTAACTACTATTAGTTGGATGCTTGAATTACAATTTAACACGTTTCCTTGTATGGATAATTAACTTCACATATTAGCTGTAATGTTATAAATCAGTGGGACAGTTGAACTTTGACGAAACCCACAAATCAATCTGCAGCAATTTATTAATTTCAGTTAGGATTTGTTGGCGAATAAACATAAATATTAATTAACCCCTTTTTGGGTCTGCCAACAGCCAACAAACTTGTATCTGTTCATCGCTTATATTATGAATTTAGGTTAGATTAAGATAAACATGAAGCTAATACAAATCCAGTCCTGTCCCGTACACTGTTTGAATGATTGATTAAGGAAAGTTCTTGTGTCCTATCTTAATTTGATTTACCTATGTAGGTGGCAAAGGATCAGGATGAATAATAAGAACAAAAAAAAAGAAATGATGACTAATAATAGAATCTTAGCACAGAAGTAAGCTAATAATAATACCCATGGGTCTAAGAATTCATTTTTGTTAGACCAAATAGATCGCCGTGGAAGCCATTGATAAAACTATATATACAAAAATTAAAAATTCGTTATTCAATTGGTTAAAAAGGGTATATATAGGAAATCAAAAATCAAAATTTAGAATCAAATAATTGGCTAGAATTTTCACACATCTATAAATCTTCTTGTTGCAGTTGTTAGACTACCAAAGAAGTAATCTTGCAACAAGTGCCTGTTAATTTAATTTGTCTTTACACAGTATTTGAGTCATAAATTGTTGGCAGTAATCAGCTTTGGAAAAGGTCCTATTGGGCGATAATACATCTCCCCCCCCCCCCAAAGAAAAAGAGAGTCTAAAGTGTGAGGTTTACAGACTTTGTTTCATTTTTAAAATTTTACCCTTGCACCAGTAGTCCTTATTGTAAAAAGGTTCTTTTAACCTAATACTCTTGTATCATTATTTAAATCTGATGCTGATAAAGAAGTCGAAAAAAGTGTGACGCATGGGCGGATTTTTTCGGCCATTAATGTATCATTATATATTATTGAGATCTATTTTGCCGTGCCTGCAGTTACCGATCAGAATTCACCATCCCAACATAGATATGATTTTCTCGGCGATCGACTTTAGCAACTTTCTCTAGAAATTAAATTCCATTTTGTCTTGTTTGGGTGCAAATGGATCGTGCATGATGATATAGATAGAGATGGGGGAGCGGTTATAGATGACGTCGAGGACAAGTTGTGGGTCTGAAGATTTTGGTTGAGGGATGGCGTTTGGATATGCCTCGATGCAGGAAACATGTTTGGATGGGTCAATTAAGCAATTCCAAAAACTTGCAAATTGGACCAACAAACATGTACATGCATGCATGCATGAAGAGCTACGTAAGTTGGCCTTGTTCATGCATGCGGGTTACCCTAAAGTGTCTTTGGTTCCTTCATGCATTTGGTCATTGATTTTCCATCCACGCTCCATGGTTCTTGCTAGGGAATTATATAGAATTCTAATGGGAAATTTATACCAAAATTGCCATTTGAATATTGTTCTTCATACATTATAGTGCGTGACAGCAATCCAATGAAGATTTGGCCCATGGGCCAACTCATTCACAGCTTGAAAACTATATTCACTACATATTAGTATAGCAGTCCATAATCTGTCTTCATAATTAAAGTAGCTCGAGAATTAAAATTTCAAAATCCCTTTGGAAGTTCTAGTGCATTAAAATTAAACTAAATTAAATCAAATTCGGTAGTCAAAAGATAAAATGCCATGTGCAAATGCTTTGCTCAATTAAATAAATTGTTGATGCATTTCAATGAATTGCAAAACCCCAAGGAACAGATTTAGGTTTACAGTCGTTCATGGTAATTATCATCAAATAGTTATCTTTGCGATTAATATTAAGCTTGGCATTTGTTTCTCTACTAATATGGTTTTTACAGATGACTAATAACAATCACAAGCAGCTTTGATTGCAAGCATATCAATCAAGAGCGAGCAAGAGTGGGCAGTCCAGGAATTAGGCTTTCTTGGAGAAACAACGTAGGAATTCGAAAGGAAATTCTATTTACAGTGAGGGTTTTACTCTTCACAGTTTTTTTCAACTAAAATTTTTTAGGAAAATTCTATTTACAGTGAGGGTTTTACTCTTCGCAGCCTTTCTCAGCCAAAATTTTTTATCATTTTTCAAAAATCCTATTTTACCCTTCTGTCACCCCGTCATCTCACTCCATCTCTCTCTCCCGATGAACACACACAAATATGTATATATATATATATATACAAACACACACAGAGATAATTTATTATAATAAAATAAAATTAAAAAAATATAAATAAATAAATTATTTTTAAATATCTATATTTTAAATAATTATAAATTAACTAATTATAAAATTTTTAACTAATTTTAAATTTTAAATTATCGTGAGTTAAATTTTTGATACTCAACAAAATTTAAAATTAGTTAATTTATCTTATTAAATTATTTAAAGATACATATACTTAAAATTAGTTATTCAATCAACTAATTTAATAAGATATATATATTTAAAAATTAGTTGAATTTATTTAAAGATATATGTATCTTTTTAAAAATAATTTATTAAATAAATTCAACTAATTTATTTTTAAAAAGAATTAACTAATTTAATTTATTTAAAGATAGATGTATCTTTTTAAAAGAATTAACTAATTTATTTATTAAATAAATTCAACTAATAAGATATGTGTATCTTTTTAAAAAGAATTTATTTATTTGTATTTTTTTATTTTATTATAATAAAAAAGTAATTAAAAAAAAAAAAAAAAAACTTAACTGGCTTTCGGGGAACCCAGCGTACCCCGACCTCCAGCGTTCCCCGAAAGCTGGGGGTCATGAACGCCCCCAAAAGTTGGATTTTGGGGAACGCTGGGTTCCCTGGCTTTCGGGGGCGTTCCCGACACCCAGCTTTCGAGGAAGTTTTCTTTTATTTTAATTAATTTTTTTATTATAATAAAATAAAATAAAAAAATATAAATAAATAAATTCATTTTAAAAAGATACATATATCTTATTAGTTGAATTTATTTAATAAATAAATTAGTTAATTCTTTTAAAAACATACATCCATCTTCAAATAAATTAAATTAGTTAATTTTAAAAAAATAAATTAGTTGAATTTATTTAATAAATTATTTTTAAAAAGATACATATATCTTTAAATAAATTCAATTAATTTTTAAAGATATATATCTTATTAAATTAGTTGATTAAATAACTAATTTTAAATATATGTATTTTTAAGTAATTTAATAAAATAAAATAACTAATTTTAAATTATTTTTGACAATCAAAATGTTCCCCGAAAGCTGGCTTTCGGGGAATCCACTGTTTCCCAAAAGTTGGCTTTTGGGGAAGTTTTTTTTTTTTTTTTAAATTAATTTTTTTATTATAATAAAATAAAATAAAATATAAAATATAAAGAAATAAATTCTTTTTAAAAAGATATATATATCTTATTAGTTGAATTTATTTAATAAATTAATTAATTAAATTTTTTAAAAAGATACATCTATCTTTAAATAAATTAAATTAGTTAAATTTATTTAATAAATTATTTTTAAAAAAATACATATATCTTTAAATAAATTCAACTAATTTTTAAATATATATATCTTATTAAATTAGTTGATTGAATAACTAATTTTAAGTATATGTATCTTTAAGTAATTTAATAAAATAAATTAATTAATTTTAAATTTTTTTGAGTATCAAAAATTTAACTCACGATAATTTAAAATCTAATTGTTTTAATACGACATTCCTAACATATTTGGGATAATAGCTTAAACATAGAATTTATATCAAGTTTAAGATTTTTTATATCATATCCTTATCATTTCACATTATTTATATCCTTGTCATCTCACATTATTTATATCAAATTTAAGATTTTGTATTTTATTTGTTAATAGATATCATCCACTTTTAAAAATTTATAAAATACTTTTATTTGATTATTCAATCCCAAAAATGTGGATTTAATAGATTTCTTATTAATACTAAACACAAAATGGCAGAAAAAATAAATAAATAAATAATTAAAAATTGTGAAGAAAATTTTTAGAATAACAATTTAAATTTATCAATAAATAATGAAAAATATGATGAAAATTTAAAAAAATATATTCTAATCAACAAAGATAAAAATATTAATGATAAAGATAAAACAACTATTAAAAATATTTATAATCCAAAACAATGAAAAAAATTAAACTCAAGCCTGATTGATTTATTTACTAAGAAAATTCTAATTAAATAAATAAATAAATAAATAATTAAAAATTGTGAAGAAAATTTTTAGAATAACAATTTAAATTTATCAATAAATAATGAAAAATATGATGAAAATTTAAAAAAATATATTCTAATCAACAAAGATAAAAATATTAATGATAAAGATAAAACAACTATTAAAAATATTTATAATCCAAAACAATGAAAAAAATTAAACTCAAGCCTGATTGATTTATTTACTAAGAAAATTCTAATTAAACATGTTTTAAATTTTTCAAGAGATACAAATTCTAAACACTTTTCAACAATTCATTACATTCAAAATTTATCAAATAGAGAAATACATGATAGAAAATGAATAATATATTTAAAAGAAATAAATAAAATATTTTGTTATTATTGTAAATTATTTAGTTTAAAATTATATATAAGTCAATTAACAAAAAAGGTGCACAGATTGAAAAAGACTTAATGTCAAACTTAAAAGTCATAAAATAAGTAATGAATATATTATAAATATAAACACTTTGGTTGATACTAAGATGAGATTATTTAAAAATAAAATAATTAATTAACATTTATAAAAAAAATAAATAAAGAAAAAAACCATTGAGAGAATTTACTAATAAGAATTATTACTATTGTAAAAAATCTTTCAAAAATTAATTTGACATTTCGTAATACAAATAAAAAGATTTATCAAGATAATAATAGAAATTTTTTAATTTAAATGAAATGATTGTTGAATTTAATCTAACAATGCAAAAACAACTTAAACACATTTAAAACGCAAAAATTCATAACCATTATCTTGTTTATAATATACAAAATGAGTTAATAAATATTTTAATATTAAAAATTAAAAAATATATATCATTATTTAAAAAAATTAAAATAATTTTCAATTATACATGATGATACCCCAAATGCAAGTTATAAAGAACAAATGTCTTTTATATTAAGATGTGTAAATACTTCAACAAGTCCAATAAAAATAAAAGAATATTTTATAAATTTTTTAAAAGTGAATGATATTTCTGGTCAAAGTATTTTTAATCTACTAACAAGTAAAATAAAAAAAATCTTAAACTTAATATAAATAATGTGAGAGGATAAGGATATAATAATAGATCTAATATGAAAAATAAATAACAAAATGTGCAGAAAGAATTATTAAATATAAATCTAAAGCATTTTAAATACAATGTGGTTATAACAATCTTAATTTAGTTTTTTGTGACATGATTAATTCATGTGCTGATACTATAACATTTTTTCTTATAATGCATACACTCATTATTTTCTTCTTCTAAAGAAAAATATAAGCTTTTACAAAATCATATTTTAAATTTTACACTTAAGCTATTATCACAAATGGGTTGAGATACCAATTAGCAGAACCTAGTGAGATCCTAAAACAGAAGGTAAAGATATTGCAATAGATCATTTGAAATGTCTTACTTCTTTTTTAAAAAATTATAAAGAAAATAATTTTAAATCTTCTATAATTTTTACTAAAGTAATTGTAAAACAAATGAATATAGAACTAAAATTTTGTAAAAAATATACAATACAATAAAAGAAACAACTTGATAAGAATAAAATTGAGAAAATAAAATTATCCATTGAATAATCTTTTAGAATTAATTATTTTACATATTTAATTGATCATGCTATTTTATCTCTTCTAAATAGATTTGAACAATTTAAAATTTATGAAATAATTTTATTTTTCTTATAATGTAAAAAAGTTAAAATTGCTTGATGATAATAATTTGAAGAAAAATTACTTAAATCTTAAAAATTTTCTAAACATGATATGGTATTGATGGTTTAAATTTATTTTTAAAATTAAAAATTTTTAAAAAAACTATAACCATAAAAATTAAATCACCACTTGCAATACTAATTTTTATAAAAATAAATAAATTCTTTTCTAAATACATGAATAATTTATAAAATATTATTAACCATTCATCTTACCATCATTTCAGTATAAAGAAGTTTTTTAAAATTAAGATTAATAAAATTTTATTTGCATCCAACTATGTCACAAGAAAGATTAAATAATTGACCATATTATAAATTAAAATACAAAAATTTAATTAATGATTTTATCTCAAAAAACAAGAAAAATAAATTTTGAATAATTTTTATTATTTTTTAAAAGACCACTAACTAATTACCACTTAGGACCCAGCAACCTTTGAGCCGGCCCTGTTCACAGATTGATTTTGTCAGAACTTAAAGAATTGCAATTCTTTTTTTCTTTTTTTTATTAAGGTTTGACAAGCATCAAGAAGCTTAGAGAAGATTCTTTTTTGGAGGTGGGCTGGCGGGGTGCTCTTGAACGTCATACCTGCCACATAAACAGTGTGACCGCTGCCCTGGATATCCTGCTCGCCAGCTCTGTCAATAGCACAGTAATATGATTCAAAGTTAACAAAAATTGCAAATCTAAGTGAAAGTATGCAAATGGGTAAAGAAAAACCTTCTCATTGCATGGTCATATGGTTGTCACTGTGTCTCACAGAAGCAGATTCAAAATATGCGGGTTCAAGGTAACCAGCATGAAGTTGTTCATGCCTTCCAAGAGAAGGTTGGAAGTATCTTGTACGAGATCTGACATGTTCCCCAACAGAAAGTCCATGGTATTCTCTCCTAGGTTGGCCTTGTGCCCCAACTGCACTTGACAGGCAACTTACCTGAGGTTGATACTGCATTGCAACTGGAGCTTCAAGGTACCCTGAAGAAATTCGGCCTTGCCTCCGAGAAACAGGTTCAATGTACCCAGCATGAGGCTCCTGGAGAGCAAAATTTTGCATGATCAAACCAGAAAATGAGTAACTGCAAGAGTGATGATTGAGAAGGGATTGACATACCAAATCAGCATAAGGCCTTCTAGACCCGGATAAGGTGTTATGGGTATAACCCTGGTAACTAATAGCAGATGCAGCATATCTTCGTGCATATGGATTTTGGTATCCCATTAAATCTGCAGCACGCTGCAGCCTTCTACTAGTATGAAGATCTCTCTTTGTCTTCCTGAAATTGTTGCTTTGCCTTCTTCCGACACAGCCTGCATATTCAGGAAGGAAAAATAATTCTCCAGAACCTTGTGCAGAAGGAACCCAATGGATAAGAACTTAAAAGCCACTGTAGGTACATGTACCCTGCGGCTTCTTAGATGGCTTTTCATTATGGCCAGCCTTCAAAAGTAACTTCTTTCGCTTGTGATTTGCCCTATCAGATTTGGATGAAGCTTGAACAAACTGATTTTCAGTGACAGCTTGGACTTCATTTGGTAGACCTCTCCCAATTTTTGGCTCAGAAGCAGCCTTTCCTTGTTCTTCAGCAGCTACCTTTTGCCTTTTTCTCACCTGTTTAGGCTTTGCATGACCTTTCTCCTTTGATGACACAGCTTTGTCTTTATCACTGTCATCCTTTGTAGAAGGGAGTGTCCCATCTTTCTTAACCTTGAATCCCCCACGAGACCATTGCTTTTGAAGATGGCCCTTGCAGCGAGGCTTTGCAAAGCTAGCCTTCACCTAAGATAAACAGGTAACTACACTGTTCTCTAAGAGAAAAGAAAAGGAGAAGGAAAGAACAGTTTTACCACCTTTACTTTTCCTCCAATATGAGCATCATTAATCCCCTCAACACAAGCTTGGGCACTTTCTCTAGAAGCAAAGGTAACAAACCCAAAATCTTTGCATCTGGTGTTGCCTAGATTCTGGGGTAACTTAATTTCAACAATCTCTCCAAACTGTTTGCAGATTTCTTTTAGCTTTTCTTCAGTCCAATCATCAGTTAGGCCTTCCACATAGACAGTCTTCACCTAAGAAGAAGAAAATGAAAACTTCACCATTTTTTCTCAATTCCCAGGTCAAAACCAAGTAACTTCAAGCAGCATAGCGCATATTTGGATATCTGTTCAGCAATGCAGGAGGCATCTCTTATGCAGGCAGTAACTCGCATAAATCTAGATAGAAATTTTTCAAGCTCTTTAGCTGTGCAGGCAAGATAAGGCACAAAATTTGAATTGTTTAAGCCTCCAAAACTGAATCATTTTATAAATGTATGCAGTCACTCTAGCAAGCTCTCTAATATCATAGGCACAAGAATTTATAATATTAAGTAAAACGTCTCACAAGATGTTAAGTTCTTAATTTCTAAGCAAATAAATCATGCTAGGCTGATATGGTTTGGGCCGTTTGGCTGATACCTAAGAGCTTAAGCTGCTTACACTTTAAGAGCAAATGATTTTCTAATTTTTAGAAGCATTTCATGGCCTTTTCCTAATAGTTGAAGCTTTTGGGGGCTTAACTATCAAGGGCATGCAGGTGTAGAACAAAACATTGATCAATTAAACAAACATGTGCATAATTGAGTTGTGAATGTAATGGTAGATGTACGGCCATAAAAAAAATAAAATTAGAAATAAGCTTATTGGTAAAAAGGTTAAAGCAATGCGGCAACGCCTATCAAAAATAAGATAAGCAGAGCATTTAAAATGGTTTGGATATATGAGAATAAGACTAATACACACATCTATGAGGAAAGTAGTTAGAAAAAAAAAAAATGTTTGTAACTATACAGGTAAAGGAATACCAAAACAACTTACAAATGTAATATGGGATACTAGACTGGAGAACTCTACAAAAGATATGGTTATTGATAGAGATGATCGGTGACCTAGTTATGTTTTTATTGCTGTTTTACATTTGTACATAGTAATATATAATTGACAAAAGAATGTTCTCTTTGTATGTTGTATGAAGTTCAAATTTATGAATTGAGTTTTATCTTATAGCATTTTTGGAGTTCAGTCAATAATACTATGTTTGAAATTAGAATAACTAACAGAAGACCTAAAAATAAAACTTCCCCCATCTAAATATGTCCACATCTCTAACCATGAAATAACACCACCCATGTTTGTATTTATACTTGTTTGTATTTATACTTGTATCCGTAGTCATTCTGAGGCTCTCAACCTAATGGGAACATGAACAGGTATCTGACTGGTGGAGCCTAGTGATCACATGATTATAACATCGTGAAGACAAGGCAAGCCACACTGAAGAGTGTGATGCATCACTCAATAGACCTAGAATTATCTAGAGTACTAAATGGATTGTTGGTTAAAGAGACCAACTGTTAACAATGATGTACATAAAGGCCATACCTTCCAGCCATGACCAACCTAAACAAGTTTCAGGTTTAAAATGCATATGTTTAGGCTTCATGTAATGAATTAGTAGTTACAGAGATAGGCCATCTGTTCACCATGCCACAGTTTTGTGATAAATACCTCGCACTAATGACTTGCACAAAAAGCAATTTTCAGATTCGGCCCACATGCTTTATCCAGCAACACATTTAACCAAATTATGATTTTCATTATTAACATCAAGGCTCATATTTTAACCTGAGAAAGAACATCTTGGCTGGGATTCAGTGGGGTCTCCGTAAAAGAGACCCTAGCACTCCTATCACAGCCAAATACAGCATCTGGCTTTCTTAGTCATTGAAAAGCTGACATTGCATCTGAGTGGGTGCTAAACTCCAGGAGGGCAAAACCTTTGTTCTTCCCATCCTTTTGAGGATCACCCGGCAGATATATCTCCTCAACATTTTCGATCCCATAGCTTTGCAATGTTGTCAGAACCTTAGAGGATAGAAGAAAGAAAAGAAGAGTAAATATATAGATGCAGAATCTGCAGTAACAACTTTAAAAGAAGTAAAATGAAAATATATATATATAAGAAAGAAAAGGAAGAGAAACAAATAAATTCATTAATGGAACCATTTGAATCATTTAGAATGGCATAAAAAGTGAAAATGTGAATGTGAATTTAAAGCTTACACGCTCTTTTGCCCATAACTTGCAAATGTTGCCCATGTAAAGGGTAACATTGTCATGGCTCGCTGAAATCTTAACATGCTTGTCTCTCACCTTATAAGAAGAAAAGAATATGTCATTGCTACCTTAAATTGACATTCAGAAGATCTGAAGTCTTTATTTTTCCTTTCCTAGGATTACTTTATGTTAAAATTCAACATTTAAAACCTTAATTTCATCCTTCGACACAGAGAGAGCGTTCTTGGCTTGGTCAACAGTTGCATATTGGATAAATGAAAGCCTCTGCTCTTATTTGTGATTGAATTCCTTACTACCCTTACAGCTCTTATTTCCCCAAACTTTTCAAAAACTTTGATCAGATCGTCCTCCACAGCCCTTTTATCCAGCCTACTAATAAAAATTTCCAAACTTTCACCTTTCTTTCTGTCAGTAATGTGATTACTGATTAATAGAGATGGGCGTTCCTCATCATCATCTAGTTCATTTTCTCCCTGACTATCCCTGGTATCTTGCTCATCCTCTCCAACTCCATCATCTCCTCCTATGCCATTGACCACAAGAAGAATGCCATCATCCCCATGAGCCAGGGCATTTGTTTGATCAGCAGCAGTTCCTCCTTTGCAAGATGTATCTTCTGAAACCATAGCAACTAATTACTCTCAACATTGACAACACTAAGCATCATAAACCAAGGAATACAGAACACCACAGTGGTTCACAAGTAGTACAAAATGGAAATGCGAGAAACAGCATTGGTATAGTAAGTGTAAGCACCAATGGAAATGCAAGAAACAGCATTGATAGGAGCATAGTTGTTAAATCGAGATTCGAATCGAGAATCGAAATCCTTATTTTATGAATCGTGAATTGAGAATCGAATCGAATCGTAAGATTCGGTATACATTCTCAATTTCAACTATAAATAATATATATCCATAGAAAATAAATAATGTGCCCACCATGATCAATTCTTTTAAATATAAATAGATAAATAAACTTCTAAATATATTTGTTAAGTTTAAAATTATACCAAAAGGTCAAAGTATATTCATGTTGCCTTTAAATTCAAATTGCACCAAATCAAACCACTTTCAAAATAACAAGCTAGGAAAAAAAAAAAAAACTACAACTATAAGGTTACTAATAAACTCCATTGTCTATAATCATCACTAGTTATCAATCATCTTCATCTTCAAGTTCAAGAGCATCATCATCTTCATCATTTCCATCATCTTCTTTGTTTTCAAATATAGCCAAATCGAATGAATATTTGATTAAAGCGCGCATGCAAACGAAGTCGCACAAATTGGATGAATCGGACGAATCGTGCTATTCATGAAATTCACGGTCGATTCGTCCGATTCATAGTTGATTTTAAGGGATTTTCGATTCGCCTTATAAATTCGACTCGATTTCTATATGAATCGAATCGAATCGTATGATTCGAATCGTGAATCGTACGATTCTAAGGGATTTTAGATTCACCCTATAGATTCGACTCGATTTCTATATGAATCGAGTCGAATCGTATGATTCGAATCGTGAATCGTAAGATTCTAACAACAGTGGATACGAGTTTGATCCCTATAAAAGTCTAAAGACAACCAGGTTTTAGGAATAAATAAATAAATGATAAGATGCTTATAGATGGATGGTCACTAGGATATCAAGGGCGCCTACAGTCTATCCAAGTGTATTTGTGTTAACACTGAGACAATACTCTTGCAAGTGCCTGTGTTTCTTAGTTGTAGACTGTTAAGAGCTTTAAACTTCTGAAGGCCTTAGTGCTTAGGCCTTTAAAAACACAGCTCAGCAGGGGAATAAGAGGCTTTCAGGAAGAATTTCAAATGCCTTAGGCCATGATAAGATTATTACAATGAAAAATTTAGACAATACAAAAAACCCTTCTACAAGCAAATTATGAAGATTCACGTTAAGAAGGCGACTGATGTCTTCATTTGATACCATTCTTACTACTTGACAGTTTGTGGAAAACCAGGCAGGTAGATCTGAATTGGTGTTACATGCGCAAGAATATTATGGAGCCTGGTTGATCATTTGCTTCTCCATTGCAAGGTAGCCAGCATTATTTGGGAGCTTTGTGTTCTCAATTATGGGCATTTATTGGGTCATAGGTCAGGGCTGGCCAGCTAATAGTCAAATACCAGGTTGGTAGACTCATTCATTTTGTGTTTGATGCTTTTTTAGAGGGAGTATAATAGAATAGCTTTCAAGAGTCCTTTTTGTCTTTAAGATTCATATGGTCTCTACTCTAACAATTTGGTTGCAGTGCACTTTTTTTGTGATCATCCAGTGTGCATCACTTATATTGATAGTCTTAAAATATTAATCCACCTCACAGGAAAGAAGTTCTCAGGTTAGTCTTTGTCCATCCACTTCATTTCAATAATCCCTTAATATCAATAAAAGTTTTAACTTTAGCAACTGCCCAATAATGTTAATTTGCAATAACAAGTCAATCATCAAGTAGTCAACCCAATCCCCTAGCATGGGAGTTGAACAAGTTAAATCAAAATAGATCCCAAGTCAAACTGCTAAGAAGGGTACCTAATTGCGTGTCAGCATTAACAAACGGTTGACTCTCATTTTGTTTTTGTTTACCCTCCTCTTCTTTCTCTTCATCTACATTCTCACACTTTCCATCTCCATCCACAATATCTGCATCATCGTTCTTCCTATTGCCGCCCTTGCTCCGAACTGCATTGCCACACATCTCGTGCCCGTTCACCATTGCCGCATCGTCATTCTTCTCATGGCTACCCTCCCTCCCAACACCGCCGTTCAGAACAGCGCACTCAGTATTCACATTCGTGTGATTTCCCGTCACACCACCAACATTATTCTCATCCTCAACTAGTTCCTCCTTGATTTTCGCTTCGACTGCAACCTTCGCTTCTCCTCCGCTCGAATTTGTGTCCGAACGCCCAAGTTCTTGCTTGATTTCCTGGCCAGCGGTCATCGCCAATTCTTGGCCGTGACTTTGCAATTCGGAAACCGTGTCGTCCCGGTCGATCCTCGCGTCGAGTGGCTCCACTTTGGGCGTCGATCTCTTCGCCCTGGTCTTCTTCCCAGTCGCGGATCGAGGCGGCATTCTCGTCTCTTCGGTTTCTCCTCTCCTCCCGTACTTGTATGGTTATTGCAAAGGAGGGTTAGGGTTTGAATCGCTGAATGAAAATCGAAGAGGGATGAGGATGAGAATAGCGCTACGATTCTGTACAACAGAGAGTAGCAGTGGCGCTTTATATATCTGTTAATTTCTGTGGCAAATTTTAGAATTAATTTTTAATTTAATTTAATTTTTTTAAACCGTTGTTCATTAATAAAAATAATTAAGTGTTAGTGTAGAGATTAAAAAATTTATAAACATGTATACATTATATATCATTCAAAAAATAAATCAGTGCCAATTCATTAATCATCATCTTTGTGTAATTAATTCAAATTACACGAAATTTTAAAGTAATTTACCATTTTCTTATTACTGTATTTTGAGTGAAAACATTTAATTTAATACATTCAATATAAATTAATATAGAGTTATTTGCAATTCTTTTAAAAAAATATATTTTTTCCTTCTTTAACTTTAATAGATCAACTAAAAGAAAGTCTAGCAAAAATATAAGTAATTTAAAAAAAATAATGATATAAATCATAACTTATTAGCGTATTTTCACGAGAAAATTAAGAAAATTATGTGTAATATATGAATGATGATATAATTTATCAGCGTATTTTCACGAGGAAGTTAAGAAAATTATGTGTAATATATGAATGATGATAGTACTGTTTAAAAAATATTTTTTTAGTTACTTCCAAAAATAAAAATAATAAAGATTTTCCAGACGGTTTTTTCCCAAACCAATTTACTAACTCAGAGATACTGGATTAAGGAGGCCAATAACTGGGCTTCAATTCAGTCCAAATGCGCCTGAAATGGACCCAAAAGAAAGTAAAGCTGGGCCACCAAAAAGTACATTTGCCAACCAGAAGGTATGGGTATTGATTTTGAATGCAGTCAAAATTAGGGGCGTTCGCGGTGTGATTTGGCTGGTCTGAATCATTTTTAGCACGCCAAATCGTTAGTGCAGTTTTTCAACCAAACCAGACCACGGTCTAATTTGGGTTCAACCAAACCGCACCAAACCAGACTGCATTTGCAGTCTGATTTGGTACGATTTACCGCGGTTTGAAATGTTATTTAAAATTATTAAAAAAGATATTTAAAAATGGTAAATAAAGACACAAATATTGATAAATAAAGACAATTAAATGTAAATAAATAGGAGCAAAAAATAAAGACAAAATAGTGTAAAAACTAAATAAGATGGGCTGCCAATTATTAGATTTTTATAATAATAATTTTTTATATTTTTTTTTTTATTTTCTTGGGCGGTTCGATTTAAAACCGAACCGCAAACTGTCCAAACTGCAAAACGTGCGGTTTGGACAGAATCCAAACCATTTTTGACTGCAAAAAAAAAAAAAAAAAACGATCGAATTGGTTTGGCTCGGTTCGATTTGGCCGGTTTTCGCAATGCACCGATTTTTTTAAACATCCCTAGTCAAAATGGACAATTAAGGTTACGTTATTTTTGTTATTTTAAATTTATTTTGAGTTTTTAATTTTTTAAAATATTAAAAACACGTTTACTTTATTATTTTTAAAAATATATTATTAAAAATAAAAAAATTATAAAAAATAAAAAACTCAAAGTGTTTTCTATCAAAACACACTAAAAACATCCAAAACGTAGAAAACATAACTCCCCCACCCTACCAATCTCGCAACCCTACCAATCTCGCAAAGACCCAGCATCTCTCATCTCTTCTCTCATTTCTCCTATATTCTCTTCTTTTGGTCATCGACTGCCTCCACCACCACCATCAATCACCACTACCATCATGACCATCGCCGTCAACCGCGCCCGCCATTAGAGATGTGAGCCGCTGTCGACCGCCCCCTGACACTCTTTTGCTAATTTTGTCTCTTCTCTCCTCTCTTATCTTCCTTCTCTTGTTGATTTTTGGGTATATTGGTCAATGGACCTTTAGGTGTTGAGTGGTTGCCTCTAATAGTCGGAAACTATCAGTCATGGTGGCTGGTAGTGACTCACAGTGCATATATGGGCGAGTGTTGGATTTGGTCGAACATTTAAGCTTAGATCTAATAAGATTTGATCGTTAGATCTTACTGATTTTTGGGTATGTTGGTTGATAGGCCCTTGAGTGTCAGGGTGATTGTCTTTGATCGCCGGAAACCACCCTGCCACGATGGCTGGTGGTGAGTGGTAATGCGGTTTTCACTTGTGGCTGAAAATTAAAAATTAGATCTATAAAAATCCAACAATTAAATTTGGTTCATTTTTGTATATATTAACACTCTTAGCTTGGAGTTTCTAATGATAGACTCTAATCATATGAATCTCTGGTTGGCGATGGTCGCTAATGACGGAGAAGATGTACGGCACCAAAGAAGAAGACAAAAATATTATTAAATTTTACAAATAAAATTATATGTTTATTTAAAATTTAAAAATGTAATATATCTATATTATAATTAAAAATATAAGGTAACATATAGTATATTATTAAGTATATAATTTAATATAAATTATTGTTAAGATGTATGTCAATAATTTATTAATTAAATTTATTTTTTTATTTTAGTAGTAGAATTTCAATAAAAAGAGTTAATTTTATTATTTAATAATTAAATTTATTGAATAAAATATTATAATAACAAAAAAATAATTTTTTAAAATTCAAAAGTAAACGCGTTTTCTAATTTTTTATTTTAAAAAATAATTTTTTAAATAATAAAAAGAACGTATTTTTAAATATTTCAAAATGGACACTTAAAATAAAAAATTAAAAATAAATTTAAAACTTAAAACTCAAAATATTAAAACACAAAGTAACAAAGTAACACCACCTAATAAAAAGCTAACGGCCACTCCATTTGCAGTACAAACTGCAATTATAGGACAAGAAGAATACAAGAAACTATAATTAGGCCTTCTGTAATTATTGTGAAGAACAGTGATAAGTGGTGAGGTGACAGGGATACTTATTTCTTGGGCTGTGAGGGACCTTTTTAATGAGAAGAAAAAAGGAGGCTTAGTACACAGAGACAGTTGTCCAAACACAGTTGTCAAAAAGCTTGGCACATTTGGTAGAGATAGAGCTAAAGTTGGATGGAATGGAATGGAATGGAAATCTGTAGTATGGATACTGCAAAGTTCAGTTTCACCCCTCATAATATGATATGGTTGGAAACTCTTCTCCTTTAGCTTTAGAGCAAGGTGTATGGGCAAGGCAAATCTAGAGGCGTATATATCGAGAGTTGAACAAGTAGGTGAAGGAAAGACGACGACAAAGAAGCTTAATTATGAGCGGGAGTTGAAAGGGAAAAGATTCTCAGGTAAAGATTGTTGTCCTGTAATAATCATTGTATCTCTTTCCCCTTTTACAAAGACACGAGTCGATTGAACAATGAAGGCATATCAATGGCATACGACTATAGAGTGGCAAAGCTTTACCTCCCAGTTGGTGAGCAGTCACTGTTGGTTCTTGCCGACAAGATCTGTCTACCAAATAAGTTGCTAAGGGCCTACGACCTTTGTTCTACTAATCAAGCATTTTTCTTCAGCAAGATATATATCAAGTTTAGTGCCCTTTTCTTCTCGAATCCCAAGCTGAAAAGGAAAACAGATATATGATTAAATGCTAAACAGAATTTAGGCACTGGCCTCCGTACAAAGCCAATTCAGAGCTATTTAGAAAGAATTGTTGGTTGAAAATGGATAATGATGTAAATTACCAATATGCTTGTGAACAAAACAAGTTTCCCCCCATGAAACTCACAAAATAACATAACCACGGCCAGTTGAGTTAGTCAAGGATTCTCGCAACAAAGTAGCACCTGAACATCATATCAAGTTCCATTCTTGTGTGCTTCCAAATGCCAACAGCCTCTCTAGCTTCTGGTTTGATGAACACCTTTTGACAATCATATAGCAACTCTAATTGATGGCCGTGCAAAATTCCATTGTTTCGGTGCCACGATCAAAGTCCACAAATGGTTGCCCAGCCTGATAGTGAAGAGAACTTGAAAGTTAGATGTTCACTAGACAAGGTACCCAGAAGACGATGAATTTAAATACTGGCAAAAATAAATAAATAACTAAGCAAATATGTAGATGTGGCTGAGGGACAAAGAGGAGACTGTTTAGTCCTCACATTTATTTGACCATCCCAACAGAAAGCAGTGAAGCAGTAAGATGGAAATCCACTCTTCATGGTTGAGCTTCCTCTTGTAGACAGAACTCTAAGGTTGACCCCACGTGACTTTCAAGCTGAATATAGGCATAATTCACCTCTAAGTCTCTCCATGTGCCAAATCAAAGGAAGTAATGGAAATGGTAATCCGGCGTCCATAATTAAACAAACCAGTGTCTCCATATTAAATTTGCACATTTCTTAACATAGAGTACAGCAGCAAAGAGCTCATAAGGACCCATGCATATGGGTTGCATATGAGCTAACTTACCTTCTTAATAAACCTGGTTTTGTTTGGCACCGAACAGGCTTGTAAGAAATCTTGTGTTAACAGAACATGTCAAAAACCAACAGTTATCGAACACTTATAGATATGTATCTAATGCACCTCCAAACTTGTACTAATATATTTTTTTCTATTTTTTTAATCCATATTTTGGACAATAAGAGGACATGTGTCCGTAACAGAAATAAATGCAAGTTTATCACTACTTTAAAATATGAAACATATATATATATATATGAAATATAATATATATATTAAACATTTTTATTCACATTTTTCTCTTCTAATATATGCAATGTGAAAAATATTTGTATATAATCTAGATTACAAATAAAAGACAAAACATATTTGTAATAGACAGTGAATAGTTTTTGTTTTCCCCCCACTCTAAAAGAGGTAAAGAGGGAGTGATAAGGGTAGTTTTCCACATGATTTGAACAACTCCTATCCCTACTATTAAGTGAATATGTATATATGAAAACAACTGTCTAGAGAGCAAATATCTTGGCATGTCCGTCTCTTTGATTCTTAGTTCTTTAATAGCATGTTTATTTTTAATTGAGATGTGGAAGTCAAGTCAGCATGTCTCTACAGTCTATCTCCCCCCTCTTTCTCATAAATGTCACAAGTAATCAAGTGTACATGTAATAGCAATGGCTGAATTCTATTCAATAGGTTGCTCCTTCATGATTGGAAGTCATGGGTTCAAGTAGTGAAAACGACCTCTTTGCAAAGCAAAGATAAGGCTGCATTCAAAGACAACCTGTGTAAAGTTCGCACATTGGGAAGACTTTTTAAACAAAAGAAATGTCATGGGAGTGCGTCTTTCAACAGCAAGTAGAAGGAAAGAGGAAGTGGTTAAAGTGTCCAGAAATCCTATAAACGATTGTTCAGGTTATAGCAATCTTTGGAATCTACAAGAATGTAAAAAGAAGAAACAATGCTTGACTGTATTTTTCATCAGTTTAACAAGAAGCAAGCGCTAAGCTTTTTAGAATACGGAATTCCCAATTTGTAACCATTAAACAGACACAAGGCTTACACAACAGGTCAGTGGAAGTAATACATATTACTTAATTATATCAGTTTAACAACCATGATGTTACAACGTGCTTATACACAATAGACAAGATGAATTTTCTTTAAGCAATCCAGAATAGAATCATGCCAGCCTAATGAATCATGCAGCCATAGAGTTTCAGCTAACACATTGTTCAATTTCCCTTCTTTACTAACTGCCCCCTCTCCCCAGTTTTCTAATAATGATTGAACAAGGGCATACTAAGAAAATTTTGAATAACTGCTACAATTCAGAATTCTATGGGAGTTAAAAGGAAAAGAAAAGAAAAAGAAAGAAAATATTACATCGAGGATGTATCTGTAAAAACCTCAGTGAGCATGTCATCCTCACCACGTACCTTTGCAAACAACTCTGCATCCTTTTCTTCCTCACTCAAAAAATCCTGCCTTTTAAGCTTTGCATGAGCTGCAAGAAATACCATCTTCTGAGCCCTTTCTACTCCTGCCGTAGAGTTCCCTTGAACGCAAACGCATCTCATTAAAGACCAATTGCACTTCAACCGACATGAGGTTGCATGAAGGAAGAGAAGCCTCACTGCAACCTTACCCAGTGACTTGAACTCCTTTAGACAAGTCTCCCACACTAATATACTGGCCTGAGGATTTGCGATTTTCATCTTTCCTGTCACAGGGTCTCGCTGTTTTACCTGAACCGCCTGCGCATATAGTGGTTCCAGCCCTTCTGATCTCCATCTCATGAGTTCCATCAATGCAGTATGAGCTTCTTCCCTTGAAACCAACCTTGTTATCAGCCTATCCACATCCCTCTCCTGCTCATATGTCAAGCACTTGAATGGTGGAACGTATTTTCCATTTGAATCCTTCGTCAAGTACTGTGGATCAAGGATAAATGCAGCGGACCATGCCGGGTGGTAATTTTTCTTAAATCTCTTCTCAATAATCTTCTCAACAGGACCTTCAGCCACCCTGAATTTGGCACACCAGTCCTTCACTTTTGCTTTCAACTCCTCCCAAAGTGGAAGACATTGCCCAACTAATGGCCTCTCAGTCTGAATCTCTTCAGTCATGCCTCTAATCAGCTTCACTAGCGAATGAACAGCCTCGAGTTCATTCCAAAAACCCACATCCTGAATTATCTCCGCAACTTCTCTCGCTACTGGATCGGCCTCGCATATCTCCTTGTACGATTCGCCCAAAACAACTAGATGTAACACCCGAGAACATCTCAATATATCCTCTAACATTGCACTGACAAAACCAAAGTTCTTTGAGTTATCACATCTAGCAGGAGCTGTAATCAGCTCAGGAAGGCCTATATCCTCTGCTTGAAATTTGTGGAAACTATTCCTAACCTGAGACTTACTATTAAAGACATGAGCAATACTCAAGCAGTTGTTGATAACAACTTTAAATAGTGGAAGCTCTTTGACAAAATCTTTTATCAGACTAATAAACCCCTGAAGTTGGCAGGATAAGTTAACCATCCACTGATTCTGTATCTCCAAATTCTTTAATGCTTTGGCCTTATCAGCAACTATACCCACGCATCTATGCACAAAGCTCCCACATACACCAGTTACTGATTCCCACATTATCTCCTCCGCATAATTTGATGCTACGGCATTACCAGTACAAACAGCCTTTTGGAAGACAGTCATCCTATTTGGAAGATTTACCATGAACTTGACACAATTATCTTCATCATGGCCACAATTCCTGCTTTTCCATCCATCAAAAGCAACTTGGAAGAACATCGCTTCCCTAATTCTTGCTTCTGATTCCATTTTAGCTTCTTCGAATCTTGAATCGAGCCTTGCACCCAAAAACTCGTGCCACGACAAGGCGGGCAAGCCTAATTGGTTAAGAAAAGCTCGGAACTTGGGGTGGCTGAGGCTTGAAAATGAAACCGACCCACATGACTCAAAGAACCAATCGGCTAATAACTCAAACGCGGAATCAACTTGGCCCTTGCTCAATGCTGGACCAGGAGAAGCTTTTGGACTCTTGAGCTTCTTCACACTATCTTCCAACATTGCCAAAGCACCCAAATCCTCCTTCCCACCCGATAACACCAAATGCTGTGTATGTTGCGAGCTTAGTTTCCGATGCTTATGAGAAGAAGGAGAAGGAAAGGGTGGTAGCTGCAAGGGAGGAACCGCCGAAATGGGCCTCAAGGCGGAGCTGAAATTGGGACAAGTCCCGCTCTTGAGATGCTCCGAAGCGGTTCGCGACGGGTTCGAAGCCGAGAAAGAAGTGTTGCACAGAGCGCACCTGAGCTTCACGGACTTGGGAAGGTTTGTCTCCGGGTTTCGAATCAAAACGGGTTCTAGATGCGCCCAGTACCAAGCTCCTTTCCGTTGAACGGCCTTCGTCCGGACGCCGACCAGACATTCGTATCGCTTGTTCACGGCCTTCCCCGCTACGTCATCAGTAACGGTCGAACCAGTGTTAGCCATTCAAAATTCAACGAATTAACAAATGGGTTCCGATGATTTTGGTGCGTATTCGGTAGAACCGAAAGAAAGGCCTAGAGTTTGTTGGGTTTTATGGTCCCGTGCATTTAACCGCGAAAACTCGCAGCCTCCGAGACCGGTTTTCCAGCCGGAGCAGAGAAACAGAGGATTTTTGGTGTGCCAGTTGGAAGGTCAGCCAACGTTCATCGAATTGCTCAACCGACGATGACGTTAACGAAAGACAGAATTATTGGCAGATTTGTACAGCGAGAAACCGGAAGTGGAAGGCATTATGGGAGGAGGAGGACCAGTATGAACTGCACGTGCTTGTGAAGAGCGTGTAGAGAATCCACCAATGAACTTTCGGCTTCGTCAAGCCTAGGTATTAGTGTCACAGACTAGGCATTGACTTCTTAGTAAGATTTTGGTCAACATATTGCATATTATTGTCCCAGCCCAAATAATAAAACAAAAATAAAATACCATATATAATATAACAATATAATTGGCAAATTTGATGTGCATGCATATTTTGTTTCCTTTAAGTGTAATTAATGTAATTTAATTTTTGCACTAAATATTTTTATTAGTTAATAATAAATTTAAAATATTTTATCAACCAATAAAAATATTCAAAACAAAATACATTAAATACACCTTAATTCCTTAACAAAAATATTGATAAAATTATGCAATCTTATTTGTATATCCCAAAATCAAAATACACAATACTTCATGGGTTATTATTATATTTTGACCATATCTTTTACTCTCGTATGGAAGATAATCACGATTCACTATTGATTGTGATTAATAAATAATGGGTCATTTTCTTTCCTTGAATGTCATTTTCTATAATAAAATTATGCAATAACTCCTAATAACCCATATATCGTTTTGTGTTCAAAAATACTATTTTGACACTCATTTCTAATATTTTTGTGACACTTATACATTAATATATTATATTTTATATTACATCACACATTATACACCAAAAATACATTTTATAATTATATTCTAGTCACATCATAATAATATTTTAATCTTAATGTCTTGTAATATGCCTAATCTTATACCAACCCTCAAAAAAAAATTCGTTAATTTCATATGCATACACAACAACAATAATAACAAAACAATAAAAATATAAGACAATTTTATTACATTAATATCTATCATTAAAAATAAAAATTAGGTTAAAGTGCATGATTTGGTAGAGATACACAATGACAAGGGGTTGCTAATCCCACATTTATGACATGTAGAACCTACACCAATTTCAAATCTACAACCAACTTAAAAGTATATTTTGTTGGTGGTTGTCTATTACATGTGGACTTGAACCTAATGCATGCACCAAATACCTAAACTTAATTCACTATTTAGTGTACATCCACATGTTAATTTAATTTTCATAATAAAAATATAAATTTTGGAAAATGGGTAAGAATTATGTTGGAACCAATCAAAAATCAAATAGGTTTAATTGAATTTTTTTATTTGTTTTAGTTTTAATTTTATTTTTTTAACATATACAATATCAAATTAGACCCTAGTTAGATCTGATCGTTAATACATTCAATTCGTCTAAACTTATATAAACAGTAATATAAAACTTAAACTCTAAATGCCGTTAAAACAAAATATATAATCAAAACTCCTATCCAACTAAAATATAATACAATACTATAAAACTAAGAATACATTAAAGTCAACTGAATGAAAGATACTAATTTTTACTTGATTAATGTGTTAAATTAGCAATATAATCATAGAAATACTTGTTAATACAACTCTAATCATATCTTATACATCATTTTATTAAAAAATATGTTTAAATAATAGTAAAACTATGGTCTAATTTGAGGTGTTTAAACTATGGTCTATTAAATAATATATAATCAAAACTCCTATCCAAAATTGCATTTCCGAAGTGTTGAGCTCGAGCTCCAAAAAAAGCTTAACATGTCAATATTGTGTCAAGTTCATATTACCATTATTCATGTTCTTGCAACTTAACTTAAAAAACGAAACTTGCAATAGGCCTCCTCCTAATTGGATGGTGATTGAAAAGTTGAATGCTTCTGTATTAAAAATTTATTGAAATAAATATTAAAAATCATTAATAAAATACTTACATCACACCTAAATTTAAAAATCGTTAAATTCCTCAAACTTTGTCACTCTTAACCACACCTTTCAGGGTTTCACTACAGATTTACACCTTCGCATTTGGATCTAAACCCACCATTAACTGCTTGTGAAGCAAAGTAGATTCTACGCACCCTCTTGATGTAAAGTTCGAGAAAATTGGGCCACACCACCCAATTGGAGAGATTTGCTTTTTTTTCTTTTTAAGGAAATTAAACTCATAATTGTATAAATTGTCATAAAATATTAGTTTTTGCTCTATGAGTGATGTTATATATCTATACTGTAGATAATGTCCAGTTTATGTGTCATGTTCATGTGCCAATCTAATTTTTTTTTAATTATTTTAATAATTAATTTTTTCTATAAAATTAGCAAAATAATACAAGAAATAAAAAAAAATCATAAAATCCCCAAAAAAATGGATTGACGGCGATAGTAGACATGTCACATAAACTAAAAATTGTCTATAGTGTAGATATATAACATTATTCTTACTCAATTCACCTTAAAGACAGTTAAAAAAAACAGTTATTGTTGGGGTAAATGACCTCAAAGTGAAAGTATTTGGGCTTTATGGATACCAAAATGTTCCTGTATTTCTTGATTGGTTGGGCCCAGTAAGAAGAAGCCCATAGCTAACCACGAGCCCAATTGAGCACGGGCCTACTAGCTTGTAGGTTGATTTGATTTTAATTTTATCTAAATTAAAATTAGATTTACATTTTTTTATTTTAAGCTATAAAAAAATATAATTTAACAAAAAATAATAAACAAAGGCAAGAGGGGGGAGGCTAAATCTACGGGGACCATGATCGCCTTCTTAGACAGCCACGCTGAGTTGTTGGGCGGCTTATATCACCATTCATTTGAAACAATTTATAATAATTTAATCAATTGAAAGAGTTTACAGCTCATTTCACAATTTATTTATTAATTGTTGGTGACAAGTTCACAATGTATAATTTATTTATAAACTAGACAAGTGCACAAATTACAAAAAAGGGAATCTGATTCATAAAGTTAGATAAAATAAAAAATTAGTAAAAATAATTTGATAAATGAAGAATGATGCACTCACAACAATATTATAATACATTTATAATTTAATAAAACACATCATTGTTCTATTACTTTAATCGACTGATTTAATTTTATTGATAAAGTTTGGTGTAAATACCCAAAGTAGGTCTCTTTTTTCGAAATTATATCAACTTCTCATACTTTTATATAATTACACGATTTTTTTAAGTAAAATAATTATGCATTTTTTGAAATAAAATAATATAAAAGAAAAGGAAAGATAACAACCAAAAGTAAATATATACTTCAAAGTTGGCAGCTTAATTGGTGAGAAGACTCAGAAGAAGAGATTTGGGGTACGGTGGGTTATGTTTAAGTAAAATTTAAAAATGAATAATTTCTTACTAATATTAGGGAAGAGTGTAAAAAACTAGAAAGATGGAGGGCATGAACAGTAAATAGATGAAAATGGCCAGCCCAGCAGGCCATAAATCGGAGAGGAGAGGAGCGGGGCGGAGCGGTCAACTTATGTTTACCTGAAAGGACAAAGAAGAGGTCAGAGGGAGGAAATTGGGCATGGCTCCACTGTTACCTTTACAGCTTTTTAATAATTAACTTTGGATTTTAAAATATTTGCAAAAGAATTTTTCTTATCTTTTCCCAAATATTCTCATTTTTATATTCCAATAATTCTCACTAACTTTGCATTTATTAAATCCCAATTTCCGATTAATTTTTTTTTCCAAAACGGACTTGAATCATTTCCTTAACCAGAATTAATACCTTGAATTTTGCAAATTAAAAATTGATTTACTATTCGAATTCCCACTACTTAATTATAATCCCCTTATTTTATTTTCCATTTTCCAACTTTATTTTCCTGCTTTCTCCTCCTTTTCCTGCAAAAACCCTAATTTCACTACACTTGAAGAAGAATTTCTGAATGCCAAGGAAAGTTTGATTCTTTTTTTTTTTTTCTATTTTTCTGGAATTTTTGAATCCATTTCAAGCTCTGTGCATGTTCTGCAATGGCTGAGTTTGAGCAGTGGGGCAGTGTTTGGCAGTTAGATTGACCGGTATCAACTGTAGAAGAAGTAGCTCTCCTTGTCAGATTTTGATTCTTTCGCGTCCAGTACAGCTTCTGCTGTTTTTGAGGTTTTACTGAATTTGAACTTGGGTTTCTGAAATGCTTTGTGTGGCTTGATTTTTTGTTTTTGTACTTTGTTCACAGAGATTTTCCCCCCCAATTGTTGTTCTGGTTTTTGGTTGTGGGATTTAAAGTTTTTATTGTTGCTGGGGTTTTAGTTTATTAGGATTTTGATTTGGGTTCTGCTAATGGAGGGAAAAGAAGGTACAAATGGTTCTGGCGTAACAGTGACAGGGGAAGAAGCTCCAGAGAGCTATAGAGTGGTGGCCAGGAGTGAAAATCCTGGCCAATTAACTGGATCAACGGTGGCAGCGGCGGTGGTAACAGCGGCCGCGCCGGTTAGTGCGGTGGCGCCGGGTGCGAAGGTGAAAAAGAAGAGGGGCAGGCCAAGGAAGTATGGGCCAGATGGGACCCCATTGTCACCGATGCCGATATCGGCGTCGATTCCGCTCACCGGAGACTTCTCATCCTGGAAACAGGGTCGAGGGCGGCCTGTTGACTCGTTCAAGAAGAAACATAAGTTAGATTTTGAGAATCAGGGTAAAGATCATCTCCTCTGTTTTTATCTTTATGAATTTTGATCTTTATAAGTTGTTACATCTGCTGATTTACTGTTACATTTGAGATCACGATCTGTCACTACATTTAGAGATGGACTCTGTTATAGTTACATAAGCTTCTTTGACAAATATTCACAGTTGGAATTTCAAAATATCATTGGTATAAAACTAGATCTACTGAGGTGGTTTTGCTGAATGCACTGCTCTTCGCTTCCGTACAAAGTTTTAGCACACATTTCAGGAAATTTGTTAAATTTGTGTGAAAGCGGGACCCCTCTCTTAGATACCCTCTGGGTTTGGAATTGATGGCAGGCATAAAGCAGGAAAGGCTTTATGGTAAGCATTACAGGCTACGTTTTGAATTAAGATTTCTCAACAGGAAAAAAATGAAATTAATTATATGCATGTAGAAACATTTGTTTCCAGAAATCCGAGTTCCAAACGTAACACAAGAATCTTTCTCTTGAGCTTATCTTCTGGCCCCGGGGGGGGGGGTCCAAAATAGATGCTGCAAGCAAACACAGAGGACATGGTGTTACAGGTGGCAGCTTGCTTTATTGCTGATGTCAAGTGAGCTGATGTGACCAGACTCCTAACCGTTTTTCACTTAGTGATTGAATGAAAGGTGAGAGTACAAGTGGCTAATGATACGGAATATGGCAGAACATTGTATTTTTCCCGCGCAGGTCCACTGTGGGAAGAATATTCTATGATCATTCTGATGGAATGCAGTTGACACTGACTTCCACTGGGTTTGAGATAAAGTAGCAAAAACAAATCTGAATTCACGAAGGTTCAATATTCATACTTAAAAGTATTAGTTCATACTTGAAATGACCACCCACCCCTGTTTTACCCTTTAAAGCCAATTCTTAAGTCATGACTGTTTCTCTAATTCAAAATTAAGCGGAAGTTCTTGACCTTTCAAACAGTTGTCTAGAAACCTATTATGGCTATTTTGTTTACCTTCTTAATCTTTTCACGTGGTGTAGAGCAGAACTTTCAGAGCATGGGATGAGCCAAGTCTTTGATATTATTAAATGCAAAGAATGCCTAAAATGCCATTGTTGAGAGAAATTAGTGAGGATAGCATTTTTCAGGGTGTTAGATGCTAGTGAACATTTTAGACATTGGAATATTGCTCTCAGAGCCTTATTAATCATGTTGTGTGTTCCCTTATGTGATTGTCATATTTTCTGGGCAGATTTAGTTTTGGAGTTGGTTTTGCAGCTTCAGATTTTAATTGTTGCAATTTTAGTTCCTCTGGCCATCTTTGGCATAAATCTGACAACTTCCCTTTTGCTTTAATGTTTTATTTATGCCTCATTTTTTTTGTAGGTGACAGAGTTTCTTACTCTGTTGGTGCAAATTTCACACCACATGTGATCACTGTTAATCCAGGCGAGGTATTTCCAATGATCAGTAAATCTTGTTTATCTGTGATTTTGTTAGAGCCTTCTCAATTCATATTTAATTAACTACAGTCAATTTTATTTGTGATTTGGTAACCCTGGCTGTTGTTATTATATCAACTGGATGCTTCATTTTGTCTTCTCTTTAATATGAAATGTTCATTTAAGCATTTAGAAGTGAAACTTCTAGCTTGAGCATGGGGAAATAATCCCCCTCCTCCTCCCTCTTCCTTTAAACTATTGTGTCTGTTTGTTATGATGTTATTTCTCATACTGTTTGCCGTATTATATATTTCCCATACGAATGCAATGTATCCATTCTATTATTTAAGCAAACAATTGATTTGGTGTTTGAAACCTTGTTCTTTTTCTAAAATGCCTTTTATATATTTCACTTTGAAAAATAAATACAACCACCAAATGAATTGAACCTATAACCTTAAGGTCATAATAGAACAAAAACAACCTTAGTATTGCACCTAGTCTCATCTTTATTCAAAATTTATCCAAAAATAAAACTAAACTGCAAACACCAAGTGTCTTCCCTTCAAAATGAGCTTTCGTTTGAAATCTTCTATTTTTTTACTTTCACGTGCATTGCATGGGCAACCCCTTTAGTGTTTACTGAAAATAAGATGTTCTTCCTTGTATTATCTTTTATCATTATGCTATGTATTTATTTTTAGTAGGTTTCTGTTACATGATAGCTACCTATCAAGAAAAACAAAAGAAACCTCTTTATTCATAGTTGCTTAAAAAAGATCATTTGCCATTGTAGTTATCTGCCAAAAAATAGTATATTTTTTATGAAAAAAAAAAAAAAATACTTCCATCTATGTTGGTGGCTCCTGAATGTGCACATGATGCCTGTGTGTTACCAATGTATGTTTTTGGTTTTATTATTTGTGCTATGGATATATATTTCATTGTTAAGTTGACCATATAATGTTTAAGTTGCTTATTGATGTCAACCCACTGGGGCATGTATACCTTCATGAACAGCAACCTGCACATGCACATGTGCATGTTGATAAACATATGTGCATAAATTGTTATGTTCTCTCCACAGAAGGGGCCTTTGTAAGTTGCCATCTCCTTTGCCCTGGATTAAAGTGAATAAGAAGTGTACATGTCATTGAGTCTTTATTATTTTGTACTTATTTTTTGGGTAGGATATCTGTAGATTTTAGCCTATTGAAGTCGGTTCACATTTTTTATGATTAATATTTTCCAAGCAAACAAAAGAAGGAACTTGTATGTATGAAAAGTGCCCTCTGGCAGTTGAAGAGGAATATCTGCTTTGAAAGGATTGTGTAACTGTGTTAATTTTTTTAGAGCATGATCTAGCACTGTTGTTATCATTGATTCATGTGCATAATAGTGTTCTTGGTTCCTGTTCTGTTTTCTATCAGGATGTTATGATGAAAATCATATCATTCGCTCAACAAGGATCTAGAGCTATTTGCATTCTCTCAGCGAATGGTGCAATTTCAAATGTTACCCTGCGTCAGCCTAATTCTTCTGGCGGTACTCTAACATATGAGGTGTGTACCTCTTCTCTTCCTTTTCTTATGATTTTTAGGATTAATTCCAACAAACTTTCTAATGGGTGGCAGATGAGCTACTCGAGCTTCTTCATGCATTTTTAAGCTTTGTTGTTTGATTTTGCTCTTTGCTTTTTTTTTTTTTTTTGCTTGATTCTGCTCATTGTTATTTGATTCATGGATTTGCACATTGCCTATCATATCTATGCCGATAGGTCTCTACTCTGTTAAATGAGTTAGGAACATAAAAATCTCTTGAAATGCTTTCCTTCTTGTTGTTTGTTCTCCTCTGTATATTCTTTTTATACCTCCTCCTTGAAATTGGAACTAAAATCACTGCTAGGCATATATACTCATGCTTTTGAGATGTGGGATTTAGAGAAGACTCCAATAAATTTTGTTTCCTTTTCTTTTCCAATATCCCTGGCAGTGTCTGTCACCATCCTCACCCTTGTTTTTGGTAGATTAAAGATTTTGTCTATTTTGTGTCTCTCATCTTCTTAGAAATACATATGAAGCTGCCTTTCCTGTTTGTTTTTCTTTTTTCTTTTCCCCCTGAAGTCATTAATCTCCTAAGTCAGAAGATCAGTTGAACCGCATATTAATTCAGTTGAAAAGCCAAGTGGAGATGGTGTAGAGAACGCTTGACAATGGACACTTTACAGAGTTGGGTTAATAATCTACTAATAATAGAAGATGTTTCAGTACCTGCAGAAGTGTGATCCTTACGACTTAGAAGCTTAGAACCCTCGTGATTCTTTTGTTATCATATACTATAAAGAGAGACTTACCGGAGTTAGTGAGTTCACTTAATTGAATGGACTCTTATGTCCATATGAGCAGAAACCTGCTAGGCTCTTCATATGATATCACCTCAACTTTTCTCCAGCATCCATAGATCATTAAAACTTGTGTTCAAACATATTTCTTTAGCCCTGAATTTCTGAAGTAATTACAAAATAATTTGTATCAATACATCATTTTGGCTTCTTGCCCGTTGACATCATTGAGATCTGCTAGATCTATCTCCTGGGAAGCTATACTTATCTTCTTGCTGTGTAAACAGGGTCGTTTTGAGATACTTTCTTTGACTGGCTCATTCATGCCAACTGACAATGGAGGAACAAAAAGCAGATCTGGTGGCATGAGTGTTTCATTGGCAGGTCCAGATGGTCGCGTTTTGGGTGGCGGGCTTGCTGGTCTGTTAGTTGCTGCTGGCCCTGTTCAGGTTAGACCATTTAAGAAGTGTGAGAAGAAGCTGTTACATAGACATTGGAAATTAATGTTGTGTTGTAGACCATATACTTCTTAACAAATAACAAATATTACTTTCTAATGTCTATCCTAAATTTAAAAATGCTGGGAAAGGTCAAGTAGCTGCCCCTTTCCCATTTTCTGTAATTCCTGTCAGCAGCGTGATAAACCTTGACTGATGGCTCGCCTTTACATTTACCATGAGTTGCGTCCCTTATCTGACATTTTTGAGTAAATCAGGTTGTGGTTGGCAGCTTTTTACCTGGCCATCATCAGGAGCAGAAGCCCAAGAAGCCGAGGGTCGAGCACATAATAAACTTTTCTGCCCTTCCAGTTAACCACTTGCCCGGAGAAAGGACAGATGGAGTCTATGGCGGTCCAAAGCCAATCCCTACACCATCCTCCTCCTTCCACGGAGAGAACACAGCTGCTCCAAACTCGATCCAGGTTTCGAAGAATTTAGCCTCAGAAGGCGAAATATCCTTAGCCGGTGCAGAAACCAAAGACCCAAGCCCACAGGAGTGCAAGGTTTCTTGCTGATCATGCATTGCACCATTTTACCTTGGCTGTATCTATGCTTTCTTCCAGTAAACTTGAAAGGTTAGGCTGTCTGACCAGTTGACTATCACAGGACAAAATTAGGGTTTAACATGAGGCTACTTTTAAACTGAAGTTGTATTTGTAGGAAACTAGGTTAGGGCATCTTCCTGGCAGGCTTTTATTCTGCAATTTGTTGTCAACATGTATCAGCTTGGTTGTGTCATTTGTTGATGTAGTGATTTTTATCTTCGTGACAACTTGTTTGTCACTCTTTCCACTTTGTCTTATCTGTATCCTAACTTTAAAGGACTGGATTTTAATTGGATTTTGCTGTTTTTCTTTTTACCATGAATGACGAGTTTGTTTTGAAGCAAGTGATGCTTATTTACACTTACTGCGTACGCCATACTATTGTGCAATATGTCCTCCTAAACCCTATTATTTCAAATTTGAATTCTATCCATGCTTGTGTGTAAGATAATATTGGCCAACGTTTGAGATAGGAGTAGGATTAAGACTTCTGATGATAACAATGATGGTAAGGATAAGATGTATATAATTTGTTATGTAGCATAAATTTTTCTTTGAAGTAACAAAGATAGATGGTAGTGTTAACATGTTTGTGCCGTTACTTAAAAAAAAATAAATTAAAATTAAGGTTTGAGATAATTTAATCATATAAAAAGTAAATTAATAAAGATGATAAAAAAAAATTACTTTGGAAATTATGAAAGTAAGTAATAAGTTAAAATTTATATAGCCAACTTCTACGCATAACAAGATTTAAAATAATTAAATTGATGTGACTATTCTTCACATCAATGTCACTCACTACAATAATTTTACTAATTAGGGCTTGTTTGATAGTCATTTTTTTCTATGGAAGAGGTAAATTTTTTACCCAATTCCCAACTTGTGCATTGTTTGATAGCTATTCTTTTTCAAGGAAATTATTTTCCTTACAATGGTTATATGAGGGTATTTTTTTTCGAATCAAGAAAATCAAATTCGCCGGGGGGGATTTTCCAGGGAGTTAGAAAATACAGGTGAGCCGCTGGGTTAAGCGATGGCAAGCTTGGGGGATGATTATTTAATAAATATAAATATATGTATAAAAAGTGAATATGTTAAAAATTTAATAATTAATAAATATAAATATATAAAAAGTGAATATGTCAAAAACTATATATAAATTATTTCTTTGGAAAACAAAAACAAATTAATTTTGTAGTTTTATTTTTTGAGAAAATAATTTAATTAATTTAAAATATATTATTATTTTAATTTTTTTTACAAGATTTAATATTTTTTAATATATTTTCATTGTTGAATTCCATGAAAAATAATGCATATCAAACACGAAATACTAGAAAAATAATCAAATTCTATAAAAAATATTACCAATCAAATACTAAAAGATGGAAAATAACATCATTTTTCAAGTAAAAAATTATATCAATTAAACAGCTTAAACTTCTAATTTCCAGGAATTCATTTTCCCTGTAATTTATTTTTTTTCCACTCAAATTCTACCCTTACAATCAAACGCATCCTTAGAAAAAATAAGAAAAGACAAAACAAGGCAGAAAGAGGGGTCGTGTGCGTGTGCATCATTCATCATCATTTAAGCGCAGCATCATTTTATTTTATAATAATTCAGGTAACAGTGTTTACGCTCTCTTAATTTTGGGTCTATGACCCCCAAAAACCACATGCAGGTAAATCCAAGTCTGATTTCAGTCAACAGAGTCAGTATTGGCTCCAATGATACACAATCTAGCAAAAATTACATCACTTGCATCCAAGTTATTTTTCCCACCACTCGAACTTGCGACGTCCTTACCATCCGTTCCCTCTTCCACCATTAAGCTACCCCGTGGGGGTCGCGGCATCATTTTATTTGTTCTAGTTGAGCAGTCACAAATTAAAGCAATGCCATCTACAAAGCTGTGGCCATTTGAGACAGCAAGTCCTTTGTCTCCGCTTGAGTTGATACCTAACCAACCCATGATTTCTGATTATGACTCAGTACCAGCCAGCCAGTAGAACTCATTGCTCTGATTAATTAGTGAAAGTGGAAGTAGAAGAAATGCCTTGCAGAAATTGCATTTTCTCTACCGTATACATTGAATGGTTGACCGAACTCAGTATAACATACCTACCCCATTTTACTAGTCCAAATTTTGCTATTGTTTCTCAATTTAAATATCTCAACAACTAAATTTTATATTTAATCCCACCCAAAAAAAAAACTTAGTCAATACTTCTTTAGCATATGCATGGAATATGGATGATACACTCAAATTTTAATAATTTAAACGCTTGTTAGTTTTTTTTTTTATACAATTTGTTAGTTGACTTTGATTAATTGTAACACAACTTGAAAATTTTGAATATGAATTTTTAATCAGGTTTATTCGTTGGAAATATTAAAATCTGGTAAAGATAGCCTTAGTTTCTAATAGATTTGACAAATAATCAGACAACTACAAGAAAGGTATCTACCATTCTTCTAACAAATATGTCTTTTAGTTTAGACTTTAAGGTAAATTTCATCTAGACTTTATGATGCTATATTTATAGTTACATAGTTTGCAATTCATTTGGTATTCTGGACTTTTAGGCTCTTGACTAAATGAGGAGGCTGGGTAGATTGGAGAATAAATAAGTAAAACAAACCATTGGGACCAAAAATCTAAAAAATAAATCATATCATATGTATAAATGACCCAAAACACATACGCTTAGACTTTCATTTCTTCTCCCACCTCTTGCTCCATCCACCAAATTGCAGTACCATCATGAACTTAACAAGAAAGGTTAGAGCTTAACAGGGCTGAAGGCCTGTAACTCAAATTTCCTGAATTAGCAATGTTCTAAGGTAGAAATCCCTTCACTCTCCATGGAAGATAAAAGTGGAGGACAAGAAGCTTAGAAAAGAATGAAGATTTTGATTCCCCTAATTATTTGGACCTCAGACTCCCTATTTTTACAGAAAGATGGTCGAAATTAAGCCCAGTTTTCAGGGTTAGGAACAAGAGAGAACCTCATTTACAAGATCCTGCAAAGCGTGACTTCTTTAGACTAACACAGATGTGCTCAACTTTTCTTCCTTCCAGCCTCTATTGATCTTATCAATGAATTCCTCTACTCTTCTCCTCAGCTCATCGTCATCTTCTTCATTTTCACTCTCTTTCTCCCCATCATCTCCATTTTCATCCTCTTTTTCTTCATCATCAACTCCACCAGCCTTCTCTTCTGCCGACACGTTGTTGTTCTCCAATGAACATGTAGTGCTTGCTCTTTCATTTTCAATGTCATTTCTGGTTCCCTGGGCAGCTGCTGGAGGAGGACTGAGACTGGGACTGGGGCTGTTCTGACCAAACCCCGGTGCCGGTTTCGACCCGACGAGCAAAACGACAATGATCAGATTGCAGAAACAGAAGACAACAAGAGAATTGGAAGCAGCCAGAGTGATCAACTCAATTGTGGAACCAAACATGGCTGACAGTGAGAACAAGAGCAGAGGGCTTGAGAGAGTACAGAGAGGAGAAATGGTGCGGCCTGGTTGCTGACTTTGCAGGGTTTGGAGGTGTTAAAAAGGCTTTTATAAGAGGCCTTTGTTTGGTTGTGGAAAAGAGTGCTTTGAAAGCTTTTGATGGCACTATTCAAGGCCTAGATAATGAGGATTGAGGCGTGGTGGGGGGAGCTATAGAAGAAGGTTGATATATTATAAGGCTATTCTTTAAGCATTGTTGGATGAAGGAACTTGGAGAAGCTTTTGTCAACTAGAATGTGGGGCTCTCTTCATTATATTAATCATGGTCTTTGTAACCACCGGGTAACCTCACATGCCAACTACTAGTTTCTTACGCCTTCTATTGCCGTCATTAATTGCATTGTTTTCCAATAGTTTTTGAAAATTATTTTCTCTTCCAAAACTAGATACACACGTATATCATAAGCATCTGCTTACCCATAAGTCATTCAAAATCTATCTTTTTAAATTTTCCAGGAACTGCAAGTAGCAAAAGGGAAATTAATCATATGGATTGCTCACGACCTACATTAATTGGAAAGAAATATTCACCAAAATAATTTATGGTTTCAAAATGCTACTATCACATCATTTTGATGATTTTTTTACACAAAAATATCATTTTTCATGAAGAAATATTTTGTTAATTCTAAAGATTGTTGTTCAAGAAAAGAAATGATTTGATTACAGTATCATTTTTAAAAGTTTGAGTTCCAATCATTACAAATGGTGTCTAGAAAATAATTATATTGGCCATTTATTTTCTTTCTTTTTCTTTTGTTTGTTTTTATCGATAAAAATAGCTTCTTTACAGAAAAATAAATACTTGTAAATAGAATCTTTTCCCAGCACTTGCAAAACAATGTGTCTTGTGGAGTGAGCTCCTCTTTCATTTTGATTTTTCTATTATTATATTTGAGAAAAAAAATATTTCAATAGGACAATGATTGAACCAATTAAGAAAACCTTGTTTGTAAGATGAGTCTCACCCAATCCAGCCCTAACCTCACCCATGATGCTAACTTTTATGTTTAATGGGATCAATGTGTCACTCTATTATTTATGTTATACATTGAGGTCATGCAAGTTACTTTAAATAATTTTTGATAAATTCATTTTAGAAACAACAAACAAATATGATACGAAATGAAAAAAAAAATAAAAAATAAACTATTTTATAAATATAATTTTAATATTAAATAATAGTTATTCAATTTAAGCCCGTCACCTTTAACTTAAAACATTAATTCCCTGTTAGAGGCTGACCAATTGGGTTGCCACTTTCAAGGTGCTTCCAGAAATTTTCTATTGGAGAGAGTCCCTCAGTGTTCTCGTCATGAAGCTCCCTTGAGGATTAAGAAAAGTCACACTAGCAAGTAGTCAAGAGTGTAAAATTGACAATGATTTTACATGATTTTCTGGTGCTGGCAGGTAGTTACATGATTTTACTTCAATACTGAGATGATTATGAGTATGACGGACGATGCAGTCGCAAAGCCAAAGTTAATTAACTCCACCTGTCTTTTTAACAGCAAAGGAAGGGTAATGACTAATGATTCAGCTTATGGCTTACTCAACAAACTGGTTTGCAGTTAGTTACTTCTCTCAGCGGCTTCTCCTTCTTTGTTCCCTGCTCCTTTCTTCCTCTTTATATATTTACAACTGTTGAGACTTCAAACTTGAGGTACCAAAGGAAAGAAAAGAACAAAAGGTTACGGAAGGTGGGAGCCAGAAATTACTCCAGATAATGATAATCCAATTGAGAAGCAAAATGCAGCAGGAAAGAATTGAATCAAAAGTGAAGACAATTCAGACCCGAAGAGGAGATCGACAAGCAGCTCGTAGTTTCATTCCATGCGAGACATTGATTGAGCGGGAGGAAACGTGATCTCTGTAAAGGTACTTCTTTTTCATAATTTAACAAAAGTACAGTGGTAGCTCGAGTCTAACTGCGCGTTACAAAGGATATTTTGTCTGCAAGGAATCCTTAAAGAATGGGAACGAGCACGAGGGATGTGTTAACCTTTGAATAGCAGAAGCATTGGGGTCGATGACTTGTTAACAACGAATGTCTACAGCTCAGGGTTAAGAACTATGGCTGCCTGCCTTCAAAGTCTCTCCGAATTATTTCAAGAACCAGCTCATTCCATATATCAACTGGACCTGGCATGCACCAATGCAGGCAATCCTGTGGCGGTGGCTTCCCATTGGGGCCGCGTTTGGTGATCTTATTAGGGTCGGGGCTCCTATATGGGCCCGGATGACCGTCATGGCGGTACCCAAATGCTTCTGTAATGTCCAAAAACTTCAATCTTGATCTGTTTGTGATCTTCTTGATTGCCTGCTTAAAACCTGCCTCCTGTTTCTCGTGCATTATATTTGTAAAACCATTTTCAACTATCTTCAATGCCGGCTCTACCTTCCCAGTACATGATCCTCCAGTATTCCAGGCCCCACCCTCATAATGATCAGGTGAAAAGGAACGAACAATTGTCAGACCCGTGTAATTTGGATGTGTAGCAATGGAAGTTAGAATTGTTTCAACAGATACGCCAAAAGCCTCGATATTGTTAATTTTCATTTGCCGTGACTTGTCTGGCCACCACAGTTGTCCTCCCACAATCTCATTGTCCAAAATATAGACCGACTGCTTAGCAAACCAGTGGCCAGATGAAAGGACAATCACGTCAAAACTTGGGATGAATTCCATGAAGCCTTCATCAGGTGCATCAAGGTGGAGCTTGACCACGCCAGCTGGAATATTATCGAATGGCTCGGATGTTTGGCGGACAAGCCATGAGGACCATATTCGGACGATCATTGTAGAGGTCGATTTAAAGTAGTAGCGTTGCATTTTTTTGTTTCCACGGTTTTTTGGCACTTCAACCTGAAAAAATTGAGAACACCAAAAAAAAAAAAAAAAAAAAATCATTAGGTCTAATGATTAATGACGATAATAAACTTATGAACATTTCTTTAGAGCCATCCATTTCCAATTTGTACAATGAAGAAGGAATCATTTTTACTATTTAACATGATATTATACATGGACTGGTGATATAAAAAAAAAATTGTTAATGTTTTCATGTATTATACTAATTTAACCATATCATACATCTTATCCATGCTTATTGGGAAACAGGCTTTTGCCTATACATCTAAAACCCCTAGCCCGGTTCCAATTTAGTCACCAACTAAGCAGTTCAGCCAAAACTGAAACCAAAACGGCAGCAGCCTGGAAAACAGTGGGAAGTTCTGTCAAGAAGAAGGTAAAAGACCAATCTTATTCATTCTAAGGGATTCCAGCCACATATATACAAGCCTATCATTCGTATAGGCATCAGTTTCTTGTTAGAAGATGAGCAGCTTTCCTAATATGCAGATTCCTATTATTCTTTGTATCATGTAGTGTTTTCTTTATTTGTCTGATTTTATTGTATTTAGCAGCTGTAGTATATTTCCTTTCCTATCCTGTACATTTTCCTTTTTTGTATATATTTCCTAAACTAGTTTAGGAAACTATCTAATTAGGAAACTTTCTTATTAGACTTAGGAAACTGATGCCTATATGAATGATAGGCGTGTACATATGTGGCTGGAATCCATTAGAATGAATAAGATTGGTCTTTTTAGTTTACCTTCTTCTTGACATGGTATCATAGCCTTAGGTTCTGCCCTTGAAGTAAGACCTTCCTTGGTTATTTGTGGCCGAAACCTTCTTGATCGAATCTTCTTTCATAATCCTAGAATTATGACTGACTCCATGGAATCCGGTAGCACCACTGAAGTCCCTTTTACGGGCAGTTCCAGCCATGGTGCGATCACCAGTGGATAATTACAAAATATCCAAGCAGCCTATCGATCGAATGGAAAAAACTACCTCAAGTGGTCCCAACTGATTAGGACGTTCCTGAAGGGCAAGGGAAAGTTGGGTCACCTACTTGGAACTAGGCCTAAAGAGAGTGATACCACGTATGCTACATGGGATGAAGGGGACTCACTAGTCATGTACTGGCTCTAGAACTCCATGAATTAGTGACACGGTGATATTCCTTACAACAGTTAGGGAGATCCAGGAAGCAGTGAAGATCACATATTCAAAAGAAAATTATGCTGCACAAATCTATGAGATTAGAACCAAGGTAGCAACTACTAAGCAGGGAACTTGGTCTATAACAGAGTATGCCAATTTGTTGTAAATCTTGTGGCAAGAATTGGATTACTATCAGTGTATCCAAATGAAGTGCAGTGAAGATGCCGCCATTCAAAAGAGGTTTGTGGAGAAAGAGAGAACATATGATTTTTTAGCTGGACTAAATGTGGAGTATGATGCAATTAGAGTCCAAATTCTTGGCAAGATTGATTTGTCTTCCTTAAATGAGGCAATATCGATAGTGCATGTGGAGGAAGGCAAAAGAGGGGTGATGCTGGAGACTAATCATATGGAGAATTCAGCCCTTTTAACACTAAAAGGGCCTTGGTCGGGAGAGATTAACTAGAGAAGATAGTAAAACTGCTTGTCTTCTAACAAGTTCAGCTAAAAGGGGAATGGAACCTTTTGAAAAGAGGATTTTTCCACAAAGAAGTGCCCTGCACCCATTGTTTATACTGAACTAACTATTGATAACCTTCATGATGCAAACAGTACTCTGTTCAGATATCTCTACATTGTTGAATTTAGTTTTATTAAACTGACAGAGAAAAATGATCAAAAAACAAATTAGAATAGTTGAAAATTCAATATGGTCAAAAAGTAACATAAAAGCAAAGAGCCTTCGTAGCTCATTTCCAGAAAAAAATGCTTCAACAGCAAATCTGCATCTTGCCTATTAGCAACTATGAAGATTTTCTAACTCACAAGTTAATTTGTGAAATATGGGAAAAAAATTTCTTATCATAATATGGTAGGAGTACTAGCCATGTCAGCAAGCAACCAAAGACCAGTTTGGAGCAGCACTCAGTTTATACAGTTATATTAACACAGAAAACCTCCGGACTTGCCTGCCATAGGATGCATAGTAGTGATTCCATCTGATTCCGAGCAACTGAATCACCAATGAGAGCTAAAGTCTTCCCCCTCATCAACTCTAGAAACTTTCTGGCATCAAATCGAGGGAGGTCACACTTGGAAGGCTTCCATCGCCAATTTTCATAGTTTTTGTCAGGCCTCCCATTTCCCTGGCAATTCTGTGTCTGAGTCAGGACAGGGCACGAATTGTTTGTGTATAATGGTCCAGATGAATCATATACCCATTTTCCATGGTACAGATCACAACCTACATAGCACCAAGTAAAAGAACCAACAAGAAAATTGAGCAAAAATAATCATGTAAAATCAAAACTAACAAATTTATAGAAAATAGATATTCACTCATGGCAAGGTAAAAACTAATGGGGAAAAGAGATATTATATTACCAAAAATAAATAATTATCTCAGGGCCTGGAAATATACAATAAAGGTGCTCATGCTGTACAACTTTCATGCTTCAGAAACTCGGAACATGCCGAAAGGAAAAAATAGCAAAAGGAAAAATGATTAAAAAGAAAAGTCAAGGGAAATAGACATTCTTGCATGAATGTACCTCGTCGGCATACAAGGCTATCATATTTGTCAACAAAAATTGGTAAAGAGCTTTAAACTGTAGCCTTGTAGGCCAAATCTTGGCTCCCAGTTACTGTCGGTAAGGTCACAATTCCTCTGGGAACCAACAATTTGCACTTCTCTAAGTAGTGTCTTCTGGAACATATCTTGGCAAAAATTCATTTTTACAAAAGCTTATGCAAGCGTGACCTAAAATTTTTCTAATCACTCAGCGAAGACATGAAGACAATGGAAACCTTCTTCTTATCCCCACCTTTGCTTCAATATAACAAATCACCGTGCCATGTTTTGCTAGTTAAATCCATCCATTTAACTTCTTTTTTTTTTTTTTTTTTTTTTTTGGGGGGGGGGGGGGCGCAATTATAAAGCAGGCATTAACTTCATCAGGGATTGAACTGAATCCCATTAAGCATCTGTATAACAGCAAACAGATAGACAACAATTTGAATCACTACTCATTGTATGATATGGTTGCTGGTCAAAGCTTATGACTGTTCAAGGATTGAAGTGATCAAATCATCAAAATCAGTACATAGGCCAAAGACAAAAAAATACTCACATTAGCCAAGTTTAGGAAACAAAATAAAACAGATGACCAGGAATTTTTGGGAAGACAAGACCATTTGGATGAAATGGAACAAGTATTTAGCCCAAAAAAAGTAGAGGGCGACCCAAAAAAACTGGGTGGAAGACAATTAGATATGATATTAGTTGGGTCTTACAAAAAGATAAAGCCATAGATAGAAATGACGGGAGAGCTAGATTCATGTAGCCAACCCCACAAGATAGTGGTTTAGTATGTTGTTATAAGAACATATGGTACCAACCAATTATTTAGATCCATCAGGGAATAATACAAAAAGAAATCTAAAGGAAACCGTACAGACAGGAGAGAGTCTTCAAATGTTTTAGTATAGTTTTGGTAACATAACCTTGTAACTGTTTTCTTAAAACTTTTGAAATATGCTATTGTATTCGTAAAGAGTTCCCATTCCCATAACTTAATATAAACAATCAGTGAACTAAAAGTTAAAAAAAAAAAAACATCATCTTAAAATCATAAATAGACTAATAGAGTGGGGTTAGAAGCAAGGCAAGGACAATCACTATTTTAAAGAAGAACAGCTTCATGCGTAAATCAACTTACTTTTATAAATCAGAGTTAATTTAAGTTTCTTTAAAATTTCACGCCTAAATATATGAATCAGAAATGGTTGCAAAAAAGAGTGCCAACGGATGTGAATGATTGAGGTCTGTAAAGCACATTTCTAAGTAAAGATGTTTAAAGGAAAGAGTATTTGGTAGTACCTGAATCAACTGAACCACTAGGGCTTACCCCACCTGGTGCAGGGGTCAAAGATTGCACAGCTAATCCTGGCTGTTCAGCATCAGAATTATTTAGTAAACCAAGGGAAGGAGTTCTAGCATTTTCGATGTCCTTTATAATATTGGGAGCAGTAGAATTTCCAGTTATGTCTTTTCCTAGTTGATCCACTGTCTCCTTCGTCTCTGATACAACCATGGGGCCAGAAAAACCCATATTTTCTTCTCTTTGTTGGAAATTTATCAAGTCCTTTTTTCCCTGAGACCTGGAAGATACATTCTTATTATCCATCCTGTCACCACTGTCATCTCGGGGGGCTGCTATTACCAATTGACTGTCACCTTGCATTGATGAGTTTGACTTGACATGAGAATCATCAATTTGCTCATCGTCATGTTTATAACTATTTGCAGTTTCATTGGACCCCGAGACAACTGAATCCAAATTTGTGAAAATTTCTTTGCTGTCAGAGTGAGAATCTTGGACTGTTTCGTTACTCACTGACTTGAATTCAAATCCACTAAAGTGATCAACACCATAGAAGTATCCAGTAACAGCAGACCCAATTGGTTGGGAGACCAAAAGCAATGAAGCGAGAATTAGAAATATTGCTAATCCACAAGCTGAAACTGCAATAGATGAAAGAGTCCTTGGATAAGGAGACACTGATGAGTCTCCTTTATGAGCTGAATTCATGGCTATTCGGGTCAAACCGATCACACAACATTCATTCAGAGAACTAGGGAGTTCTGGAACTTCCTAAGATCTCACTCTAATAAGCAAACCTTCCAAACATACCAATAACTATGTTTCCTTACAGCTTCCAAAATAACCGCAACGCTGCACTGACTTCTTCCTGGGACAATAAAGCGACTAGGAAAACTAGTACTCTCTGCAATTGTTTGTAACAAGAAGGTATTACAGAATGTCAGAATTACAGTAAACCTCCAAATGTCTCATATGAATCCTCGGATCTCCTCCAGATACTTCAAATGCGGCGCGTTCTCCCTGTTGAACACAAATGTCCGACCAAAATCTTCAACAGTTAGAATGGGAAAAAAACTCATGGAAGCATCACGAGTTATGCGTGACCGCAACCTTAAGTAATAAAGCGAAATTTAACGAGGAAATGAAAACATTATTAACGCCAAACCCTCCGTTGGATCGTTGAGATCGATTGGAATAGAAAACAACAAAAACTTTCCAAGTGTACAATTTAGAACACTTGGCTCTAATCGTATGAATAACACGATTCAAAACCACGAAAGCACGGATATCGGCAACCAGAGAATAGGCATTAATTTATCAGAGATTTTCCCAATCAAATAAAGAACAAAAGATAGGAAGTTCCGTACCTTTTGTGTATAAATCAAGCTCCAGAAGCATCCGATTTCTTCAATTTTGCATCAAAAGCAGGCCTGAGAATCGAATCACACTTCGAATACGAAAATTCGATTGCGTTGCCACTGCACACACGGAAATCCCGATGGCAAGTAATGATGAAACGGTGAATGAATGGGATCGGGAGAGATACCGAGTCGGCGGGCTAATTATTAGCGCATGGCAAGAGGAATTTATAATGCTAGTCACAGAACAAAAGCTTCTGTTTTACCCTCGAAACTGTCTTATTCCTTTCCCCCGTGGGGAGAGAGAGAGAGAGAGAGATGTGAATGAGAGAATGGAGTCTGTATTTGGATTTATTACTTTTTGTTTTCTTTTTTCTGCTCTCGTATAGTCGTATATTTTTTTTTTCTTACCAAAATATTTACAGTTTGTTTGCTTATAAAATATATTTTTATTTTTTAACTTATTTTCTATTAATGATATAATGTCTAATTAAAAATAAAAATTTAATTTTAAAATTTTATATAAATAAAACGCTATTGCTTTTTATAATATAAAATCTTAGGCACGTGTAATTATAAATTGAAGTTAAAAACTATACAATGTTTTTTATAACCAATCGAGCAATTTATTTTTCATACTTGCGATAACAATTTAAATATTTAAATTATTATAAAATATATTTTATTTCAAAAAATACATTAATTGTTGACATTTAGAATTAGCCGACCGTGATTTATAGGCCCACAATGAAAAAATAAGCCAAAACACAAAGAGGATAAATAAAATAGAACGTGCACAATAAATTTTTACGTGGTTCGGCCAAAACGATACTTACTCTATAACTGTTATCTAGGTATTCCGGCAGAATAACAATATATCATATCTCTCATTTACAATGATATTTTGACCACTACTTATAGTGAAGGGCGTTTACAATTACATAAGATCAAAAGGTATAAAGATAGCATCATGGAAATAATACGTCTTTATTAATTTTATAAAATTGGGAGTGGACTTCATATTATCAATGATTTAATTTGATTTAGATGAAGTAAGTGGGTCTATGTCTCTGGCTGTTTCGTGTGTTTGTTATTATATGAGCTGAACGATTATACCAGCAAGTTGGAAACATTGCTAGGAGCTCACTTGGTTCTATGGTCTGAGCTCAAGTTTCGGCCTTAGGCCCATTGGGTTTCAAGAGGTTGGGCAAACTTGTTTAATCGTGTCTAGCATATAAGAAATAGTGCGAGAAATACCCATAACATTAACGATCAAGTAATTTAAAATTTTAAAATTTAAAACATAATAGGTAAAGTATCATCATTTGTGAATTTTGAGGATGAGAACTGATCTAAATCCTTTAAAAATTAGATAAAAATCATATATTTAGATGGACAACTAAAATTATATATAAATAACAAATATTTTTAAAATATGTACAGGTCAATGCAAGTCTACTACACCCATCCTCACGTGTGGAATTTTTCTTTCTTCCCTACTCGTTTCATTAAAAAAAAAAAAAAGGATAATCGATGGCTATCCTAGGATGATATTTTATACTTAAATAATCTAATTAAATTGTGGATTTTTGTAGTTAAAAATTGAAACTATAGATCCTCCTTAAATCTAGAAAACGATTGACTAATGTTGACTTATTAATATTACAATAGATTTAATCTGAATAAAATTGAATTTCAAAAAATATATATTTTTAACATGGGGAAGACATATTTAAAGAGTTTTTTAGACTGCGTCTACTCCAATTAGCCATGGCTCGTAAGCGTTGGAGGTAGAAGATTAAATCAGGCAAATTAAGGTTTAGTATTAAATCATTGATTAAGTGGACTAGTCTTAGAGGGGGGACTCCGCACCACGTGGGTGCGACAGCAATCCCAGTCGGATTAGGTGAAGGTACGAGGGTGAATTGGGAAATTAATATTTATATAAAATTACTATCACAAAATATAATTGTATATAATTTTTTTTTTTAGCAAACTTGTATTACTTTTTATGAATTTGGGGCACATGAATAATAGTTGGAATTGAGCCGTGAGTTACATTAATGATATTATTATTGTTAATATTTAGATATAATAATAAATTTATAATTATAATAAACTCTTTCGATTTTAGAACACTTCATAGTTAGATTTCAAGATTTTTTAAAAACTCGATTTGTCTCCAACATGAACTTTTCAATACTAAGTTATTATCTACTAAAAAATATAAAAGCATTTTGGTATCTTATATAAAATCCCTTGCATGTCTAAAGAATGTGGGACTACTCTATTTATAGAGCTTAAAATTAACAAATAGGATAACATTTTATATATTTTTATGATCATTTGTTTTGAATCTTAACGTATCAATTTCAGATGTTAATTAGGATACTTCAACCGATATCGTATTAAGAGAGTTTTTAGGGGACTCATCATTTATTTAAAAATAAATTCTTAATACGTAAATAAAAATTATTGAGGGAATATTTACAACTCTAAACAAAAGTGATGCATTGAAATTCTTTGAAGTTGTTTATTATTTGATATAATTTTTTCCCAGGTTGGTTGGGATGCAAGGCATGCCAATTATATCATTTTATGTGAATTCTTATATAAAAGCTCTCTCATGAGTTCTTTTTTTTTTTTTTTGTTATGAATATGAGAAGGAAATTATATTATTAAATATTTTAGGTTAATAATTACAAAAACCTAAATTTTTAATTTTTTATCAAAGTTTTAAAATTTTAATGTAGTATTTTATGTTAATTATATATTTTTGTTAAAATATAACATGACAAGATGAATTATGAGTTGATCGACAAAATAATATGATAAAATTTATTTGTCTCGTTGTATCAAAACACCCAAACACAATTTTTATGGTTAATGAATAAAATATTTAACATTTTTTGAAAAGCTAATAAATATTTTTTATTTTAACCTAATTAATAAATAAATTTATTTAATTTTCTTATTGATAGTGATATGGTGTCAATACTATTGATAGTTAATAAATAATTTTTATTTTAACCCAATTAATAAATAAATTTATATGTTTTTCTTGTTGGTAGTGATAGAAAGTATATGTTTTTAATTGACTTATAATATATAATAGACTAAATCTTATACTCATATTTTTACAAGCCATATTTACACGTAATTATTTAAATATTTAAAATATGAATGCTAGCTTTGTAAAAATACATTAGTCTTTAAATTCAAATATATCATTTAGATTATCATTGAGACTAGAAAAAAAACTCACAACATATATATTATATATTATTTTTATTCATGATTATAAATTTTGCGAGTTTAACGTGATTATATTTTATCTTGTATAAGAAAACATATATCTTATGCACAAAAAAATAAAAAAAACACACATACCTTCAAATGAATAACCCCTTTTAATATTATTTTTGATTACAAAATTAAATTTATATGTTGAAAAAAAAATAATTATATTATTTTAATTAAATTTAAATAATTATAAATAATTTATTATTATAAATAATTTAAAAATAAAAATAACTAAATTTAAATGAAGAAAAGTGACACTAATTGATAATTTGAAAGGGAAAAAATGAAAAAAAGTTGTAACTATTAACCCAAAAAGAAAATAAAAAGTCCCAACAATTGAAATTATAAATACAAATATAATATTTCTAAATTCAATAAAAATTGTACTTTATGAGTAAAAAATCAAAATAATTGTGTGTTAAAAAATTTGATCAAAATTGTATTTACTAAAAAATAAGAAAATTTAATTATTTAGAGCTTATTTTGTTTTCAAGAATTAAAAATAAATTAGAAAGTAATTTATTTTTAGTGATTAAAAACTGAAATGAATAAATGACTTTTATATTTTTTTAGAGATAAATTAAAATTTTATCTAAGTTTAATAATTGATTAGAGTTTGCAGTTTTTTACTCTCATATAATTAATTTCTGTCACATTTCTTCACCTAACGATAAATTAGGTATTTTCATTTTTAATTAATTTATAATAATATAATCATGCATAATTGTTTAAAATTAATTAAAATTGTGATTATTTTCTTTTTTATATATGATTATTTTATTTTTTATATATACATTTTTATTTTTTAAAAATTAAAACAAAAAATTATTAATAAAAAATAAAATGAAAGAGATTAAGTGTTTTAAATTATAAATTTTTATAAATTTAATCGACTTTAACTTTATAACACTTCATACGATCGTATATTTCCTTACTTATGTTACTCCATTCATTATTTTATTATTCTTTTATTCTTAATAAGTAAGAAAAAAACCCCTTCCCCGACGTACCATCAAGCACCAACACAGTAGCGGCCAAACCGATCCAAACAAGCTTCCCTAAAATAACTTCGCCGGACCTAGGGTTTCTGCAAATCAATGGCCACCAACACCATGTCAGCGCTTCCAATCCCGAATTGCTTTAGAAGACACAGTAATTGTTCACTACCTCTGCGCTTCAACCCCAATCCAGACAACTCGGCGAGTTCTCTGACCGGAAATAGTCTCTCAATCCGCCCGGCCAATCTCTACTGCCGCGTTCCGAAACACCGCCGGTCAACCGTCGCGACGGTCTTGCTTAGCCTCCCAACTATGTAAGTTCAAAACGAGAAATATACAACTCGTGGTTTAGTTGGTATGAAATGTGCTGTTGCTGAAAGCGGGCTGAATTTGCTTTTGTAGGAAACAACGAGAGAGTGCTGCTTCTGAGAAAGTTCCAAAGTTGGTTTTTTTTTTCCATAATGATTAAGCTTATTTCTATTCTTTGGCCTTTTTGGATTGAGTACTGGATTATGATTGGCATTTGGCGACGATGGTGTTAGATGGTCGGCGAGGGCGATAAAGTCCTTTGCGATGGCCGAATTGGAAGCCAGGAAGCTCAAGTATCCCAATACTGGTACGGAAGCTCTTTTGACGGGCATATTGGTCGAAGGTAGGTTATTGTGTTTCACTTTACAATTGATTTACTTATTTAAACAGGAAATTGCAATGAATATCAGGAGCTATTTATACAATTTAAGCTTTAGGTCAATGCAAAGCTATGTTTGAGTTGTTTCCTTCTGAATATTTCATTATCTCAATAGCATGACAATTTTAAAATATGAGGGTTGACCAATGGTCTACGTGTACTTGTGGTTTGGGATGCCTTTAACCTGGTTCATTTCAAATTTTCTTTATACGGTGGTAAATGCAAATGATAATGCTTTTTGTAAAGAAAAATTATGCAAACTTGTACTTAAAGAGCGATTTTAGTACGTAGTTGAGTTACTACGTGCTGCTTATTTTGTTTCTCAACGAGTCTTTTTAGTTTTTTCGTCAAGTTAAAACAGTGACAAGGAACTTACAGAAAAGAAGAAAAAAGGGCAGTGCAAGATGTTGCTTTTTTATTACCTTCCTTATGTTGTGTCTTCTGTTTGTTCCTTGCAGGAACCAGTTTGGCTGCGAAATTTTTGAGGGAAAATGGAATTATGCTTTTCAAGGTGCGAGAAGAAATTGTTAAGTTACTTGGAAAGTCTGACATGTATTTTTTCAGTCCCGAGCATCCTCCATTGACTGAACCAGCCCAGAGGGCCCTTGATTGGGCTGTTGACACAAAACTGAAATCAGGTAGTTTTTGTCCTCTATAATGATGCTATATATTTGAACTTCCCAATTGAAATTAGTTTAACTAGTATCGTTGTCTTTTTGTTTTTATGCCTCTAATAATGTTGAGGGACCTGGTTTGTGTTGGTTGGATTGTGTGATGGCTCGTCCCTCATCACTGACTGCACCTTTGCCCATGATCACTTCCCCCATCTCCTCCCAAACACATTTTACTCTCTGAAATTTTACTCTCTATAATTTCCCCTCCATTTTCACATGTTTCTCTATACCTGTTGGGGTTTATTCTAAATTTGATCTCTCTGATCCTATTTCCTAATTAAGTAGCAATTTTGTGTTTATGAATTAATGCATTATTGTTCCATTTATAATTCAAAGGGAAAAAAAAAAAAAAACAATGCAGCAGGAGTTCCAATTGAGAAAGATAAGACTGTGATTTATGCAGTAAGCAAGAAGCTGAGGACAATGCTCTGTTTGCCTGAAAGAGTCACACCCAATCCAAAGGATGCTAGAGTTAGTGGGTATTTCCCTAATAATCTACACCCAAGAGCTTTCTTAAACATTTAGAGCATGCATAGAGGGAGAGAAGTTGTGCACATAACATTGTTTTTGCCTACCAAGTTACCATTGTATGAGAGTTTTTATAATTTAGATGTTAATGAGACATCGTTGTTATGGTTATAGCTAGTGGTTTAAACAGATGGATGCACTATGGGTTTCCTACCTAACCCATGAACCGATATGAGCTCAACTACTTTTGGGTATCATGATTTATTAAATCAAACGAAATATGCTTGAAATAATTTCTATGCACTATGAGGTATTCTTTTGTTGTCTAAGTTAAGAAAACATGGCATATAGTTCTTTTAGATATTTTTAGACTTTTAACAGAGGGAACATGATGGGCACAAGTTTCTTGTAGAAGGTGGGAGCAAAATCCTGCTATCGTCATATATCAGTATTAATTGATATCCCCCAGATGTATTCGATAAGTAAACTAACCCAGGGATACTATTTGTTTTTACTCGACGTTGTGATTCTATATTTATTTCATCCTATCAGAAGTATATCTTAATGTAGAGTCGATATTTTGTTTTGCAAGTGTGGTAACAAATTACACAGCAAGAATTTGCCTGAGTTCTTGACAAATTAGTTGTAGTTTATAATGCCCTTTGGAGTTTGCATATAGTGAAACATCACAAGTATAATTGTTAATGTAGCCAAAAAGTGATTTAGAGTTTGTACGGTCAGTCCATGAGTGTATGGGGAGGGTTTTATATCTTATGATTCTATAGGCTCCAATGCTACATCATACTTCTGAAGTTTCAGTTCTCACAGTGATTGAGGGACAGAAAGTTTCCACCTTTCATTTGGATCAAATCATTATTTTATCCTGAATGCATGCCAAAGAAATATCCCCAACTGCTGCCTACAGTCTTTTCCATAACAAGTTTCAGGTTTACCTTAGGACTTCAGGAGGAAGAAAAGGCTTTTATACATGAGTTAGCAATGTAGTAAATGCTGGTTGTGGAGCAGCACTAAAGGTTGCTCCATTTCAACGTATTGTTGGGGATCTCATATGGGTGTGTGGGAGTTTTAAAACATTTCCCATCTCATGTGGGCAGTGGAAACAAACACAAAACCTATATGAAGCTTAACTGTTTTAGCAACATGCAATAACCAAACAACAGAAACGGATTTTTTCAGTAAAGGTTACCTCCTTGAAGAACCAGTGGTTGAAGTATCAGATGCTTCACAAGCTGACTTTTTCTTCCTCAAGAGTGAAGTGCCTAGTTGGTCCACACCAAGCTAGCTTCCAAAACCCTTTGGAGCTCCCTTAGTGCTAGCTGAAGACTACAAGGGGATGTATAGGTTTGTAGGTGTTCTTAGTTTCAAAAACCAAAGCTCAACACATGAGCAAATTGAGAGAAAGAAGAGGAAGAATAAGAAGAAGGAGCCGCCGAGAAGAAGGAAGAACAAGCTACAAAAAACAGGACCTTCTTCTTCTTTAATCTCTCTATTTATATGCATAAGTGGAAAGAAAATTAGTGAAATCTGGATTAATCCCTTATTAATCAATGCAGCTCAAGAAAGTGACTAGTGGCATGGGAGTTGGTGGAAAGTCCACCAACTCCCGAACATTCCATGCACAATCTGCTGAACAAAAGCTGTCGACAATATTCATTGAGCGGTCTATAATTTTCAACTTTTGAAAAATTGTCAACAGTTCACGAAAAGAGTTGACAGTTTAGTGTTTGCTGCTGCGAGACCCTTACTCAATTGCATACAAATTCATTACTAACTCTTAATAGCAATTAGACCCTTCATTAACTCTTAATGGCATCAAGAACATAACGCAAACCCCACAATTCTTCTTATCCTCTTTAGAAGTGCAAAAGTCTTTTGGCTTCGGTTGTAGTTTATGCACCCATTGATAAAGTGGCAAGTGAATCTCAATAGAAAGAACTCAATATTTGGTGCATACTTATTTGGCTGCTGAAGTAATGTCTCTCTAGTGAGAGAAACTCCTCAGGTAACTGGTGGCAAAGGGGTCCATTCAATCATCATGGTATATTTTGTTTAGGGTACTCTATGTATGTTTAGAATTTTATTTGGTGGTCTATGTTTTCCAGGATATGTTAGCTGATCCATTTAGTGGGATTAAGGCTTGTGATTGTTGTTGTTTCTATGTTTTCCCTAGACCAGTCTCTGGATTTTCAAGCAGGCTAATTATTTATGGCTGGAATGTTAAAGGTAACACCATATGTGGCTATTGCTGTCTCTTTTATGGGTTGCTTTTGGCACATTATGCATTAAGTCTCAACAACCCTGCATAAGAGACGCGCTCCAGATCAAGTTCCATTCTTTCAAGTGCTGTGCTTGTATCTGATTTCTAGGTTGTGCTCATAAAAATACAAGAAATTTCATTGCTTGGACGATCCATGATATCTTTGATGCCATTGTTCTATGTTGTGATTGTCGTGCTAAATGCAGGTGAAAGTGGGGAAATAACCACAACTCATTTACTTCTTGGGATTTGGTCGGAAAAAGAATCAGCTGGTCATAAGATAATGGCTACCTTTGGTTTTGATGATGGGAAGGCTAAAGAGCTGGCCAAAAACGTAAATTTCTATCCCGGGATTGTCAAGTGATAACTTTCTGAACTTATAAATGAATCTACGCTTGTTTTATGCAGATGGACAAGGATATTGTCTTGAGGTTTAAGTAGGGAAAGAGAAGAGTTTCCAACAGTAGGACTTGCTTCTTGTTTCGGGTACCTTCCCAGAACAGCTGCCAAAAGATTAATTATTTATCCGAGGAAACCGTGAAATTCTGCTATATGCAATCCTGTGCCAATTTTCCCACTGAATGCTTCTTCCGAGGACACTAAATTTGCAATTATTTGGGTAATTACACTGAAGTTCACAAAGCCAAAGACACCAATTGCGGGCGGCAATTGATTATGTGGTCAATATCTTGGCGTCTCTTCCTCTTTTGATAGTCTTTCCCGAAGCTTGGTTGAACCGATTTTTTTTTCTTTTAGTAGACATTTCATTCCAAATTGTGAAAATGTACTTAACTTTTTGAAAGTGCTTTCGTAATCCATGGATGGCTGTTCAGTTGCCTTAGAACGCTGCAGCTAGCTTGTTCCTGATGTTTAAATTATGTAGCTGGAAATTTCTCCAAAGATGATTGAGTTGGCGGCAAAATCAGCTTTGATTTGCTTCTTCTTGCAGTTAAAAGGGCTTCTATTTCTCTCGTTGCCAGGAAATTCAAATAACGACTTGCTATTCAAACACAAGGTACAAATTACGCTAACCGTCTGTGTCAACAAGATTTTGGTAAATGGATTGAGCAGGACAATTCCTACCTTAGGTTGTACAGTATATGCACACGGAGAACTGTGTTTTATATAGTTTTAAAAGGCAAAGTTGAGGCATGTCCCAATCAGTTGTGGAAAGTACATGTCTCCTTGGGCGAACTTTTAAGTGGGTAAGGCGTTATAAAAAGGTTCTTTTCATTTTTAGAGTTTTATGGCTCCTTTTTACTCACTTTATTTCTTCCTATTGCTGTTTTGTATGTACGTAGATTGTTCTCCCAAACCTATCGAGGGTTCATTATAAGTGTAATTGTTTTGGGTTTGTCATTTACTGAAGTAGTTTTTGTTAAAATAAATAAGATAATGTTATATTAAGATAATGTTAGAATGATTTTTGAATCAAGATATGAAATAGTCAAAATAAGATTGAAATGTATTTTAATATTTTTATTAAATTATTTGTTAAATTTTTTAAAATGTATTGGAGGATATATGCGATATTTTTTTCTTATTTGTAAGATTTAAGATAAATTTATTTACGAGTGAGAGGGATAAATTTATCTGAAAATTTTTAGATAAGAAATTATGTATTTTTTTAAAAATGTTGTTAAATAAATTTAATACACAGTAAATCTTAATTTTTTTTTGTTTATATCTTAATTAATAAATACTAATTTAAATTAGGGAAAACAAATGTTAATGGTAGGTAATGAATATAAATGGCTTAGTTGCTTGATCAAGTTTCCTGTATTTTGGTCAAAGAAACTACCTACTAGTGTTGTTAAAGAATAATCGGTTAATTGTGTGGCCCTTGAATGATCATACGGCATTATGGGCATAAAACGTTAGGCCATGACCAAGGATTAGTTAAACTAGAGAAGTAAAATGATGAAATGGGCTTTTTTGCCCTTGACGTGAGAGAATGGTAACCTCTCAAGTTTTTTTTGGGTCATGGGAGATTAATTTTTGGTGGAGATATAAATATTTTATTTAGTAAGAATTAATTGTATATTTGTTTGAAAGTGTATAAGTTTGCGATCGTATTTGATTTACTCAAAGGTCGAATCAAGTTGAAGGCTAGTATCTTTTAAGATTAAAAATATAAAGTTTACACTTGAATTATTAAAAAAAATAATAAAATAAATCCACATAAAAATTTATAATGTATGAAAGAGAGTAAATCTTAGATCTACTCATTAGTGACGAAGTTACTAATTTTTAATAAATTAATTAGATAGTAAAATTTTAGCGAGCCACTTTTGTTTTTCATTTTTATATATTTAATTGTTCTCTTATAATTTATCTATTTTATAATTATTTAGAACATTGCCTAGATTTTTAGTAATTTTATAATTTAATTTTTATTCTACATTTCCATATTTTTGTAATATAATATTTATTATATAAAATAATAAAAAATAAAAAATACCTCTCATTTTAAAAGTGAATGAATGTGATTTTCACTTCATCTATTTTATATTCACACTTATAGTTTGATATTTCAAGAATAATACTATTTATTTTCGAATATAAAAAATATTCATTGGCTTGTCAAATATTGCTCTACCGTCACTCGCTTTCTCTTCAGTCACTTCCTTTCCATAAACCCTAAGACTTTTCTTCTCTTCTCTCGTTCCCCCATCTGTAAAATACACTTACAGACACAGCGAAAATGAGCTTCGCAGCGTACAAGATGATGCACGCGCCAACAGGAATCGAGAATTGCGCGTCGGGTTTCATCACGCATTCCGCCGCCGACTTCGCGCCACAGATACCTCCCATTCAAACCGACGATCTCGATTCCGACTGGCCTGCTGCCAAGGCCACGGGCCCAATCCCCAACCTCGTCGTCACGGCGGGCAATGTGTTGGAGGTTTACGTGGTTAGGGTTCAAGAGGAAGGGGCTACGGGCAGGGAATCAAAGGGCCCGGTACAAGCCAACCGTGGCGGCGTGATGGCCGGCTTGTCCGGTGCGTCGCTCGAACTCGTCTGCCATTACAGGTTTTGATTCGGTCCTTTTTTGTGTTATAATTTGAAGGATTTGGTTCTGGATGTCTAATTGCTAGGTTTTTGTTTCCTCTTTTCTCTTTTTATTTTGGTAAATTATAAAAAATACTGAAATTATGTCTTTATTTTCATTTTACAATAGATTTTTAATAATTTACCAAATTTTATATTCGATAAATTGTCCTGAATCTCCTAGATTTTGGCCCATTCACACAAAAATTATTTGTGACAAAAATATTTTTGAATATTTACGTGGTTTATTCATTTTGCCCCGACACCCTATCCTTACTAATTATGTCAATTAATTAAATTAATTGATCAATATTAATTATAGAACTATTTTTTAATTTACAAAATATAGCTATAAGCTAAAAAATATATTTATATAAATATATATCCGTATATATACATATGTTTTAGTTAAATTATATTATATTTATCTATATGAATATAAAATACTTTATCTATATATCTATGTGCATTCAACATACTTTATCTATATACACGTATATATTTAAATGTATATATTTTAAAAAAATTGCGAAAGCAGCCGCAACCACTGGGAGGAATAAACCCCATCGTTGGAGAAAGTCTTTTGTGCCTCCATAACACTATATGATTGTGCCCCCAACCAATCACATACCGCCAGTATGTCATTGGTTTGGGGCATTACTGACGTGGTGCATAGGAGGCACAAACGACTTTTCCCACTGTTAGGGGTTTCCACCCCCAGCCGTGGGGGTTTCTTCCCTCCATTATTGGAGAAGAACCCCCATGGGGTTCTGCAGTGATGGCTGATAATGTTCGCTGGCCACCGCCTTATTTTTTAAATTTATACATTTAAATATATATGTGTATATAAATAGATAAAGCATGTTATATGCACATATATAATATAATTTAACTAAGCCATATTTTATGTATATATGGATATATGTCTATACTTATATATATATTTTAGTTGATAGTTATTTTTTTAATTAAAATATATTTTTATAATGAAAAATATAGTTTTATAATTAAAATATTGATTAATTTAATTAAAATTTGATTGATGCTGTTGATAACAAAAGGAGTGCTCGAGCAAAATGAATAATTCACAAAAACTTTTAGAGACATTTTCAAATCACAAGGGTTTTCTATGCAAATAGCTCAAACCATAAAGGATTTGGGGCAATTTACTTATTATAAAATGAAAACGAAACACAAAGTTGTCGTGTAATTACAGTTAAAATAGTAAAATAAAACAAAAATCAGTTAGTGCAGCGGGGCGATTGTATTGGGGGAAAGCTATGTGGTATGGTACGCAAATGGTTACAAATTTTGGTGGGAATTCATGTACTCGGGAAGGCTATAAATTGTTGCCGAATCATCTAATGGAGCTATCGAGGAATTGAATGAAATTCTTTTGATTCTCTCTCTCTCTCCCTCCCTCTCTCTCTCTCGAATTCTCCCGATCTCTTTGGTCTCTATCCTACCAGAAGAGATCAACATTGCTCAATTGCTAGATCCCTTAGGATTTGACAATTTTGGTATCAGAGTTGATCCTTGGCTGAGGTGATTGGAGGTGACTAACGATGGTTGAAGGAATGAGGATGAAGAACTTGGAGGCACAAGTGTAGCAGTGTGGATCCACGATGAGTGATCTACAAGCTTGAGTGGATTAATTGGAGTTGGGATCCAACTGGAACCACGAAGCCATCATGGCTGTTGATAGGAGATTGGAGGACGCAGTGGCTGGGATTTGGGAAGACATGGGAATTCAGATTAGAGATCAACTCAAGCGGTTTATGGTGATGTTTGCGAGACAAAACTAGGTACGTCTCTCTCCCAACTTCTTTCCTAGGGAGAGATTAGATCCAATTCTATCAGGACAAGGGGTGAATCAGAGGACAATCAAAACCTCTGAAGGAGGTTCATGGGGAGCCTGGAGAGAATGGACGGGGACAATAGCAGGAGGCACCGATGGTGCAAAATTAGCATGGTTTACCCATGCCACAATTGGAAATTCTACTGTTTGATGCAGTGAGTCCTTGATGGTGGATCAAGAGGTGTGAATGGATGTTTGAGTGGTATGGGGTGGTAAAAAGGCAGAAGGTGACCATGGCTGCGACCTATCTTAACGATGCATGGGATGCTTGGTACCAGGGATGGTCTAAGGTTCGAGGAGATTGTAGATGGGAGGAGTTCACAAAGGAGCTTTATGAGAGGTTTGGAGATCTGGGATTGTCTGATGTGGTGGAAGAATTCAATAAAATTAGACAGGTAGGGTCTGTGATGGAGTACCAGTTGAGATTTGAAGAGCTAAAGGCTCTTGTGCTCAACCATAACCCCTACTTGACAGAAGCCTACTTCGTTTCAAACTTCATAAGTGGCTTGAACGAAGAATTGAGACTGATGGTGAAGGTGCTTTAGCCTAGAACTCCTAAGCATGCAGTTGATAGTGCCAGGTTGCATGAATTGGCTGTGGAAGCGTTGATGAAGAAACAAAGGTTGATAGCCAGAGGGGTTCACCAGGGTAATTTGCTCCAAGGAAGGAGCTATACTAAGGAGATGGGAAGGGGATCTCCTAGGGTAAAAAGCTTGGCATTACTTGCCCCCACACCCCAAAGTGGGAAGACGATAGAACAGAGGAGGCAAGTTGGCCTCTATTTCAGGTGCGGGGATAAATATTTCCCTGGCCACCAATGTAAGAAACAACTCTTATTATTGGAAGGGGAAGAAGGAGAGATAGTAGAGGAGGGAGAAACATCCCAGCCACAGGGAGAGGAAGAGGAGGACAATGGGGAGATATCCTTGCATGCCCTGAAGGGATTGACCAACAACAAAATAATCAAAGTGGAGGGAAAAGTGGAGGATAACAAGTTGATGATTCTCATTGATAGTGAGAGCACCCATAGTTTTTTGGATGAGGGAACAACTTAAAGGTTGAGATGTCCCCTGATCAACACACAACCACTAATAGTGATTGTAGCCAATGGTAACAAGGTTATGAGCCGATTAGCCTGCATAGGGTTTTGTTGGGAGATGCAGGGGGAGGAGTTTGAGGCTGATCTTAGACTCCTTAAATTAGGAGGGTGTGATGTGGTGTTGGGGGTTAATTGGATGAAGCATGTCAGTCTAATTTGCTTCGATTTCAACAAAATGAAAGTGACATTTGAAAAGGAAGGAAAGAGAATGACTCTAACCGAGAGCAAGGAGTTTGGAATATGAAAAATGATTACAGGAAAAAGGCTGCAGAAGATGATAAAGCATAAGATGAATTAGGTGGCTCAATTGTTTTCTATCCAAGCCATTGATTGGATGGAGGAAGAGTTGGAACTTGAATGGGAGTTCATGTTGACGGTGAGTAGCCTACCCCAGGCTGACATAGAGGTACGCCAATTTGACCTTCTTAATATACTGCTAGTTGAGTTTGAGAATCTATTCGTAGAGCCAAATTCTCTACCCCCAGCCTGACATAAGCCTAACACAGACCCTGTTAATGTTCGTGCTTATTGTTACCCTTCTAACCAAAAGATAGAAGTAGAAAAGTTGGTCAAGGAGATGGTTCAAAAATCACTTATTAGACCTGGCCATAGCCCATTTGCATCTCCTGTGCTGTTAGTTAAAAAAAAAAAGAACACTTCATGGTGGTTTTGCATTGATTAGTGCCAATTAAATGAGATAACCATCAATGACAAATTTCCAATCCCTCTTATCAAAGATCTACTAGATGAACTAAAACATGCTACAATTTTTTCTAAGCTTGAGTTAAGATCCAGTTACCACCAAATTCGGATGAGCCCACCTGACATACCCAAGATTGCATTTCGCACCCACCATGGCCACTATGAATTCCTTGTTATGCTCTTTGGCCTAACAAACGCATCAATTACCTTTCAATCACTGATGAATTAGATTTTTGAACCCTACCTCAGAAACTTTATCCTTGTGTTCTTTGATGATATATTGATATATAGCCCAATCTTTGACCTCCATCTAAAACACCTAAGGACTACGTTTGAGATTCTCCAACTCAACCAATTGTATATCAAAAGGTCAAAGTGTGCCTTTGCACATGGACAAGTGGAATATTTGGGGTACATTATATTTGGCCAAGGGGTGAGTATTGATCCAAAAAGGTAACAGTTATGACCAATTGGCTAAGGCCTACAACCATTAAGGCTTTGAGGGTTTTTTTGGGGCTAACCTCCTATTATAGGAGGTTTGTGAAGGGTTATGGGGGAATTAGCAAGCCCTCAATAGACTTGCTGAAGGACAATTTTGTATGGGATCAAAGGGTTGAGGCATCCTTTGAGCAGTTGAAGAAATCAATGAGTGAGGCCCCAGTGTTGGGCCTACCAAACTTCAGCAAAACATTCGTGGTGGAGACTGATGCAAGTTGGATGGGAATTGGGGCTGTCCTTATGTTGGAGGGTAGGCCTCTAGCATTTATAAGCCAGGCTTTAGCCCCCAAGCATGCAGGCCTAAGCATCTATGAGAAAGAACTATTGACAGTTATTTTTGCGGTGGAAAAGTGGAGACACTAGGGGGGGGGGGGGGGAGGAAGATTCATTATTAAGACTGACCATGAGAGCTTGAAGTTTTTGTTGTAACAAAAACTTCAACAAAAACTTCATACTCATAGAAAAAGGGGATGACCAAATTAATGGCCCTAGATTATGTCATTCAATACAAGAAGGGGAAGGAGAACTGTTATGGTCCACTACAGGGCATGGGACTTGTCCCACATTGGAAGTTCAGGCTCTTGGTGTGGGGTTTATAACCTCTTGGGCACCCTCTCCTTAATAGCTAGCTTTTGAAGATGAGTTCTACTCGAGAGTTGTAACAGTGGTATCAGAGCCGGCCCAATGGCTCTCAGTGCAAGCTAGCGGCTACGAGGGTGACGCCGGCATTGCAGTGTTCGTTCGGGACTAGCAGTGGCTAGTGCACAGCCTACCGTCGTGGGCGCCGGCCTGCGGAGTGTGGTGGTATGTTATGGTCCATTGTAGGGTACAAGACTTGTCCCACATTGGAAGTTCAGGCTCCTAGTGTGGGATTTATAAACTCTTGGGCTTAGTTTTTGAGGGTGAGTTTTACCTAAGGGTTGTAACAAAACATTGTAATAGATGCTCTTTCTTAGTGTTAGGAGGACGGAACAGTTGCAACCATTATAGTCTTGGTGCCAGATTGGTGTCAAGAGGTGGTGAAGAGTTATGAGGCAGATGGTTAGGTCAAGGCCTTCTTAGAACAGCTGATTGTTGACCCGATGAGTAAGAAAGGGTATACCTTTGTGAATGGGGTGATACAGAATAAGGGAAGATTGGTTATTGGGGATTGTGTAGAGTTGAGGAGGAAGATCCTACAAGCCTTACATGAGTCTCCTATTGGGGGGCATTTGGGTGTACAAAATACTTATCATAAGGTGAAACAATTATTCTACTAGCCCAAGCTTAAGGAGTAGGTGATTAGATTTGTTTTAGCGTGTGATGTGTGCAAGAGATGCAAATATGAGATTGTGGCCTACCTGGGGTTATTACAGCCATTGACCATCACATGGCAAGCATGAGAGAGTGTGTCGATGGATTTTATTGAGGGATTGCCAAAATTCGAGGGTAAGGACTGCATATTTGTGGTTGTGGACCGATTTACAAAATTTGATGCATTTCCTAAGTCTTACTCACCCTTACACTACTCAAGAAGTGGCTAGAACATTCTTAGACCAAGTGGTGAAGTTGCATGGTGTCCCAAAGACCATATTGTCTGACAGGGATAAGGTGTTCACCAACCTACTATGGCAGTCTTTGATGAAGTCCTTAGGAGCTAAGCTAAGTCTATCATTTGCCTACTACCCCCAAACGGATGGACAGACCGAGAGGGTCAATTAGTGCTTGGAAACATACCTAAGGTGCTTATGTATTTTACGTCCTAAAGGTTGACACAAGTGGCTATCCTTGGTACAATGGTGGTATAATTCTAGCCACCAAGTGTGGCAACCGTGGATGAACATCTACAATAGAGACAATAGCTCCTACAACAACTTAAACGGGATCTAGCCATGGCCCAAAATTGCATGAAACAATTGGCTGACAAAGGGAGAAGTGAGAGGGAGTTCTCTGTGCGAGAGGAAACACCTAAAACTAAAGGGACCCCACCTCAAGTCACTATCTTCTGGCCCTATTTCCAAGCTGAGCTCTAGGTATTTTGGTCATTTCCCTATTATAGCCAGGGTGGGAAGTGTGGCTTACAAATTGCAGTTACCAAAGGGAACCCAAATCCATCCAATAATTCATGTGTCACTATTGAAGAAGGTTATAGGAGGACAACCGGTGAGCCCCCAGTTACCTTAGGGAGCCTTTGACTCTAGCCCTTCCCCAAAACCCTCTTCTATCCTGGATAGATGTGTGATCTCTCAACAAGGGCCCCCGATTATGCAAGTGCTTGTGAAGTGGTCCAACATGCTTGCGGACAACAACACTTGGGAGTATCTCCCAGACCTGCTTAATTAGTTTCCTAGAGCAGCCAACCTACTGACCATTTCTTGAGGACATGAAATGTCTTAAGGGGAGGGTATTGTCATGTAGTTACAGTTAAAATAGTAAAATAAAACAGAAATCAGTTAGTGCAAGGGGGGGGGGGGGGTTGTACCAGGGGAAAGCTATGTGGTATGGTAACCTCCCTTTTTGTTCATTCCATCTCCTAGGTGATAGCTGACCCAAATGGGCGGCTATACCAACCTTCAATCAAACTCTCATTGTTTCTGTTTCCTATAGTTGATTGTGGTCCCCCTCTTCAGTCGACTTTCCAGGCTTGCTGGTTCCTTCAGGCAACTTGGCAGTTGATTGGTTCCATAGACTCTGGCCTATTTCCTTCCCTCAATTGTTTCTTTCAGCTAACTAGGTAGACTCGTACATGCCCACCCTACACTAACTCCCTTCACCCTAAGTAGCATTTTCAAAGTCACACAATAAGATAAGCCTGATATATAGTAAGAATCAAAGAGATAATTTAACCATACCAAATCAAAACTTACATCCAAAACATTCTTTCTTCATTGATAATAGAGTTTTACATGCTTTACATAAACTGTATTGATTATACATGCTTTTTAATGTAACACAACATAATGGATATTCACTAGCTATAGTGTTTAGTACATAGTTTCAGCATAAAATAAAATCTTCCTCAAAATACTATTGGCTACTCCCAGCACATCATTGTTCCTTATTTTGAAATGGTGATATGCAGCATGCATGTGGCATGAGCTCAACTACTAAGGGCGGGCATATATGGCATGCAAACACATAATCAATGAATAAGCACACACAACATGATGACACTTTTCTTTCAGCACATTTTACTTTTGGGTGCACCCTCCATTAATGCCGCATTGACATTCTTTGATCAACATTGTTCCATGCTGGACAGATGCTGAGCCTCATCTGTGGGATTGCAACATTCCTTTCCAAATTTCACATTATCATCATTTCCTTAGGCATCATAACCAGGTTTCTTCATGAACATGATACACATTTCATGCACACATGCAATGCATATAAAATCATGCTATTATATTGCCACAAACTTTTCATGTATAAATCATTTAACATGCCAGGCATAAGAAGCCATATAATGCACCTTACCTTAGCCAATGTAAGAGAAGAACTCAACCTCTCAGCTTTTCTTCTCTCCAGCAGAATTTCCTTCCTCTATTTTTTCCCTCCTTTTTCCTTCCCACGTTGAGAGCTTCTCTCTGCTGAAACCAAATGAATTAAAGCTTAATTTGTAGGCATTCCAAGCTGCTGTAGTGGCTCATTGGTAGGAGTTTGCTTGGTCTCCATCTAGCACTACTTGGTCCTAAGGTTGGAAATGAGCTGAGCTGGCTCGCAAGATGTTCATGGCTTGACATGTTAGTTAGCTCAATAAGCTATGTCATGAACTAAATAAGATGAAAATGAGTTGAAAATATGGCTAGTTTAATAAATGAGTCGAGCTTAATTTGTGATATGTTTGACTTGTTTAGTTCATGAGTCAACTTGACTGAATTACATATAATATATTAATAGCACCATTATATTATATTATATCTTAATAGTCTAATACATGAAAAGAACTTTCAATCTTAAAATTTTTAAGTATTATAAAATTCTTTTTTCTGATTAGAAATTTAATATATTTTTAATGAATATCCCATAGTAAATTTAATTTGCACATAATATATAATTGATTACGGTAAATTATCAATTTAAAAATTATTGCATATTTAAACCATGCATTTTCTTTCCCAAATGATTAATTTTTAGTGTGCTGAAGTAAGCTTTCTTTGATTTTTTTTATTGTATTTAGGTTTAATTGAATTAAATGAACCAAGTTAATGAATTAAGCTCACGAGCTACTTGGCTCAAGTTGGTTCATATTAGCTCATTTGAATATCATTTGAGGCTACTGAGTTGTGTTGAATGGCGTGTGAACTTTATTTGAGTCAAGCCCAAGTCTGAAAATTTGATTCATATTGAACTTGGGCTGCACCAATTTCAATCGAGCTGAGTCGAGCTGGGGTTCAGCTCAGCTAGATTCAACTCATTTTCACCCCTACCTGGTGCTCTCTTCTTGAGGGACACGTAGCTACCTGTTCCACCAAGCTAAGAGACAGCTCACCCATCTTCTAGAAGCCCTCAAATGGTGCTGGAGAATTCCACTAGTTGCTGGAGCATTTAGAGATCCCTGAATCTCATTTATTTAGTTATTAATCACTAATCCCACTTTCATAAACCTAACCAAAATGAACAAAATTTATATAATCAGAATCCTCTCGCCAGGCCTAGCAATTTATGCTAAAATGCATATAGTCAGCTGCTTACATGACCTTTTTCTGCTACTTCAGCAACCAATTCAACAGTTGACTGTTGATTGACTGCGGATGCTCTGAGTTACTTACCCTTTTCTTTTCGATTGTTGGTCTATCCCTTTTGATCCTCAACCGAAACATGTGGCATTAAGCTTTGCATGATCCTAGTAATTCATCATGTTGGGTTGGCTTTGCTTGTCTTTTTCTGCATGCTAACTTGTTTAGCGGGTTACCTTGAAACGGAATCTTGGTAATTTTGGACATCTAAGTTTATATCACCTCTTCTTTTCATTTTGCTCAATTTCAAATGGGTGTTGCAGGCTGCACGGGAATGTTGAAGCAATGGCAGTATTGTCTGTGGGAGGTGTTGATGGTGGTAGAAAAAGAGATTCGATCATCTTAACATTCCGAGATGCTAAAATTTCAGTTCTAGAATTTGATGACTCGATCCACGGACTCCGATCAAGGTGAGCTGGATAAATTGATATGATTTGGGACTCATATTTCTTGTTGGTATATCCTGTTTGTGACGTGCTATGTTTTTAAGGGTTATGGCTGATTGTTTAATTCCTTGCTTGTCTGTTTATCCTGACTAGTCTTTTGCTTTCTAATGTTACTTGTTGAAAATGTGTCATGCTTAATGTTTGCTTGCATATGAATGTATAGGCTATCTAAATATTAATGTAGGACTTTATGGGAATAACTACTGATTGGAGGTTTATTTAGAGTTAGAAGGCTAGGGAAAATTGTTGAAAAGGCTGGGCCCTAGATATGTAATGAGTTGGTGGGCAATTTAGAGGTAAAAGAAGGCTGAAAAGATGAATTTCAGGTGCTGATGACAAGTTTGGAAGCACAGTTACGAGAATAATAATCTGAAATTAAAAAATGCAGACAACTGGGAAGAGAGAGAGAAATTGCTTCTTGGCGTCATGCCTAGAGAGATTATGATGGTATTTATAGAGCTCTAGTAATGCTATTCCTATTAGGACCTGGAAAATCGTTTTTTCTACTAGGACAAGTAAATGAGTAATCAAAGACTGAAACTAATAATAATAAAGACTAGGAAAAGACCATAAATAAATCCTAAACACAAGTAGAGTTAACAAAAGACCCTAGGAGAGATTATGTTGAATTACGAAAGCACCCTACTGCATAAAACATCAAGACTAAGCCTAACAAAGCTCCCAGGAAGGGCTTTCACCCAAAAATACCCCAAATCGATGCTTGGGCCTTAGAACCAGTTTTAGGCTGCCTTTTTATATGTCTCTAGAGTCTCCTGCCAACGCCCTCCAAATATTTTATTAGCCAATTTTGCATTCTAAATCATCTGGCTTCCATCATACCAAATGGTGTCTTTACTCTCTAGGCTTCTTCAAAGTACTTGTCAGAAGTTAATTACTGACCATGTCAACAAGGAGCAGTGATTTTTGTTTGAAGTGTCGTAAATTGCTATAATGATTTTATTTTGTTTTCTAATTTATTTAGTTTAAACCACGCCAAATGAGCAAATATATAGTTCTGAATCTTATCATATTTTGCATCTTTTTTAAAATTAGAAATGAACTTTTGACCAAAATTTACTTTTCTTTTCCTTTCAAAATCAACAGTAAATGTTAAAGAATAAAAGAAGTCCTCAGAAATCCTAATTTTTAGATGCCTATTTACCTCATAAGTCTGAACTTTTTTAGGCATTTATGAATGATGACGACACAGAGCACACATGGTTCAAGGAAAAGAAAAATAAAGAGAAGACCCAAACTATGGGAATTGGTGTGACATCATATTGATGCCTAATACAACTATGAGCCCCCCATCTTATGCAACTCATGTGGAAATGGTTTGTGGGTAGGACTAGATTATGGTTAGATTGTTGGTTTGATCATGATCTTGTGACACTTTCCTTGATATTTTTTGTCTGGCTAGAATGGTGAGGGGACTTTGATATCTCCATTTATCTCCCATGATTTGTGTCTCGTTCCTATCTTTCCAATAAATTTGCAAGACTTGGGGGTTGACAGGTGGAAACTTTTTCTAGTTTTCTTGATGAACTTTCTCTATTTGGGCATTTTGAGGATGGTTAGGTCTGGAGGATTAGTCTCAGTTATCACATTCTATGATTTTACTGTAATTGTGGCATATCCATTCCTTAAAAAGTTATTTGGAGATAAAAGTTCCATCCCATGATTGCTTTCTTTTTCTAGTTTGTTTCTCACAGTGTTATTCTTATGATTGGAAACTTCAAGAAAGTTTAGTTTTTGTGGGATGGTTGGTGCTTTATGTGTAAGGAGAGTTGGAGGGTCAACAAAAAACCTGCTTCTTCAATTTTATTCGCCTAGAAAATTTTGTAGTTTTCTCTTTCGTACTTTTGATATTTAGAGGGTTACATCGAGTTTCGGTGAGGAATTTTTCTGTTAGCTCGGGGCCGGGGCTTCCTACCTTTGGTACAAAGACTTTTCTGGCTTCTCACTCTTTCTTAATATTTTTTTCTTGGTGTGGCACACTTAGCAGAGAGAAATAGTAGAGCCTGGTGTGTAGCATTCCATTTATTCCCTTAGGGGCTCCATTCTTGTTCACATTTTTATGGTGGTATTTTGGTTGTGCCTTTCTGTTTGTTCTCTTTTGCTTATTTTCTCGATTAGCTATATTATTTATTTCTGTTTTTGTTTTTCCCTTTGTTTATATAGGCTTCAGTTTTGTACGAAAGTGCTTTTGGCATATGTTCATTATCTATACAAAAAAGAGTAAAGTTTGTTGAGATTGGATTCATACCCACGCACACACTTCACAGTGTTTGAGTCCTGTGACATAGTTTTTGTGTGAAGGTTGGACACCAAGCACAGAAATGGATTTTATAAATGAATTTTATTTGGCAATTCTCCCCAGTTTCTTTAATAATGATTAGTAGAAGCGCTTGCTTGATTGGCATCATTTTGATTGTCATGAACACGTCTGGGTGATGTCCAAAGTCAGAATAGTAAGAAGAACTCGCAGTGTAAATTGCGAAGTAAGAAACTAATAATGCTGACAACAGGGAGACAAATCCTAACAAGGCTGACTGTTGGCGGAACAGACAGCATTACACAAAAAGATATATCTGGGAAGAACAATTGGCTGACGATCTCTGTCAAATATTGTTGATATGCCTGGAAAGTGCTGCAGTCTAGAGTGGTCCTAGGAAGCAGAAAGGTGTGTTTTTGTATCCATGATCGGTATACAGTAAATTTCATTGGGCCTGGTTCAATTGAATGTAGGAAATTAATTTATAAGGAAATACTCATGATTCAATATACTTACTATTGATGTGGGTTTCGCTTTTGAATTTTATTTCTTTTTGATGGAATGCAACCACATATTTGTCTGACTATTATTTTGGTTAGAGTTTATTCAAATTGAAAGATGCTATTTATGTTGCGATACTGGTTTAACATGTCTCTCCTCTGCTCGTCTGCTACTGTTTGTGTTCCTGATTTTGTCACAGGATGCTTTAGTAGCAAGTTGAAACTTTTGTATTCTCAAGCTCTTTCAGATGACCTTTGTCTGCTGTGTTAACAAATACTATTTCTGAACACCTGGTTGTCTTTCTTATCAGCTCTATGCATTGTTTTGAGGGTCCAGATTGGCTTCATCTGAAAAGAGGAAGAGAATCTTTTGCAAGAGGCCCATTATTGAAGGTTGACCCCCAGGGCAGGTGTGCCGGGGTTCTTGTTTACGGTCTACAAATGATAATACTGAAAGCTGCTGAGGTTTCCTTTTCCGTCTGTATTTTTCTAGTTTAATTTTGTTTTTTTCCCCTATTTTGCAAAACTTTTTCGGATCAATTCATTTTATATTCATTTTCTGCCAGCGTGGCTTCAAAGGCACATATCATTAGTCATACTGTACTTATCCAATAAACAAACTAACAAGAAGATATGAAGTCTTAATCCCACTATTTCTGCTACATGAATTCTAGCACACCAATTATTTCTATGTATGGCTTTATTTTCTTTAAGGCCCTTATAACTTATGTCACGGCTAAGATTTTCCCACCATATTTTTCTTGGTGCTTTTTTGTTAAATACTTGTTCCATTCCAACCACTCTCTTCACAAGAGTGTCTGTTGCTCTTCTTCTCATATGACAAAACTATCTTAATTGTGTCTCGCACATTTTATCTTCTATAGGAGCCAAACCAACCTTATTATGAATAACCGCACAGCTATTGTAACATTCTCATCGTTGTTATGTTCGAATCTTACACTTGTTGGTGCTTTGTTGCCTAACATTCTGTATCGTACAACAAAGCTGGTCTTATAATTGTTTTATAAATTTTTCTTTGTAACTTTAATGGAAACTATCACATAAAACACCTAATGTACTTTTCCATTTTACCTATTCTGCCTTAATTTTATGGGTAACATTTTCATTAATCTCCCCATCATTTAGGATGGTTGATCCAAGATATTTGAACTAATCTTTTCTTGGGATAACTTAATCTTCAAGTTTTAGTGTAACATCATCCACATTTGTCTTTAAACTTAAATTCCATATGTTCAGTTTTTATTCTGCTTAATTTACAATATTCTAAAGTATTCCTCCATATCTTGATTTTAGTATTCACATTTTTGTTTTGTTTCATCCACCAAGACAATATCATGATATGCAATAGGATACAGCAGAGGATGTTTACCTGAATATGTTTAGTGAATTTATCCATTAATAGGGCAAAGAGATAAGGACTAATGCAGATCCTTGATGTAATTTAATTGTAATTGGAAATGCTTCTGTATCTCCTCTACATGTGCTGTACGTCTTTCTGCTACTTGATACATGTCTTTAATAACCAATATGTAAACAATTTGGACTCATTTCTTCTCTAAGACCCTCCATCAGGCAGGCATGAAGTCAAATTGCTTTTCAAACACCTTGCTTTCTCTTCTTAATGTTTGTTCCATCACTCTCTCCTAAAGCTTCATAGTGTGGCTTCCCACCCCCCCCCCCCCCCCCCAAAAAAAAAAAAAAAAAAGTGAAAGAGATAAAAACACAAAAAGAAATGAAATGATTAAGTTCCATGAATATTACATTCTCCTATCTTTTCGTTGCACCTTTTTATGCTTAAATTTTCTATCAGGCAATACTACTCTGTTTTAGTTACTCATAGAACTGCAGGCATATGCTAATTTTTTGAATCCTTAATAGTTAATACTTAAAAGGTGTTAATTTGTGCCCCTGTTATTAAAAGTGCAAGTACTATAGAGATTTACAAACTGGTACAATGGTATCCTCCTACTAAATCATAGTACATTTTATTCCAAAATGGTGAAATGTGATGTTAAATATATAAAGATTGGCATAATGTTCCTGGAAAAGTGCTTTTAAATGCCTAAATTGAAGGAACAATTATAGTAATTTTTAATTGTTCTATGAAATTGTTATGAGAGTGGCTCAAGTTCTAAAGTAACATATGGACATGTGCCCTTGTATACTATATGCTATTGGATGTATACCATGTTCCTGCACCCAATCCTATTTTATATAGCAGAACCATCCACATTCAAGGGAAGACATTCATGCAGTGAATTTATGAACATCCTTAGGGAATTATCCTATGGAGACCTTTCTATACAAGTACTTTCTCCCTCTGAATTATCCCCTCTTGGCACCAAATTTTTGGTGTGGTATGTGCTGAAAATCATGCAATTTTCATCTTTAGTTTTTGAAAGGAAAGTAACTTGTCTTAATTCCCATCTTTTATTTATGATAATACTAAAAGATTACTTGCTTACAGGGAAGCAAGTCAACTTGCTGGGAGATAAGGGCTCTTTTTTTCTTTTCTTTCTTTCCTTCTTTTTTTTTCTCAGGCAAAGGCAATAAGGGCTCTTTTTTCATTTCATTTCTTTTACCTTATATTCCATTAAGTTAATTTTAACTTCCATTCTGGAATTTTGGATGTCAGGCTGGTTCTGGTTTGGTTGGCGAAGAGAATGCTTTTAGTTCTGGAACTGCAGTCTCTGCTCGTATTGAGTCTTCATATGTAATCAATCTACGAGATCTGGACATGAAGCATGTAAAGGATTTTATATTTGTTCATGGTGAGACAAGGCAACTTTTAATTGATTTTGCTTATGAATGTAATAAAATACTTGGTTCATTTTTGGCTTAAGTTGATTGGTTTTGTACATCAAGGCCACAATTTGGCGCATGAGAATTAATTAGAATGGAATGCCCATTTCCATTTCCTGTATTGATTCCCCTTGTTTACTGCAATAGAATTTGTGATTCTCGCAATGGAGAAGGGATATTTTCAATCCTGCCTTCTTTATTCCCCTAAGTAATGAATAAGAGTAGAGCAGAAAAGGAGAGAGGGGAAGAGAGTGGTTGGTGCAACTCCTATATCCCCCCGCCCTGCACTTACCATCCTCCAAACCACTACCAACCCCTTCGCCAGAGAGAGAGGGAGGGAGTCTTCTTTTCCACCTGAAGGGCACGTCCAATCCTCTTTAACTTGCTATCCTCTATCCCCTTTCCACCACTACCCCACCAATGCAGTCCGTCCTAGGGACTGGGAACCTGCTGTTTGAGCCCTATGAACACAGGATATTTTGTTATTACTATTTGTACAAAATTGAGTTTGGTATGGGAAAAGGTATTCATAATGCACATTTATGTGAGAGCTTGTCTCGCTGAACCTGTTCTCGATGCCATATTTCATTAGCTATATTCTGACTGTAAATGATTTGTTGTATTTTGTGTTATTACTACAACAATAACAACAATCACAAGCTTCTCAATCCCATCAGTGTTTTTTCTGTTATTACCATCTGTACAGAATTGGACATTTATGTGAAAGTTTCTTCTGCACAACCTGCTGTTGATGTCATGTTTGATTAGCTGTATTTTGATAATTGGGCTGTTAATTGTACCATCTGTGTTCTAAAGCTTGTGAACAATAGTGCATATCAACATATGCCATCACTTTTCGTCCATGGTGCTTAATCAGGATGCATTAATGTGTTGTTGCCTTAGAAGATGCCTACATTGGGATGCTCACACTCTCAAATATAGAGTGCAATTGAAGGTTCTGATCCCAGTACTAGTCTTGGTAGAGAAAACCTGTTTTGGTTTGGCACACTTAGTCTCTCCTCTTTTTGCATGTCATAAAACATTTTTAATGATATTTTAATAATTACTATTGGAAACCATTTTGGACACGTGGTATTCTAGTGATTCCAGTCACTTCATGTTTCTGAATGGGCATATGAGGTCATTGACAATGGACCTTCTTGACATCAGGATGTGAGGATTTTGCGACATTTGGTTGTGGATTTCAATAGCAATTATACATTGAAGCCACTTATGAGGCATAAGTGATGGAGAAAGTCATATGTTTTGATAGGTTCTCCTAGTTAAGGTTGAAACTACTGTTTATATTTTGCTAAAATGAGAGGGACTCTTTTACTTTCTTTAATTAAAGTTGAAAATGTGCTGGAAACTGTGGACAATTGACAAGAAAAAGGTATACATGTTACTAAAAGTAGCCAGCATGTTTTAGTCATATCAAGGATAAGATCAAATCCAATGGTTAGTGTTCTAGATATGCTAGATGATTTATATTGTCCTCAAATGTAGCAATTAGGTTCTTCCTTATGGTTAGTCTTATTGGTGTCAATCCATAGTATTAAGGAGCACAACCAATAAGGGAAGAAAATGGCTAATTAGAAATTTACAGTATTCCTTTATATTCAGGACCAACCTCCTTGAGAACTTTGCTTCACTGTGATAAGTAGAAGCCAAGCTTGGTAAAATTGGCTTTTGTTCTCCACAAAAAATGGATATTTTCCTGTTGAAGTAGTCTTATGTTACAGGGTAGTTTCTGCATATTTGCAATTTGTCTTTCCTCTACCCACATTTTCATCTTGATTTTCCCTTTCAAGTTATTCATTATTGGTTCTATGCATGCATTTCTTTGATTTTTGTGGTAATTTATTTGTACAGTAGTACTTGTCTCAACCATGGATCTCTCTGAACTTTAGAGAGATGCCATATGCATCATTGTTTTAAGTATTGCTTGGAAAGAAAAGGGTTTCAAATACCATGGCTTCATTGAACACTTTATATCCTATCCTGCTGTTTCCCAGCATTAGGATGGAGCTTTCTATCTAATGATTGGTGAGGTAAAAGTGGTTAACATTTTGTCTATTCCTTTATATTTTCTAGTCTATGCCCTCCTATAATAATTCATTCAATGATACTTTGATGTGCTTCACAGTCAACTTGTTTGATGTTTATATTGACTTGTATGAAGTCGAAGAATTGGAGAATTAGGGTGATTTTCAATGTAAAAGGAAATATCTATGGTTAGAACCTCCCAAATCCTTGCTTTGGCATGAATAGAAAGTCTAAATCTGCTTGAATGTCAACATCAATTTATAAGACTTCTGACTGCAATAGATGTGAGAAATAGTTGCAGCATATATTTGCATGCAAGTTGCCTCAATTATTCAACATGGAAGCACTAGGAAATTGATTGGTCTATTACTTATCTGCTTTTCTTTTTTTGGTCTTAACTCTGATGTTGGTTCCTTAAATATTTCTTCATTAGTACAACACTATTCTTGTATTTGTTTCGATGAACATCTGTAAGAAAGTAGCCTATCTTCTCTCTCTCTCTCTCTCTCTCTATCTATATATATGGGATTATATGAGTTTTGAAGATTTCCTGTTGCTTTGAGCTGCTTTATTTGATCTTGCCCTTTTCTTTTTTCTTTTTTTTTTCTTACTTTGATATATTTCATTCACAGGTTACATTGAGCCTGTGATGGTTATCCTCCATGAAATGGAGCTGACCTGGGCTGGGCGTGTGTCATGGAAGCATAATACCTGTATGGTTTCTGCACTTAGCATTAGCACAACTTTGAAGCAGCATCCTCTTATATGGTCAGCTGCTGTAAGTCCTAATCTATTTCTCTCTCTTCTTTTCTTTCTTTCTGAAACTCTCACTTCCTCTCCTTGTATTGGATGGCCTAGAGCGTCAAAAATGAACTAACAACCCTTTCTTTTATGCTGCCCTCAATGCTTAAGGGCCTAGGCAAATGTGGTCTTAACTTGTTTCCGTTACTATATCGGAAATTATGGTGCTTGTTTTCTACATTTGTTTTACGATCTGATCACATCCTTGTAATTGTCAAAAAATCTCCTCAAACACCATGGTTTTGCATGTGGCCCCTTGTGCTTGGGTCGTATATGTATCGTCCATGTAAAGTTTGCACATTTTCTGCTGAGTTCTAACATTTAGGTTGACTGTGACTGGCTTGGTAGACTGAAGTTTTCTAGAGAGTCTTCCCCATGTTTCGGTCAATCGAGGCCTCCCAAGGCCAAAACTTCAGTCAACTGAAGTCTTGCCAAGCCTCATTTTGACCTTATTTGGTTGACTGAACTTGCCCAGTGACTTGTTTTGCCCTTTTCACTTGGTTTTGGTCCACATATCGATTTTAGTCTCAATCATTTTATCTAAGTGTCCTCACAATACATTAAATTGTCATTTTCTTATTTATAAAATACTCTGAAAACAACCATGTAATACGGGGTTTTACACTATTGCAATATACATTCTAAGCCATGCGCCACTTTGCTTCCAGCTGTTATCACTTCAGAGCAGCAGCAGTCTTGGAAAAACTGCATTATACATATAGTTTCCTCAATTGCATGATGCATACAAGACATGGCCACACTAGGGGAAGATAAGGCGTTAATGATTTCCATGTCGTCTCCTTCTAACTGAATGGGAGATAATCCAAGTTCAAAAAAGCAACCTTAGCTGAAGGATTAAGCTAGTATAAGCTTCATTCTTTTCTAACTATGAAAGATTTCTTATTTCCAAATGTGGTTAATTTTTCTTGTTATCAGAATCTCCCACATGATGCATATAAGCTTCTTGCTGTGCCATCTCCAATTGGTGGAGTTCTTGTCATTAGTGCAAATGCCATACATTATCAGAGTCAGGTAAACTTTCTTACTGCATTGGCTGTAGTGTTGTTCACCATAGTGGCATTGCCTTTGGGTGTTTACTCTTCTATTTTTCCATTTAGTTAGTGACTGTTTTTCCCCTTGGGCAGTCAGCATCATGCATGTTGGCTTTGAACAACTTTGCTGTTTCCGTTGATAGCAGGTCAGTTCTCTGCATATATTTGTTTAGAGGGATGAAAACTGTACTCTGGAAGTGCTTGCCCTTTTCTAATTCTAGAACTTCTCAGCATATTTTTTGTTTTCCCTTGAAAGTATATATTAGATCGCCTTATATTGCATTGATTCTAGAACCTTAAATATAAAAACAACCTCCTGTTTTATTTTTGTGACTTTGTCTGTTGTTCTATTCTTAGGTGGATGACAGTTTTAAGAACTTCGATGACAAAATAGAGTTGTATGTAAAGCACTGTTAGATTTTTTTCATGGCATTACCTTTATATCTAATTGTTTAAATGCTGTCCAAAGTTCTGGATGTATGGGTGGAATATTTAACGTTTGCTTTTTCATGTGTATGGAGTGGTATAATTTCCATATTTGCTTGTTGCAATTGTCAAGTTTACCTGTAACTGTGAAGGTATTTGACCATGTATGTTAATTAGGATTTCTTCATATATTTGTTCAGAAGAGTGGGTATGGGTTTTGTCCTCCTGGTGGAAGGTCAAGAACATGATCTAGGAATTGCATTTCCCGCTCTAACCCTTAGTGTGTTCATTAATGGGACATTGGCTGGTTGCTGGTTTGTTTAAGGCATGGATGGCATTTGGGATGTTCTCTTAGATGTTATTTGATTGATGCCTTGATCAGGTAGAGATTTTTTGTTGGATTGTCTATGGGTTCCAAAAGTAATGATTGCAAGGAATTGAAGAGCATTTAACACCCTGAAAGTCTTATTCATTGCTTGAAAGAAGTTATATTACTAATAGTTTTTGATTCAAAGAGGATATTCCTTTTTCTTTTTTGTTGTTTAGTCCTGGGAGGTTATTTGTTCACCTAGTTTCTCTTTTTAGGTAGTTTCTGATTCACATTTTCCATATGGTGGCCTTGTTTGTTTAGACAAACTTGAGGTATTAGTGTTGGGTTCATTGTGCTTTACTTTATTTTGAGGATAAATTGCTTGGAGACCCATGTGGTTTAAAAATGACACTAGAAGTTTTTGTGGTTTAAACTTTTTGGTTGGACTCCCCTTTGTCAGAAAAGGTGTTAATTAAATCTTAATTATGTTAAATTAAACTAATTAAACCCTAATTAAATTAAAAATAGTTAATACTTAACAAAAAAGTAAAAATACAGCCATTGCTGGTGATGGTTCTTGTCACTGGAACCCGCTGGCCAATGAAGTTGCGGAAGGGGAAGGAGAAGGAGGAGAAGAAGAAGAAGAAGAAGACAAAGGCACAGATTTATTGAAGAAAAAGACAGGCAAATCTGTTGAAGACTGCAGGTGGTAGAGGTGTGGCTCCAGGTGGCAGTGGCGGGGCTCCAGCAGCTGTTGGTGTCAGCAAAACAGAGGGAAACAGGGAAAGACAGATACACGGATGGAGCCTTGCAAACCTCCAAACCCATTTCCTTATAAAAGATGGATTTGGAGCCATACATGGATGGATTTGCATGTGGATCCTCTTCAACAAATAAATTCACAGATGGAGCCATACGTGGATGGATTTGGAGGTTTTAATTCTGCATAATAGATATTATATTATGATGTATATTATATCGAATATATTTTATATATTAAAATATATAAAATATCTATATCATATATTATACATAATATACCTACAATATTAGGCATAGAATGTGATATTATATTGTATAATACATAATATATAAAATATATATTCTTACATACATTGTATATATATAATATATTATATTTTATAATATAAATTATATATGTGTATATTGTTATAATATTACTATTTTCTATTATGTAAAATTTTTAATATTATATATTAATTATATTATAATATGCATATTATACCATTACATTATAGTTATTTATATATAATATATAATATTTAAATATATCTTATATATTTTATCATATATAATATAATTTATTGGTTTTTAATATATATTATTCCAGTATAACAGTACATTATCTTTTATTGTTGAGAAAAGGAACCGGTATTCCTTATAATTTTATTGATGTCAATGATAAAATTTATACACAAGAGGTTCCCAAGAATTCTCCTATATTTTAGGAATAGATTACATTCCTACTATCTAGGACTAGATTACATTAATTTAAATACAACAAGAAGATAAAAACACAAAGATAAATATAAAGATAAAACTGAAATAATCTAAACAAATCTAAACAATCAAACAATCATCAAACAATCTATCACTTAGGATTATCTTGATCTTGATCTCGGCTGGTTGTTAGCTTTGGTTTATCTTGAATATTTCAACATTTATACATAGTATACATATAAGATAATATATGTTATTTATCACATATATTATATTATAAGATCGTAAATTATTATAAAGTGATAATAATTTTATAAAAGCATAAAATTATTTGTATTAATATATTTTTCATGTGTAATTAAAAATTTTAAGAAACTAAATTAAATAACAACATTATTATATTAAGTCTAATATATATTATAATTTATCTCAAAATACAATTAAATTCCAACCTAAAAATTACATTCAGATAGCTTTTATTGGTTAAAATAGAGATTTATTCTTTTTGGTCATTTTAAAAGTTAAGTTTTTTTTTGGGGGGGCTACCAAACATGTAGCTATATAACTAATAGCGTGTAGCATATTTTATCCAAATACTTACAATAAAGCTCTGAGAGCTTATCATCTCCTATGATTTATAAATTTCCTGACAGTAATATTTCAGTCTTTTGACATCAAGATGAGTGGTACTATAGGAAAGAGATTTGGGACTTAAAAAGTTTTTTAGAAGTGTCAGATATGATAGTTTAAATGCGTTCTATCAGTAGCCAGTTGCACCCTTGATATTAGTGCCTGTCATACTTGCATTTAGATTCTGAGGAAATAAACAAATAAGTCAATTAACCTTCAATCTTATCACACTCCGAGTTTCTGCAACTTCTTGAAATTTAATATCTTTTCTAACCTCATTAATGTTTTTAGTGGTTCTTTCTTACTTTGTTGTCCTCACAGATTGTGGTTGCATCATTTTAAGTCTGGTTTTGCTATTTTAGATAAAAAATCTCATTAATGTGTCACTTTGAAAGTGTTCTAATATTTGGTTCGCAGTCAAGAGATGCCAAGATCAAGTTTTAATGTGGAGCTTGATGCTGCCAATGCTACTTGGTTATTGAATGATGTGGTTGTGCTGTCGACTAAAACAGGGGAGCTACTTCTGCTGACACTTGTTTATGATGGACGGTATATGATTGCTAGTCATGTTGTTATTTTCTTTTTCATGATACAAGAATTTATTGACTCATTCTTGAAGCTATTGGTTGGCTTCTTTTAAATGCATGCATCTTTCTCTCTCTCTCTCTCTCTCTTATCAACTTGGTACTTATGACAAACTGCCTTTTGGAATTGGTTACTTTTAAATTGTCTATGGCAGAACTTCACATATACGTAAGTTGTTTATCATGGTATGGAAAGGAAAACCAAGAAAGAGTGGGGGGAAAAAGGGAAAAAGAAGTCTTTTACTGTCTTAGAAGGAATGGAAATAGCATTAGCAAATTTCAGCTGGTTTCTTCCATTATCATTGTCATCCGAATGCTTAATTTATTCATGGGGTGAACTCTGTTGGATATGTTCACTTTGGTTTTCAACCACTCCTCTGCTTCCACTTTTTTTTTTTCTTTTTTAATATTATTATCTGAACAACATTATGTTGGATTAAAGACAAGCATTGACTGACTAGTTCAAGTTCCACAGTGAAGTAATGATTTTATGGAATTGTTATGTTCTTTAAAATCTTATTTATTCTACCTTCTTTGCTAGGCAATTTGCCATTCATGTGAAATGAGTGTTCTCATAATACTTGTTTGTTATGATGTATATTCTCCAAAGCATTAAATAAGGCCCTTCATACTATCCTCTTATTTGTATAGTGGAGTATAGTGTGAAAATGTCTGAGAAATCAGCCATGGGGTAAATGGCCATTAAAATGCAGGCAACCACAAAGATCTGTAGTCCTTTTACCATGAAGGTTTTGTCCTCGCTTGCTTGAAGTTCCAGCTTATGAAAAAATACTGCACTCCATTTTATTTTTTGCCGCTTTCAATTTGGCACTGCACTTGGTGCAGGAATACACATAAATTTTTGTCTTATGAGTTGAACAGAAATTTAATGTGAAGGCTTAAATAGAGAAAGGAATTGTCTTAAATGCGGTTAGGGATTCATTTAGTGTTTGGTCAAAAAACAAACACAGATTTCAATTAGGTCCAATCTTTTTTGTATTCTGGTTTTTGCTATATCCTTACTTGCACTTAAATGCATGAATAAATATCTTAGTTTATGTTCCTTTCTGACCTGCAGGGTTGTGCACAGACTTGATCTTTCGAAGTCCAGAGCTTCTGTTCTTACTTCGGTTAGCCTAATTTATTTTAGTTCTTCAAACTGTTGTGCTTTTTAATTTGTTCCAGATGTATCCATTGCAATTGACTTCCTGATTTTCTATTGGCATTTAGGACATGACCACCATTGGCAACTCGTTATTCTTTTTGGGTAGTCGGTTGGGCGATAGTTTACTCGTGCAGTTTTCTTGTGGTGGCATGGGAACGTCACCATTGCCTCTTGTTTTGAAGGATGAGGTTTGTATTGGAACTCCATAACCAACTTTGTCTACTATGCTTTTTTTTTTTAGCATTTGAGGATTTGCTACAGTAATATATTTCCTTTTTCTAAACTTCGACTTGTGAAACATTTACTCTGTCTCAACCATCTGATCATCTACCGGATTCTTTTAGAATGCAATTGCAGTTGCACTTGTCCAAGCATTCTTGTTTTTATAAGAACATGGGAATTCTTGAATTGTTCTCAAATCTCAATATGCTTCTATATTGATATCCTGTGGTACTATCTCCTAATATTAAATTTCAGAGCTAAGACCTTTTTCCATTTATAACTTTAGGCTGCAGATATTGAAGGAGATGTCCCTTCAGCGAAGAGATTACGGAGATCACCTTCTGATGCTTTACAAGATATGTTTAATGGTGAAGAGCTTTCCTTATATGGTTCAGCTCCAAATAACACACAGTCAGCACAGGTTGAGTATGCTTCTTCCAACACTGCAGGCCTTCATTCTCTTGTGTTTTGTTTTCTTGCTATAGTGTGTTTATTTTTTTGTGGAAGCTTGTAAAACTGTACCTGAAGAGACAATCATAAAATAGGTGTATTGGTAGCTTATATGGTCCAGCTCCAAATAATGCAGTCGGCACAGGTTGAGTATGCTTCTGCCAACACTGCAGGCCTTCATTCCCCTGTGTTTCTGTTTTCTAGCTATATATGTGTATGTTCCTTTTTTAGGAAGCATGTAAAACTCTACCTGAAGAAATAATCATAAAATACATTACATTTGTAGCTTTGGAGACAAGTGTTTTTCCTCCCTAGAATATATTCTCCTGAAGTATCAAGATCTTCAGGATCAATAGTTAAAGAGTGTACTTTTGAGCCAGGAGCTTTGGCTTGCGTTAGAAGGAATTCTTGGGGTAAAAGTGTAGGCTGAATTGATGCCAAGGAAAAGGATTGATATCAACCAACTTGGCAACAGTCTCATGACTTCTTGGCTTTGCAAAGATTATAGAAACAAGTGTTCCTAGTTTATCCAAATTCCTTGAGTTTTGTTTGTTAAATGTTTCTTGAAGATTTGAGTTGACTATGTTTATTCACATCCCCTTCCAATCACATTTCTGCACTGTGAGAACTTGACTTCTGAATTGTGAAAATCTAGATTATATTGAAGAGAAATTTTTTAGGCTTGATGCATTGCCAAATCTTGTTGGGCATGTCATTTTGGAATTTAAAGTCACAACTTTGAGAACAATTTTAATAGAAATGTAGTAAACCATTATTTTGAAGTGGCATTTATTTGATAACAATTTATTATTTCTGAGCAAGTCAACCAAGATAGTGATTTGTGTGATATAAAATCTATCTATATATACACATTTGACCATGTCTTTATTTTGCACGTTCTTCCTTTTGCCCAACACCTTTTTAGAATTTTCTGTTTCTGCTTGTCTCTGTCTTGGTTTGGTGTGTCTGTGTTATGTTAACTTTTCAGGAAGGATTCACATTGCGAGCTTTCATTTCTGTCTGCCTTTTCATTTTGATATGTTGTTGGTTAGTTTATTTTTGATCTTTCATGGAACCAAAGTGAATAATAATTTCTGATGAAATTGATTCATCTTTAGTGCTTAGATATTGGCTTTTTATCATAGTTTAGGGATTTATTTACATTTTCCTTGTAGCCTTTTTCTAATAATGCTATGCTTTGTCTTGCATGCAGAAAACTTTCTCCTTTGCTGTGAGGGATTCATTGATTAATATTGGCCCTATAAAAGATTTTGCTTATGGTTTAAGGGATAATGCTGATCCCAATGCCACGGGGATTGCTAAACAGAGCAACTATGAGCTGGTTAGTTTATAATTGTTTTTTTTTTCTTTTTGATGTGGTTAAGGGAATGTGTATGAATTAAACAATACCAAGGATGAACTATCCATAGGCATCAAAAAGTTCTACAAACTTGCCCTATAACATGATGGCTTCATTGTACTCCATGAAGTTAACGAATTTCAAATTTAATTTGAAGATGGATCACAACCCAGTTGGAACCATTGGGGAAGTAAATGTTCAACCAGTTCCACAGCCCTTATTACAGGGATAGTGCCAATTGGTCACAGAGGTGCCTCCCCCTCACCTTATCAATTGTTAGAATGGTGCCCAGTTGTTCAGTCCAGATAAAGGAAAGGCCATCCTGGCAGAGGCTTTCAGTCTACACAAATTTCTCAGAGAAATTCATTCTTCCTCCATCACAAGGAGCCTCTTGAAATGATTAAAACACAAAAAATTTCATGACTTGAAGGGGACCAGGCCCATTTTTCCTTCATTGTCCAATCTTAGGGTGAAGAAATTCAAACAATCCAAAGTGAATTATAAGGTTGTGCCTGAAGAAAGGGGAAGAAACAAAACTATCAGATAGAAGAGGAAAGTAATCATCATAGAAGCCAATTTGTCACTACCTAACTGGTACAAATCTGGGGAGCGATACAGTTAAATGTCTCTCTAACCCAAAGAAGCCAGTTTGAGTGTCAGACAGCATCTTGCTCGGCACCCCCTTCTATCAGCAAGCTTGCTCAAAGCCTACATACACTACCCTACAAGCTAATATGCCTGATTTCTCTCACATCCTCATTCTGTACCTCCTTTCTTAGGGATTAAAAGCAACAATGTAGCAGTCGGACTCTTAACTGAAGATAGTTATATCAAGAAAAGCATCGGCTTACATTTAACGTGACCCTTTAGAATATCTAAACATCCTAACAATTATGCTGAAAGAGTGCAGCAGTCATGCGATCATGACAAGGTACTGAGGGGTCAACATTTATCTTAGTGAAGGCACTTATGTCAAGAAAAGCATCAAATACACTCTCATTCCTCCTGACATCCCAAAAATGAGCCTAAAAGACCCTTGGAAGCTGGCATGAGCTCGTCTTCTGTGTTTTCTGCAGTCAAACGCTTGCAGTACAAGCAAAATCCATCCCATCTTTTTTGGGTCTCCACCACCCAGGATATCTGTAATGGTCATCACTGATCAGCATGGAATCTCCTATCAAATTTTTGTGATAATATTAGTCCTCATTTGTGCAATAGCCATCCTATGAAAATACCACATGTTTTTTCAATCCCCTAGAGCATAGAATGTTTTAAATGATTTAACTTGATCACGCTTCTACTTGCTGTTTATACGTGTTATTGATTACCTGTTGTTAAATACCGTTGTTCAATTCTTTTCCTAATATTATTCTTGTTTATTTATAATTCATAAAAAAGGGTGTCCACGATGCACGAGAGTCTCTGTTTGTGAGGGCCAGGGGAGGGTTGTATTTGCAATCCATACTGAGCAAAATTCAAAATTCTAAAAACACAATATATACTTATTTCTTACTAGATTTTACTAGTCCTAATTTTAATTTGTTTTCATTTGGATGTAATTTGCAGGTGTGCTGTTCTGGTCATGGAAAAAATGGTGCTCTTTGTGTGCTTCAGCAGTCAGTTCGCCCTGAGATGATTACTCAGGTATGCATGCATGCTATTGTCAATTCAACCATATTTGTGGTGCTTTGCGTGCTGTTTTTTTGTTGCATATTTTCTTGTATACTTTTCTCATTGTGTGTTTGTATCTGTAAAATTCAAGTGTGCTTCTAGTTTTCTGTTTCCTCACTTTTTAATTCAATACCTTTCTTGAAAGAGAACTGTTTGCATATTTACCTTTGTTCTAGTTCATTTACTTTTTGTTGGCTTCCCAATTTTTGTTAAACGAAATAATCTTTTTGCTTCATTATAAGGTGTGAGACATGATTAAGATAGTTTGGTCATGTGAGAAGAAGACCAATAGAGACTTCTATGAGAAGGGTCAACAGAAGGAACAGGTCTTAAGCAAAAGTGGTAGAGGAAGAAGAAGAAAAAACTTGGTGGGTGGCTCTTAGGTATGATATGAATTATAAGAGCCCTACAGAAGATAAGATCGCAAATAAAAATGATTGGCGAGCTAATTTCATGTAGCTGACCCACATAGTGGGATTAAGGCTTGATGTGTTGTGTTGAAAAGACCTTCCCGCATTGTTTTATGAAGAGAAAATTTGTAGTTTGCAAGGAGGTGAACTTGGGAGTGAAGCTATAGTTCTTTGTTTGGGTTGATGGTGGCTCTCTATTTTTCACCACTTCTGTTATCCTTTTCCTCCTATTATTTTAATTGCTGATTGGACATCCTGTGAATTATATTGGTCTCCTATCAGGATAGTTGGCTTAATATATACACAATAGATGAGGCAGTTCCTGGTTTCTTTGTTTTTAAGGTTAATACAATGCAATCTATTATGAAAATCAACAGAAAGTGGCCGTGTCTGAATAGGATGTATAGCCTTTGTAAATCATTTTCTAGCAGGAGGATGGATGAATACAAATAATGAAGAATTATCTACATGCTTTAAATCCCCCACCTTCCACCCCACTTGCTGTAATACATTTCTTGCCTATATTTGCATAAAAAGAAATTTATATATGCTTAAGGGAGTTGGGGACGCACATGCATAATTTCTCTTCAGTTCACATTTCCTCTCCATGCTATGAAAATTAACACATGAATTTTGTATATGCATCTTATATCCACAATGACATATCTTGGTAGTTTTATAGAAAAGTCTAACCTCCAACGTCTCTTCACTATTACCTGAAGTTACTGTTAAAACTCAGCCTGGGCCCTTGTGCAGATTTAGTAGGATTTCGTCAAGAGGCATGCTTCTGTTTTGCAACAATTTAAAATATAGCTTTCTATGTTTTGCAGGAACAATTACCCGGTTGCAAGGGAATATGGACTGTGTACCACAAGAACACACGCAGTCATAATGTTGATTCTTCAAGGACGGATTTGGAGGATGATGAATATCATGCATATTTGATTATTAGTTTGGAGACTCGTACCATGGTAATTACATTCACATGTCATTGTTCAATTTCTGTTAAATTTTTTCAATTATCCATTCTAGTATTACACTTGCTCATATTGAGTAAAAAGCTCTTACTTTTTCACTATAATTTTGGCTGAAAACCTGTGGAAGAGGGGGTTAATTGGATTTTAGTATGTTTGTGATTTAAAATATCCTAAAATACTTTAAAGTACAATTCTAGATACATGAAATTAATTGATAACTAAGCCAAATGAGTGGATGATGCACAAGACACAAAAATGAACAAGGAAAGGTAATGATACCCAATTTTATAGCGGATTAACTTTGATGAAAAAGCCTACAATTACTTCTCATGGGATTCCTTCAAGATTTCCGGTATTGTTTGATAGCTTCGTAAGAGCTATACTCCCTGCTGTTAGCCTACCCCCATAGGAGGTTTTTTGTCAAAAACTCAAAAATAAAGAGGCCCCCCTATAGCAGTGTTATGAAGTTTTAAAAAATGACTTTTGCTGCAAGAATTACTCTTGATAAATTCCAATGAGTTGCCAACGTCTTTCAAATTATTAGAATAATCAAACGTTTCTATATTGTTACGCACAATATATTCAGTGACTTTGATTAAGATATAGTTGAAGTTTTCAACACTTAACCCAAAATCAGTTTGGGTGTCCACAACTTAATCTATAGTTTTTACCATTACTTGTGTTCGACATACTCCTTTTGATGCTGACACAGTGAAGTAGAATGTTGAATTGGAAAATTCGGGCACCTCTAAGTTAACTAAGATTTTTTTACCCTTTAATCGCCAACATCCTTGAAGTTGACTGAAACTCTTCATGGAGTCAAATTGTTACCAGTAAGTAGATATGTAAAAATGTCCTGAGGTCCAAGCTTAGCCTTATTGTGTCAGTTTCTATCCATCAAAATATATTTCTTAAAATTTTGAAATTAATAAGACATTTATGACCCATATAGTTATGGTTTTGAAAATTATTTTCTAGTTTCAAAAACAGATAAACCTGATAGTAACTAGTTTGTAAATTAGTTTAAAAAATTATTTTACAAAATATGTCAGTTTTAAGAAATAATACAAAATATTTTTGTTGATTTCAATAATCATTTCATCCACAAATGACAATTATGGTGTTTTCAATGTTCTTAGTTTCTAACAGGGAAAAAAAGAATGTAGCCTTGAGGATTAGAAGACACTAATAATCTTCTTTAGTCAGGAAAAGTAGCCACTAGCAATCCATGGTTCAAGTAGCATCTGAAGAATGGGAAAAAAGCAAATTTAAGTGATTTATAGTTATTTCCTCTGTCTCCTTTATGGGTTTGTAGGGGGAGTATGGTTTTTCATTGTTTTATAATGTATGAATTTGTCACTTGCTTATAAATTTAAGTTAAACAAATTTATACAGGATTGTTTCATTTTAAACCCAATAATTAACTAGTCCATGCCATAATTTTAAATATTTCATTTATAAGATAAGGGTGAGCTTAGTGGCAATACGACAACAACATATCCAGCCTTTATCCCACTATGTGGGGTTGGCTACATGAATTCTAGACTTCCATGTATTTTTGTCTTTTGTCATATATTCATTTAGGCTCATACACTTAATATCAAACTTTAATGTCTCTCCTAAAGTGTTCTTGGGTATGCCTCTACCTCTTTTTTTGACTAATTGTTCCATTTCATCAACTCTCCTCACAAGAGTGCTATTGGTCTCCTTCTCACATGGCTAAACCATCTTAGTCTAGTCTCTCTCATCTTCTCCTCGATTAGCACTATTCCTACCTTATTACGAATAAGCTTATTTCTAATTTTATCTTTTCTTGTATGGCCGCACATCTATCTTAGCATTCTCATTTTCGCTACGCTCGTCTTTTGCTCATGTTGATATTTGACTGCCCAACATTCTGAGCCATACAACAACACTGGTCTTATAGTTGTCCTATAGAATTTTCCTTTCAGTTTTAATGGAATTTTACCATTGCATAACACCCCTAATGTATTTCTCCATTTTAGCCAACTTGCCTTAATTCTATGTGTGACATTCTCTTGAATTTCTTCATCTTTTTGAATCACTGATCCCAAATATCAAAAATGGTCTTTTCTTTGTAAGATTTGGTCTTCCAATTTTATTATAACATCCTCCACTCTTGCATTCTTACTAAATTTACATTTCATATATTGTGTTTTCCTTCTACTTAATTTAAATCCCTTAGACTCTAAATTGTTTCTCCACAACTCAAGCTTAGTGGCAATGGTAAGGTTTTTTTTTTTTTTTTTATTGGAAGGCCATGGCTCATGGGTTTGGGTTGTGAAATCGACTTTTTTGGCAATATAAGGGTAAGGCTATGTACAAAAATGATCCTCCCACACATGAACCTTGTGCACTAGGAACGCCTTGAGTTCAAACTTTAGACATAAGAAGATTTAAACGGCTATCTAAAAAATAAAAGAATATGAGGAGGGCCTATAAAGATCACTCCAGGGCCTCTTGTATGCATCATTTTACGTTTGGACTTCATTTGTCCACCTGAATCCATGTTTTTTTTTTTTTGAAAGGAGAATTCCCTTTCAGATTTTGCTGCAGTCTAACAAGATTGAGAGATAAACAGAGACCAGTCTTCAAACTAAACTCTCATTGTATTTGGAGAATTTTCCTCCCAATCATCACCCACTAGAAATCATTGAAGTCTTAACATGTGTGGAGAATCTTGATCTTAAGAGAGTTGTATGGAAAAATTGAATTGATATGATTGAAACATTTGGCCAACTTGCTGACTCAGAACAACTTATTCAACAACCCCCCCCCCCCCCCCCCAAAAAAAAAAAGAAAGAATGGAATATAAAAAAAATTAAAAAAGAATGCAAAAGATATCCCGGTTTCCAAATGCCTGCCACCAAGAAACCTCAACTGAAGTAAGACACTACGGAGGCACCAATCTCACAGACCCTTTTCTCTACCATCCTCCTATTCCACAAGATTAGTGCGCCCGTAATTTCCACATCTTCTGAGAACACCACTTGCAATGAAAGTCATACTCTAAATACCCCAATCTCCTCTAACTATGTCTCTGAATATGCAATACATCAGCCCTCCATTATTTTCATGTAGCTTTCCCTTATGAATTTTTCTCTTTAGCATTTTGACACTTTCTAATTTCCTAATAGTAATCTGTAGCTTCATAAAGGAATAGCAAGAACACCCCTCTCCTCCTTGCTGCTGCCCTGTCCCTCATAATTCACCTAGCTTCCCAACTTTTAGGCTTGCTAATCAGATGATTTCTGTGATGCCCGCTCCTACTTGGTCCCCTTGCTATCTCTCCCAACTCTGGAATTTTAATATCAGAGATGAATTTGATAACCTCCAGCTCAAACCCGAGCAGGACAAATGCATGAATATTCAAAAGACCCTTCACCTGCCTAAGCACCCTACTGAAAACCTTGGTTCCAGCTCCTGCCGGCTAACCACCATGTTGACATCTTCTGATCAAGGACTGTCAATGGATATGGAAATCAAATAGGCTCCTCCATAACTTTAACCACCTCTAGCATGCCTCCAATGCTCCCCCCCCCCCTCCTCCCTGTCAACTCTGTCCACAATGTAACATATTTTTTGAAAATTATTCTGAAATTGACAATATTTTGGGATCTCTTTGGTGAATTTCTTCCCTGTAAAAGCAGTGATATAATATGGAAAGGAAGCAACAATTTGGTGGATGGGGTGTTGAATTTTACATCAAGGTTGTGGAATGCATCTAAGGGGGTGTTCTTTTTACACATACATTATTTAGCAACTAGGTTAATATCCTTTTTCCTTCTCTTTTTGGTTATTTGTGGTATATTGTACATGGTATATAAATCCATTCTCTTGTTCTTAATAGTCATGTGAAATTCTGTAGCTTCAATTGATATTGCATGTAGCTTTCAAATTATGTGGCAAGTGTCTGGGGCTTGAACACATCTGCGATTGTTTATTTCATGTGTGCACTGCATCTGAAGACTGAAACATAGCAGATATTAAGCATATGATGGTGCATATTTCATTCATCTATCAAGAGAAAATCTTTCTTGGTTGTGTGACATTTTCTCTCATAAAATGTTCAGGTTCTAGAGGCAGCCAGTAACCTAGAGGAAGTTACTGAAACTGTCGACTACTATGTGCAGGGAGGTACAATTGCTGCAGGAAATCTCTTTGGGAGGTGACTTCCCACCCAACTATTAATGCAACATTTTTGTTTACTGAAAATTTTCTTAACACCTTATTGTTTTTCCCCTCCTATGCATGTGGGTATTTATATGTTATTTCTTCTGTTCTTTTCCCCTTCATCTGATTTTAGTTTTATTTTTGGTTTTGCTATCTTTTTAAGGCTTTAAATGCTATTGTTGGGGCTGAAAGATATCTTTTTCCATCCTCTGCACATATATTGAACTTTCTGGTTGTTTGCATGATTATATTTATCCATGGTATGTGCAACAACCAGAAACCTGTTTAATGCTTGAAGCACTGTTATTGAGGCTGTGAGATACCTTTATCCATCTTCTGTGAATGTATTCAACCTTTTGTGTTTGAAAGATTGTTTTTCTTGCTAAGGCAGTACCCTTATTATACTCTTTATGTACTTTTTTGCTTTTGTTTGTTGAGTGTCCCATATTCGCATACCTATGCCTTCCTGTATACCCAGAAGTTCTGGATGCTTATCTTGGTATTCTGGAAATTTTGCTGTATTTTATTCCCAAAAATAACTCTCGGGCCTGTTTTTGCAGGTGGTCAATTATTATTGTCAATTATCCACTCTTTTCTCCTACAAGAATTATATTCTGTGTTCTGGATTAAATCCATAGTAAATGTATTTTGATTTATTATTATTATTATTATTATTGATGCCATAATTGGCTATAGTTTAAAATCAATGTCAGTTTTCAATTTTATTTACATCTATGAAGGTGTTTTACTTAAAGTTCCAATGTCTATAGGCGTCGTGTTGTCCAAGTCTTTGCTCGTGGTGCTCGTATACTTGATGGTGCTTTTATGACTCAAGATTTAAGCTTTCGGGCTCCAAATTCTGAATCTGCTGTGGTCTCTGAAAGCTTGACAGTATCATCTGTTTCTATAGCTGATCCATTTGTGTTACTGAGAATGACAGATGGAAGTGTTCAGCTTCTCGTAGGAGGTACAACTGGTCATCCTAATCTTTTACTCCTTTTCCTAGTCACAGCTCATACATGGACTTTGATACTATGTGTGAATTTGCTTGATAAGACATTTATATGGTTTTCATTCAAGGTTGCTTCTTAGAAAGGCATAGTAATTCATCTTCCTAAAAAGCTAATTGGTGAACATTTGATTGAAGTTCTTGCTCTATAGTGCAATTATAGCATTATGTGTAATTTTATGTTAAGTTGTCTTCTTTCCTTCATGAGTATATCACCTTGATACCATTTCTGATATTTATGTATTAGTTTGATAAAAAAATTTGTGTCTTCAGTTTTGCAACATGACTTACCACCATTAACTCATGGAACAAGGAATTCCTTACTTATCTGATGCTTGAGTCTATTTGCATGTTTGGTTATTAATTATTGTGGGGCTTTTAGTCCAAACTTGAAGTCTTTGCTGTGTTAGATCTGATTGTGTGACATTCTGACTGAGACTACCTTTTGTAGTGAAATTTGTATGGTGATTCTTTTTTTGTTCATGTTTCAAGCTATAGTTTGGTTATGGTCTCCTCTTTTCTGAAACTTCTAAATTTGCTAAATATTGTTTGCACTCCATTAAACTTGGAAGTGAATGTTGGAGATATCCGTTTTTGTCAGAAAAAGAATATTTGTGGGAGAAATGTTTCCTCTAAGTCAACCACATTACTAAGTCTTGAATGACAGTTTTATCATTTCAGAGTAATTCTTTCCCCCTGGTAATGGGTCTATCCTGGAAAGTTTTAAGTTTTTATATATCAATTGCTTTAGCATAATGGTAGTAATTGAACAATTACACCTCCGCCCAAATGCTAAGTTCACTTGCCATGTCATAATTTACTATAGCCTGTTTAGAGAAGGCATACCCCCTCTGAAATGCAAAGATCATGACTTTGTGCAAACGTTTTTGGGAATATATTTCATTGAGAAGTATATTAGGTGGTCTCACATTGCTATCTAGTTTTCTGATTGATGTGTTTTATTCATCAGTTTTTTTCTACACCATAAGCAAATCTGCTAGTGTGTTATAGCATGTTTCCAGTTGTTATTCATGTTGTAGCACTTTGTCACTGTCAGTTTTATAGGAATTGAAGGGTGAATGACCTATCGTAGGAAACTAATATATTATAAGCAAATCTGCTAGTGTGGTATAGCATGTTTCCAGTTGTTATTCATATTGTAGTACTTTGTCACTGTCAGTTTTATAGGAATTGAAGGGTGAATGACCTATTGTGTAGGAAACCAATATACTAAGCAAATCTGCTAGTGTGTTATAGCATGTTTCCAGTTGTTATTCATGTTGTTAGTACTTAGTCACTTTCAGTTTTTTAGGAACTGAAGGGTTAATATCCTACAGCTTTGAGCATATTGTCCATGTTTATCTTCAAGCTTCTGTCTCCAGGTTTTAGTCAAAGTCATGTGATTGGATTAGAGCTTAAAAGTCTGATAGAGGTGGCTCTATCATATTCTCTCTAAGAGTTGATGTGTAATGAGTTGTAGCATGTTGCTAGGTTCTAGAGGTGGTAATTTTTCACTCTAAATTTTGTACTTTCTGTTCTAGTAATTGAAGTGTAAACGTGCTATTTTAGCTTGGAATAAATTTGTCTGTGTTTGTCTTCAATCTTCTTTGTCCAGGTTTTGGTCAAGGTCTTGTAACTGGTTGGAGGTGGCAATTTTTCCCATAAATTTGTCTATGTTTGTGGTGGTTTTATCATCTGTTTCTTTTAGGGTTGATGTGCAACGAGCTGAAGTTGCAACCTTATTGCTAGGTTCTAGATATCATGGTTTTTTTCGTAATTGTACATGTTCCTCTACTTCTACTTGCTTTATTTCTATTTTTGAGTTTCTTTGCAACAAAGGATGCCTTTTCTTACTCTATGGACTTGATTTCCTTGACAAGCTTGGAGAATCCTTTTCCCATATTGACTCTCCCAGGGAAATTTTTAGTTCCCCCTCTCCCCTAATAAGCAGGATCTTACACATTCTTTTTATAAGTACAGTATTTACACTTTGTACATGTAACTTTAATTTGTTGTCTACAGATCCTTCTACATGCTCAGTTTCTATCAGCATTCCAGCGGCATTTGAGAACTCAAAGAAATTGATTTCTGCCTGTACGCTGTATTATGATAAAGGACCCGAGCCATGGCTTCGGAAAACAAGTACCGATGCCTGGCTGTCAACTGGAATACAGGAGGCAATTGATGGGGCTGATGGTACAGCTCATGAGCAGGGGGACATATACTGTATTGTTTGTTATGAAAGTGGCACTCTTGAAATTTTTGATGTGCCTAATTTCAATTGTGTTTTTTCTGTGGATAAATTTGTCTCTGGAAAGACCCATCTTATAGATACCTTTATCCACGAACCATCAGGTGATCCTCAAAAGACTCTGGATAAAAATACTGAAGAAATGTCTGGCCAAGGCAGGAAAGAGAATTCTCAAAACTTGAAAGTGGTTGAGTTGGCCATGCAAAGATGGTCAGGACACCATAGTCGCCCATTTCTTTTTGGAATACTAACTGATGGAACTATTCTTTGTTACCATGCTTACCTATTTGAAGCTTCTGAGAATGCTTCCAAAAATGAGGATCTTGCTTCTGGTCAGAATTCTGCTACCCTTGGCAATATAAGCACTTCTAGGCTTAGAAATCTCAGATTTGTTCGTGTTCCATTGGATGCATATGCAAAGGAGGAGATATCTTCTGAAGCCCCGAGCCAACGAATAACTCTCTTCAAGAATGTGGGTGGTTACCAGGGGTTATTCCTTTCTGGGTCAAGGCCAGCTTGGTTCATGATATTTAGGGAACGGCTTCGGGTTCATCTACAGGTCAGTTTGAAGTTGGTTCTTTTTCCTTTCCTTTCCTTTCCTTTTTCTTTTCTTTTTACCCCTTTTCCTTTCTTTTGGGGTTTAGAGAGGCTCGATGGTCAGGGAGACTACCAGCCTGGTTTGAATCTGGGTGATGAGTGGGTAGGAAGCATTCCCATCCAAGCCTCACCCAAGAGATAGGGACAGAGTATCAGCTCTGGACCAAAAACCGAACAAACAATGGTACCTCAGAACTAGTCCACCATGTTATGTCTCCACGTCCTCGAGCTGTCCAAATCCAAAGTATGTGGAATTGGAGAAGCAATTCAAACAATGGTCGCCTTGGAAGAGCCGTCAATCTCCATCTAGCCTTTCAAGGAAAGCCTAACTTCTTTGCTGAAAAGGGTTTGATAGCATGAACTTAAAATAACCGTCCTCTTGATAAAGATTGACACGGGTCAATTTCTCAATCCTAGAGATTCCATCTAGACTGTGGGGAAAGTTAACATCTTTTGGGGAAAGGGGAAAGCACTTCCATATTGTCACCCTCTTTTTTCTCTAGGAAAATGTCATTCAAAGGAAAACACCAAACACCAACCAACCATCCACCCAAAACTTTACCTACCAATCAACATTTGTCTTCTATTTAGAATGTGGTTATTAAACTCACCCTTTAATGCACATAATGCTCTGCTAACCTAACGCCACAAGGAGTCCTAATGTTGCACATGAATGACCACTCCCTGGCCCCCAACTCCCTAAAACTCCGCCACAAAAAATAAATAAATAATTGGATCTGTTTTGCCGTCATAACACATCCCTATAAAGAAAATTATTACATACAACTGGTAACCACAGAGGGCTTCATTAAAGAGCCCTAACTTCTTAATTCTTAGTTGACGCAGCGTATAGCGCGAGTGTGAAGAAAACACACCAAAATAAACACTTGAAAGAACAAACTTCAATAGTCGAAGCTTGGCTTTCAAGAAGACGCAAAAACAAGACTGTTTTGCTAAGAAAACCCAAATAGGTTGCTGAAATTTGATTGAGAAAAACTTGATTACAAATTCTAGATCCTAGGTATATTTATAGTATTTGACTAATCCAAATCCATCTAATATTTGTAAACAAAATCCAACTAGAATCCTAATAAAAATAAAACCCTAATCAAACATGAAATAGAATTCTAAATCAAGTAGAAATATGAAGTAGAATTCTAAAACTTAAGAAGTATTAAAATATTGTTCCGGCGTTACTATTCCATTGATACTGTTCGGTTTGGTCGGGTTGAACTTGGGCCAGGTCTTGATTGGTGACCGCATCATTCACCTCCACTTGAGAAAAAATTTAACCTCGAATTTTGATCCGAGTAGGACAAATCCACGTTTAGCAAGTACAAAGAGAGATTAGCCACTTTGAATATTTAGAAATACCCATATGATTAGGCAAATCCACGACATAAGCATTGTCATTGGTCTTCTTTGGAATCTTGTAAGGACCATACTTCTTTGGTTTGAACTTGTTTTGCTTTTTTGTTGGAATCCGTTCCTTCTTCAAGAATATCATGACTTCATCTCCAACCTCAAATACCTTGTGCTTCCTATGCTTGTTAGCTGTCGCCTTGTACTTCTTATTTGTGCAACTTTTTCTTGACATCTTCCTGAATTGCTCGGACTTTTCTGCTAAGGGAACATGAGAAAGACATTCCTCCCCTTCTTAGCCATACCTGGGTTGGCATGGGTCCAACCATCTCCATGTTTGTTGCCATCTGTCTCCACTGTATTATTATTGTTAGATTGAGGACGTTGAACATTCCATCTTGAGTGCTTTTCTAATATGGTAAATTTTATCATAAGTCCTCCTATTTTCATCAGCTTTCTTGATTTTGACTCCTCAACAGCTTCCAAATTCATCTGTAGATTTTTCTTGCCTGGGGAAATATTCTTTTGCAATTGTTTCGAATAGAGGCTTATTCATGACTACCAGCTATCTCTCCATCACTTAAAATATTGATGCTTGAATCCTTCTTTGGTCTAAGCACTTGATCAGGTATAGCAGCAACTGTTACAACATTCTCAGTTTCAGAATCTAATTTCAGATTAATATCAAAAGCAGTTGCACTACCCGAGTTAACTAGCCCGGGAGATCCAACACCCCTATCCACAAAGAGACCCATGTAACCATCTTGTTTTTGCAATCGCGAAGGTGAATATGTTCCTATTGCCTTCGATTCAACCATGCCAGAATTTGAATAAACTGTAGAAAAATTTGCTACCATGACCTCCATCTCCTTTACAGTAGCAAGCCGATCAAAAGAAACACTACCATCCTTGGATTGTGAAGCAAGGCCTGAGCCCTCGGGACTGGAAAATACCCCTGTATGAGTCAATAATCTTGGAGTTTCTGTCATGTTAGCAGCATAAATCAGACCTGAGTTTGCAAACGTTGAGGTTGCTGGGACAACATAATCTTCAAAATCAAGCTCCAAACTCATTGAAAAGCCATTCTTTAGTTTATACTCGTCGTTTCCCCAATGGTTTGTGTTGCTGCGCATTCCTCCTAACCACTTGACCACTAGGGTCGGCTATCATACAACCAAGATCATCCTTATCGTCTCTATCATCCATCATTGGTCTTCTAGGATTAATGAGGACATGATTAATGGCTGGTCTTCCCGGTTTAATGTAGCCAGCTTGATTCACGCTATTAGTCCGGTTCCGATTATCCTTAACTCGTTGTAAAATGCCCAATTGGTTGCGGATTTGCTCCAATTGCTGCTCCATTGTACGAGTTATTTCCCATTGTTCTTCGATTGCTCTCCAAACCACGGGCAGCCCCCGATCATCGTCACGAGGTTGGTTGCTACCGTTATGTTCAAGATTGATCATCTGATTGGTTGATGAACCGCTCTAATACCACTTGACGCAGCGTGTAGCGTGAGTGTGAAGAAAACACACCAAAATAAACCCTTGAAAGAACAAACTTCAATAGTCGAAGCTTGGTTTTCAAGAAGACGCAAAAACAAAACTGTTTTGCTAAGAAAACTTAAATAGGTTGCTGAAATTTGATTGAGAAAAACTTGATTACAAACTCTAGATCCTAGACATATTTATAGTATTTGACTAATCCAAATCCATCTAATATTTGTAAACAAAATTCAACTAGAATCCTAATAGAAATAAATCCTAAGTAAAAGTCAACTAGAATCCTAATAAAAATAAAACCCTAATCAAATATGAAGTAGAATCCTAAATCAAGTAGAAACATGAAGTAGAATCCTAAATCAAGTAGAAACATGAAATAGAATTCTAAATCAAGTAGAAACATAAAGTAGAATTCTAAAACTTAAGAAGTATTAAATATTGTTCTGGCGCTACTATTCCGGTGATACTGTTCCGGTTTGGTCGGGTCGAACTTGGGCCAGGTCTTAATTGGTGACCGCATCATTAGTCCTTCCCCTGAAGATATAATCACTATAGAGCTTTTCAAACTTGTTAACCACTGAGGTAGGTACTGTAGAGAAAGGACTTTATACAAGAGGCCAGAGAGGTGCCCTTGTGGGGAGCAAGCTTAACTTCCTTTCAATCAAATTCCATCTCTGTGGTGGAACGGCTTTACCTGAAATATCTCTGTGGCATCATCTGCCTCAAACTTAGTTGTCATGATCAAATTTAAGCATAAATCCAATTAAGAGGTAGGCATGGAGGCAACCCTATACCTGTAAGATGATCCAAAACTTTGGGCTGTTTGATGGCCAAATTGGGTGCCAATAAACATGAGTGTACACCTCAGAAACCTTAGCACCCTCTTGTTTGGCCCCAAAAAATAAGTGTCGCTGGCAAGGAGCTGATGAGATACCAAAGACAAGAGTCCCAGTCTTTCCTTCCATTTTCAAGCACTTTATCCAACCATTTTTTCACCCTCCGGAACATAGCGTGAAACAGTTGATATAGGAAGCTTTAAATATTATCTTGACGTACAGGTAATCATATATGTCAAGTGTATAGGATTGCACCCCTTCTATTAGTGCTCTCATATGAAAGTGCTATTTTCTTAGTATTACTTAACATGACGTTCAGTGTTAATGTAATAATTTTGAATGAAGCAACTAATCATAATTGTCATTATGATATTTTTCTCCCCTCATTTGTTGTTTTTCATTAACCATCTATACTTCTTATTTCTCTGGTCCAAGTGCTCCTCTTGTTTCTTCTCTTGCAACATAGCTGATGTGAGTATGCTACATGCCACGGTTTGAATGGTGGTTATTGGGGAATATCCTTAAATGTTATCAAAATGATAGAAACTGGGATATGAGATATTTTCTTGTGGAGTATTGTTGTGGGAAGCCATAGAGCCAATGTTTTCAACTCTGTATGTGTATGTTCTTTTCTTATTTAGTCCTTTACCCATGTCAGTGAGCCCCATACATGAGGTTGCCTGTATGAATCCTTGTTTACTGCTTGCTCCATGTAAGAAATTATCCTTGGTACAATCCAAAACAGAACTTTCAACTGGCTTTAAGGAACTGCTGTTTATTAGTCTAATTTTCTATGGTAGAAGTATATTAACTAAGCATTTTTTTCTCATTGAAGCAATGTGATGGACCTATTGCTGCCTTTGCTGTCCTTCACAATGTTAACTGCAATCATGGTCTTATATATGTGACCTCACAGGTAAGGAAATAATGTTCTGCTCAACATTTTGACCTTGCCTTGTTCTTTTAAATTTATCTCTTTTAACTACTTATTTATTTTTTGTATTAGGGTATTCTGAAAATTTGCATGCTGCCTTCTGTATCAAGCTACGACAACTATTGGCCTGTTAAAAAGGTCTGCTTCCCTTTTATGAATTATGTTTGTAGACCATTTCCATATGTTGGTATTTTCACTCTGATTGACTAATTGAAAGTTAATCTTCTAATCAGATTCCATTGAAGGGAACACCCCATCAAGTCACTTATTTTGCTGAGAAGAATCTTTACCCGCTAATTGTTTCAGTTCCAGTAAGTGGATAAATCTTTGTTTCTCAAGTGTTCTCTTTAAAGGGTTTGGCCACGCTACTTCTGTATGCACTGGAATGGATACATTTGCCAGCCGCTATTATCCATAGAAATTCACATCAACTACTTGTCATTAGATCTACAAATTTAAATTTGTTAATTAAGCTTTTTTAACCGTATTCCCTCCCCCCCAAAAACAAAATTTAAGTTACTTTATATCCTTTACCTGTAATAACAGGAAAAGAAAAAGAAAGGGAAAAAAAAACACACTCTTAATCTTTGCTCAAGGTACCCCTGGGGTTTGAACTAATTGCAGGCAGTACCCCTGAGGTTCTGGAAATAGCATTAACCTCCCTCGAATTTTCAAAATTTGCTGCACTAAATGCAATGCCCTACCATTGGTTAACCCCAGTTAAACTTTTGAATATGACTAAAATACCCTCATCTATTTGTCACTCCTTCTCCCTTTCTCCCTTCCCTCTCTCTGTTTAGAACCCGACAGTATGGTTGGGGAAGAAGAAGGCTTCCCGCTTAATGGAGCTGACTGTTAGCTGCTGATTGCTTGATGCCACGGACCTTTGGAAAAGAAAAAGATCTCACCACTGACTGTTTGAGGTTTCCATGCCTAACTGTTTTTCTTTTATTTTTTTTAATCCACTCCCAATTCTCAAAAAGTATTGTCTTTAGAAAAAATGTTGTTTGCATGTATAACTATATAATTATTTTTTTTGTGTATACATTTTTACTTTTTAATGCATTTCTAAATATATATATTTCTTATAATTAAGAAATATAATTTTTTTGTTTATTTTTTCTGTTTTTGTCAAATAAAAAGGATATATTTAGTTCAGAGAGAGAAAGAGTGATCGAGGAGAGGAGAGAGGTCTGAGGAGAGAGGAGTAAGGGTAAAATAGTCATTTGAATTCATTTTTTTAACAACAGGAGAACCAGTGCTATTTTTAAGATGTGAGGGGGTACTTTCTGCAATTAAGCCAAACCTCAGGGGTGGTCAGTGCAATTTACCCTTATTTTTTTCATTTCCTATCCTTTTCTTTTGGTAATTTGTCTGTTCCTTTATTTTCGTAATTAACTCAAAGAGTATGACTTCGTTTTCTGATAAAATAATACAGGAGAAAAGCCTGATGGAAGTATGTCATCTAATATATCAAGAATAGATGCTTTTATATCAAGGAAAGAATTGCCATAGTGGACGCAAACCCTGTATAGAGAACCAAAAAAACTAGATACAATGACCGGTCACCAAAAAACTCAAAAAATTTCAAGAGTAAATAGAATTGTCCCCGAGCAACAAAAAGGGGAATGAGAACGGTCCTCTTATGTCTAAAAGACTCTCAAAGACTTTCAAAATTCTCTCGCACCAAATACACCATAAAATACTGAGAGGATAATTTCCTAGCTTGAGAGGTCTCCTATACAGGCAAGTATATTTATTGTGGTATGAAAATAATTTCTCTTTTCAAAAATCTGTTTATTTAAAACTTGTGGTTCCCCTGGGAGAGACCTGCATATTGACCTTACTGAAATCTGTTCTTGTTGTCTAGCAGTTTTGAACTATGACCCTTGATCTCTCTTTAGTTACTCTGCGTGTGTGTTAATTTTTTTAAATCCATCTTTATAAAAATTTTGTTGCTTTGTACTTTAGATTGTGATGATACTATATGCACTTTATGACAATTTATAGGTATTAAGTTTTTTCCTTGATTGCACTGTGGAGCTTCAATGGTGTTTGTGTCATTATCAACAGGTTATTAAGCCATTGAATCAAGTTCTCTCATCTCTGATTGATCAAGAAGTGGGCCATCAAATTGAGCATGACAGCTTGAGTGTTGATGGGAGTTACACTGTAGATGAATTTGAGGTCCGAATTCTTGAGCCTGAAAAGTCTGGTGGCCCTTGGCAAACTAGGGCTACAATCCCTATGCAAAGTTCTGAAAATGCACTTACTGTGCGAGTGGTTACATTGCTTGTGAGTTTAATTTTGTTATTCCAGTTGTTTCTTCATTTTATACTATTTGGCCATTCATTTTCCTGTTGTTTGTTGTGTTATATGGCGCTACCTATTATTTTTGTTAACTTGAGTTCTTATTCTATTTGTTACAGAATACCACAACAAAAGAAAATGAAACACTTCTGGCCATTGGAACTGCTTATTTACAGGGAGAAGATGTTGCTGCAAGGGGGCGTGTGCTCTTGTATTCTGCTGAAGTAAATGCAGATAACTCAAAGACTCTGGTGACCATTCTATGTTATTTTTGCATTTTGTTTGTAGTTCAGTTTTACTTGTTTTTGCCTCAGATTCAATCACTGTAGAATCTATTCTCCTTCCATTTTTGTCCATTTTATGAATGCCGGTGTGGCATCACTAAATCATTTGCCTTCTCAGGTTTCAGAAGTTTACTCAAAGGAGTTGAAGGGTGCCATATCTGCTCTAGCTTCACTTCAAGGTCACTTGCTGATAGCTTCTGGTCCTAAGATTATACTGCACAAGTGGACAGGTTCCGAGTTGAATGGTGTTGCCTTTTTCGATGTTCCACCACTTTATGTCGTGAGTTTAAACATTGTATGAATCTCTTCCATATCTCTTCTAGTTATTTCCTTTTGTTGTAGCTTTCTGATTTAGCCCTACATCAATGCTGTTCGTGAAAGCATAGAATGTGGTCATTAGATGTGTGTCAGATAGCCAGTTGTTTTCAGCTGCTTTTAAGACAATTAGCCTGTCAACAAGATAAATAGGAGGAAGAAGAAAGTTAGCACACGACAAAAAGTTAGCAATTGACAAATTGAAGGGCAAAGATTAAAACAACCAGAAAAGTAATTCTTGTGAATTATCATATCAAATATTTTTGGCCTTGTTTTCTTGCTTTCAATTTTTTTATCTAGTCATTCGTACCACTTGAGCTGTTCAATATCTGACTCATTACCTACCTAAACTATCATTGATTGACAAGCGACAAATAAAATATTACAGGATTGTTCCATCATCAACTCTTTTTTTTTGTACCAGACCGGTTTAGATTGCATAGCAGTTTTTTCAAATTTTTCCATCGTATGTGTATGGTTTCTAAGGGCAAGCGTTGGTAGCAATGGTAAAGTTGCTCCTTCGTGATTGGAAGGTCATCAATTCAAGTTATGAAAACAACCTCTTTGCAAAGCAAGGATAAGGTTGCAAATAAAGATAACCTCCCCCAAGTGGGGAACCTCTGTGATGTTCTTTATGTCTATGGTTCCCCCTCATTATTATTGTTGTTATTTACTTTTGGCGACTTCTCTGATAATTGCTTAATATTATTTAATTTTCGACTTTGATTTCTCTTTTGAGATTGGCTAATATTGACTGCCCTGAGGAGAAAATTTTATTCATGCTCGTGATATTTGTGTGCATTAATGAATCCATGACTTACCCCTCCAGTTTGTCTAATGCATCCAGCATGCAGGCTTTCTTGAGGTTTAATTATTATGCTCTTTTTTTTAATGCCATTCAATGCTGCAGGTAAAAAATTTTATACTCCTTGGTGATATTCACAAGAGCATATACTTTCTTAGTTGGAAGGAACAAGGAGCTCAACTTAGCTTGCTGGCAAAGGATTTTGGGTCACTTGATTGTTTTGCAACTGAGTTTTTAATTGATGGAAGTACACTCAGTCTTGTAGTTTCAGATGAGCAAAAAAATGTTCAGGTTTGTGCTTTCTTTTGTTAGCAGATTTATAATAAAATATCAGTACTTATGATGTGTTGTGAACTTCTGTAGTATTGAAACATCTGTCAGATAAGATCACTTTATATTCTGTCACACACAAATAAATTCTTTTGTTGAAGACAATTATACATGTAGTGTCTTATCTCCAGGCCTAAACATTTGTTAGAGGACTAGATAAGGGTTTGTTTGTATTGATGCTGACTTATGTATGTAAAGCAACACCACCTCTCCAAGATTTTGCTAAGTAATGGAGTATTGTGCCCTAGGTAACACATTTGTTTCTCTGTGCAGAGATGCTCATCTGTGCACACATATTCATTGATCTTAGTTTGTTAGATTCATAAGAAAAACATGAGATTATGAGATAAAATATGAACACCATCTTTTTCGTGTTGTTCTTTTTTAATATGGAAACTGTTTTCAGAAATTCAGGAAGCAGTTTCTTAGTTTGCTAAAACTGGGTAGTAAAAAGAAAAGAAAAAGAACAAATTCCCCCTGAGAACAGTTTCCAGATTAAGTTTCCAAGCAAGCTTTCTCAGTCAGATTTTATTATTCTTTTTTCCTTTTGTTTCTTTTTGGGAACAAAATTGTTTTTTGAAACGTAACCACTTGTTCATTTCTTTGTGCATAATTTTCATCAATATTATGGAGATTCCTCTCAAGTTACAGTTATTTTTAAACTTGTGAGGCATATAACTATGGCACTGATGCAATTTGTAAGCCATTTTCAATCAATACTAATGTTTTTCCCACTTATGAATTGTTTGAATTCACAAACAGATATTTTATTATGCACCAAAGATGTCAGAGAGCTGGAAAGGACAAAAGCTTCTTTCACGGGCTGAGTTTCATGTTGGCGCCCATGTGACTAAATTCTTGCGGTTACAGATGCTTCCTACATCTGACAGAAACAATGCTGCTCCTGGCTCTGATAAAACCAATCGCTTTGCGCTATTGTTTGGCACCCTTGATGGCAGCATTGGTTGTATTGCCCCTCTTGACGAACTCACCTTTCGTAGACTCCAATCACTGCAGAAAAAGCTTGTTGATGCTGTTCCCCATGTTGCTGGATTAAATCCTAGGTCATTCCGCCAGTTCCATTCAAATGGAAAAGCTCATCGATCTGGACCTGACAGCATAGTTGATTGTGAGCTGCTTCACCAGTAAGTTTTTTGTTTTCTCCTCCACAATTTTTTAGTTTCTGAAATGAAGATTCCAATTCCTAGTCAGATGCATTGCCAATAGATTATTCTTGTACATGTCCACAATTATGCGTAGAGACCATATATGCAGTCAAAACTCATAGGAAATCTAGATGTGTTTCACTGTCAATTGTGGAGCCCATGTCTTTGTCAAGAGCATCACTGGAATCATTATTAAAAAACAATAACCTAAAACTACATGCAGGGACTTAATATAACAATCATGCACCGTAGACAATATATACATGGGAACTTGTGTTGGGGAGGAAACTGCAAACTGGTCTAGACCCAATCAACCAAGCACCATAGAATGTGAAATGGCTATGTGACTTAAACTTACGGACTAATCCAGTGTTACTAAAACCAAACTGCAGGTTGAATTGGCCAGAATATTGGTTTTTAGTTCAACAGATGGAAAAATGATCCATCCCCACTGGGGCCCACCCGCCCTGATGGGGGCAGGGGTCCTTTGACAGGGGTTGTGGTTGGGTAGGGGGATCCCTGATTTGGTTTTTCAGGGGCGGCAGGGCTGAATTGGCTATGTGACTTTCACAAACTAACCCAGTCTTGCTAAAATTGAACTGGTTGTTGACTTGGCCAGAATATTGGTTCAACTGGTGGCTGGGGATGGCAAAATGACCCATGCCCACGGTGCCCCACCCTGCCTTGCTCTTATTGGGGCGGGGGTCAACACCCATTAACCAGAGTCGGGGATTCCCTGATTTGGTTTTTTTGGGGGGGCAGAGTGGGGATGGGGTTTACAAGCCCCAGCCCCACCCTTGCGCACAATGTATATAATTTATAAATCTTGAATTATATTTATGTAATATCATTTTCATTTTATATAAATATATTATATGCATATACTATGAATATCTTTAGTACATATGCACCACAAGCGGGGTTAGGTGAGGAGATAAAAGCAAAATTCTGGGAGGACCTAGAGGGACTCATACAAATGATACCAAGAGCAGAGAAAGTGATTATAGGAGGTGACTTAAATGGTCACATGGGTAGAGACAGAAACGACTATAGAGAGGTACATGGAGGGTATGGATTCGGGGAAATTAATAATGAGGGTAAGTCTATTCTAGATTTTGCAATGGCATATGGGCTCATCATGACCAATACTAGGTTCAAAAAACGGGACGAACACTTAATCACATATAAAAATGTCACATCAAGCACCCAAATAGATTACTTCCTCATGAGACAAGAGGACCAGGTATGTTGTAGGGATTGTAAGGTATACCGGGAGAGTGTTTGACTACTCAACATAGACTTCTAGTACTTGACGTCCAATTAAGAAATTGGAAGAGAAAAAATCACATAAAACAAAATCCAAGAATCAGGTGGTGGGATTTAAAAGGGGAGAAACAACTAATCTTCAAAGAAAAATTAAGGGGTAGAAGAGAATGGAATGGAGAAGGACAGACAAACCAAATGTGGAGAGACATGGCTAATGCCCTGAGAAACACAACAAAGGTAGTGCTTGGAGAGACAAATGGTAGAACCCCTAACCTTAAGGAGTCTTGGTGGTTGAATGAAGAAGTGCAATTGAAAATTAAAAATAAGAAAAATTGTTATAAGGCTGTATATTAGTGCAACAATGAAGAAAATCAAAAAAATTATAAAGAATCAAAAAAGGCAGCAAAAAAAGCTGTTAGTGAAGCAAGGTCAAAAGCATACGAGAATCTATATAAACGACTTGATACAAAAAATAGAGAAAGGGATATATATAAATTAGTTAAAGCAAGAGAAAGAAAAACAAGGGATTTAAATCAAATGAAATGCATAAAAGATGAAAATCAAAATGTATTAGTGAATGAGGGAGCGATTAAAGAGAGATGGAAGGAGTATTTCACAAAATTATTCAATGGTGATGGCGACACAAGAGTTAGGTTGGGACATCTTAGTAACTCCGAAGGGAACGTGAGTTATACATTTTATCGACGCATAAGTCCAAATGAAATAAGGCACGTATTAAAAAAGATGAGAAATTATAAGGCGTGGGACCGGATAATATACCAATAGAAGCATGGAAATGCATGGGAGAAGAGGGTATCTCCTAGCTAACGAAATTATTTAACGCGATTCTTAAATAAAAAAAGATGCCAGATGAGTGGAGGAAGAGTACTTTGGTCCCTATATATAAGAACAAAGGAGATGTTCAAAATTGTAAAAATTACAGAAGAATTAAGTTAATGAGCCATACCATGAAACTCTGGGAGAGAGTAATAGAGCAGAGACTCAGAAAAGAAACAGAGGTCTCAGAAAATCAGTTTGGTTTCATGCCCGGTAGGTCAACAATGGAAGCTATATATCTACTGAGGCGCCTAATTGAAAGGTATCGGGATCATTAGAAGGACTTACATATGGTGTTTATAGATCTAGAAAAAGCCTATGATAGGGTCCCTAGAGAAGTATTATGGAGGGTTTTAGAGAACAAATGAGTCCGAATAGCCTATATACAAGCCCTTAAGGACATGTATTATGGTGCAGAGACAAGGGTCAGAACATGCGGAGGGGATACTGAATCGTTTAAAATTACAATAGAATTGCATCAAGGTTCAGCACTAAGTCCATACTTATTTGCTTTAGTAATGGATGAACTCACTAAAAATATTCAGACAGAGGTGCTATGGTGTATGCTATTTGCAGACGACATAATGTTGGTGGATGAAACAAAAGAAGGAGTGAACACTAAGCTTGAGTTATGGAGAAACAATTTAGAATCTAAGGGATTTAAATTAAGCAAAAAGAAAACAGAATATATGGAATGTAAATTTAGTAAAAATGCAAGAGTGGATGATGTTATAATAAAATTGGAAGACCAAATCTTACAAAGAAAAGACCATTTTCGATATTTGGGATCAGTGATTCAAAAATATGGAGAAATTCACGAGGATGTCACACATAGAATTAAGGCAAGTTGGCTAAAATGGAGAAATGCATCGGGGGTGTTATGTGATGGTAAAATTCCATTAAAATTGAAAGAAAAATTCTATAGGACAGATATAAGACCAGTTTTGTTGTACGGCTCAGAATGTTGGACAGTCAAATACCAACATGAGCAAAAGACGAGTGTAGCGGAGATGAGGATGTTAAGATGGATGTGCGGCCATACAAGAAAAGATAAAATTAGAAATGAACTTATTCGTAATAAGATAGGAGTAGTGCTAATAGAGGAGAAGATGAGAGAGACTAGACTAAGATGGTTTGGTCATGTGAGAAGGAGACCAAGAGACGCTCCTGTGATGAGAGTTGATGAAATAGAACAATTAATCAAAAAAAGAGGTAGAAGCAGACCTAAGAATACTTTGAGGGAGATATTAAAGTTTGATATGAAGTGTATGGATCTCAATGAAAATATGACAAAAGATAGAAATACATGGAAGTCTAGAATTCATGTAGCCGACCTCACATAGTGGGATAAAGGCTGTATATGTTGTTATTATATTATATGCATATAAAGTGCACCAATTAGCAATTTAGGGTTTGTGCATCCACACATCTTCTTTCTTCACTCTTTATCACACACGTAACTACTATCAAATGCTTGCCACCCTGCTCCTCTCGGCCGAAAGACAATCAAGGCCCAAGGCCAAAAATCAATTATTGGTTGATCAATGCAAGGGTTAACCGGTTTTAAAACATTTTCAAAATCAAAATCAAACATAGTAGAAGCAAAAACAACCCTTGCAAGACTTGGTATTGAGTCATCCGTATGCATCCAAAATAAAAACCAACCATAGGGGGTTCAGTGGTATATCTCTACAGATGATTCTGTTGCTAGTTAACCAATGCGCCTTGAGCTCCAAGTTGCCCGAATCTGCAACTGTATGTATGAGGCATCCGATCGACCGATCCATGCTGTTGACCGCCTCATACTCCAGATGATCGTTTGTGTCAACTTCCTCTTTGAAGTATTGCACCTAGGCCCTGCTATTAACTCTTAATGGAACGAAGGCTCCCTTGTTAACTCTTATCTGGCTCCCATATATCTTAATCCAATCCAGTTAACACTTAACTGCAACCGACATCATTAACTCTTAATGAAGCGGAACACTCTAACAGTAATGGTTCACTAATCTGACACATTACTTAGTATGCGTGTGACTTTTTAGATTCATAGCCATGTAGCAATTAGGACACGTCAACTTCTTGACCCCAGTTGAACGTTTCAATCTACTAAGAGAATCTCTCCAAATCCCCAGAGTATCCTGTAAGATCCTGAGTATTCTCTAACCAGGATTCAGGATGATCCTAATGGCAATAAAGTCTATACTTCGGATAAACCTATTAAGGCTCTTCGATTATCATGCACTATAATCTTTCCATTGACCAACATCCCAACTAAATAAGAGTCATGGACAAATTAAACTCACAGGACTCGGTAACTATGTCATATCCAGTATGGTGTGATTGAGGTAGCATCTCGGAACTCTTTTTGACATTGGAAACTCCTTTTCGATCACGCTTACCCTAGCTAGGTTTTTCCAACCACAACTAATTGAGACCATATAAGATGTTCATCCCCATCTAATGGAGAACAATGGATCTCATCAGTGAGCATTTGCCTCCATACACCACTACACAAATACCACACAAAGAGCATCCCCACCTCTTACATTGGATGGTTCCGCTCAACAGTAAATCTCCAACACCAGTGCACAAGACAATTCTGTCGCTTTCGGTCAAAGGATTAGATACACAATCGAAAACCATTAACAAATTATTAATCCTCACAGCTATGTGATCTATTACAGGCGTCATATTCAGTAGATGTTTAACTAACACCTACTCACATGCCTACTATTTGCATTTCGTGCAATATAGCATGTGACTCACCATCCATTCTCATTAATATCTCATGTTAATCAATGGTGGTAGTCCATGTGCCTGGTCCATGATCAATAAATAATATTTCTCTTCTAATAAATCTAAGAATCGAGAATTCCTTTAAGAAATCTTGAACTAAAGATCTTTATCACATATTTTTAACACTTAAGAATAAGATCTCTACCAGGAAGTCTAGGGACTCATTCATAAGGAAATACAGAGAGTATAAATGAAGATATGACATTTTTATTTATGAACAAAATTACATCATTAGTGTCACATACATATATCTCATGTAATGTAAATCTAGCATTTTGGCACTAACACTAGCACTCCCCCCCCCCCTCCCCCTACTCTGTTGATCAATCTATCTGTCTCTCTCATGTCGTTGACCCACCTCTCCCTTTAGGTCTCAATCTCTCTCTCTCCCCCACCTCTTTGGTTCCATTTGTATTCTTTGGTTCGTTTATGTGCTTGACTTCACTTTTCTGGCTAAATCTATCTGGTTCATTTATGTGTATTCCATGAGATCCACGTTAAATTATGTGTTCATGTGTGGTTGATTGGTTTGATTGTGGTTTGTTTTCGATCAAATTTAATATCAAAGCTGTTAGATCAAACCATCAACCGTTTGCAGATCTCAACCATTGGATCTGATTTTCAGTATCATCTTCATCTTCTTCAGCTGGGTTGCCTAGCTTCTACCACTATCGTCGTATGACTGCCGTTGCCACACGTTCGCCTCCTCCGTCGCCGACAGCCAAAGAAGCCTCTGCCATTGTCGACGGTCGTCACCGTCGACATCGTTCGCCCCCCTGCATCGCGATAGCTTCTGTTTCTTTCTAGAGCTTCAACCATCGCCCTCATCGCTGCTGGCCGCTTGGAATTTTCTTCTTCCCCTTTGTTGTTCGCCTTCTGTCCTGGCATCGAGGCATTCGAGGCCCCTTGCTTAGTTACAGTACCATTGGCCACTGCTCGATCTCCCTTTTTTGGTCATCGTTTGTCCCTTCGCAGACCATGAGCTTCCTCGTCATCTATTGCTGCAAACAACCATCAATTGCTTCCAACGTTTGTCTTCAAATCTACCAGTAACGCATAGTGGAAGTTCAACCATTGTTGGCTATTCCAAGCTAACCTAGATCTCACCCAGATCTGGTCTAACCCATTGATTCGACCCACCAAGATCCGCGACCCGCTTCAGATCTGTCATCTAGTTCCGGATCTGTTTTTTGCCCAAATTTGGTCCAAATTTGGTATTTGTGATCCGTTTTTAGTTGGGTTTTTTATTCAAATTATTTTGATATTATCCGGGGTTATTTATTGGCTTCGTTGAAGTACAATATTCCTTTGTTGGATCAGAATATTAGATTTTCGCTATGACATGTTAAGATGCGTGTAATTGTGGCACATATGGATTTAGATGATGCACTTTTGGGCTTTAAAAAAATGCCACAATCATGGAGCATTAAGGAAAAACAGCGTAAAGATCGTAAGGCTTTGTCTCAGATACATCTACATTTATCAAATTAAATTTTGTAGGATGTTTTGAAAGAACGTTGCCGCTTTATGGTTGAAACTGAAACAACTGTGTATGACGAAGAGCCAGTAAATTGCATCTAAAGTAAAGGTTATATTCTCATCGAATGGTTGAAGGTATGTCAACTGAAAGCCATTTAACAGTTTTTAAAGAAATTGTTTTTGATTTGGAAAGTATGGAGGTTAAGTATGATGATGAGGATTGAGGTCTGATTTTGTTGTGTTCTCTACCGGCCTTGTATTCAACTTTTAGAGACACCATACTCTATAGTCGGGATACTCTCACCCAGATGAAGTTTATGATGCTTTATTCTCGAAAGAAAAAATTTATAAGTTGTTATTGGAGACTTTTGAGAATCTAGGGGAGGGTCTGTTGATTAGAGGAAGAACACAAGATAGAAATTCTAGTGGTAGAAGGAAAAGTAGATCCAAGTCCAGGAACGAAGGAGAAGTTTGTAATTATTGTAAGAAGAAATGACACACAAAGAATGAGTATTATAAACTGCAGAACAAACTTAAGAGACAGGAAGATGGCTAGAAAAGAAAACAACTAGAAACTTTCGGTGAAACTAATGTTGTTGAAAATAATAATAATGATAGGGAACTTATGGTGGTATTTAATGAGGTTATTAAACCTAGTAAAGATTGGATCATCAACACAGCATGCACGTTCATATGTCTCCTAATAGGGATTGGTTTTCGACATATAAAATTTTGAATTATGGTGAAGTGTTGATGGGTAATATAATTCTTCTTGTGAAACTGATGGCATTGGAACAGTTAAAATTAAGATGTTTGATGGTATCATTCAGATTTTAACTTATGTCAGACATGTTCTCGATTTTAAAAGAAATCTTATTTTATTGAGTACTCTTGATTTGAATAGGTACAAGTTCATTGGTGAAGGTGGAGTTATTAAGATCAGTAGAGGCTCTTGTTGTGATAAAAAATACTAAACAATACGGTCGATTGTGTGTTCTGCAGAGTTCTACCATTACAAGTGATGTTTCTTTTTCTACTTTTTCTTTATCTGATACCGATATCACTCAGTTATGGCATATGCGTCTTGAACATATAAGTAAAATAAGTATGGCTAAATTGAGCAAAAGAGGACTCCTTAAAGGGTAGGGTACTAGAAAATTGGAGTTTTGTGAACACTGCGTTTTCGGTAAACAAAAACAAGTCGTATTTACTAAAGGGATTCACAATACGAAAGGTATACTGGACTAGGTCCATTCTGATCTCTGGGGTTCGGCCAAAGTACCTTCTACAGATGGTGTCAGATACATGTTAACATTCATCGATGATTTTTCTAGGAAAGTTTGGGTTTTCTTTTTGAAACAGAAGGCTGATGTTTTTGCTACTTTCAAGTAGTGGAAGATTATGATTGAGAAATAAACCGACAGTCAGATTAAGTGTCTTCGCACAGATAGTGGTTTAGAATTTTGTTCACGTGAATTTAATGATTTTTGCAGAAAATAGGGAATTCTAAGGCATTTAACAATTCCAGATACGCCATAGCAAAATGGTGTGGCCAAGCGGATGAGCAGAATCTTGATAGAAAAGATACCGTGTATGATGTCTAATTCCGATTTATCTAGGTCTTTTTGGATCGAGGCTGCTCATATAACATGTTTTCTGATTAATCAATCTCCATCGTTCGCTATTGATAAGAAAACTCTAGGAAAGTTATGATCAGGTACTCCTACGAATTATTCTGATTTAAAAATATTTGGATGTCCTGCATTTGTTCGTGTTGATAATGGTAAATTAGAACCAAGATCTAAATGATGTCTCTTCCTTGGTTATAAATATGGTGTTAAGGGTTATAAGTTATGAGATCTAGAAGCGTCTAAAGTCATGATTAACATAGATGTTATTTTTGATAAACTTGCTATGCTTCGTGGTTCGTCTGCAAAAGTATCCAACCCTACATGTAATCAGAGTTCTGATATTCAAGTGGAGCTTAAAATCGACAAGGGTTAAATATCTAAGTTGTCATCTTCATCTCAGATTAAGTCATGCCCCAAGTCAAGTCCAAAAACAAGAATATCAGACCTCCTCAACAGTATGTTGAAGCTGATTATGTCGCCTATGCTTTGAGCGTAGCTGAAGATATCTACTACAGTGAGCGTTGTGTGAATTTGATTGATATTCCTCGTTGTGAGGATTTGGTTGGTATTCGTTAGGGAGATTGATTCTCCGTGATTTCGTTTAAAGAAAGAATTTTAAATAATTCCATCTGTAGATTTAGAGTGAAGGTGGAAATTTTTGATAATTATGACTCAAAATCTTAATTTACCTATGATTGAATTTCCTAATTTAACTGTGATTATAATGATGTTAAATTCGATTTTAATTGGAATTTATCTTATCTGGAAGAATATTCTCTTGAATCATCTTCTGATCAGGATATGAGTTCCTATGTACATTCATTGATGATTTTAGGTCTATAAATAAGTGTCCAGGTCACGTGAAATTTTACAGAGTGGGTGCCAATATCACTTTTGTACTACCAATATTTGGTTAGTGATATTTTTGTTCGTTTTGTCCGTAGTTTTTCTCGATTTGGGTTTTTCACATAAAATTCTGTGTTCGTGTGTGATTGATTGGTTTGATCGTTATTTGTTTTCGATCCAATTTTGTAACAGTTAATATTCAAAAAATATTAAAATAATGTCAAAACATGAATCACTAATTAAATATTCAAATTTCATCATTATGAACTAATTAAAAAACAAAAAAGACTTGAGAGGGTTTGAAGCAAGGAGTTCTATCTTAGCGAGGACTAAGGATTTTGGGGAAACAGAGGATTCTAGCTGTTTCAATCTTTCACTCTTTGGTTTCCTTTTTTTTTTTTTTTTCTTACCAACATAATAGGCCACCGGTGTGCCGGACCTACCAAAGACCATCAAGCATGAAGGGGAGAATAGGGAATTAGCACATGCAGGTTGTTACAACTAGCATGTGCGTATGAGGGGTTGTTTTATAATCCATAGGTTGAGGGAATAATCTGCATGTGTAAGGGAATTCGGTTAGAGAGGGACATAGGAGCGGTATAAAGAGCTAAGAAGAAGAGGGAGAGGGTAGTTAGTTTTTGATAGAAGAATTAGGAGAGTAAGAGCCTCTCGAATACCCTGGTTTGTTCTTGTTTTCTTGCTGAAAAGTATTGATAGTTATTGGTAATTGATTATTGTTTGGATTTCTATCGGGGTTCCTATCAATTTGGTATCAGAGCCAGGTTTCGATCCAAATGGTGAACTTGACTGATCCAGTCAGTGATTTGGAGATGAGGGTGGAAGGCATTCCACTGGGAGATGATGCCATGAGGAGTGCGTTTCAAAAGATGGAGAGACACCTAGCGAACCTGCTAGAGCTGTTCGCGAGGATGCGAGCGAGATGGGAAGAACAGGAGCGGGCAAGCAAGAGGAAGAACGAGGAGAGACGGGAGGAGCAAGAGAGAGAAATGGGGAGCGTGATAAGGAAGACCAACCTGCAGGTTTGCCCGTGTCAAGGGAGGGAACGCCGGTAGCTGAAGGGAGAAGTGGCGAAGGGGGCGGCTGGGTCGATGGTGTCGGAAGGCAGTAGTACCGTGGGAGACGCCTGAAAATACCCATCTTCGAGGGAGATGATCCAGATGGCTGGGTCTTTAGGGCTGAGCACTACTTCCTGGTGAACCAGTTGTCCGATGCGGAGAAGTTGGAGTCGGCGGCCTCATGCTTTGAAAGAGCGGCTCTATCGTGGTTCCAGTGGGAGCAAAGACGACGACGGGTGAGGAGCTGGACGGAGCTCAAGTCGATGTTGAGGGATAGGTTCAGGACTGCGCAGGAAGGCATAGTGGAAGAGAGGTTCCTTGCGCTTCGACAGTGGGTGTCCGTCAAGTGCCCCTTTATCAACGGACTAAAGCCCGGTCATCCGAGTCGAGATGAAGGGTGTCGAGGCCGATCAGGGCTGGAGCAGATGATCAAGGAAAAGATGGAGGGGTTGCAGAAGGGAGTCGACGCTAGAAGAGGGGAGGTGCAATCGATGGAAAAGAAGGTAGCAATCATGCGGGACCAGTTCGCATACTTGAGGAAGAAGTGGGAGGATCCAGAACGAGAGAAGAAGAGCAACGCGAAGAAGGGGGATAGACCTTTGGAATTTACCCAGAATTCCAAGGGATCACCTGGAATCAAAATGGGCAGGGAGTTCGAGGGTGGAATTGGAGGGAATTGGCGTCCGGACGTGCGTGGAAGAAGGCTGGAGATGTCGCTCGTTGAAGGTGAAGAACGTGACGGCTGGATATTCAAAGTCGAACGTTACTTTGCGGAGGCTGGGATGACTGATGAGGAGAAGTTAGATGCAACAGCATGGTGTTGGGAGGGTGTTGCATTTTCATGGTTCCAGTGGAAGCAACAGAGATGAAGAGTGAGAAGCTGGAAGGAGTTGAAGGGGCTGCTGAGGAATCGCTTAGGGTCCATGCTGGAAGGCGTGGGGGACGAGTTGTATATTGAAGGGGGATTCGCGGTTGAGCAGATGATGGTGTCGTGAGGCAGAGTGGCTGCCAACGACGATGGTGTTGGGGAGTTCCACGGCGAGGCAGAAGGGCAGCCGACAATCGATCCATTTAAAAGGCCACGAACTGTCGATCCGATGACAGCCAAGGAGAGCATCTTGCCAAGGAAGGGGACGCCATCAACGGTCCATGTGGTCTGGGAAGATTGTTTGACTCTTAGCCAGGTTTCTCAAAAATTTTACATGGGGTTGGTTGATAATGGAGGGCCCCTATGTATTCTCACCATCATGAGGGGGTGTGTGCCTCGCCTAAGCAGGTTATGATGGTGGAAGGGCAGCATGTTTCTAGAAGTCAAGGGCTCAATTTGCATTTTGTTGTGGAGCCCAATGATATAGAAGTTCCGCTTATGATAATGGAGTCTTGTTTAAATTCTGATTGGCTCCAACATTCTTTTCACTCTTGGGCATAGAGATGTTAGAATGAGAACAGTGCTGAATCTGTTGAAATGCTGAAGGAGGAATTGGTTGATTCTACTATGTGGGATGAGTTAACAGATTTTGGGCTTTCAAGGGTTGGTCTCATCAACAACATTGGTGATTTATCTGGTCGGCTATTAGTGGGACATCGCTATGGGGAGAAGATGAACCTCAGTTAACTGCATCTGAGCATCAGCAAGAAAGACGAAAGAAACGGTCTGCTATTGGAACGCCTGACTATTTGGCTCCCGAGATGCTCTTAGGGACAGGGCATGGTGCAACTGCAGATTGGTGGTCTGTGGGTATCATTCTATTTGAGCTGATTGTTGGTATCCCACCTTTTAATGCTGAGCATCCTCAGATAATATTTGATAATATTCTCAACCGAAAGATACCTTAGCCCCTGGGTACCTGAAGAAATGAGCTATGAAGCCCAAGATCTCATTGATCGGTTATTAACTGAAGATCCTCATCAAAGACTAGGAGCAGGAGGAGCCTCGGAGGTGAAGCAGCATGCATTTTTCAGAGTTATTAACTAGGACACCCTTGCTAGACAGAAGGCTGCTTTTGTTCCTTCATCAGAGAGTGCACTTGACACCAGTTACTTCTTGAGTCGGTACTCGTGGAATTCTACAGAGGAATATGTTTTTTATGCTACCAGTGAGTTTGAGGACAGTGAGAATGGTAGCCCCACTGGTAGTAGCAGTGGTGCAAGCAATCGCCACGATGAACTGGGAGCCCTACAATATGATTCAGGAACAATTTCTTACTATTCACCTTGAGGACAAGGTGAAAGTGCTGCGGGGGGGGGGGGGGGGGGGGGGAGTAATGATAGGCCACCGGTGTATCGAACCTACCAAAGACCAGCAAGCATGAAGGGGAGAATAGGGAATTAGCACATGCAAGTTGTTACAACCATCATGTGCGTATGAGGGGTAGTTTTGTAATCCATAGGCTAAGGGAATAATCTGCATGTGTAAGGGAATTCAGTTAGAGAGGGACAGAGGAGCGGTATAAAGAGCTGAGAAGAAGAGGGAGAGGGTAGCTAGTTTTTGATAGAAGAATTGGAAGAGTAAGGGCCTCTCGAATGTCCTGGTTTGTTCTTGTTTTCTTGCTGAAAAGTATTGATAGTTATTGGTAATTGATTGTTGTTTGGATTTCTATCGGGGTTCCTATCACACAACACTAATTTGTTCCTTTAATAAAGAAAAAGAGATCTTTAAAACTACGGACTATTTAGTACCTTGGATAAAAATTAAAACTAACCCGTTTGACTTGTTTATATGTATTTCCAATCTTTTCTCAAACAGGGTAGGCTTAGTGACGGGTTCACAGTTAGACCAGTCAAACTGGCTGGTCCGGTCTCATTTTAGTAACAATGAACTAGCTGTTTTATTCCTCAAATCAAGGGCGAAAGCGGTCTTAATTGATCCTCATCATCAATATAACCATATTCCCAACAACATATTGAGCCTTAATCTCAAAAAGTGGGTTAGCCGCATAGATTCTAGCACATATCAGGCTAAGAGCTTGGGTAGAGTGTAAGTTTCTAATATTTTACAAGGTGGCCTTTTCTCCCTTCTATACATACAAGGCCAAGGCAAATTTGATCTTGGCACAAATCACAGCTGGAGAAAAAGCAGTTCGTCCAACAGATATCCAGTGTCGCAGGGGTTAGGGTTTAGGGTTTTCTACCCCCACCCCCATCCCCAACACTCGCACGCACGCATGCACAATTCAGGGTACTGCAGTATAGAGGAGGTACTAGAGAAGGTCATTTGAATGTCTTCTGATTAATATAAATGTATTTCAGCTTTTCTTTTCGTTACCACTCTTTGAATTCTAAATTACTAGATTACATTTTTGCCTGACTTAGACAATTCTGTTCATTACGAGTTCAGTTATCCACCATTTTGTCTTCAAAATCAAAGTGAAAACTGTCAATTCTCTGCTTTCTCTCTGGTTGTAACCGAAGTTCACATATCACAAGTTTGGGCCCAACAAGTATATTATGTTTGAGCATCTGAGAGGCATTGTCATGAATAGCTCTTTGTTAAAAAACTGCAGCAGTGTAGAATATAAGCATTGCCATCACAAAATAATAGTGAAAGTTGGAAATAGTTTTCCAGAAGGGCCTATAACTGGTTATATATAGACATGTTTCTTGATTGTTCAACTATCTTACTTGTGGCACTTTGATATTAAGTGGTTACACAAGAATTAATGGATCCATTGAATTTCCTAGTAACTTTATTGTTGCCTAGTGACAGAAATATTGCTTTAGAGAACATAAAAATCTTTGTATTCAGTGCACTGAATCGTAAGCAGTTGTAAAATGACCTCTGGTTTCCACAATTTTGCAGTTACGAGATGCTTCCATTGGAGGAACAGCTTGAGATTGCTCACCAGATTGGGACAACTCGCTCACAGATTATGTCAAGTTTGCATGATCTTAATCTAGGCACGAGCTTCTTGTGAGGGTAGACACTTGAATTCAGCAAACAAGTTTGGTACGGCAAAAGGTGACAAGCCAGGTCCTTGTTGGACCTATATCATGCCATATACATAGAATCTGGTCATTTTGATACAGCAAAAATTGACTAGCTGGGCCGTCGCTGATCCTAAATTGCCATCTGCATAGAATCTGGTCATTTTTTGATACAGCAAAAATTGACTAGCCGGGTCCTTGGTGGTCCTATATCATGTGCCATCGACATAGAATCTGATGAAATCTAACCAATTCAATCTAAGATTGGCTCCTCCTTTGCTCCTGCCGTGGATGAAAGTGAACTCATGTGTCACTTTTTAACAGGGACGGCCAATTTTATCTATGCTATGGGAGGGTGGGAATATGACCAAAACAGTTGTAAGCTTGAGATCCTCGGAAAATTTTGTGTGAACGCCCATGCTTTCGGCCCACTGCCTGGATTTAATGTATTTTCCAGTAGGAGCTGAGCCAATTGTTCTAACATGTAAATAGAAGATGCAAATCTGTCTTACTCTTTCTTCTTTTGTTCTATATATATATATATATACTGTAGGAATTGGGTTCAAGCATTGCCCAGCCCCTTCTCATCAATGGACTTTTGACGCATACAAAGGATCGCTGTTTTGTTCGATAAATTCCTACCTCCCTATGTATCTCTCTCTCTCAGATGTTTGAATTTTTCAAAATTCCATGGAGATGCAGAAAAGAAATACTATCCCCACTCAGATTGGTTTCACCAAGTAGAAACCTGCTTCCTGAATATTGCATTGGTGTCAATGATATGATTGTGTTGATAAATCAGAGTGGGCCATGGTCTATATTGTGTTTGATTATAGTTGGTTTAAGCTGGGCATTAGATCCTCTCCAAAATGATCTAGAAACCATTTTTCAGTACCTAAATCTGTGAGTTGCTGAGGATCTTATCCGCCAATGATATGCCTTAACCTCTGCATGAAGGAATACCCGACCCTATGGAATGACCTTTCAGGTTGATGAGGTTAGAGTAGAATGGCTCAGGTCATGGGATCCTGTTGCAGACACATTCTCAGTAAATATATTTAAAATATAAACAGGGTACTATTAATTACACTTATCAATTAATATTAATTACATAAACACTCTTTTTGCTATTATTGATTCAGATTATATAACAATAATAAAACATTTATCATATCATTTGGCAAAAACTAAATTCCTTTTTTTAGAAATAAATGTTAGAAAAGCACTTTTTTCAAAGGCTTTTGGCTTACTAAAACATGGGCTAGGTTCCTCCATCTATTTCTACAACAATGTTAAATAGCCACTTCCACTTAATAATCCTCCAGGAAAAAGGATAAATGAGCAACCCAATTAAAATGAACCATGTAGGTATGTACCAATGGAACACGAATTTGCTAAATTGTTGAGGCCCATATCATAACTTTTTAAAGATGGTACTTGGTGAATTCAGTAAGATTTAAAATTTTACATAGATATGTGATGTGTTAAATTTTAATTAATTTATTAAATATTGAAAATTAAATATTAAATTTAATTAATTAAATACTAACATCTAAATGAGTTTAAAAGAAGCCTAATAAATCTTTCAAACTTTGTCCAACTTTTAATAGCCCTACAAAGACATACCGAGAGAGAGAGAGAGAGAGAGCCAAGCAGAAATTATGATGGTTTATTGCAGTGTGAGATGGTGTAATAAATCTAGGCCAATAGTAGTTTAGGGTTCCTCATAATGGTGGAGCATTCCTTCAAGGGTCCCATACTGGACAAGTTTTATCTTTTATAAAGCAACTAATTTGTCAACCTTCTTTATTATTATTATTTTTAATTAATTTAGTATGTATTGTGCACGATCTAGCGTTTTTTATTCCACGGTTACAGTGTTGTTCGGGTTTTGTAACAAGTAGTATCTTCTTTTTTAAGTTTAGAAACCTAATAAATTTGGGAAAACATATTCTATGAATTGATTTCAAAAAATATTTTCAGAAAACAGTTTCTTTGTGGCTTATTTCAATGTGTGTCATTGTTTAAAAGTAAAAATTATATGAGAACTGTTACAGGTATTTTATGGGGTGGAGAAGTCTACTGGATCAGCCTAGTCTCTCTAAAGCCCACTAATATCCGAGTTAAAGATGTCATGGCGAGGTCATAAATCGCTTGGACTAGGTCAGTGTTATGGATATTTTTCGGACCACATTTTTTATGGGTTGAACTCGACCCAGTAGGCCGGGTCAATCTCTCGAATCTCAATGGCCCTAAGGCTAAGGTCGTCAGAGCAAGGTCACACATCGTGGAAACTCGAACTCAAACTACGGAAGTAAGCAAGCTCCCAATAATGTTATTAGCTCACTGGCCAAACTTGTTCAATTCACAGAACAAAAAGACCATAGAATAATCGAAAGAGACACCCACATGTCTTATCTAAAGCAAATCAAACCCTTGATAATGCGGAATGCATTCCCGATTTTATGGAATTGATAAGTACATATTGTCTCCATAATATTATCCTCTTATTTTAGAATTTATGAAAATTGTAAACACCCCCACACTATAAATAGGGGTCAAAAACCATTATACAGGAGGATGAGCAATAATATACTATTATTCTGTCAAAATAACTAGAGAGACAATCGTGAACTATATGTCATTCAAGTCGGATCACGTAAAAATTCTTTGAGTGCTTTTTCTTCTTCTCTTTCGTATTTATTTTCTCAATGCGGGCACACAAATTACAATTGACCAATTCTGAACGTCGAGAAGAACATAGTGTTCTTGAGCTAGGATTTTTTCGTTAGATTTATATATTATTTCTTATGGTAGTATTTGTTAATTAAAATATAAATAAAAAAATAAGATATAAAAAATATTTTATATTTTTATAATAATATTACATTCAAATAATGTTCAAATTTTATTTTAATATAAATTTATTTTAACAAATTTTACTCAATTTTATAATAATTTTACCGAACTAGTAAACTAATGCAAAAGAGGCAATGAAACAGAGCAGAGATTGGGCATGCTTTTAAGTGCAAGATGCGGAGGGCCAAGCGGCTCTCGCGTGTGCCGGGCTGTCCACACGTGCGTACGGCACCAAATCATTTGGTCGACTTGCATACGTACAGATGATGATGGCACACGTGCGTATTCAATTGGGAAAAAGTGTGTGTGAATTAGGGTTTGCCCCAACTCCAACGAGTGTATTTACTTAAAAGAAGGAATTATTGGGACCGACCCCTTATGGAATGTCCTACAAAAGTGAAGCATTTTCTCCTTCCATTCCTTCTCATCAATTAATCCACGCACCCACCCACCCACCCACACACACACACACACACACTGTGTGATGTACATTCCCTCCCCCATGATGTTTTCTTTTCTCTTAGACTCTCACTCTCTCCATTTCCCTTCAAATCATAGGTTATACTTTGGTACGAGATTTTGAGATCATTAGTGCATAGTTATTGCCTTAAATAGGTAATTCATATTTTTTTCACTAAAAAATTCTTTTTTTTATATATATATAAATCTCCCCTTTATAATAATAGTCAAAAGACAATATTTTTTCAAGATCACGTTATCTTAATTGTTTTACAAAAATAAATTTGTCTCAAGATATCATGTCATTTTAATAATTTTTCAAAAGCATTTATTGTCAGTGGGATCCTAATAATGGACGGACACTTAAGCCTCTAGAGAGAGGGAGAGCTGACAAGAAAGGAAGGGAGGGCCTCTCATTTGCTCAGAACTAAAGTGTTCAAATTAATGAGAGGGAGGGGGTGGCAAAGCCAATTTTGTGGTCCTAGTGAGGGATCACCTTATAGCCCTTCTTTGACAAGATGTGGAGGGCCTCCCCTTATGGAGGACAGTCTATTCAACAAATTAAATTAAAATATAACCCCAAAACCAAACCAAACCAAACTCATATTTATGTGTATAGTTGATTGTTTCTCCATCTTTCTTTTCTTTTTTTTTCTCTTTCTTTTGTCCTTTCTGTTTGATCTTATTGGCTCAAACCACTCCGCGCGCCAGGAGGGAGGGAGGGAGGGAGGGGGGGTATGCATGGTCAAGTGTCCTTTGTGAATACAAATCACGTGAAGGTAAATGAACTTTCTTCAAGCTTTTGTAAAGTAGGTTACCATCAAGTCAACAAAATTGGGTAAGATGTTTCATATCTCATCATTTGTCATGGCCTATTGTGAGTGCCCATATCCAATGTCTCTTCTCCACAAAAACTAAGCATTATTATTAAGATTTTCCTTATCCCCTCTCTCGAGTTTGACCATACCTAATTCAAATGATATTTTTACCTAGTTGTTTCCATTTTTATAAGATACATATACAGATAATTGGAGAGCTAGGTAGCTAGCATTATTAACGAGCCACACCTGCATTAATTAGAGAGCTAAGCTAGCATGAGTAATGGTCAAATTCCAACTTTTGATGCCAATGATTTCTCTCAAAACCAAAACTCAACTTAGATATTAATATTTTTTTATTAAACTAATAATAAAAATGTGACACCACATTTAATTTAAAAATTCATTAAAATCTTCAATCATGCACTATTTTACACGCACACAGCCCCACCCACCCACAAAAAAGAGGTCAATCAATGGGTGGCCTGAGATTATCACAATATTTAAGCATGAGCCGTAGACATTCATCAGATGAGGGTTTCTCTCTGACCCTAAAAAAGCCAATTTTGACCACTGTATATACTGCGCATCTATATATCAATCTCTTCTCTTTGCAATCACTAACCTTTTCACTTATGCCACATCCAACAGTCTCCCCATTATATAAATATATATATATATATATTGGTTTGAGAGGGAAGTGAAAGGAAGATAATAATAATAATAATAATAATTAATATTATATATTATTCGATCTACATATATTATATATATATGATCATATCATTGCACTGTCATATATGGAGCATGGCATCACTCCACTGTATGTACGATTTCATATACGTGGCAGAGTGCTAGCCCCTGTTGCCATTCTCCCAAACCTCCATGATTCATGATTTCATTTGGGAAAAGATTTATTTATTTATTTATTATGACAAAATATAGTATACAAAGTTTCACCAGAATGATTTGAAGAGTTAATAAATTAATTTCGTCTTTGATTTTTTTAATTTAATTTTTAAATTCATTCATGAACTTTTTCTAATTCAAATTTAGGTAAAAAGAATTAGTGGCAAAATTGACTTTTTATTTAAAATTATGTTTTGTTTTACTACCAAACAATACAATTATATATAGTAGTGCTTCAAAATTTCACATCATATGTGGAAGGAAACTTGTACGAATCCACTCTCCACTTAAAGCTCCAGTTGGAGATAATAATTTTACGTGCAATTTAATGATACTTGTGGTTTATATATAACGTCACTGTTTTTTTTTTTTAGATAATTCTTTTGAGGTTAATTATGGAAATAATTTAATTTTTTTTGGGAATTTCTAATTTCATTTAATTCTTTTAATTTTAACAATTAAATTTAAATTGGTTCAATTTAATATAATTTTATCTAACATATAAAATCGATTTAAAGGAAGTGCATTCATATTGACTTGAGATGTCATATGTCATATAATAATAATATTTATAAAATTTAGATATAAACATAAATAAAAAAAATATAACTTTTTGTATTTGTTTTTTTTTTTTACAAGTTACATATTTTGTTCTTTTTTTTATTTATATGAACATATAAGTTTTATAAATATTATTATTATATAATACACCGAGTACTCTTATATGTACCAAACAAAATAAGATGTGACTATATTTTAATTGCACCAGAAGATATTTATTAAGTCTCAAATGATCATAATTTTAAACTAAACTGTACCACTCGTACTTAAGTATGGTTTTTATATGAAAACCACATAATAAACTTATATGTGACTACATAATAGTATATATATATATATATATATATCAGAAGTGATTTATTGTCTGCATTTATATGACCCGATGCAGACATGCAATATATAGGTGGGTGTGGGAGGAGAGGAGAGGAGAGGAGAGGGGTCATTCCAGCTGGGCCTACGCCCCCTCTTAAGTTTTATCTGCGTCCAATATATATTATCATCTTCTACTCATCATGAAGAGAACCAGCCAGCTACCTAGAAAGAATAAACTTTCACTTCTCATAAAGAATAAACATTCAATAAATTGAGAAAGTCAAAAGCTTGTTGGTGAAGTGGAAAATTGCATCACTACCTCTTGATTTTTATTATAATTTTCCAATCTCCTCTCTCATACATACTGCCATAGGGTCTTGATGATGCCTATATATATTCTAAGGAGAGGATATGATCATATGTATTCCATTCGTATAGAAAGAATCCTATTATGATAATGACATTTTCATAATTATTATCCATTTTACTGGATTTATTATTATATATTTTTCAACAAATGGATGACGAAGTAATTGACATACAAATAAATACAAATATTTATATAGAATAAAAATATTTGTATAAGTTCTCCTTTTTTTTTTTTTTTTCCTTTTAATTTTAATGTGTCCATCAGCTTGCAATATTGTCTATCCAACAGGATTACTCAAACCAACACTTTGACTACTATTTTTAACTCAAAACAATGCACAAATTGCAATCCAATTAACGTGCCTTTGTTTAACAATTGCGTGAACCATCGGACTTGAGCAGAGCAAAGCCATTGATCGATGCATGAGATCCATTTTGACTTGTGAATGAATTAGTGAGCTGTGTTGACTGGAACTCATGTCTTGAGGCTGGGGTGAGGGGGATACGCGTTTTGACATCTTTTAATTAGCCATTTGCTGGCTGACACGTGGCTAAATTGAATATGTATTCGATGTATCTCTCCTAATTAATCCTATTAACACAATATTATATATAATTAATGTATTTAAATTATGAACAACATAATACGTACTAATTAATAAAAATAAATTTTCAATCTTAATATATCAACAATATATTATTATATGAGTAATATTATTCATCTCCAATAGAGATAAATAACGATAATGTGAAAATTCATATGAAAGTATTTGTCTAGAGAAGATGAAAAGGTAGCTAACAAATTTTATTTTTTATATTTTTTAAATAAATGTATAATGTCACTTAAATACTTTCATATGAACTGTCACATCATCACCACTATTAATCTCTAGCACTACTCTTATTATATTCTATTAATCTCTAACACTACTCTTATTATATTGTGACATCACCCAAATATAATTATCTAATAAAAAGATGAATGTATCAAGTAAAGAAATAATTCTTATTTGTATTATAAGAATAGAAATAATTTATTCTCTTATGATTTTTTTTTTTAGTTATTAATAAGAACCCGTACTTACCGCTTTTTGAAATGTATATTATGCAAGTTCACTAAATCTACAAATTATTATAAATACTAAATAAACATTTGTAAATTCACTCTTAAAAACTTAACTAAAATCCGGCATATATACAAAGGTGATTCCATGCATGGTACCAATCCTCTGAGAACTTGATGCCATGGATGCATTTGAAAGAGACATAACATAACATGGCATGGAGATGGGGAGATCGATACGAGAAAGGATGAAATAGAGTATTGATTTATGGAGGGGATGAGGAGGCATATGCAGGGATGGTGTTGGATGGCTGCCTATGTATTAACCGACAAGGTAAAGAAGGATCTTCTTCACTGCCCTTCATTTGGTAGGCAAAGCACAGTGGTAAAATGAAGCTGCTTTGCAGATCAATCATCAAATGCCAACCCCAGTTTAATTAATTCTTCCTTTTAGAAAATTAATCAACCCCAATCTTCTCTCCCCTTTAATTCCGTCACTCTTTCCACCACCCATGTGGTGAGAAATGAGTGGGAACGAGCTTTATAGGGTAATAATAATAAGTGACAAGGAATTTTATATAAAATTATATACTCCTATTATTATATTATTATTATTATTATTAACTATATATGCATGTATTGTGAATAATGAAAACACCCATCAAAATTGTTGCCTTACACACCAAATATATATATAATTAAAAAGACAAATATATGTTGTATTATAGATAATGTTTATTTGGGTATTTTAATTTGTTTACATTAATTTGTTGTATAAACATCATTAATCCTTTGTGTGTGTAAATATTACTACTGCATCGTTTTGGTGACATTTTACACATAAAAATTATACAAAGACCAATGTTAATTATTTTGGTTAACTTTGTCAGTAATAACATTTCAGACCCATGTGGCTCGGTTGTCTGTTCTTGGCACAAAATGGCGAGTGTCAGGTTAATAAGTGAAAGAGAGACCCAGTTTACAGTAAAGAGCTAGCCACATGTTCCTCCATCAAAGGACAAGAAGCTGAAGAAAGTTACTTTAGAGTCGATAGTAATGGAATCCAACTATAAAATTAGGAAGGTGCATGGTGGCTAGCTAGCTCCTTATGATTCACACAGTGGGTTAATTAGTGGGGTCAAAACCTAATTATTTTATGGCTTATTAATTAATAAACACAGAAGAAGAAGAAGAAGAAGAAGAAGAAGAAGAAGAAGAAGAAGAAGAATAGCGTTGGAAATTTTTAGGTTTTAAATTCAATTTTTGCTATGTATACTTTTTTTAAGAATATTTTTCAACTTATTATTAGATTACTTTACCTTGTACTTTAATAAATTCATTCAATTTTATTGTAACTAAGGCTGGGAAAAAATAAAACACTCTTCAGACATGTAATTAAGGCTGGGGAAAAAGCCATGAATTATGAACTGCAATGCTTGCTTCTCTGTAGAAGAAAAGAGAAACATTTGCTCAATTACGTTACGTGTGTATCCAACAGAACAGAACCCTCCCTAGCAAATTAAAAGTCTCCTTTCTGACTGTATTCTTACTGCTGATCGATCATAAAGACTGATCCCTTCAGGCAAATTTTTCTTTTCTTTTCTTTTCTTGCATCTTTGGTAAGAAAATTAATTAAAGAAAAGGAAAAAGAAATAAAGATTGTTGATGATTCAGTATTTCAAGAATTTTGAAAAGTTTGCGTGAAAATATGCTTGTGTTTGGTGACGAGGCCCAAAGGTTATCACTTTCCATCCAAGTCAGTATCGTCAACATCGATTTCATTAAGTGCCTGGAAAATAAGCTTCGGAGTGACACAATTACAAAGTAAGATACAGAATTTAATTTTATAAATAAAAAATAATATTAAAATAATCAGGTATAATAGGATTGTATTTAGTAAATTACACTTGGCACTCCTTCGCATTTTTGGAAATTACATTTACGTACGGCAATCTCCATTTTCTTAAGTAGATGTTATAAAATACGTGTAAATTATAATATTATTCTGCTGCTTATATAAGGTAAATTTAATAAAACTTTCAATCATAGGAATCTATAAAACTGGAAAGTGAATCGTTTATTTATTTATACCCAAATTGAGAGGTATTTTATCAATTTATTTTAGTTTCAAATTATTACAGTACATCTCTTATTTTTTTAATTCTCGTTAAGTAAATAAATAGAAGGTCTAATGTGATTTTAATTGTATGTTTTGCATAAATAATTAAATATTATTCTGCATGAAATTACCCCAAAAATCTAAAATTAAAAATACGTATAAAAAGTAAACATATACACGGAAGCTGCCCAGTGGCCCCACGTAGTACAGATTCCGCAAGCGCGTGGATCTTCAAACCGACAAAAGATAAGGTTGCCCCGAACCAAGAGAGTTTACTGAATCTCTCTCTCTCCCCCCGGATTTATCCTTTTCCTTATTAATGTATTGGCAATGCTTTCAACATCCCACGAGCCCAAGCACTTCTTCTCCTATCCTCATCTCTCTCCTCCTCTCTCTGCAACTCCCACTCCTCGACCCAACCCACTTCGCCTTCTTCTTCTTCTTCTTCTTCTTCTTCTTCTTCAATTCTTTCTCCCCAGAACATAATTAATTATGGCTCTCGAGACCTGGCTGATCAAGGTCAAATCAGCCATATCCAACGGCTTCGATTCGAAGGTCGCCAAGAAATCCAACAGCGGAGTCTTGGCCTTCGAGATCGCCGGCCTCATGTCGAAGCTGCTCCATCTCTGGAAATCTCTGTCGGATAAGAACATAATTCGCCTCAGGAATGAAGCCATATCAGTGGAAGGCGTCCGCAAGATCGTATCCAACGACGACACCTTCCTCCTCGGCCTCGCCTGCGCCGAATTGGTCGAGAATCTCCGCCTCGTCGCCAACTCTGTTTCCCGAATCAGCAGCCGCTGCCACGACCACAATCTCCGGTCGTTCGACCGGTTCTTCGCCGAGTTCGCCGACGCCGGCCGGGACCCCAACAACTGGGTCCTGAGCTTTAAGGAAATGGAGGCCAAGAACAAGAAGATGGATCGGTTCGTCACTGCAACTGCGACTCTTCACAGAGAGATGGACGAGCTCTCGATAATGGAGAACGGCTTAAGAAAAGCTTTACAGGTTATAGTTACAGTACAGAACTTTTATATATATATATATATATATAATACAAGATAATGCGTTTCTATAGTTTCTTTATTCATGTTTTTTCATATTTCTTAACGCAGTGTAAAGAAAACGAAGTACCGATCAAGCAGCAGAAGATCATCGATCTGCAGCAGAAGATTCTGTGGCAAAGACAAGAAATTAAGTATCTAAAAGGGCGATCCTTATGGAACCGAAGCTTTGATACAACTGTTTCGTTGCTGGCAAGATCCATTTTTACTGTTCTAGCAAGGATCAAGCTTGTTTTCGGGATCGGAAATCATGGGAAGTTTCCAGCTTCGTTGCCCCGCAGCCTCTCGGCTTCAGCCGCCGTCTACCCATCCGATCCAAACCCGAATTCCTGCGATTTCGTATCAGGGCCGTTGACGACGAACAAAGATTCGGGCCACGGGTTCTTCGAGTCCAACTCGAAGATGCTCAAGCCGCCGCCGAGCACGCTGGGGGCGGCGGCTCTGGCTCTCCACTACGCGAACTTGATAATCGTGATGGAGAAGATGATGAGATCGCCGCAGCTGGTCGGCTGCGATGCGAGAGACGATCTTTACTCGATGCTGCCGCGTAGCATACGATCATCTCTCCGGGGGAGGTTGAAAGGAGTAGGGTTTTCAGCAACCGATCCGGCACTCGCCGGCGAGTGGAGAGAGGCTCTCGGGAAGATTCTCCGGTGGCTGTCGCCTTTGGCTCATAATATGATAAAGTGGCAAAGTGAACGGAGCTTTGAGCAGCAGAATTTGATGCCAAAAACCAATGTTCTTCTCCTTCAAACCTTATTTTTTGCCAACAAAGAGAAGACTGAAGCCGCCATTACTGAGTTGCTTGTTGGGTTGAATTACATTTGTCGGTTCGAGAGGGAGATGAATGCCAAGGCCTTGTTAGAATGCACCTTCTTGAATATGACGGCGGCTTCGAGCAGCTAGCTAGCTAGGAATTACGACTGTTTTTGTTTAATATTCTGCTTAATTTTAACTCTTTTTTTTTTTTTTTTTTTTTGGAATATTTTCCATTTTGAGATCGACGTGGTTTTGATCTTCTAGATTGAACTCATCGATCGGCTTCAGATCTGTGAGGGTTTGTTTTGCTTCTAAACCCGAATCCACATAATGTAATATATAGTCCTGTAAATGATATGGTTGCCTTATGAATTGTTCAAATTAAACAATCCATGCCCATGAGCTGCTTCCAATTACAATAAATAGTTAGTTACATTATGATTTATGATCATGTGAACATATTCTTTTCCGGATCTTGTAGGTATTATTATTATTATATGCATGCATGGTATCAATAGATCTAGATTCAGTAGGTGTACTAGTTATTAGCTAGCTAGGATGGTTGGAACTAACTTAATTATATATGTTAGTAATTACCATTACTCAAAGCTGATTATTGTTGATTGACCTAACCTAACCTAACCTAACCATTTTGATTAATCTGTAGCATACTTGTGTGACATTGACAGATATTTTATCCAGGCCAAAAAAGTAGGATTATGTTAGTAATTACCATTAGCTATTTAAATATATTTTTTTTAATTTTAAATTCTCTTGTAGCATGGCATCATCAATTAAAAAAATAATTAATTCTCAATATTGAGAACAAAAAGTTCATCAAGTTGACCTAACCATTTTGATTCATCATCCGTAAAATATTATTATTTGTATATCATTCTAAATTTCAAATGCTCTTTTTTAACAATTAACTCCTCAGACAAAAACTCAAACCTCTTCTTTAATTATTATTATTATTATTATTATTATTATTGATGAAAGTCAAATTACTACTTTTGAATATATATGCATTAAAGAAATTAACATAAAATATCTAGCTAGCTAAAAAATGCAGAGAAAACTACCTACTCTTGTCAACTCTCTCGTGAGTAAACCCAATTTCCATTTAGCAATAGCTATGAGGCTTTAAGTCTTGAGTTCTTCCCTTGTCAAGATAGTTCACTCTTGTTGACAATTACCGTCATCTATACAGAGACATAAATTGGATAGGAACAAGGCAAATAGGAACAGTTCAGAAAGTTTCTTTTAAAATTAATGATGTAGGCCATGGCCTGCGTTCTGCTGGGTGGCCCCACACAATTATCACCTGCAACCCTTACAAAGATGCATTTAATCTCTCTTACCTTCAGAAGTAGAAGATTGATCAGAAGCCATACATGGCCGCGCCATGCCCACTTTGATTGAAGCTTGGCCCCCACCTTCCGGAATTTTCTAACTTGCTTTTTCTACACTGTCTTCAGTCCCGGAGAGAGAGAGAGGGGGGTGGGCGGGGGGGTGTTGTCACAGAGAGAGTTTTGTTTTTTATTAGATAAATTAGACTCAATATTTCTAAAAATTCACATAAATAGAGAGAGTTCTCCATTTTTAAAAAATTATATAAAAGAACGTTATTTCATCCAAAATTCGCTATCCAAATAGAATTTTAGATAAAATAACATTGTTCTATATCAAATTACCCTTGCAGTTTTCCAAAATTATAAGAATTTTTTAATAATTTGTTAGTTTATGGAAGATTAACTTAATTTTTAAAATGTAAAAATACATGTTATAATTTAGTGACACTTTTAAAGGTTTGAACAAACAAACTGAAAAACTTAAAAAAAAAAAAAAAAAACGAGAAAAACTAAACTGACAGAAAATTAAGAAAAAAAACCCAAAAAAAAAAAAAAAACGAAAGACCAAACTGTTTTACTGGAACAGCTTCTTTTTTTTCTTCTGTTCTGCTAATTTGTTGGTCAAATACGATTATTTTTTATATAAAAATTAAATCAAATCTAAATAATTGAAATTGTCAAATTTAAAAATCGAACCAAATCAACAACTTAAACTGAACTGAATTGATAATTTTAATTGATTCGATTTGATTATTTTTATTTAACTAAAATATTACTCATTCCTAGTGTAAAGGGTAATTTATTTTTCTTATTTATATATTTTTGTTCTTTCTATTTTTCTGGGTGAGCTCCACCTCCTTTATGGAATGGGTTGGGCACTTGGCAGCTTAGTACTGAAAATGGACCAAAGTGAAAGTGACGATCACCAACTTACCCACAAATTCAAGCCATCGCTTTCCCAATGTTGTTGTCCCACCAACCCCTCGAAGTTGAACCCTTGTCCTTGTTCTCTTCTTGTTAACTTATCTATTTATGTTTTGATTTATATCAATACAAATTCAGGTAATATATGTTCAACGAGAACGATAATTTTTTATAATTTTACCGATGCTTCGAAATTCAAATTGAGGTTCAAACTGGAAATGGGCAGAGGGTTAAGAAAATGAAACTACAAATAGCAATCTTCACTATTGTAGAAATAAAAGGAAAAAAAATAATTCTTGATTACTCAATATGGATATTTCTATTGTTTTCTCTTGGCTTTGACGACACTATTAAAATAATTTATGAAAGACTGAAAACCCATCTCCAAACCAAACAGCCCCTAATTTTTTACTTCCAATCACAAAAGGCATCACCCAAAAAATTGAACCCAAATCTGGCTTGTTGGATTACAAGTCCAGTCTAATACATTGATTAGGGCCTGTTTAGAACACTGTCACCGATGAAATTTAAAACCATCCAGACGCCAATATTGTTTGATAAATCTATTTCCATTAATTGTTTGTCCTTCATATATTGATAAGAGTTTCTGTAAAGTTCATATATTATAAATTTTTTTCTTTTAATATTTGTAATCTTTATATATATATAAAAGTATGGTACTCTTGAAAAAAAAAAAATTTCTCCCAAAACTTGCATTAATGATTTGCAATTAATACTTATTACATTAATAATTTATCTTTTGTATTTTACATTAATAATTTAAATCTTTCAATTACTTTGAAATAATAAGTAGTAATAAATTTTTCTCCAAAAACTTGCATCAATAATTTACATTTAGTATTTATTGCATTAATAATTTATATTTTATAATTTGTATTAATAATTTAAATCTTTCAATTATTTTAAAATAATATGTACTAATTATTATAAAATTAATAATAAACTTTAAATACACGAGTTTTTCAATGCTAATCATAGGTTCTCCAATATATTATTATGTAAATATTAAATATTTAATTAATCCGTCAATCAATCAAAAGTAAATACTATTTATGAGTAATATGAATAAACACTTAAATTATTAATTAAGTCACCAAAAATTATTCATTTATATAAAATTTTATCTTTATATAATATAATATAAATATTGTATATTATATATAATATATAGTAGAATAGTATGCAAATATTTCTTCTCTCCAAAAATCTGTCAAACTATTTTTTACATCTAAAATTTGTATTAAACTTGCATGAATTTTTTAATGCTATTAATTAATCAAAAAAAATATTTTATATTAAATCTTCTCATCAATTAATCGTCAATCAATTAAAAATAAATATTATTTATGAGAAATATAAATAGACACTTAAAGTATTACTTAAGTCACAGAAAATTATCCATTAAATAAGATTTTATCTTTGTATAATATAATAATATATAATATATATTATATTAAAGTAAATAGTTTACAAATTTTTGTTCCCTCCAAAAATTTGCCAAACTATTTTTTACCTCTAAAATTTGTATTAAATTTGCATAAATTTTATAAGAAATATTAACAAACAACTTAAACTATTAATTAAATTATAAAAAATTGTACATTTATTTAAAACATTATCTTTATATCTTTATTCTATATATATTTATATAATATTAAAATATGATAGTCAAATAAGGTATTTTACCAGTGTCAATCAATAGTGAATTTTTTTTTTCAAAAACTTGTATTAAATTAAATGTAATAATTAATTAATTATTAATTATTTTAATAATTATATTATAATCTTGAAAATGTGATATCTTTAACAAATTCATAAAAAATTATTTAAGATTGTCAAATGCTAGGACTTTTCAATGCTAATTAATATTTAAAATATCACATTTTTAAAATTATGAAAAAAATCAAAATTCATATTTTTAAAATTTTATTATTAAAAAAATTAATTCTTACTCATATTTAAAAATTTTAATATAATAAATAAAAAATAACAAACGTCTTTGACGGATATATTAATTATTTTTGAATACATTAAATGATAGTATATTGAATTAAAAGTGTTATTCATTAATATATTAAATAACGAATAATTAATTAAACTTAAATTTTGATAACTGATTAAAGATTAAAAAAAAATCATAATCTTCAATTTTGTTAAAATTATTTAAAATAATAAATTTATTTTTTTATTTTTAAATTAAACTTTCCTGTGTATCGCACGGTTCATCACTAGTTATGTATAAAGAGACATTTTTTAAAAAGTTTAAAGAAATCAAGTCCAGAAAAGAGAAGACTGAAACAAATACAGATCATGAAAAAGAAAAAAAAATCAAACGACCTTGTCTATGTTCTCTCTTCAAACTTGACAGAAAAAACAGAAACAACAAAATCAAACTTGCAAAATCCAATTAGATTGGACTTGCATTGCCCGACAAGCATGAAACTACTAAATTTTTTGCCTTGGTTAGGTGAACCTAATCACCAAGATGAAATGGTGCAGTTAGCATCTAAGGTCAGACAGAAGAAACTGTTTCTAATCCACTTGACTACACCCTATATATGCACAATGCAAGTGAGATTATGTCTATGGAGTGCTAAATTTTACCGGGCAATGGCTGAGACTGTGACTGTAACCCCGGATCGTGGCAGCAGAAAGCAGCCCAGGCAACCAGTTTCTGTGCCATTTCTCTGGGAAGAAAAACCAGGAACGCCAAAAAAGGACTGGAAACCGAGCACTCGAACAGCTAATCCAGTTACTCCACCTCCAGTCAAGCTCGTCGCTTCAGTTCCCTTCGAGTGGGAAGAAAAGCCTGGGAAACCCTTTCCCTCCTTTTCCAAGCCCCAACCAGAATCGGAATTTCACCTCCCACAAGAAAAGCTCGATGCTATAGAATCTTATTTGGTACGCTCTCGAGACATTCATGATGATGATGACAACGACAACGACAACGGGCAAGGTAGCTTTGGCGATGACAACAGAAGCGTGGACAAAATTTACGGGATTAATCCTGAATCAGATCTTGAAGCATGTGGTTTTGAAACTGATCAATCCTTCTGCTCGGCTCAATCTCTGGAAGCCAATGGCCTTATATCAACTGTGGCTGTTTCTAGTGCTGTTCCAGCGTTGCAGTCTTCTTCGATGGAGAACGAAACTGAAAGTGCGCCTTCCTCGCCTGCTTCTGAAACCGACAGCAGTACAAGCAGCTATGCAACTGGAACAAGAAGCCTAGTTGGAACATCTTTTTTGGAGCACCTATTTCCCTTGTTATTACCCCATTCAAGCTTTCTTGACAAGCATGGAAGCTCAGAGAAAAGAACTCATACTCAAGTGGAAGTACTAAAGAAATACTTTGACGGGGAAAGCAATCGCAGTGTTGCAGTAAGAAGGCCATTTACACTTGGTGAGCTGATAATGATGAGCCGGAAGAGGAGTAACCAAAGAAAAGTTGTTCAAATGCAGATGCAGAACCTCTCCATGGTAATTCTTGAACTCTTCATAACTTGTGTTGATTAATACCGGCAACTATAAATGGTTTCTGTACCTGGAAACCAGAGGCAATGTCGAATGAACATAAGAGTCCTGTGAAAAGTAAAAATGAAAGCCTGTGTCTTACTCCCCTCCAGTTCATTTATACATCATAGAAACAACAATTACATGCAAGCACCAGTTGTTTGCACATGAAATTTGATAATACATCCATTTCTTGCCTGATTGTAAAGTGGCAGGAATCTATGAGGGAGACAGCAGTTGGATGCTGCACCTTCGGACTTAACAAGAAGATTGCAGAACTGCAGCAGAAGTGGAAGAGGCAGCTGCAACTGAAACTGATGTAGAAAAAACCCATGCCTGATGGCTTAAAATCACCCCACACCTAGTTGGCTTTTTCAACCATGACTTTGTGAACTGTTAAAACTTTTCATTTCTGCGCACAGCAATGTAACAACTTTATTAATTCCACAATCCGACTTCTCAACATCCGGAAGAACTTCATCAAATTGAATATTTATTTCAATGGAACGTTTGACTGTTCATCTGCTGCTACTCTAGCACCTATTTGTTATATGCTGTAGAACAATGCCATCTTCGATCAGAAAGATTAGTTAAGACCCAGAAATTTCACATTTTCAAGTGGGAGGTTTACAAGTATCAACAACCCTCCTAATCCGTTCCATAACTACAGGAATATCCTTCTCTGATAATGTAGCGAAACAACATCTGAACCACCCTGGTTCAATGCAGTGGCAAGCTGACCCAGGAGTTACATTGATCTTAGCTATATTTAAAAGTCTCTCCCACAACTCAAGCTCTCCTTTTTCATTGTAAGGTCGAACAAATCCACTCATATCAGCCCAGCAGCAAAAACCACCACTGCTCTTTGCACACTCAATCCCCAATTTTTTCAAACCTGCCACAAACAAATTGTACGTTGATTGTACCCTCTTTCTGTTGGTCTCAATGAATTCCTTCATGAACCGCAAATCAGAGAGCATTGAAATTAGTAGCCGCTGGGTTGGTGCTGAAATTGAAGAAAATCTAGTCAACCTCTTGGAAGCTGTCAAAACATGTTCGTTCAAGGAATAGATAACCCCAGCTCTAAAGCCCGGGAGACACAGGTCTTTGGACAGCCCATATATTATATGAACCCGGTTCTTGTCAACATCTTCAGAATCCAGAATTTCAGCCATGCTTACAAAGTCAACACTTCCAAAGGTGGACCCTGCAAATATTTCATCAGATATGATATGGATGTTCTTCTCTCTGGCAAAATCTAAGAGATTGTAGAGTGTTTCTCGAGTCAGAAGACTGCCAACAGGATTAGAAGGGTTTGAGATGAGAATTCCACGAACTTTTTGTCCCCGTTTTCTTGCCTGGTTGAAGGCTTGATCAAGAGCTGTTATACTTAAGGTGAAGTTGTCAGAGCTACGACAGTGAACAGGTATAAGTTCTACCCCTGTACGCCACCTTATATCCCTATCAAAACTGAAGATTGTTGAAAAGTCAGAAACTACTAAAAGTTGTTCTAAAATTAAAAGCATTTGTTTTCAGTTTCTAATAACTAAATTGGGAAGAGTAAACTTACCCAGGATAGTATGGTGCGGGAACAAGGAATGCATTCCCCTGGTCTGCCAAACAAAAGCAGAGTATCTCAATTGCAGGAGTGGCACCAGCTGTTAGTACTAATTGTGATGGGTTAAAAGACACTGCTCCTCCCATTATCTGGGACATGAAACCTGCCATTGCCTGCAAGATGGACCGAAAGTTGTTAAAAATGCAAAATGTAACTATTCCATGACCCACGAGCTGCTTGTTTAACACAGGCAAACTGCAACAGTAGTAACAAATAATAGGTTTGGTTTCAATTTTATTCTTTCGTTATAGAATTTAGGGAAGCACTTGCTGTCTACCATCCTGAACATTGAAACATCATAACCACAGAACAGTTGATGACTAGTTCTTTTTTCTTTTTTTTTTCTATTTCTTCTTTTTCATCCAACTAAACAAAAGAGAGTACTTCAATGCATTAATGTGGCATATCTTCTATACAACCTGTAAATTATCTTCAATATAGCACCTTTATTCCGATAGGCTTTTGGGTGGCAAAGAAGAGTATGCAAAATCAAATGATAAGAGAATTATTGTTCCAAACTCCATGCAGGCCTTAAGCATGCTCAAACATGCAGCAACGTCTAGATCCTCATATATGCAGTGTCATTATTTTTACTTCTAGGCTCAACATACTAATAAGCATAATAACTTATTATCAATTCTTGTCATCGTCATGAGTCCAGTAATTGTAACATTCTCTCATAGAACTTAAGAAAAGTATAGTTTGGTTCCTCCTAAAAATAGTATAACTGAGTGAGTTACTATTTTAAGAACTCTCACTTTCCAAGTTCTTGTGCACACACATGAAGCATGAGAAGGAGAGTTTCAGAGTAATGTAGTAGAAGAAATCCACAAAGGCCACCACAAACGCTGGTGAAGTTCACAAGACATTTGCTGTAAACATTTCATTCAGGGCTTCATATTAATGAGAAGAAATCTAGGTTGCTTGCACCCCAAAGACAACTATATAATATGTTCTTCCTTTCCAATAGGGGCTACAAAATTCAAAATTACCAATTATATGCCATGCGCACAAGTGTAAAACATCTTGAATCGGGATATCATCAACTAAACGTCTTATCTTTAGATTAGTTATTGCATTTGAAGAAGCAGAGTTGCATTAATGTCAAAAGGTTGCAATCCAGGGCAATTTACACCAGTAAATTCACAAAGCCAAGTCATGGAAACAAACGTTCAATAGATCATAATCAATCACATCTCACCACTTTCAATTCCCACAGTCCATCAGAAGGCTGGTAAGTAGCAATTCCACTAATCCCCAAATCATCACCACCTCCTCCGAGCATCGAAACATTCAAATTTTGCAAAAGCCAATGGTCAATCAAATCCAGAGAAAGCTACAGCCACCAAAACGCCAGAAAAACAGTTAAAAACAACAAAATAACCAATCCATACATCATCGACAAAACAAACGCATACCCTATTTTCCGCCAATCCGAGCTGAACGATGCCGTTAGGGTTCTTCAATTCGTCATAGGCATCTTCCCTAACCCTATCCAACCCAATGTAATACGGCGAATCGTTCGACTTGGCAATCGAACTTGCCCTAGACGAAACGTGAGCTCGCCCAACCGATGCGCTTCTCGCAAGATTCGAGCGCGATGCCGTTCGCAACAGCTCGCCGATGTCCGAGGGAGACTTTGGCGGCGAACGGTGTCGTTTGAGGTAGACTTGGAGGAAGTAGAATAGAGCACAAGGAATGAGCGAGCCCAATATAAGGCCGCCCCTTCCCTGAACCACGCCTTGTAATGGCACTATCAGCCTCATGGCCGTCCCTCCGCCGCCGGTGGAAACCTGGTTCCGGGCTTCGTCGTCAGCGTCCGTCGTCCGGCTTAACTGGAATCGGGATTGGGTCATAGGACTCACCGTGTGTGGCGGTCGTTAGCCGACGGCCGTGGAGCGGCTGTAGTTTCCTTGGTGGCTCCGGCTGTGGAAGTGAGACAAAGTGGTTGAGTTTTGAGTGTCTGTTTGTTTCTTCGTCCGGTTCGTGACGAGTATTTGGCTGTGTTCCGGAATTTTGAGGATTTGCTTTGCTTGGCTGGGAAGGGACGATGGCGATGCTGCCGTCCTGACCCGACGGTTTGACTTAATTGCCCCTACGCCAATGCATTATTAACTATTTTTGCCATTAAAGCTATCTCCAATAAAGCTATCTCCCACGGCGTTGCTATTTTTTGCCTCTCAAGCCAAGTATAACGTGTCAACTCCAAATTGATGTCTTCAACGGAACTAGCAGTGTCAAAAGGGCTGGGTGGCCCGCGGGCCGGGCTTTGGCCCGGCCCGTTACTGTTCATACGGGCCGGGGCCCCATTGGGGGCCGGGCTGGGCCAAAGATATTAGGCCCATGGCCCGGCCTGTGGCCCGTTGGGCCCTTATGGGTCGGGCCCATGAGACCTTTATAGGCCAGTAAGGCCCTTACTCATTTTTTTTTTTAATTTTGTTATTATTTAGTAATTATTGATATTGGATATTAAAAAATTTAATTTCACAATATATATAAATAATAACCATCAATTAATTTATTTAAAATTTTTAAGTTAAATTTTTTATATATTTAAATTATAAATAAACATTCTCCTTTTTATATGTACATTATTTTTCATATCAATTCACAAGAAAAATTATAAGGCATATAAAATAATGAAATAATATTTAAAACTTAAGAATTAAGATAGAAAATATTTTAAAAAGAAACAAATTAATTTTTATATATGTATATATTATATGTATTATTTTTTAAAAAATTATTTTAAAAAAAAGAAAAAAAAAAGGGCCAGGCCTGGTGGGCCCGGCCCGTTAGGCCCTGTGGGCTAAGGGCCCGGCCCGACCCTCTAGCCCACGGGCTGGCCCGGCCCGGCCCCTTTGTAGGGGGCCGTGGCCCGTGGGCCGGGCCGAGCCCTATCAATGATAAAAGGGCCCAGCCCGTTTAAAAAGCCCGTGGGCTGACTCGGGCCGGACCGGGCTGGGCCGGGCCAGCCCTTTTGACACCTATAAATGGAACTCCTCATCATCATAATTATTCATCAAATTTCAGACAAAGCTCAAATTATCCCTAGATGTGAAGAGCAAAATCTGTAAGAGGATTCTCGTGTCTCTTTTTCCACGATAGCCATTAATGTTGAAAGAAATCGATTAGATGCTAGGCGAAAAAAATGTTCAAACACGATGACGACAATAGATTTAGAAAAAAAAAAAAGTGCAAGCATGGCGAAAGACAAAATTGACCACCACATTCAACTAGCGAAAGCATCATTGGCGATAACAAGCAAAATGACCAACGATAGCGACGAGCAAAATGAAGCACCATTGTCGTTGATTGTCCATCTCAAATTAGTTGGTGATTTTTTTTTTTTATTTGTATATTGGATGAGTGATATTATATATTTGTGTATTTGATTCTTGAGTTTGTATATGTACTTATTTGATTATTGATTTTGTTTATGTGTATATTTAATTATTAATTTGTATATTTGATTATTAATTTATATATATGTATATGATTATTTTGAAAATTTGATTATTAATTATATGTATGTGTGTATAAATTTTTATAGTAGTAAAAATTATAAGTAAAATAAAATAAATAAAATTAAAATTTATTAATAAATAAATCAAATAGAAAAGAGAATAAAGAGCCTGGTTGAAGTAAATATAATTTTTTAGATAAAATAAAAATAAAAATAAATTATTTATAATATAATAAAAAATAACATTCGAGTCTTGGAGATAGTCTAGGCACCCTGTTGATTTATAATAAGGAGTCTCGGCAAATAGCGTTGCTTCTCTTTTTTTTTCCTTTTTATTTGTTTGAGGTTAGTTTTGTGAAAGTACAAATTATTAAACTTTTAAATAATAAAAATAACTCCTATTAATAATAAGGGTAAAGCGGCAACATAAAATAGAAAATATTAATCATTTAATGAAAAATATTGAAGACGGCCGCTTCCTACAAGCCTGGACTAGGGCATGTAACTCTCTCTTAATGGCCACATGTCACCTTTACCCAGAGGAATCAAATAAAGAGAGAAAAGCTTCCCCTGTGAGTGCCTTCTTGTCGTCATCTTCCTCCCTTCAGTTTGAATTTGGATTCCAAGGATGATGCATGCAGGAGCGTGCTCTTTGGCTTCATCTTCCTTGGCAAGGCTCTAGGCATGTCTTGTCTTTTGACATTGATAATTGATTGATAAAATCTTATGAACTGGGCTTATTTTAGATATAAAAATTTATGATATTGATTTAACTTTTTAATTAATAATAAAAAATAAAATACTAAACATATCTTGTTATCTCTTGGAAGGCAAATGAGAATGATTTAAAATAATACAAGCTTGTTTTAATATGATTTTCTGCTTTTGTTATTTGCAAAATCAGAAATTTTGAAATCAAATTTATGATTTGTTTTTCTTAATTGTTGAAGTTATTCTATTTTTGACTATCAATTTTAATAAAATGTTATTTTTAACAAAAAAAATAGAAAAATGCAAAGAACATTCACCAAATTTAACAAAATTATAAGAACTACCTTTAAAGTTTGAAAAACAATAATAACCTCCTACATTGATAAACAAAAAAACTTTTAACTCTTTATTTCATCTATTTCTCTCTCATCTCATTTGAGACAAAACAAAAAAAACAATGGTTGATGGTCCATGGCAACCCGTAGCTATTTTGGTTTGAAAATAAAAAAATATTATATAAAGATAAGAATGTTATATTGTCTGCATCGAGCAACATAATATTTATCTGACACTGATCAAATGAGAATGAGTGTGCCTCTCCCCCCCAAAAAAAATCCCCCTCGCATGTTTGCATTGGACAAACTCAACACAGACAAAAAAAACAAATCTGTGTATAAAGAAAACGTAAAAGAAAACCTTTGTGTGCAAATAAAAACTAAAAAAAGAAAACTCTTGTCGCCATCAAAACAAACCCCTCTACAAATCGAAGGGTCATAAACTCTTATATGCTAATCAAAGGGTTTCACATTTTATATAGATTAAATTATTCAATTTCTAAAGAAAAAAAGAAAAAAAATAGTGGCAAAAGAGCACCACCATCGACAATAAGGAATCATGGCTATTGCGAATTAAGGCCGTAGTTGGAAAACAGATACTATTATTGGGATGACCATCATTGCACGATCCTTAATATTTGTGTTATCTATTACGTTAGGAGAGATAAATGGTAGATTAGGGTTTTGACCCTTGCGCAAGGTAATGTCAAACTCGTAATTCATCAAATTAATATCTGCATATTATTCATTCGATCATTTGACCTATGCCCTAGGGGTAAAGAGAGACTATTCTTGTCACTAACAAATCCAGAGAAAGAAAGAGAGCGCACTCAAGAACAGAGATAGAAAAAAATGAAAGAAAAAAAATTTAAAAATATAAGAATATGTTATTATTTTTAAATACTTTAATGCGATTAACTAACATAAGTTAAAATTATAACATAACATAATATTAAATTTTAAAAGTATTCATTATATATTTTTTTCAAAATTTAAGAATTAATTTTACAATTATCTAAATTTCAGAGTTAATGCGTGTATTTTTTTTTCATAAAAATAGAATTGAAAAATAAAAAAAATAAACAACAACAATAATAAAGAGGGAAACGACAGCGGGACTATCCCATCTGTTGAAGAGAGGGTCCCACTTTTTCAAAAATTTCACTATTTCAGTGTCCGGCTTTGCGCTTTGGCCTGGCCGGCCTTTACCGCTTGTGTATATATGTCCATGTCGATGCTCTCTCTAAATATACCGGGACGCACGTCATCACTGTTTCCTTCCATGCCCTCTCTGCAAAACACGCAAATTTCGCTATTCGCCAATATAAATCCTCTCATTCGCTTGTTTCCTCCCAATCCATAGGGTTTCGCCACCGAAGAAATCCATCCTGCAAACTCACAGAAGGAGAAAGCCAGGAGGACGTCAATGGAGTCCTCTGGTTTCTTCGTCTGAAATTTCGCTTTTCGGACAATCTCGCATTGCACGGAGATATGGACGAGCAATTGGAGGACTTCGTGGCGGATTGTTCCGACGACGCCTCGGAAGTTGATTCCTGCTACGAGTTCGATGCCGCTCGCTTCTTCGATTTCACTCGGCCGGAATCGCCTTCCGAGGCTCATGAGGCTGATCGCTGGTTTGACTATTCTGGAAATTATTCGCCTTCTCGTAAGCGTTTGAATTCAAGCGATGCATTAGGCTCAAAATTTGTTCGCGCATATGAATTTCGTTCGGTCCATTCATTTGATTGATTATTCGTTGGACCTTTGCAATTTCATTTGACTGAATGGTAGCATTTTCGAATAGCAATGCGTTTCCCGAGTCTAAAAGAGTGCCAAGGAGGATGTATTTCGTTCAATCAATTGCTTATTGATGCTTTGTCCGGTCAATTATTTTGATTGATGATAGCACCCTTGCAATGTGTGGTTGTAGTCCAGGTATTCTAATGCTAGAAGTCTGGAATCAGTTATATAATCTGAATCTAAGAGAGCAAGAAGGTCGTACGAGTTCTTCACGTTTTATAGGCAAATTTAGGTTCTTAATCACGAAAATTAGAAAGTACTTGTTAGTACCAATGGAAATAAACTGAGGGGAACAGGACAATTAGGTTAATCATTTGTCTTCAGCCAGCTCTAGTTTTATGATCAACTAGCGTCTCTCCAACGGGACTTCATATTTATTTACACGCTCTGAACTATTTAGGTGTTTCATTGACAGAAAAAAAAAAAAAAACAGAGAAAGAAAGAAAAATTGCTTTGCTATTTACGTGGATGGATGTGTCATAGCCAGACTTCTTTCATTAGGCATGTTCTATTGTTCTCAATCTGTTTGTCTTCAGTTTGCATGCCAAAATCAACCTTTCTTATTTATTCTGCAATGATGCACTTCTTTTCCTATATTTAACTCATGCCTAAGTTAATATTTGTCTCACTTGCACCCCCTCCCCCTGCAAAAAAAATGAAAATTCAGCATTTATATTAAAGTTGAAATGGAGAGAAGACATCAGAGTAGAAACTACAAATTCCTCTCTGTGTTCAAATGATGGGGAAAGCATGATTTCTAGTGGCGGGAACCTGGACTCTGACATGGATTCTGAAGGTGGTGTATCATATGACAACAAAAATGGTACTACTCTCCTCTATCATAGATAGTTTTTAGCAACGGTACACCTTGAAGAAATTCTGCTGCTTTCAGGAAAAATAGAAAAACAATTTGATGAAATCTAGGTTCTCTTGAGGTTTTTCCTTTAGTATTGCCTCTTACTATTTACTATTGAACATGTTTGAAGTTTGTGTTTATACGAGAAATGATAATTCAAAAGTGATCTTCATCTTTATTCGTGATGTACCCAATTTGGAGAATCAAACCACGTTATAAAATCCAATCAGGAGATTCAAATTTTCAAACCATGTTATCGAATAAAATACTCTTACCGGGAGGAGTTACCCCTTTCTTTCTTTCTCCTTCCTTGGAGAGAATTTTACTGCGTTGTCATGCTGCCATTTTCCTTATGTGGGAAACTTATGTATTTCTATTTCTTTGTTGTAATTTTTATCTGAATTATGGCCCTATAATTTTAACTAGCAATATTAGGAACCAGAAGTAGTATGTTGACAGTCAGGCCCTATATTGATATACATAAGGTTAAGAGATAAGTAGTTACACCTCATTGTGAAACAAGAATAAAGAAACTGATAGAGACTATCTGACACAAGTTTCTTTTTTATTTTTCTTGTACTGCATGGTGTCTTCCAAGACCTCAGATTTAATTGTCTCCAATATATTACTGCATCGCAACTTGTAAAATACCATTCCCACCATCCTAAAGGAAGATACTGATGGCATCCTTGGACTTGTTTTTGATATTCATATCTATTTGATTGATTGGCTCTAGAATGCTCCTGTTCGTTTCCATTTTTTCATTAATGATTTTTTTTTCTTTTATTTCCAGTTATTTATTGGATGGAATTCTTGGTATAAAACATAGAGATAACAGGGGGAAGAATAACCCAACATTTACGACACATATACTAGTCAGACCTCCCAAATTTACATATCTGATATGCCACATGACGTGTGAAATATTGATGATATTGGATATGGATTGATGGGTTTAGATCGTAATAATGTGTTGGATGATGAATTTTCTTGTTTGGTGAACTTACATATTTTTGACAGATGATTTATTGAACTTAAATTTGAATGTTTCCCAGATTTCTATTACAATAGCAATATAGCATATGATTGATGACATAATTTAATTTTCCCATGTTAAAATTGATGTTTAACTTTATGATTAAATGACATCTCCTATGTTCAGTTAATATAGTATCTTCATAGATATTACTGTTATGTCTGTAGCTAGTAAAGACATGCACACACACACAAATATTCCTATCTCTAACTGGCCTAACATAGTAGGATTAAGGGTTGATATGTTGTATATATCTCAACTATGTTAATATCCTTAGTTCTTCAATTACTGATCCTCATTAGAGATTTACTATGTTTCTCTCTTGGTAATATTGCTTTATGTGCCAGGATATGGTCTTTGGTCATCTTTTAGTACTTATTCCATCCAGTTTACAAAAAAAAATCAGATTATTGCCTTCTTAACTGTAACTTGTCATCTCTGCTATGTGTCTTTCCTTGCTGTTTTTCAAATTTTCTCATCATTGAACAGAAATCCTTCATGCAGGTATGTTTTTTCACTTTTTAGTTCCTCAATTTTTAGGTTTATTTTCCAATGGGGTGGATTAAGTTAGTTTAGGAGCCTGCCTGACAAACTTTCAACATTTGCGTAGGCTCCCTTTTATATGAATTTGTTTTTCCTTAATAATAAAAAATTAAGTTAAGCATTTACTTCTCCTTTTGTTTTTTGTAAGTGATGTTTACCCACCCTTTCCTCTGGTCAATTAATTGGTTCCTAATTTATGCCTTTTCAGGACCAAAATCTTGTAATGATATGGCTTATGGTATTCCAAAAATGAAAAGAAACTCTATGGCCATGTCATCCAAAATAAGGAGCTCAACTTTTATGAAACCTACAGCAAGTCATTTGGCCAAGTTAAATGGAGCCAGTGAGGTCTATTCCTGCCAATTCTCAGGAAGGTTATAGTTGTTCCTTTTTAAGATAATTTATAGCAACAGTTGCTTATTGATCTCTAAATTTTGTTGCCTGCTCGATGGGGATTTTTTTTTTTTTTTTTCCAACTATTGCTTTGCTATGTTGTAGTCTGTTTATTGTCATCCCCCCACCTAAACACCAATTTTTCTATCTTCCTTTCATTTCTCCACCCTTAACTGCCAGGTGTCAGAGGCCATTGACTAAAATGGATGGGAGAAGTTCAAGGAGCCCTCATGAGGTTGGCAGTTGTGCTACTAAAAGGCAAAAACTAGAGAATGGCTATCTGAGTAAGGTGTAGTTGAAGTACTCTTTTATTGATATTTCATTTTTATGTCGGTCCGCATATTTCGGCGGGCAAATCTTATTGTATGCCTTAGAATTGTAAAATTTGTAGATAAAATCAATTTTGTTACGTGTGATGATCTGTTAATGATAGGTGCACCAAATGACTATGATACCATTATATCAGCTGTGCTTAAAAAATTAGAATACATCATTTTCTTTCTGAAAGCTAGACTAATTTGAGTCCTATAGAGAAATTCAAAAAACCAAAAAACACTTTTGAATTAGTGTTTGACATGTCCATAGAAGTATATGCGCTCCTTAGACACTTGTAGATTTGTGCCTTCCTTTGTATTGGTCTATTGACACATGAGCAGGTATTTCCATTTCTTTTTCATGTTGTTGTCCATTGATGTATAAGAATGTCGTTATGCCATGAACCAGGTTGCTCGTTTAAAGCACCAAAGCTTGTTGTTACACAAGTTATCCAAGGTAATTTATCTACCTGAATTGTTTGCTGTTACTAACTTAAGGTTATAATGATTACTCACTTTATTCAACGCATTCCAAGTCTATTTAGGTCAACATATTCTTACATACTAGTGGATTTTTTTAACCACTCATCTTTTTTTCCCTCTTTCTTCTTTCTCCTTTCTTTCTGTGTCTTGCCCCCTTCCCCCTCCTCCCCCTTCTGTTTTTATTAAAAAAATATAAAGCAAGTTCGACAATTTGATGCTAGTACATTTAGTTCCAAGTCCAAAGTTACTATTCCCAGAGGGCCTCATCTGGAAACTGCACAAAGAGCTCAAAAACATAGGTAAGCTCCTTGTCAGATTGTACTGGTATCTGCTGGGCTATGTCCTGATGTAGAATTTGCAGAATTCTTTCACTAAAGGCATTGGCATGTACTAATTGCAGGTCCAGGAGTAGTTCAGACTCAGGGGAACATGCAAAATCAGTGGCTCCTACATTAAAATCAAGGCCTTTGAACAGAAAAGTTGGTAGTTTCAATAAAAGGAAAATAAGTTTTGTTTTCCTAATTTCATGAAGCTGTAATCAATGAAGTTGCCAGTTTTAATTTTGTGTTGTACGCATTTGGGTTTGGCAGATTCTCAAGGTTCCTCCGCCACTTCAAAAGAAGAACAGGGCACGGTCTCCATTGTCTCAAGTAAATTGTCAGGTGTCAACATTTCCGTCTTTCATTCCAATTTGATAATTTTGGGCACTTGTGGTTATAAAAAAAAATAATATTTTCAAGCACAGATGCAGAAAGTTTCATAGAGAAATAGGTTCTTTCCACAATACTAACTCCTGTTACAACCCTCAATTTCTTTTTCTTTTTAGGTGTTCCACTCGAAGACATCAGAGAGGGCCAAGCAACACTCATCTACTAATGTAGGCAATTGTCTCTATATTGTGGACTTTTGTGCTCTTTGGACACCTATCCATACACTTTTTTTTCTAATAATTTCGTAGATTGTTTTGAGTTTATACTCGATTTCTGGCAATTATACTAGGTCTCGTGTTATTGATGCTTATTTATTCACTGCTCAGAAGCTTGTAAGTTCGTAATTGCAGGCAGTCAACATACAGAATCCTGAGTCCATTTCAGAAAATGGGACCAAAGACGTTGGAAGGTAAAAGTTTGGACTGTGAACCTCTTTTGATTTCAAAGTTTGCCACCTAAAAAAGAGTTTCTTTGGAACCCAGCTGGCTTGGAAAATCATTCCCAAAGCACACCGCCTTATGAATGCTATTGCCAACTATTCATATCTCAGGTTGAACTGTGAAAATGCTTATCTGTGCAGGCAAGAGAAGTATGAAATGCGAAAAAGAGTCCAAGCTTGCCGCCCTCTTGTCAAAAGGGTGACTGTTAACATTAATCCCTCAAGCTTCCAAGTAGATCTCTATGACACTATAATATGAAATAAATCTAGCTCTTGCTGCCTGCAGGATCTCAAGCTTCCAAATGATAACAGAGCATCCTACAGTCCACCAATTGAATTATTCAACAAGGTAGGATACCATATACATTTAGATTATCTTCCATCCTTCTCTTCTATTTATCCTCTTAACTTCTTAAAGTGCATTTGGGAAAGAGGGAAATTCATGGAACAACATTCTGCTCGTTTAAGATAGATACTAGCGATGAAATAGAATGAAAACTAATTGAAACATTTTTTATTCATTTCCATCCAAAATCCTATACTTTTGTCTCCCTAAACTCGGTGAGAACTGATGAGATGGAAATAGATAACTTGATATTGTGTTTTGACAACCACTTAACTTTAATTGTTTAAAAGTTCAAATTTGCCTTTACTTAGCCACATTATATCTTTTTGTTAAAAAGGTATAATGGTTATATATTGTTTTAATACCCTTCTATGCCATCTATTTCTATTGCTCTCCGTTACTTTATTATTATTTCTTTTGTAGCTAGTTGCTCTCCATTACTTCCATTCATATATCTCGACGGAGAAGAAAATATTTTCATGCCATTTCACTCATTTTTATTTGGTTTTATTACTAAATCTCTTTAAAATAATTTTTTCTCATTTGGGAGAAAGTAGAGGATAGGAAGTAATGGAAAATATTTTCATCCCATCCTCTAGGCTACATTAAGAATTAGAAGTCAGCAAAAGGAACTCGTATATTTATATATACAAAAATCTATATGAACTTATTTCGATTCTTTGATCTTTTTTTTTTAAGTGAGATTCTTATTTTATATAAACTTTGACAAGTTATTAGAATATTTATTTTTATTCATTTGTTTTTTTTTTTTTCACAAATTCTAGTTACAAGCATAGGATCCGTGCATAGATCTTGGACCTAACATCCTAGAGTTGTTCCTATTCATTTCTTCATTTGTTTCTCTTTATATTCTTATTTCAATCTTTAATGTCAGCTGTCCCTGAAATCTGAATTCGAGGGGGATGTAATTTCTCACCCCAGACCACCTCAGAGGAGTAAGGTCAGTTACTTGGAAGAACTGTGACAAAATGTCTATTGAACTTCAAAAACATCACACGTCTTCTGAGTTTAACTGCTTTCATTTCATTCCACCGTTTTACAATAGGGCTCCAAGGAGAACCTCCCCGCTTCCTTCAATCCAGGACTCAAGGTGTCGTACGTTCAACATCTTATTTAATATGCTCTCATCTAAGCCAATGAACCGAAAATTCTGAGCCCACAATACAATCCCTTGTTCAGAAGTCTGGAAGGACGTAGGATCGTTGTTGACGCCATTAAAGCACCGGGGAAGAAGCCATTGTAGGGGTCCCGGCTCCCAAGTAAGAATCAACGTAGAGGTTTTTGCAGTCATCAGATTTGCAGAGTTTTCTTCTTTTGCAATTTCAGGTTAGATCATATGGAACCTAAAGCAAAGCTAATTTGTTCTCAGAAATAACAAAAATCATCCATCTGAAAATATTAAGAGAAGTCTATCAGTGTACAGCGAAATAGAACTGGGTTTGAAAACAGCGCAGGAACCAGACCACAAAGGAGGTTTTGTTTTACTAATCTCACTCTGAAAGCGTCTGCTGGTTGCCGCATTAAACTGGAAAATAAAAACCATTGATAGCATCAACAATTTTAAGAGATATACATTGCCTGCGCCCCATCGTTAAAACAGATATCAAGAAATCCTAGCCCTATTTGATTTTACTAGTTTTTATCTGTTAATTTTTAGTGCCAATTTTCATATATCTATTTTTAATTTTCCATCTCAAGTTAAAAATTAAAAAGTAAACCTATCTTGCCTTCCAAGTTCAAAGATCAATAAACAATAGCACTAAAAATATTTTGCTTTCTTATTTAACAAATGAAAATACAACGATTTAGCAATATACCAACTTTTAATATGTAACAACAATAATAATTAATAATTATAATATTCCGATAGTAATCGAAAATAATTTAATGAAACATATTAAGACATTAAGTATGCAATACAGTTATACTAGCCATAACATCTTGCATCAAAATATAAGTTACGCATACAAATAAATAATAAGACAATCATTTATGACAACATGAAATGAAATTAAAAAGTACCAAGAGAAGATTTCACGGTCCGCCACTTTATTTAATTAGGTTTCCGTTTTCTTAAACATAAAACCCTGAAACTAATCACTATTTTTTCTAAATTTCAGGAGCCCGCATATTACAAACAAAAACCACACAAATCTATCTAAAGGGCCCCCCCTTCATGTTAGCAAAGATCCCAGTGTATCAACTAATCAAGCGTCGAGAGAACATACAACGTACGGTTACTACGGTAAATTCCTCGCCCCCAGATCAGTATTTTCTATTAGAACTTACAAATTAGTTGTACACCATATTTCAAAACAAAGTTGTTGAACATGCATCTAACTCCAGATTGGAACAGAAACCCCCACACAACCAAAATTTGGGATCCACCTCATCCATTCAAACACTGCTCCCATTCTTCAACCCCCAAGGCAAATGGCAAAAATTAAACGCAGACCTTTCTAACGAGTATTCTTGGAGACAAGTTCGCCGAACCTAACCAACCACTGGGCATCTGAGGAATTGCTTTCGCCCTGGGTTTGCTGCTGCTGCTGCTGCTTCTGCGGTGGCGTTTTCAGCTGGGCCCGTTCTTTATCGATCACAAACTGAGCATAGTCGATGGTCTTAGACGGTGCCCCGCTTGGCTTGGCTGCCGGCGGAGATGGAAGCATTGACACCAAGACCCTAGAAACCTCATGCATCGTTGGCCTCTCCGATGGATGAGGCTTTGTGCAGATCAACGCAAGCTGGAAAGTCTTCCTAACATGGGATAAATCCACGCAAGTGATTGTCACCTCTGGATCAACAGCCTCCATTAACGTGTTATCATCCGCCTTTTTCAATATCTGAATTCAAACAGAACGGAGAATAATCAATTTTAGCGAGAACTCAGAAAAGTCGTCAGGAAGAGAATATGCAATATCAGGAAGACCATACCAGCTGGTGCAAGTTGGCTTCATTGTCAACTGCCTTTTTGCCTGTGAGAAGTTCCAAAAGCACAATGCCAAAACTATAAACGTCTGATTTCACGTTTAGGCGAGAGGTGCGGGCATACTCTGGGTCAATGTAACCAATGGTTCCAACAACATAAGTTGATGCATGAGTCTTGGCTATTGGAATAGATTTTGCAATCCCAAAATCAGATAGATGGGCCTCGAAGTTGTCATCCAGCAGAATGTTTGATGACTTGACATCACGGTGGATGATTCTAGGATTACAATCGTGATGAAGATATGCGAGACCTTGAGCAGCCCCAACAGCAATTTTAAGCCGCGCATCCCAATCAAGTTTTACCTTCTTTGAAGGTCCTGTCAAGCATGTTAACACAAAACCACTGGTGATTTGCTTCACAGTGCAAACAGGGAAAATAGATGCGCAACTACCACAAATTCCGTAGCAAGAAAATTTAGTAAGGGAACCTTAATAAATAAATTTGTAATATTGCTGCACATTGTGGCGAAAAAAAATTGAGGTTACTAACCATGAAGAAGATCCCAAAGAGAACCATTTTCCATGTAGTCATAGAAGAGTAGGTTACCAAAGGGTGACAGTGCATAACCATGCAAGCTGACGACATTTCTGTGCCTGATGCTGCCAATTGTTTCAAGCTCAGTCTCAAACTCCCTCAAGTTGTGTTGGTGCTGGGTATATAGCCGCTTAATTGCAATGGGCCGGGAGTTCTTCAGTATACACTTATATACAGTGCTAGAAGCACCATATCCTACCATATATTTCTCACTCAAGTTGTCAGTGAGTCTCATTATGTCTTCATAGGTGTGAATAGCCATGTCCATGTGAAGAATGACAAGCTTAGGAGGACCTGAGCAAGAAAAAAAAAAAAAAAAAGGCCCATCTTAGAGAGCAAGAATATTGTCGGTTACAAAGATATCTTCCAGTCAGCAAACATACCTTGGATGCTCTTCATAGATTCTTTCACAAGGGGATCCGGTTGATTTGATCTGTATACAGCTACTAATACCATAGCTAGTAGCATTAAAAAGCCCAATGTTATGCAAACCACAACTTTCCTTGAGAAAATTACTGCACATTACCAGAACGAGGCATTCAGAGTCACCAACACTATCACCCAAATGAGGGGGCAAAGTGACAGAAGATTTGAATGTGCCACATCAAATTACCTTTTGGTCTAGGTGCATACGGATCACATATAGAACCCAACCAGTTCCCACATAGAAATGGATTTCCCATGAAGCTGATGATAAAAAGTTATAACTCGATAAAAATAAAGGAAAGATATGACAAGTAACAAACAAAGGACCATATACGAGAGACTATAAAAAAAGTGCTTATCCCCATTACCTGTCGGGAGTAAACCGTGAAAAATTTCCAATGGGAGGAACAACTCCTGACAAGTTGTTGTAGGAGACATTCCTAAAACACACTAGTATTAGTAATCAAGAGAACCTCCAGTATGGTAAATCTCAGGGGAGCAGAACTCACAAGACAGAAAGGCTGAAACAATTAGTTAGCTGATCAGGAATGAGTCCATGCAGATTGTTGTTATTTAGTATCCTACAAAGCAAAACAAACAGCAGTAAGAAAAGATCAATTTGACTCTAAAATATAAGAAGATTCAAGAAAGACAATAAAGTAGCAGAAAAGCGATAGCAAACTTACAGAGATGCAATATTCTGCAACTGCCCCAACTCTTCAGGAATATGACCGGACAAGTAGTTGAATGACATATCACTGCAAGAATGGGCAGAAAAATTCTTGCAGATGAATAGCATCTAAAGCCACATAATTCATTAAATTGAACTGGATTTAAATGAAGAGTTTAAAATAAAACACACATTATCTGTATGCTTCTAAGATTCCCAAATTCTGCAGGAAGTGGGCCACCAAGATGATTACGACTCAGATTCCTAAATGAAAAAAATGGTCACAAGTTTGGCAGATTATTATTTTCAACTCAACAAATTTGTGAATGACTGCAAATGCATCGCTTACAGTGTGAGCAGGTGCTCAAGGTCACCAACAGCAGCAGGAACAGCCCCCGAGAAATTGTTATTTGAAAGATCCCTAAATAACCAAATAGGCTTATAAGAATAAATTTTTGCAAAAAAGTGCAGTGCATCCTACAATGTTGTCAGAAACAAACAGTGTATCAAGATTGATGATCCCTCCCAACTCAATAGGAATGCTTCCTTTGAAATTATTTGACGAGAGATTCCTGCAGTTACGCAAATGACCATAAATATAAGAGGAACGTCAAAAGAGAAACCATATTATAAAAGCCATAATGAATACAATTTCAAACTTACAGGTAAGTCAGACTTCCAAGATTTCGGAAACCCAGAGGAATGGAACCACTTAAGCGATTGCCGTACACATTGCTGCAATAAAAGAGCAAGACAACTCCATCAGAACGTAGTCACCCTTGGATTTAAAATACAAGCCAATTTGCTCAGCACAATCCAAATGCCCTACAGTTGATTTAACGCCGTGCAGTAGCTTATGTTATGAGGAATAGGTCCTTCCAAGTTGTTATTGGCAAGGTTCCTGGCACAACGCACGAGATCCATCAAACAACAACTACAGAACCAAGTTACAAAAATTAATCAGAAAAATAAATAGACTCACAATTCAAAAAGCTGCTCAAGTTTTCCAAGTTCAGCAGGGATTCCACCAACCAATTGATTATCATTTAATTGCCTGTAAATTAGAAGTATCATCATCAATATCAAAAACAAAAAATTAAGCAACCGCCAAATAGAGAGAACACATAAGATGTATCTTACAAATAGCTAAGCTTTGACATATTCCCAAGCTCAGGGGGGATGGGTCCAGTAAGCTTGTTGCCATGCAGATATCTAGTTGTTGGGCATACCAACGCATGAGTTCAAGATTTAATGAGGCGACCACAATCCACTGAATATAATTTCTGAAATAACAAACTCACAGTTTTCCAGTGTAAGTTAAATTGCCAAAAATTGGTGGAATTGGCCCAACAAGTTCATTCTCGCTCAAATCCCTGAGGGAAAATAATCATAAACAGGAAAAGCATAAACCTTCAGAAAAAGATACAGTTGTTCAAGGATCAATAACATTTGACATGTTCAAATGTATACTTACAATACAGCAAGAGCTTGCATTAGACCTATCACCTCAGGAATCTTTCCTGTGAGCCTATTTCCTTGAAGGGATCTGACAGAAAACCACACGCACAATAGCATCAAGAAAAAGCACAAAATGCTTAATTCAGCAATCTGGAGCTTGTGAACTTCAACTTCGGCAGACAAAAAGTATTTCCCCTTAAAAATATTTTTGAAATAGGAACTATATAAATAGATTAAGAATGCATGTTCCATTATAGTATCAGTAAATATTTCCAGACAGATTAGTGAACACATCCTATAAAGATTTCAAGCAAAGAACGTGTCCAACACAGAAGAGCAAGCAGAAGAACTAACAGAGTGGCCACTTGTAGAAACCCAATATTGTAAGGAATCTCCCCGGAGATCTCATTATATGAAATGTCCCTGAGATGCATACACAATAATATCTCAGCTCTTGAAAGGGTAATTATAAGTAAGTCCAAAAGAGAGACAATCACACAACTTACAAGATCTCAAAGCTTGTACAATTACCAATACTTTCAGGGATTGTTCCAGTCAGCTTATTGCCTCTCACATCGCTGAAAGTAAAATGGGAATCTTTAAACACCCTCCCAAAAGACGTGGTATTTAATGAGCAAAAACTACCATCAGCATAAGCTTAAACTTACAAATACCAAAGGCCAGTCAGTTGGCACATATCTGGGGATAGGGTTCCGGTCAATAAATTGCCTCGTAAGCCCCTGTCAGTAAGGATTGCAATCAGAGTCCATTTGTTAATAGACTGACCACCTAAAAGTTTTTCAAGATACATCACATCAAGGGTTTACAGTATAAATCAATATCAACCCGATTCTTGTAAAGACAGTTACATCAATAAACTACATGGTTTTAACAGCACTTACAGATATTGCAATACTTCATTCCAATAAATCAATCTTGGTATCTCACCAGCAAGTTGGTTTCGAGCCAGGTCCCTGAAGAAGGGAGTTGCACAAAGCAAATGAGAACAGGAATCCATAGAATTAATAGAATGGGTGTCACCGCAATTTGACCAGAAAAATCTACAGAGTTTACACAGGCACGTTTGCGTGGTCCGCCAGAAAATCAGTTACTCACAGAGTTTTAAGGTTAGGAATCTGTGTCAAAGTTGAAGGGATGGGACCAGTCAACTGATTGTTCTTCAAGTTCCTGCATTCACAGTTCCTCTCAAGCCTTGGTCTATCGAACTTTTAGCATTACACTGTATAGATAGGAGCATCACTCAAAATAACATAGATAATTACTCACAACAACTCAAGTTGCTTAAGCTTAGATATTGAAAATGGTATGTCCCCATTCAGTAAATTATCTGATAAGTCCCTGCATCCAGGAAACACAACCATCAAATAAATTTGAAATAGTTAGCACCTCAACACTTCCAGGTTTATCGAAGATGGTCACTCAAACATGCAAGCACAAATGTTTGTAATTAAAAGGCAGCCAGAAAGGATATTTTACAGTATTGTGAGAGAAACACAGTTGCCAATTTCATCCGGAATTTGACCAGTTAACTTGTTTCCCTGCAGGTCTCTGTAATTACTCAAGAACATTTCAGTTTAGTAATGTGGAAATTAGTCTGCAATGAATGAAAAGAACATCATAATTTTGCATGGAAAGCATACATATACTGCAAATTCCTCAGGTCTCCAATAGCTTGGGAAATCTCCCCACCCAAGTTCAAACTTGATAAGTTCCTAGAAACCACATATTGGAAACGAACAGAAATTGAACTCCGTTATGTTTAGTTAGCAGAATCATCTATAACCACGGCATGAAGTCTACATTGAGATGGAGAAGCAAACCATAAACGTACAGAGAAACAACAGAGAAGCTGGAATTATCACAGAACACGCCTCGCCAAGAACAGAAATCATCATTGTGAACATCATCCCAGTCCAGTAACAGATTTGCTACGTTGCTAAATGCCGCCTTAATTGACATCAATGCCTTGCCTGCTCAGATAACACAGTCGCCGACAGAAAGATAATGTAAGTAATCAATCTGAAACTACTTCCTCTACTATAATAACCAGAAAGTAAATTGTTCAAATTCTCAAATAACATGATTAAGTACAAGTAGCAAAAACAAATCATCTTTGTCACAAGCTTCAATCCCACTAAGTTCATTCGGCTTCATTAAATCTAGCTCTCAAACCTTGGCAATCAATGGCCAAACATTCCATAAAACTATGCTATACCATAACAAGGATAACCCTTTATACTAATTTAGCTGTTTTGCTACAAATTTCATTCATTACACCCACTTTTTCAAAATTACATAGATTGGCCTCACAGGTGATGTTAATCCTTCAATGCAATCCATCCTATTAATATCTCGCACATCTTATCGCCATAGACACCGCTATATCCTTAATAGACATTTGTTTTAAATAGCCTTATCTCAACTATGCTTTTATCTTGTATTTAATAATAAAGAACTGTCCAGCATTAACACACGGTCTTAGTTACCCACCATGAATGTTTCTCTTTCTAAGCCGCTCAATACGCCGAGATTGAAAAAAATCAACGGGCATCATGGAACCGTCAGGAACGATTGTGAAGCCAAATACTCAACTGTTATCGAATTAGGCTAGGCCACCTATTTGGAGCAACTCCTCGAAAAGCCATATGGAAGAGTTTTTCTTATTGAATATAAAACCAGTGATAATTTACGTTGTAGCGTACGACATTTACCGGGAACTAACCAGTTTCTCGAAACTTTCGAAACGTCGATCATTTTCAAACTTACTCAAGCAAATATAACACGGTCCATTTAGTCAAAAACAGCAATGAAAAAACAGTATGAAATTCGTAAATAGGAATAACATCTCAGGGACTAAAATGAACAGGGAACAGTGTCGATAAATTAGCTATGGCTAAGCTCATATGCACGAAGAAGGTAAATAAATAAATTATTTGCTTATGGAGTTGAAGCCAGCGCTAGTTTATCCTTCACATCTCCAGTATTGACCGGAGAACCAAACAGACCAGATTAGAACACATGTTTCTCTCAGTGTAAATCAAAATTCATCAAATTCTCCCAATCTCAAACTTTCCAACTCGCCGAAGCTACAAAACAGGCTTCCATTTCCAAAAACTGGTAAACGGAAAGGTACTACAAAACAGTAATAACCTTCGCTCGCACCGATCAAAAACAACGGAAACAGCCGAAAAAAATAAACAGAAAGCAAGACGAAGCAGAAATCAGAGAGCACTGGCCGCACTAGAAATCACCTTCATCACTAAGTGGCGAAGCCACAGGAAGGATTAGCACGACGACAGCCAACACACAGAAGTGAAAAAGCTTCTTCTTCTTCTTCATCTTCAGATTCAGAGATATCAGCGGCTCCTCCATTACTCCAAAAACACAGGCAGAAAGCAAAACGTTGCAGAGAATATAGCTGAATGAAACCAACGGTTTGCTAGGATTTCTCTCTCTCCAATCCGAATCCAAACACAGAGAGAGAGAGAGGGAGAGAGAGCAGACGTTTGGCGTGAACTGGAAGGGAAAATGCAACCAGCGTGTTAATGGCAGCCTGCTGTTTATGAAGAGAGAGAAAGCCGGGAGAGAATAAGAGAGATACACATATACACATTTGTATATATAACTACAAATGTATGTATATGAAGGTGCATTTACCACGCACATGTAATGTGATAGTTCTCTAAACGGCGGTGAAGCGACGTTAGTTATTTGACGGCGGAGACCGAAACCATCGGTGATGTTAATTTTGTGACAGCCAAGGTGTGTTACGTCACGCGCTCTTATCTTGCGGGTGGCAAAGATCCGACGGTCGAGATTTCCTGATGCACTGCACTGGCGCTCGGTTTCGAGCGCGGAGGAAATGATTCAAGGAAATAGATAAACTTCTTTCCCAAGGAAAATTGCAACTCTGCTGGAAATGCAATAACTTATTAGCGTATGTAGAATTAGAATCGGAAACTGAAAATGATTTTTAATTAAAAGAAAAAAGAAAAATCGAACGAGGCTAGTTGGTTGCCTTGAATTGAAAGGACGGCTTTAAGTATTTCACGGGAACGGCAGCAGCCGTCTCTGTGTGTGGGGGCATTGGCAGCCAAAGAGCGCTTTGTTGTAATTAGGGGGACAGCCTCCTTTGCTGCTTTGTCATTACCAACGTAACCCCAGTATGCAATCTTTCTACCCGACGGATCTCGGTTTTCGTCCTTACTCTCACACCTATTTAAACACACTGTTAATAAGTTGAATAAGATATACCACTGTTGTAATTTGGTATTTTTAATATTGAAAGTCTTTTTGTAATTTATTATTATTTTTAATGTCCTCCAAAGAAGCACTAATTGAGGATGAATGGATCATGGAGTAGTAGATGCAATTCAAATGTAAAGAATGGCCTAATTTGGCCCAAAGTAAATATGACCAGTCCTAATAAGATAATAAATAATGATATTTAATCTAACTTGAGAGCACGAATCCACCAGTGGATGAGTACAAAAAAAAATGATTAAATGACCTTTTCTATTGATAATGATTGTTATTACTATTACAATAACATTTTAATCATTTTGACACTCAAATCATATCATTTGGAGGGAAAATTATTATATTAGCAGCTACTAGGCAACGAAATTAAAGCTGCAAACGGGGGAAGAAAGAAAAGAAAAGAAAAGCTTCTCCTGAGAGGCTGAAAAGGAGGCCTCCAATTACCAACCAAAGCCCCAACAATCAATCACCCAACCCGGCAACAGTATTTTCACCTTTTCAGAAGATTTCGGCCATTGGGAACTGATCCCCATGACAGGTGGCAGATCCGACGGCAGCGATAAAGCCCTGGAGTGTTCATAGAGAGTACTGCCGCTCCTAGTGCTAGCAGGGGCGCTGTGTCAGCGAGAGTGTGGAAACCGAGCCGGAACACAGGCCGACAGATTGCAGGAGGCTGTGGCGCCGGGGGCTGACCCGCCGCGGCTCCGCCGTCAGCAGCGTCTAAGCTAGACGCCGGAGAGGATGTGGGACCCGCCGCTAGACGAAAGATACCCATCGATCATTCACGTTGGCGGCTACTTGAGAACGATACTCCTGCAGTCCTGCTCGCCTCTCTGTTCATCTGTGATACCGACTCCTCACTGTTGACTATCACCCGCGGGTGACCGTGCTGGACATGCGTCCCACCTTTCAACCGGCAAATAAACTAAATACGGAGAAACTCATCAATAACAAAAGGAGACAACAGTTAACAGTGTTAACAATTAACGGTGCACACGAGAACGGGGAGACGGACCAGACGGTCATCCCAAAAGCGAACCATTTTTCATATTAACTTACCAAGTCTATATCATAAGCTTGTTATTCTTTACTATGTATTAATATCTGTAGCACGTCATAATTAGAGTTTAGAGATAAGAGATATAGTGAATATTATTTTTACTATACAATTTATTAAATATTTCAAATGTATTATTACTTGTGAATTATAGAGCTCATGTAACATACAATCCTAATATTTGTTAATTTTAATAATTACTTACTTTTGACTAATCTATAATATTAATATCTTTTTATAAAATAAGATTTCTTAATGGAATGCTAAACTACGAAGCACGAAAATTTTGTGAGGTGTCATTTTGGTATTTTTAACCTTTTTTTTTTTGTAATTTTAAAAAAATTTCATGACTACTTTGTAATATAAGAAAAATATTAAAAATGAATATTAAACTTTTATTTATTTGTCTAAAAATAACAATATTTAACTTGTTTAAAGAAATGAATATTTTACCTAATTTAACTCACAGAGTAAGTATGAATGATTGTCGTTTTTCTGGAGAAGGAATTGCTTGAAGAGCGTCAGGGAGGCGGGCACTGGGCAGCAGTCTGGTGTCAGTCAAAGCCAAGCAAGACACCTGAATTTGTTGTTATTACCAGTTTACCACTGTGCGGGGAGTACAAGTGTACAACTCTACACAGCACAAACCATCTCAGCTTTTTCAAAACTGTTGAAAAAAAAAATCAAAAATCATGGAAAATAACAAATAGTGCCGAATTATTTTATTTGTTTAAAGGTAAATTCAAAAAAGATGGGAGGCGAGTGGGCCCCAACATGTGGCAGGGGAGTGATTGTACCATCATAGGATCCGTGATGGCTATTAGTATGATGTTCACTGTAGCAAGCAATTGATTGATGTGTATGTATGTGTGTATTATTATATTATTATTATTATTATTATTATTATTATTATGTCTATATATATATATATATTTAATTTTGGTAGGTTTTCTGTTACATCATGGCTTTTATAGATATATAATATATCATCATAGTGCAACAATAAGAAAGGCTCTGATGAGGCTATGATGTAGCTTCATTAGTGTTTCGAATGCATAGGTCTGGCTCTAAGCCGAGCCTCCAACATTACGTTGGCTGGGTTCAGTTAGATTTGAACTGAACCACTTGTTAGGTACATTGTTGCTATTTAATACCAAAGGAAAAAGGATCTTTTAAATAAGAACTTCGCTTTAAAAATGGTGTTTAGCGCTTTTAATTTATGATCTATTGGAAGTTGGATAGCGAAATAAGTTTGATAATATAAAATTATTTAATATATTAATTTTAATTTTAATCATTTAATAAAATATTTAAATGCTTCAAAATACTTAAAGTTGATTTAAATTAAATTGGCTAAATATATATGGTGGTCCCTTAATAATTAAAACATACAGCGTTTACTCTCTTATGTGCAAAATATCAAGATTCGATATCTTAACTAATTTTTTAAATTCTTATTATGACAAAATGATAGCATATGTATGAATGTGCCTGTTTTTATGAATAAATACTACGTTATTGAGACACATTGATTAGACTTAATATGTAAATATAACATTTGATCTTTTAATAATTAAAAAATCTGACATTTTATCCTTGATTTAAAAAAATAAATTTAAAGAAAAAACCTAAATTTTATAACAAGAACTAAAAATTTCATTAAAAAAATACCTAAAATTAAAAAAATACCTAAAAATATTCAAAAAAAATTGATGGAGTTTATTTTATCTCTACATGTTTAAGACTTTATTTCACAATTTGTGTAACGCCCCGTTTTCCCACAACGAGCGTTAACTCGAGATTTCGAAAATATTATTTTTTTTTTCAACATCGAACACACAACATAAGTCTTTCAATACATATACCTTCATCATAATCATTTTCCGTCAATCCCGATCGTACCTTCTTAGCATATCAAAATTTAATAATAAACTAAGACAGGTATCAACAATCACATCAGCGGAAGCAAGATCAAAACCTCAATGATATATAACTGACAATTCCTTTACAATAACCAAATCGATGTTTCACATGAAAATATCAAAATATTACATAACCTCTGAACATCGTAATCATGGACAAAACCTACGAAAACTAAACATAGTCACTACATTTCGATGATATTCTTTCCCTTGGCGCCACTGCTTTCACCTAGAACGTTTGAATATTCCAAGGACATAGTCCAAATTAGATGCTGAATCATCTAAGTGAGAGTTTAAAAACGTTTTCATGCAGATATGAAAAATCATATACAAAATCGATAAATCCCGACATGCACCAGCCTAAGAGAATCCCACATAGCACTTAACCCTAATCGAGGAAAATGCAGTCTCTCTAAAAGCGACACGACCACTTCGGCTCATTGGCAAAACAATCATGCTTAAGAGGGACAACCTCGACATATGAACCCGGGAATCACCCCATTGTCATTGTTAGGCTTTACGCTCCAACTCAAAAGCATTCCAAAACCCAACGCAACCCTAGCCCCAAGAGTGTCACACCAGCACTATCCTCGGAATCGACGTCACCTCGGCATTAATGCTATTGCTCAAAGGAACCTGGGGTGGTGTCCACTCGCAGCCCCGCCACTTGAGCCAACAACCAGGGTGGTGTCCACTCTCAGCCCCGCCACTTGGGTCCCGTGAGGTGAAGTCCGTCTCAGCCCCGTCCCAAGTGGGTCACCTAGCATTAATCCTAGGTACGCATCCCGAGTGCTGTCACTCTGGCCTACGTCACAAGTTACCAACCCACGTCCCACATGGACGACACAAAACAAGCCAACGCCGAAAAATCATAACATGCATAAAATCAACATCTCAATGTATGCACTTTATCGTACGAAATTCAATGCATGTGTAAATAATTGTTTGGACAACCATAATAAACCAAGCCATAGGGATGAACATTCCCAGTAAACCATTCACATGTCGCTTAAAATCCTTTTCGGGTAGAACCACTCACAAGTCAAAACAAAGTTGGGGGCGAACACTCACCTTTAGGCGTAATTCGAATTCTTCTTGAAAAGCCTCAATTTGCGTGCCTTCTTCGAACTTCGCACGAGTCACTTCGTCTCAAGCCTCAAGGCACTCTAATCATCACATTTATCCAACAATTATAATTTTCCTTAATTTTCTCACAATTTTCCTATTTTTCTCCCATTTTCTTCTATAAGAATCCAAAATAAATATCTACACGACTATTTTCTCAAATATTTTTACATAATAATTCATAATTTAATTTTCTTAAAATAAATAAAAAAATTTCGAAATTACCTGAAGTCTCACGCGCCCTCACTCGCGGGCACGTGGCTGACTGGCTTGAACTAGCGCGTGGCAGTCACGCGCGGGTCATCTTCTACCTTGAGCCAGTCGCCGGCGGTTGCTCCGATCGCCTCGAAACCGGTACCCCCCGAAAGCCCTTGAGAAGTCGATCCTATCCCCACCAAAATCAGGCCGAAAGGCCACCGGAAAGTGGCCCAAATGGCCGGTTGCAGGCGGCGGAAGGCGGACCGCCTCAAACCCTCGGCCGAGTTCGAAACCCCCTCAAACCTACTCCAAAACGCCTCAAATCGATTCCAAAATGATCCTTGACTCCTAGAGACCAAAAGCCCTCTATCAAAGCTCCAAAAATCGTTCAAAAATGAGCTCGATTTGGTGCCTCCTTCTCGACCAAACCCTTGGCTATTTATAGCCAAAATCCGCCCCCACGTGGCCGATCTCCGGCCAAGCCTTCTTCCCCACGCCTCCTAGGCCACTCCCTGAAGACCCTAGGCTGCCCAAATCGCCGGATTTCCCGGCCACAAATCGCGGCCAAATCTGTCCAACCATGGCAGATTTTCGAAAATTACAGTTTGGCCCCCTTCGAATTTCCTTTTGCATTTTGACCCTTAACCTCAAGCCCTTGATCTTTCTAACACCCTCACTAAAACCCCCAAGATTAGTACTTCTCATTTCTCCCTTGAAACTTTCAAAAATTTACCGTTTTGACCTCCCTCGGGCATTTTTAGAAAATTACACTTAGGCCCGACTGATTTATTTGACCTCAAATCCACTCGATTCAACCTGAAACCTCTTAAGGGTTGTTCTATACATCGAATACTAGTCCTTGATGCCCTCCTTTGACTTTTTGGACATCGTTTATAACAATTCGGTAATACGACCTAATTGGCAGTTATATTTTTGCTGTACCGAAAACTGTTCCCGATCTCATTTCTTTTATCACTAAAAATCATAATTTTAATTGCTCGTCGATACTATACCATTTTCCTTGGCTATCTAGGGTCCGAGGTACTCCCTCTGATTAATTCGATCGTCCAAAGCTGTGTTAGTGTGCCCTATAGTCTTATTTTTCCCAAAATTCCAATTATGCCCTTTATCAAATATCATTTTTATCCTCAAAATTATTCTCGGGTGTTACAATTTGTGAGCAAGATTTATGAATTTAATGAAATTTTTGTTATTTTTCATTTAAATGACTGTTATCACAAATTTCATTATGTCTTTTTAAAAAATTTGTTATTTTATGACTAATTTTTAGATATTTTTTATGAAAAAATTTAAGTTTTTTTTATAAAATTTAGGTCCTTTTTTTTTTTATCAAATTTGATTCATTTTTTTTTCATGTCAGGGACGAAACATCAAATTTTTAAATTGTTGAAGAACTAAATATCATATTTATATATTAAATCTAATCTAATGTATATCGTTGATATGGCGTAAATAACGAATCCGTTTATTATCAATCAAATTTAAAGTAACAATTTTTAATAATTAAAATAATAAATTTTGACATTTTACACATTAGAAACCAAACATGATACTTTTTAATTATTGTGAAAATCATTGTGTGCATTAAATTAAATTTTACCATACATTTCATTTCCTGAGTTTAACCATGAACTTAACTCAATTTCCAAAGTCAAGATTAAATAGGGTTTCTTTTTTGTTTAAATAAGTTTTAGATAAAGATAAAATTTGATATAATAATAAAATTACTCTTAAATTAATTATAACTTGGAGATTTAGGTTAATAAAAATAAATTTAGAAACAATTTCTTTATTATTTTGTTTTTTTAAGTAAAATATATGAAAGACATTTTATAAGGTAGTGCTTGTTATTAAGATATAAACCGAAAAAGTGTAATATGAAAAGTATTACAAATAAAAATATTTTTTATTGTATTTTTAAATTTATTTGACAACACTTAAAAAAGAAGTTGCGTTATTTTTTATCTAGATTTATCTAGATAAATTTATCTCCTCATTTCAAATAAATTTATCTTTGTTCTTATAGATAAGAAAAAATAACGTATATATCATTTAATTTATTCTAAAAAATTGAATAAAGAGTTTGATAAAAAATTTAGAATATTCTCTAATTTTATTTTGATCATTTTATGTATTACTTCTGAAAGTATTCAAATATTATATGTCGATGTTTAATTTTAGCTGACCGTGATTTGTTACGAAGAACAAAAATAAGAAGAACACAACAAGTTTTTACGTGGTTCAGCCAGAACGATGTTTACTCCACAATTATCCCATGACTATTTTTTTAGAGTGGCAATATATGATTATTCCTGTTGGTCCCCATTTGATGATATTTCCGCCCCCTATTTATAATGAGGGGCCTTTACAATTTGTATAAGATATAAAAATATAAAAATGATATAATGGGGGACAAACAATCTTTATCATCTGTATAAAACTAAGAGTGGGATTTTCATTACGAGGGATATGGCTCACCTTAGATAAAGTGAGTGGGTCCCATGCATTCAACTGTCCAGCAACTTTGTTGTTTATGCGAGTTGAAGGATTTTAGACCAACTAGCTTAATGGTTAGGCCAACGAACTAGGAGCATTGCTGGAAGCTCGTTGGATATATCGTTGGGAGCACGCTAGAAACCTTGTTGAGAGCTTGCTTGGAGCTAACTTGGTTTGACGATCAAAACTAGGATTTCAATGACATATGAGCTCGTCCTGGTGAGCTCACTTAGGCCTTATGGGCTTTAGGTGATTGGGCCGGCTTACTGGACTGTGTCTAACCTATGAAAAGTGGTGCGAGAAATATATATAACATTATATTAGTACAATTTTATCTTATTTATTTTAACAAACACTATAGGTCCGTTTGGCTAAGCAGTTTGATCACTTATAAGTTATCAGTATAGCTTAAAAGTTGTCAAGCTTTTTTCAATTAAGTGTTTGGTAAACTCAAATAACTAAAAAGCTATATAACTTAAACACTATTTCAATAGTTTTTTGAAAGCTCCTTCCCCTAAACCACTCATAGAGAAAAAAGTTGCATTGATTGTGAAAATGACATATTTATCATTAACCAAAACACCAATTTTCAACCCATATTCTTATTCTTCAACCTTCTCCAACCAATTTCAAGCTCCCATTGTTGCCATCCGTCTCGCATTCACCCAAGCTATCGCCCTTACTTTCGCCTCCAACTCCTCCATTGCTGTCGACTGTCGTCTCCAACTCCACCGTTGCTAGTAGCCGCTACCTCAAACCCATCCTCATTCCCATCGGTCGTTGCCTCTAGCCTGAATCGTTGTTAGCCACAACCTCAATCGTCGCCCACGCCTCTATCCTCAGTTCTATCTTTCGCTGCCTACTCCCGATTGTTATGTATATATATATACATATATATTGTATGTATATTAATCTAAGGATAATATATTGGAAGAAAAAAATAAAAGATGTATATATATTGTATTAATATATTTTTTAATAATTATATATAATTTATCAATATTTAATGATAAAATTTTACATCATTTAACATGTCCATTTTAGTCTTTTTGTCAAGTTTTAACAGCTTATCAATTTTTACAAACCAAACACATAAATTTTAACTAATAATTTAAAAACACATTTATCTAAACACGTTATTTACCCAACTTAAACGCTATTACACAATTTAAATACTACCCAACTTAAAAGTTCTAAAATAAAAACCTAGCCAAATTAAGCCTATATAAAAGGATGATGTACTGACAATGTATGTACCAAATAATGCTTCATCGCAAAGAACAATAAGAGTAGGAGATAATGAGCAGCATTTCATTTACCAACGACTGAAAGGACATAATAAAGACCCAATCCATGATGGGATTCATAACAATTGCTGCTGAATCAAGCTTTGTACATAGCCATACATAGAAACCTCACTTGACATGATCATATACTTTGCTTGAACTTGAATCATTTGATTTAGTTTTGTAATGGGTTCACCCGATTCCATTCGATTTTCGAGAATTAAAGTGTAGATCACTAAATTGGCCTGTTAATTAAGCAGACCCGAATCAATTATTAATTCCTTTGTACAGCCCTGGTTTGGTTATGCATTGTAGCGGGCTACGATGGCAATACCACTCAACTGATGCATTATAGTGGATTGTTATTTAATGAAAGTGGTGAATAATTAAATGAAATAAATGTACAAATAGTAGAATACTCCAAGCAACTTTATATATCACGCCAGATCTGGAGTGGGTGTATTGGAGGCATTCACTACTACTACTACTACTACTATTACTAGCTTCACCCCAATTCCAAGTATAAAATTAGAGAATTTATTGAATCACATGCCATTCCCACACCCAATTTTGAAGCATGAAGTTTGAGAGTCGTTGAAAAATAACGAGTTTTTTAGTTTTTAAGAGTAATTTAAGTGATGGTTTTTTTTATAATAAATATGAGATTATAAATTTAAATATTTGTTCTAACAACATTATAGTGACTGTCACATTATTTCATTGAAAATAACAAAAAAAGTGTCTACAATTTTAGAGTAAGCATACTCCAAGCCACATAACAAAAAATCATACCAGAAGATTTAAATAACTAATAAAAAATATGCAATTCTTTTAACATTAAAAAAATATATATATAGATATCAAGGGAGAGCTTCATCATTATCACCTTTTGAATCCATCCAACTTCCCTAGAGATTAGGTTAATTTTGATGTTCAAGATTAATAATTGTGTTGACAATCTTAAAATACAAATCAAAATAATCATTTAGGGTCTATAAACATACTCATAATTTAAGTCATTGTTTTAGGTAAGTGATAATATTTGTAATGTCAATTTTCAATTACTAAGCAGTCCAAATCAAAAGAGTAGAGACAATGAACACTAAAATAAATCATTAATTTATGAATTTTCCTAAGAATTATGTTAACGTTAGTCATCTAAACTTAACAAACCAAAAGTTGCTCCCTCCCTCTCTCTCTCTCTCTCTCTCTCTCTTTTATTTTTAATTCTTAACGGCAGACCATTTTGAGTCTCAGTTTCCCATTAATTTGACGCGCAGGCTCTCTTCAAAATAATCCAAAAATCTGAAGAGAGAAGGCTCTGGTTTTCCATGTTCTGTACCGTACACGGACCCCTCAAAATCCTAAAACGATTGCCCAACACAACGGCTAATATTTACTGCTACGAAACAGGCAGACCACCCTATGTGGTACCATTTTGTGGGCTGCCGCTTCGCCAGCTACACACTTATCAGCCCATAACAATTACAGTTTTTCAATCACGTGTCCTAAAAGTATTTTTAAGATAAATTATACCTATTTTTTTGTAATTTAAATTAGTTATATAAAAATTATGTATTTTAAAAATAATTAAAACTTAGTGTGATTTAATTTTATTTTTTGAATTTTTGCTTAGATACATTTAAAAATAAGAGGGGTAAAACGGTCATTTTACTTGGTCAACCTCTTTTCTCCACTGGAAGTATCATTATTAAAATATATTTTGAGCTTGATGTTAAAAAAAAAGAAAAAAAAAAAAAACTCAGAACAACGAATATGGCCTAATTGTGGCCGAACGGCTGGCGACTAATGAATAGAAAGCCCATTTGTAGTTCGGGCCCGTATGCGTGTACGGACCTTACCAGTACTGAGAAAGGAGAAAGGGTGAACGTGAATGCGATGCGATGCCGCTATCACAATGAATGGAAACAGAAACAAAAAAAAAAACTAACTGAAACCAATCTTTTAAGGCTTTAACTTCTAGCACAGCTTCATCTCCAAATTCAACTTAGCCCTGAAGAATGAGCTATTTGCTGCAGAGCCTCCACCTTCTAACATGTGTGAACATTTGTAATCACTCACCCCGGGCGTCTCCGCACCCCCGGCCCGACAGGAATGTGAAAGGAGGTTAATCATGGTGACTTAGCTAACCAACAGCAGCCAGACCAGTGCAACATGTGTGAACATTTGACATATATGTCTCTGCTAACGTCCCAATAAAAGAAAGAGAGAGAGAGCGAGGCCAGTCACAAAGTTATAGCTTATTTGCAGTAATCCAGGCAAGACTACGGCATCGGACAAGGTCAGATACAGATAATTAATTGTGATTCAGCTTTCTTTTTTTTCTTTCTTCAATATTGTTGATTGGAAACTTTAAGGACAAGGGAAGATGATAAAAAGAGACACAAAGAAACCGGCTCTTTCAACCCAAATCGAGGGTAAAAGGGGTTTGTCTTCTGATAACAGCTTCTGCTTTTTACGACACTGGATCAAGCATTGTGCTACATCCATCCGGTAGTGGAAGATGGCAGGGCCAGGGTCGTAACTGCAAGCAGTGTCATGGTTATCCCTTTCTTTGAAGGTTTTGTCACATCCATTATTCTTACATGTTTCAGGATGGTTAATGTCTACTACCTTCTTCGCTGGAGCAGGAGCGTCTCCCTGTTCATCTGTATTGCTGTCGGCAAGAGCAGGTGCCGCTGCTGTTAGTGGGTTTGAATTCATTACTTTCACCTGTGAACCAGACAAAGCATTACGAGATTTGCTAATGAAAATAACAAGGAACCGTAGCACTTAAAATTGTTTGGATGAGAGAATTTAAAGCACTGAACTAAGAGCATCAAGCTATCAACCCTCCTATTTCGTTTCACACTTCTCGGGACCAAATAACAAGAAATATATCCTCTTTTCGAGCTAATAAAAACCAATATGTTGAAAAGAAAAGGCATCTCATTGTCTTAATGAATAAAATAGATGAAAAACCTAGAGAGAAAATTGCACCGAGTACAATCTAAACCAGTCAAAATCATCTATTTCTGATTCAAGAAAGGACGTAGATCTCATTTTTGTAGTGACTTGTGTTTTGATTATTCAAGTGCAATCACAATGATCCGAGGCATTCATCTAAAACGGGCTTTGGTTTAAGGTAAATAATTGTAGAAACTTCTACAGAAAATTTAACTGCAATGATTTAACTCGCAAGAGCTGGTATTGGTATATGACTGTAAGTTAACATTTCAAAACCTTCCAGATAAAGGACAAAAAAAAGGGCAGGGAACAAAGAGATTCATGGTAATACCATGTTCAGAGCAAAAGAATCCTTGACGGCACCTTGAGCATGCTTCTTTTGAAGATGCATCATTTGTGGGAGTTGCAACAGGAGCGGGCTTCTTTGGTACTGGTATTTCACTCGTGCGTTTACCTACCTTACATCATCATTGCAGAAAAGTATTAATGAGAAGGAAGCAATATATATCGACAAGCAGATAGATAATCAATTGAAGTAATTCTACTTTTAAAACTTTCTTAAACTCCTTAGCTTAGGTATGTGAACATCTCATGAATATTAAAAATGTTGTCTCTTGCATACAACTGTAATATATGATAGTGTCAAACTAGAAAATCAAGTAATACAAAGAAAATATCAGTTTAGATTCCAGGATCAATCATCCAAAAAGATAAGGAGATTAATGAAGATGTTGTTCGTAGTATTAAGACAGACATGACGGTTAAAATGAAAAAGTGAATTTATCATTTTATGTGAGAGTAACATTCCAGGAAAGCTAAAAGAAAAATTTTTACAAGTCAACTTAATATCAAAATCATTGTATGACACAATGTTGGGTAGTAAAGCACCAATGCGTGCAAGATATGAGCATAATCAAGATTAAGATGCTAAGATAAATATATGATCATGTAAAAAAAGATAAAATTAGAAATAAAGTTATTTATAATAAGGTCAAAGTGACTCCTATTGAACATATAATAAATGAGACACAATAAAAATAGTTTGTTATGTAAAAAGAAAATCAATCGAGGTTTTTGTGATCAGAGTGAATCGAGTGAAACAAGTATTTAGCAAATGAATGAAAATCATAAATGGACAAGTGTGATAAAGGCTTTTTATGTTGTTATTGTATTATTATTTAGAATCTCCACAGCATAAAATGAAAATTTAGAGAAAAAATGGAAATTCTTTTTCTCACCATCTAAAAGTCTTGAAATTCCCTTATTATCAAATGTGAGCTTTATTTTCCTAAATATCTTCAAGAGTTGAGAAGATCTAGGCGTCTGATTCAAACATGGGTGTCAAACACCTTACACATGCCCTTGTGCTTGTCATATTCAACGACATAGGTATTCAAGAGGGAATGGAAGAGTCAACTAAACTGAGACTAGAAGAAGTATGGAGTGGCTCATTTTCTCAAATACAATTTTTTACATATTTCAAGAGAAGAAAGAGTGGCTCAAAAATTGCTACTCAACAATAACTGACTGGAATTCCATATTATCACCATGGAATCAACTATGTATATGTCCTTTGATCCTGCATATCAAAGACAGTAAATCAGTAACAAAATTCTGCCACTTGCTTAGAGTCTGAAGTCAAACTCCAGGGCATGTCAATTTACAATATCAAAACTAGGCTTCTCGCTTTTGAAAGTAGACTTTAAAAGTAAATCATCAAAGAGAACAATAGGTTCCCTGCAATTTGAAGAAATAACCTGAAATGATGACTTCTTTGCTTGCAACAACTCCACTCTTTCATTCCATCGTGAAATATAGGCTGGCAAATAATTGTCATAAATTACGACTTAAGAATATACAAAGGACAAATTGAGACACTGTAATTGATCAGTAGTAATCATAACAGGGAACAAAATATTACAGAAACTTTGATAAGAGAACAAAGATATGACTTACTCCCTGATAAAATGTAAGCGACAGCACCCAGTGAAAATTACGCCCATTGGATGCATGACAAAAAAGGCAGTCGATATGTTTATATTGATAGCTAAACATGCATGGTTATGCAAGTACACAAAATTTTGGTTGGAGTACAATTGGTTAAACTGAAACACATAAAAGTGAAACTATGACACTGATTACACCAGAAGCCATAATATGGGCTCTGCGAGACTTAAAAAATAGAAGACAGGACTTTGATGAAATGCTCATTTGAGTTATGGTTGCAACACTAATGGTGCCATCCTCTTAAAGTCTAACCAACTCTGTTAACCTGAAAACAGGATTAAGAAATTGGCAAGCGCCCATTAATATTTGAATATTCCTCATGTAGCAATCTAAATCTTATCTCCAAAAGTCGCTTTAATGCAAATGTTAATGAATAGGTGACTGTGACACAGCTAAACAAATCTAAATTTAAGGAAACATCATCAGTTTACCATTTGCCAAGAACAATCCACTGACAAACTATTCGGTTTTACTGTTTAGTATATGTATAATAAAGTATAATATGCAAAACAAAGGAAAATAAAAGGAACAAGAAATCCCCCCACTAGTCATATCTCTTTACATTGTTAAAAAATAAGAGTGTAAAAACTGGAAAAGAATAATCTTATAATTCTTCAGAACCAAATATATAGTTCTTTAAAGCAGACGAGCATACCACTCTTTTATAGTTCAAGTCCCATGGAAAGCATTGGTGTAGAACAGTGGGGACATTATAATCTTCTGGGAACTTAAAAGATGTCAAGATATATCATGCATTTGTTTTATTTTCTCTCTTTCAGGCCAAAGCTAGTAGTTTAGTACAGTAGGAAATTATTCTCAACTAGGAAACTAAAAGATTTGAAGATATATCCCACGTAAGATAATAATGCTCACGTAATTCAGTGAAATATTACAAAAGTACGGTCTCTCTCTCTCAAAATTAAAAACAAAAAAGAAAGTTAATATATTTTTGCTTCCAATATCATAGAGTTAATATCTGACCATAGCAATTGCTGGTAGGAATGAGATATCAATTATAAATAAAGAAATTGATTCATCTATAGGGGCAACAGTGAAGGAATAGGGGAATGCTTACTGTTTGGGAACAGATATTCTACACAATACCTTATTAGACAAGTAACATACAGATTTTTTCAAACCTAAATAGAAATGATACTGCTTGCTCTTAGGCTTGTTGAACCGGAAGCATAGAGCTCAGTATAAGCTTAATTATCTTGATGTGCACATACCTTATTAAACTAAAATGTATTTTGAGGGCAACCCTTTTGGAATGTCATGGATTCAAGTTGTGGAAATAGTCTTTTTGCAAAGAAAAAGTAAAACAGTATATGAAAAACGACCCACCCCTAACCCTCACAAATCTTGTGAAGTGGATAAACCAAAAAGGGTCTGGTTGTAATTTACCCTTTATATTTTGACAATTTTATTACCGGAAACCAATTCTTCACCCATGTTTATGTACAAGACACAACCATGTACTGAAAGATAATTATGTTATGAAATTATAAAGAAGCATATATTCCTTTTTTATCTTTTTCTTCTCTAGAATGGCCTCTTATCAAACACTAATTTCATAACCTTAATTCTAATTTTGGAACTATAACTCACTAATGATATGCTTGGACCTTGGATTTCCAAAGGGAACGAAAAAACAGCATTTCCAATTATGCTCCCCACTCTGAGAGAAATAGTGGAAGGATGAGTTTTACTCAGAAACTCAGCCTTCCCCTTACCTTCTTGCAAATAAGCTATTTTCAAAATTTGAACCTTGACTTTTCAAATCACACAAGAATAACCTTACCTACGTTGAAAGCTCATCGTCAAAATGAAAAATTACATTGCTCGTTTTGATTGCTATGGAAATGGAGTGGAAACGAAAACACAGCGAGAATTTTCTAGGAATTAACTACAGATGGAGCACTCTGACGTCTGGATAAAAGAGTCAAGAAAAAATTCAGAAAACAGGTAGGAAAAATTCATTGACCTCAATCTTTACTCTTGCTGCTTCACTCCCATCTCAAAATAATGGCCTCCGTTTCTGAAACACTGGCCAATGTCCGTGCCTCCATCTCCAGAGGGAGATTTCATCAACTCGGCAACTAGTGTCCACTACAGAGTGTTGACTTACAATGTCCCAGGCAATGTGCATGCTAGCCTTCAATGGCTCAAATCCTCAGTCTTTACTTCACACCTCTTCAGCTCATTTTGAGAGTAATTTTATTTTGACAATATTTAGACACAGTGCAATACAGTCCATTAAACTACAAGTGAGTGGATTATGAACACAAATAAGTTTTGTGCTATAGACCATCGCCTCACTTTTGTAAGCAATAAGTTTAAAGAAATCTTATTTATTCTTCCAGTATAAAATCTCCGTACATGATACAATTGTTGCATGCATAGCAATTTCAACTAATTTCTTGTTCTATCATATTAGGTATTGTTTGTTAATCAAGATATAGACTAAAAAAGATAAAATATAAAAAATATTCTAAACTTTTGTCATTTTCAATGTGTTTATTAAACTTATCTGACAATTTCTTAAAAAAAAAGTCACGTGACTTCTTATCTGATATTTTTTAAATATACTTATCTCTTTCTTAAGTAATATTTATTAACTAAGATATAAATCAGAAAAAGTGATATATAAAAAGCATTTTAGACAAAGTGATTTTTATTATGTTGGTTAAATTTATCTGAAAATAAATCATGTGACATTTTATCTTAGACTTTCCAGATAAATTTACCTTCCCCTTCCCTTCGGATAACTTATTTTAAAACTTACAGATCAATTATCTTAATATAATTTTATCTTATTCATTTTAACAAGCGTTATCTTAAAATAAGCACATCTTGGACTTATAGATAAAAAATAATAATAATAATAATAATCTTACAACACATTCCAAAAATTTAACACACAATTTAATAAAAATATTAAAATATCTTTTAACCTTATTTTAGTTATGTTATATCTTAATTTAAAAAAAAATAACTTTATATTGATACAATTTTATTTTACACATTTTAGAAAACAAGCTACCATAAAAGACATACCAATTGAAAGAAGCCCCGTGAATACTTATCTGAATCCAATTTCCAGACCGAATACCTCCGCAGACAATCAGATATAAAAAATAGTCGCGAATGTCTGCGATTTGACATTCAATTTCAACATTGATTAATCCCACATATGTGACAACGCTTGAAACAGAAATGAATGCAAAAATAAAAACAATCTTGAAGCAATAGGGCAAAGAAGATTAAACCGAAAGAGTTAATAGAAATATCAGGAGGAGAAGGGCGCGGCACCGACAGAGTCGTGAAATCTACAGGAACCTTCAGGGTTGTCGTCGTCGGAGAACATGGCGTGGCAGTTCATTCTCTGGCACTGGACCTTTCCAACCTTCTCCATTGTCACGCGCAGGCAATCTCTCCCTCTCTCTCTCCCCCCCGGGCGAAAGCAGCGAGACAGCAGGCTTCCGGACTCTTGAAAGTGTTCACTCTAATGGCGGCAATGATCGCGATTCCCCGCCGGAGTTAGATGCCTTCCGGTGGGGTCCACGTAAATTTTGAATTTCCTCATTCGGGAATACACGTGGTGAAATTTCAACCGCTGATCCACTTGATCAGCGGAACGGAACATTCCATAAGCAATGTAAACATCAACGGCCGCAGAAAAAATATCAGTTTCCCACCGAATTTTGGATCTAATTTCTAATTTTGGGCAAATAATCTATGTTGCACAGCCCTTTTTCATTTTCGAAATGTTTTTGATTTTCGTTTTAGATTTTATTTATTTATTTATTTATTTTTAAATATTCATTTTTACCTTTACATTTAGTATCAAAAACGTTTTCATTTTCATTTTTATGCAACATAACAAATAATTGAAGAAATAATTTTTTTTTTACCTAATTTTTTTTATTTTTAATAACATATTGTTCAATTTAAATTCTATAAGAATTTTAAAATTTTCCAATAATATATCATAAAGTTTCACTTTTTTTCTATAACCTACTTGCTTTGTTTTCAAAATTAAAATTAAACACAAAATTAGTTATGAAATTAAAACAAAACTAAAAGTTTAGCATTTTCTCTATAATATTGGTAGCTACATGCCATTACTATTTGCGTCATACACACTAAAGTAAATATATAAAAATTTGTATGTAAGTTTGTCTCCAAAAAATATATTGAATATTGATCATATGATTATATTTTGTTTCTATCACTCATTCTTATCTTTATAACTAAATTTATTTTTTTCTAATTCAATCACAATATTTTTAAAAAATTAAAAAATTAATTCATTAGAAAAGTACATTATTACGTTGTCATTTGTATTTTTTATAATTTAAAATAAAATAATATTATGAATTATGACTGATGATATCATCATAAATCATGTGGTAACTTTTTATTAGAGGAGGTTAAAAAAATTATGTGATATTATCTCTTCTACCTAACATCATCATCAGTCATGACTCTTAATATTATTTTTTTAAAAAATAACTTATAATATAAATTATTAAGAGTAATTGTGTATTTTAAGAAATTTAATGTGCTATTATTAATGTTGTTTGTAAATTTGGTCCATTTAATAAATTTATGTGTGTAAATGTGCAAAATTATCGCGTGGAGGAGTAAGAATGGTTTATCCTTAATGATTAGGAGATCCCGCGATTTACCTTCTTAGTATAGTTTTAAGGGTAAGATGGTTGTGAACGCTAATAATGAAGCGTTATCCAAAAAATAATGGTTTATCCTTAACCACTAGGAGATCAATCATGATATTTGATCTAATTATCAAAGTGAATAATTGGGCTCTTAGGATATAATGTCTCAATTAGGTTTGAATTGACATAGACTTCTTAATAGGTATTGATCAAATCTTAACGAAATTCTGTATATAGATGCATGATCTTACCATCTAGGTTAATATATGCATGATTTTCTAAGAACATTTAAATAAAAGGGTTTAAACTTCATCCAAAATCTTATGTATTTTTGTTTTATCAAAATTTCGTCACTATAACTTAGATTAAATTGAGACTGAATAAATTTATTAACTACTCGTAATAATATACAAATTACACGGGCTAAGTAAGCAAATATAAATTTATATGTGAATTTACTAAAAAATATTTATATTACTTTTTATTTTAATATTAAAACATATATATTTAAAGTTGTGACAAAATTATATCGTTAATGATGACTTAGATGATAATTCACAATGTTATGATAAAATTTGCAAGAAACGTATAACATCAAAATATTTTTATATCACTAATTGGATGGCATCAAAAGGGGTACAACAAATGGGCCTTCTTTTCCCATCTATCAATTTCGAGTAACACAATTTTGATACGTTTACACTTACTTAATGAATTTTGCCATCAACACTAATTTGGTTAAGATAATTATCACATCACGTTGAAACATCTTCAAACTTCATAATTTGCTATTTTTGTAAGTTATCCTGGAATTGACAAGGAAATTAATTATCATCAGAATATAATTTTTAAAAAAAAGCCTATATACGTTTTGATTGATAGAAATAAAAAGTTACATATAATATATTTTTTTATATTATACACCACATTTCTTACGTTGTACGTGGCGTTTAATCTTGGCCACCAGTTCAGATGACGCGAAATCCATCCGTAGCCTGCGAATAGTACGGAACTATTTTGCCGACACCATCGGCTGCTTGGGAAAGGGAGCCGGCATTGGGCCTGTTGGGCAGTAGGTTTGGGCCCCCACGAGAGCCCAAGCTGTCCGATCCATAACTCTTCCTTCCACTGTCGGTTCATTTTTCCGCAACGGACGCCAACGCCCCGTAGCTCTCATTTCTCAAATATAATTTGTTGTTTGCATGGCGCCCGCAATCATGACGAATTAGATGCGTTCGTTATTGCCAAATTAAGACGAACGATGCCAAAAAAAAATGACTTTATAGATTTTAAACCCAACCCAAAATTAATTGGATGGAAATAATCTGTTTTTTAGTTTAAAATTTCAAACTTAATTATAGTTAATTCGAGATATAATAAATTTATATAAAATGAATGGTCCGACAGTTTGCACAACTTCAAATGTGTAATTTGAATCAAAACATTAATCGTGGTTAGTTTATGTTTTGAATGATAATTAAATTATTATATATTTGAGATGATTGTGACCTGTGTTTTTTATTTCGATAAAAGAGAAAACTTCGCAGGTGTGAGATTTTGCTCTACTATGTAGGATGAGTATCGAACTCATGATCTATCGATACGAATGTAACATATCGTTTGTCCGATTATTCGACCTATACCGTAAAGACTAAATCACTATATACTTAAAATTACCTCATTGCGTGTGAAAGTTTGATGAGTTAAGCAATATATGTGGTCTCCAATATAATAATTAGTAACAACAAATAATAAAAATAAGAAATATATATACCAACAATAAAAAACTTTTTTTTTTTTTGGTTAAGGAGAGATAAAAAAATCGATGATATTTTAATTATTTCAAGAGGTTTATTTCAATTAAATCAAACATTGTGAAATTTTTATTAGTTGACAATCAACTAAAATTCATGACTAAATAAATAAATCTAAATTATAAAAAACTAGTTTTTGTGGACAGTCAATTGCTAATTTACCCAGACTCAAAATAACAAACTAAACTACTTTAAAATATTTTTAAAATTATAAAATTATTATAATTGACTTTTTCTTTAATAATGATTTTGATAGTTTGATGATTTAGGATTATTTAAATGGATCGATTCTAACAGTTTAATTTTCTTTTATCAAAAATACTATTTGAACATCTAGGGACTTACACTTATACAACATTTCTATATTAATATATTATATACTTATATTGATAAAATATATAATATAATACACTGACATCAAAGCAGAGCTTCCAAATTTTGATTGCTCACCCTTGTCTCAAAATTCAAATCAGTTTTTGACTAATAAACATCTAATAGCTGTTTTGTAATTTTAAGTAATTAAGACTATTTTTTTATATACTTAAGTTCAAGGCCACGTATTTTGGCGTTTCTTTGTCTGAATTTACTCCTAGGGAAAGCTACAACGACACATTTCACCGTTTCAATTATTCGTTCCTGTGGGATTAATTATTGCCCTTACTCGCAACATTTAGGATTAATTGTAAAAAAAAAAAAAAAAGTATCTTTTAATGTATTTTCAATTATATATCAAAATTTTAATTATTTTAATTTATATTACATATGGACTTAGATTTATAAAAAAGACTGTTAAATTTTAATGTGTTATTCTCAATTAAATAACATAATTTTATAAAAAAAATAAATTACCATAAAAAGTGATTTGAAATATCATATTTAAAGTTTTTAATTTTGTAACAAAAGACGAATGATAATATAATTTATAATATTGAAAAATTAGAGTACGATGTAAAGTCATTATCTTTTATCACGATAAAGCCACGTGCCGTTAAGATGGCGTAATGGGCCGTCGGTTACCAGTGGCAGCCGGTGGTTTCCACCTACACGTGTCCAACGCTCAATCAAAGGAAAAGAAGAAGCGCTTCGAACTAACCACCGCGCTTTATATTCATCCACTCTTTTGGACCTCGGCCGGAGCTACTGAGTATCGAGCCTTCCTGTCAATTACCCGGTCAAATTTCGCCACAAAGTGCCGGAATCTATCAATCTGATGCTTTCCGTTTCCGATAACTGCTCGTCGGAAGCGCTCGAGCACCTCAAGAAATCCAAAACCCCAGACTTGGAACGGAAGAACTCTTTCAACTCAATCCAACCTTATTTCTCGCTACAAAGCCCTCGCTCATGGCTCATCCTCGCCCTTTTCTCGCTCCAAGTCTACCTCCTCCTCACGGCTCGCTCCATCCCAGGCAGCAGCCGACATTTCTCCCCGCCGTACGCCGCCGACGAGAGCATTCCCTGTTCGTCCGGTAAGGTTTATGTCTACGATCTCCCACGCGTTCTCAACAACGAATTACTCGAAAGATGTAGCGAGTTAAGCCCCTGGGCGTCCAGATGCGAGGCGTTTTCGAACGAGGGTTTCGGCCCCAAAGCCACCGGGCTCCGCGGAATCGTACCGGACAAACTGACGGATTCGTGGTTCTCGACGGACCAGTTTGCGACCGAGATTATATACCACAACCGAATTATGAACCACCGGTGCCGGACCACCGACCCGGAATCTGCCACCGCGTTCTACATTCCGTTCTATGCCGGACTGGCGGTTGGGAAGTATCTATGGAAAAATTACAGTGCCAAGGACCGTGATTATCACTGCGAGATGATGCTGAGATGGGTCCAGAGCCAGCCGTACTGGAAGAGATTGGACGGCTGGGATCACTTCATCACGATGGGGCGTATCAGCTGGGACTTCCGACGGTCGAAAGACGGCGACTGGGGGTCGAGCTGTATATATATGCCGGGAATGAGAAACATCACGCGTCTTCTGATCGAGCGAAACCCGTGGGACTACTTTGACGTCGGTGTTCCTTACCCCACCGGATTCCACCCCTCGACGGCCTCCGACGTTGTCACGTGGCAGGGCTTCGTCCGGACACGTCACCGGACTACGCTCTTCTGCTTCGCCGGCGCGACGCGTGGCTTCATCAAGAACGATTTCCGGGGCGTCTTACTGGGCCAGTGCTACGGCCAGCCCGAGTCCTGCCGGGTCGTGGACTGTGCCGGGTCGAAATGCTCCAACGGGTCGTCGGCGGTCCTGGAGACGTTTCTCGGATCGGAGTTTTGCTTGCAGCCGAGAGGCGATAGCTTCACCCGGCGGTCGATTTTCGACTGCATGGTAGCCGGATCGATCCCGGTTTTCTTTTGGAACCGGACTGCTTACTCCCAGTACCAGTGGTTCCTCCCGGACGAACCGAAAAGCTACTCGGTTTTCATAGACCGGAACGCCGTCGAGAACGGCGCCTCCATTAAAATGGAGCTCGAGAAATTCAGTAAAGAAGAGGTGAGGAGGATGAGGGAGAAGGTGATTGATTACATACCCAACATTGTATATGCGAGGCCCAAAGAGGGCTTGGAGGGTATGAGAGACGCCTTTGATATTGCCATTGAAGGGGTTTTGAGGAGAATCAGAGTGCAAGGAGGAGGGTACAAGTGGTAAATGGGGAAGAAGCAGCTGTATCATCAGTTATAAAAATTGTGTATCTTGATGGGCGCCATGGCCGGCCGGCTTAGTATATATAGGCGTCAACAACGGATTGAAGTACGAGGTCATTAGACAATAATCAATACATAGAAAAGCATTATTCCTGTTTATATTATTAATGCATATATTTATATGTTGTTTATGCAAAAGATTGTCTATGACAACACTCTAGTCTGGTGCCGTCTTCTACCACCTGCACCCGAGGGGAGATGAATTAGCTTTGCTTTGCATGGTGCTTGCCCTTGTGGATGTCAATCGTTGGAAAGACAATTATTCAACTACCTGTCATTGTTGATGAATCAACTTTTTTTGTTGTGGTTCATCTTGATAGGTTATTAATCATTATCACTATTTATTCTTTTCATCGTTCAATTGATTTGACCACAGTAGATGACAACTAAATTTTATTTAGGATGTGAAGTCATTTTCTTGTCCTCATTTCAGCCCAACTCCCGTGGAAAAAAGGTGAAAGCTTTATCGTAACAATTGTGTTTTTTTGTTAAAACTAAATAAAAGACTGATTTACGCGCATTCCTTTTTTATAGGTTTGGGATGGGTAGTAATGGCTGCAATATGGGCTGGGGAAAACTGTGGCCAGCTAGAAGGGCCATCTAGCAGTCGTATTTTTCACGTGGTGGCCCATGAATGGCCCATTACTTTAAATTGGCATCGGCCCAGTTCGAGGCGAAGATGCATACTTACGGAGCAACATGCAATAATTTATCCAAAGGCTAATAGTCAAAAACAAATTCAAATATCTAATTCAATTCTGTATAATTTTATCAATGACTCTAAAATTAATTTAGAGTGCATGTGGTCTAGGTGACATGGCATGCTTGTCGTTGCCATCAACCAATGTTAGTCCTTTGTAGTCAACATCAGTTGCAATTTTCGATGGTCGCAAGTTCATCTTCCCTAACTATAATGGTTGTCTTCAAGAGAGAAAGAAGATAAACAAAAAGAAAATGCAGACAAACAAAAATAAGATGAACATGAGAAGACCACCATTATGGTGGCTTGTTCGTCTTGTTTGATCACAATGGTCGTCTTCGAGGAAGAGAGAAGACGGACAAGAGAAAACGACCATTGTGACGGCTTGTTTATCTTTTCTGGTTTTGACGGTCGATTTTAAAATATAAAGAACAAATGTGAAGAAGATGAAGATGATCAAGAGAGACAATCATCGTGATCGTCTATTCATCTTTTCCAATCACAATGGTTGTTTGAGAGAGAGAGGGAGATAAGAGAATACGACCATCGCGACTCTCTGTACATCTTCTCTGATCATATTCAAGAGAAAAATAAGATGAAAAGAAAAAAGACAATGATGAACAAGAAGATAACTATTGCGACTGGAAAAGACGAACAAGTAGTTGTGATAGTCGAAAATTGCAATTGATGCAATTGACAACGACAACGATGGGTTAACAATGGTTAGGGGTGACAACAACGAATATATATGTATATATATATATATATTGCTTCCATGCACGTGGATTTTGCATATATTATATTTGATATGCCAAGTCACCTAAAACATATGTCATTAAATTTGATTTTAAGTGGTAAATAAAATTATATAAAATTAAATCAATTATGATCTAATTGTTAAAATTAAAAAAATGAATTAAATTATAAATTTGTAAAAAAAAAAAAAAGAAGCTATTAGCCCTTATCCAAACAACACAAAGAAACGAAGATTTCCAATGCGTCTATGTGAAGCTAAAAAATTTAAATAAATTCTTATAAAATGACAATTAAATTTAATAAAAATTAAATCTGATGTCAAATCGTAGCAAAATCTCTCCAATTGTTGCTCAAATTTTGTACGTAAAAAAAAAAAAACATAATAACATCACAAATTTTACAATATTTTGTGTCCATAGAATTTCGAAACCCTCACAATTTTTGTTAATTTTGTTGGATAAATTTCACTCAACATTTGTTAGATTTTATGAGAAGCACAGAGTACTCATATATTTTTAAAAATATATGAAAATTTTTAATTCTATCAAATTTCCTTGAAATTATCAAATACATTGACATGAAAGTTGTTAGAAATTTAAAAATACAAAAAGCAAAATGCTAGTGGTGACCTTTCCTTGACAATGGTCACCTTTCTCCATCAATGTGGATCTCGACCATTGCAATGACCTTTATTTTAGTAAGATTTAGACTTTATAAATTTTAATTATATTTAACTTTTATTTGATTAGATAACGTTTATTAAAATAAATAATATAAGGTTGTAATATTTTTTGTATTAAAATATAAAATAATAAAATTAGAATTAAAAATATTATATATTTTTTTAAAATATACTGGAAGACATATGAATCATTTTTTTTTATCTGTAATAAGTAAGATAAATTTATTTAGAAAAATTCAGATATCAGTCACGTGACTTATTTTTTTAAAAATTGTTAAAAAAATTTAATAAATATAATAAAAAATATTTTTTATATCTCATTTTTTTAAATCAATATATTATTTAATAACACTAAAATAAAAATTAACATTAGGTAACAACGGACAAAAATAAAAATTTTGCTTATGTGGTTATCTTGTCATAAATTTATGTAATAATTACATCATTAGTTAACATTAAATTTAATTTCATGTAACAAGAGTCAAAATAAAAATTGAATACAGATATAAAAAATTAACAATTAAATCTAAAATTAAAAAACTAGACAAAAATTACTTTTTTGATACATAATAATTACCATTTTAAATACTCTAAATTAACAATTGTTTTAATCGACATTTTCTAAATTGCAACTCCTCTTATTGAATATTAAAAAGGGTCTCAAGACATAGACAGTTATTGAGTGACACGTGTTTAAGTGGGTCGTGATACTTAATTTGTAATTTATTGATGTAAAATTATAAAACATTATTAGTTTTTAATAATCAAAATTAAATGGAGAAAATTCAATAGCAGAGAAAGTTTAAAACTTGAATACAATTGGAAATTGAAAATGCAACAAATTATATAAAAAGAAAAAAAAAAAGGAACAAAAACATAATACGGACTGAGTCAAAGCTCGAGTTCGACTCGTCGAGATTAGAGACAAATTCCACACACATCCACGGCATTCACGAAGCGGTTGCTGGTGTTCTCTCTCCTCCCGTCTTTCATATTCCCCAAATTCAGCTGGATTTTTTATGGTTGTTCTTGAAACGTTATAGATTTGGGAACGGTAATTGATTGGGATTTTTCTCAAGAACATGGGCTGGTACAGGCGATCAAAGCTCGCATTGGATTCGATTCACAGCCTCGCCTCAAGGATTGCATCCAAAATCCCCACAAGAAGCTCCAATCGAACAACCACGTGCTGCAGTTCATCGATACCCACTTCGAATCAATCTCGGGTTTCTGGATTCGCATTCTCTTCTCCGATTTTAAGAAATATTGAATTTGGGCTGAAACAGAATCAGTACAGCTTGAACAGTCCGTTTCTGGGTCGAAGATATTACTACGTCGATCGGTACGGAGTTGAGCATTTCCGGCCGCGGGGTCCTCAAAGATGGTTCAATAATCCCCGGGCGGTGTTGATGGTGGTCTTGGTCGGTTCCGGCGTGTTCATCACCGTCTACTTCGGGAACCTTGAAACCGTGCCGTACACAAAGCGAAAGCATTTCGTGCTTTTGTCGAGGAATCTCGAGAAGCAGCTCGGGGAATCACAGTTTCAGCAAATGAAAGCGTCGTTCAAGGGGAAAATTCTTCCGGCGATCCACCCGGATAGCATTCGGGTGCGGCTGATTTCCAAGGAGATCATAGAGGCGTTGCAAAGGGGTTTGAGCCAAGAGCAGGTGTGGAGCGATTTAGGCTACGCGACGGAGACGCATGAGCCCGGCGGCGGGCTCGAGACTCTGGTGGCGCTGACTGAGACGGCAGAAGGGAAATGGCATAGAAAAGATGAGATTCTTGATGAGAAGTGGGTTCAAGAGAGTCGGCAGAAGGGCCAAGAACGAGGGGCTCAGCCGGCGACGGCGCATCTGGAGGGACTGAATTGGGAGGTTTTGGTGGTGAATGAACCAGTTGTTAATGCTTTCTGCTTGCCCGGCGGGAAGATTGTTGTTTTTACTGGGTTGCTTCAGCATTTCAGAACAGATGCAGAGATTGCCACCATTATTGGGCATGAGGTATGTATTGAGTCCCTTTGGGAATTTCGTGTAGTACGGGTATTAGGGAGGGACTACTGGTACAGATATAGGGGAACATGCACCCGGTCTATTGGTTTTCTTAGTAGAATAGTTTACCAAGCTCTAGTATGTATGTTAGTTTGTAGCTTCACTTACAACGCTGCTACTCAGTTAAAACTGAATAGTAATTGCAATCTCAACGGTTGGTGCATGCTATTTAGACAATTGACTAATTCAGTTGCAACATGGTGTAAGTTTTCTTGCTATTCATTGCTTAATAGGTTGGGCATGCTGTGGCCAGGCATGCAGCTGAAGGAATTACAAAAAATCTGTGGTTTGCCATATTGCAATTGATTCTTTACCAGTTCGTTATGCCTGATGTTGCCAACGCTATGTCGGCTCTTTTCCTAAGGCTTCCTTTTTCACGGAGGTAATTCTGCATTTACTTTTTTGAGCTTCAATTGTTATATCGTTAATGAAGTTACAGTATTTGTTCAAAATGGATGCAATACCTTTAAGAAGTGGAATAAGGAGGTTTTTGATAATGTGAGGGTTATAATTGATAGATCGCTAGAAGATGTCAACATTGTCAAGGCTTTGGATGTGATAGAAGGTAGGGAGTGTCCCATGGATGGTGAGAAGTTGTCTAAAGCTGTGAAAAATTGGAAAGTTGGGAGGCTAAGCCATTTGGTAGCAAACAAAATAAGTTGAAAGCAGAAATCAGGATGGATATTTATTGAAGAGGAAAATAAAGATTTCAAGTTTTTTCATAGAATGGAAATGCGCAAAGGAGACATTATCATATAAGGAAGTTGGTCACTAATGGACTAAAGTTCCCAGGGATGTGTCTTCACACTGAGGTGGAGAATTGGGGACCTAGTCTTTTGGGGTTGGGTTGTCATAGATTTGGAGAGGAAGAGGAGTGGCTTGAGAGACCCTATTTGAGTAGTGTGGGTGCTTTACAGGGATTTGATGGGGATTAGGCTGGTTGGATAGGCTTCTTTTACTTTTAGTTTTCATCTTGCTGGGGTATGTTTCAGGGTGAGTTATGGCCATTGTTTGAATATGTTGGTGGAGGATTTGAAGATGGTTTAGTGGGTACCACTTTTATCATTATATTTTAAAATATACATTTCACAAACCTTAACCTACATAGTTAAGTATCACCTATTTTCACTATTGCTCAATATTAAGGTATTTCGTAATATGATAACAATACTATCAAATATATGCATACAGATGAAACAATGTAAAACTTATATTGTTAATACTTCCATAAGGCATGTTTATTACATGTTCACACAAGCAACTATGGAATAAGTTTTAAAATATACTTAGTGTCAAGCCTCATAACAAGATAATTCGCCATTCAGTATAATTATAAAATCTTTAGCTACTAATATGAATTCCAACCATCCCTATAATATCAACTTTCATTTTCATTTGAAAAAACCACTGCAATCAAAGTAAGGCTTGACATCTCCAATATCAGCGTCCTCAAATCTCATTCTTATTTGAAATATTTCCGTCACCATAATCAAAGCAAGGCTTGACATTCTCCAATGTCAATGCCTCCAAATTTGAGGGTGTTCAATGGTCTGCTTCCTATGCCTTCTCCATCCAGTAGAGGTTCCTCAGTCACCCAAAATACTGGAGCAAGTTTAAGTGATAAAAACTAATTGGGTCAAAATCACTTTTTTGTGTAGCTAATATTCCTGCAAATAACATGGTTCATGAACATGTTCATTGGATTAATACTTAGAAAGTACTTAATTCTTAAGTTGTAATGAACAAAAACTAAATCATTTAAATTTTTATCCTCCAGTCTATTCTATTTCTTGGAATTAATTAAATCCGTTGCCTTGAATGGAGGAATTTCAAATGATGTCATTTGAAATCGCATTTCAAATTGTGTCATTTGAAATAACATTATTTCAAGTTTAAGTGTTTGGATAACTATTAGACCATCTCCAACCCACCTCCCTATCCCACTCCTTATTATATTATAAACAATTCACTCCCTATTTTGATTTTACCTTAAGAAACTGTGCGTGCTCTAAGCATACTCCCTATTCTCCTCTCTATTTCATTTATGTATTAATAAATTTCAATTCTATTTATTTTACTTTACTTATAATTTTTATTACTATAAAAATTTATTTATTTATTTGATAATTTAATAATAAACGACGGTATTAGATTTTTATAATATTTAATATATTTGTAAATAAATTTACTAATAATTTTAAAAAATGATTATTTAACAAAATTATTTGAAATATTTTCATAATTCAAAATTTAATATGTTAAAATTTAAAATTCAACAATAGTCATATTTCAGTGGGTATATTCCAATGGAATATTATAACAATGGTCATATTCCAACAACTATATTCCAATAAAATATTCCAACAATAACAATAGCCATCAATACTAAACACAACAACAATATGTTACTAAATTAATGTTCATGAAGTTCACTTAATCCCGCCAGCATACATTACTAAAAGGAAAAGATACATACATTAATCCCAACTACATTTTTACAAATATGATAATCTTGCACTTCGCTTTTTCTAAATAATTTTGAGTTTGAGCCCATTGTAATATTCAGTTTGAAGTTTATCTATATTACTAGTATCAACGCCCATAATTCTTTCTTCATAAAACAGTTGTTCTCGCTCTTATCTTTTTCTTTCTCGCTCTTCCCTTAATCTTTCTAGTCCACCCTTTCTCTTTCCAGCTTTAACACCTCATTCAATTGTTAAGTAATAACATTTTGGACTGCATTCTCGTTTCAGTAATTTTCGTCAACTTGTTTTTTATTGACTTAGTAGAAACTTTTGTTACCTTAGTTTTTTTTTTTTTCTATCCACGTTATTTTGAAGCATTTCTTCCCATTGGTCATTCCAATGAAGGCTCGTTGATCCGGACATCAAAATTAGACAGGTAGGTTCACCGAATCGAGAGTAGATGGTGATGATGTTGCAAGACTTGCATGTTCAAAAATTTGGGATTTCTTCTTCGAATAACCCGAGGAGAATTTGGGTGCATGTCTCAACTCATGCAAGCAATGTAGAAATGTGAAAGAAGACTTTTGTAGGCTTTTGTACATCTCTATTGCTTGAGAAATCTAAACAGTTAAATAATAATGTCAATAAAACAATGACTAGTAACATGATATTAATAATTAATGAGCATCAAATAATGATATAATGATGGAGGTTACCTTATTTTGTTCTGTTGTTCCACTTTGATTTCTGCCACCTATATAGTATCCAGAGAATTTGTTCACAGCAACTTGAATTGTAGACCAACAATGCATCAACGAATTAAGATTTCAATAAGATTCAAACTCTTTATATTGATTGAAATAGGCATGAATCCTTTTCCAATACCTTTGTTTTGTTTGATTGTTACCGTGTGTAGCATCCGTACTAATATTTAGTCATACTGACACGAGCATTAAATCCTCTTGCATTGAGAAATTTTTTGTTCATGTTGAGTTCGGATGTATCAGGTTGGGATGGAGTGGCTGCCACATTCACATACTCGTCATAAATATTCAGATTGTCGTTAAGCAAATTTGTGTAGTATTGTTCATTATTTCTCTCCATGGCAAACAAAAGGTAATTGGTCAAACTGCGTAAAAAATCATAAAAAATAAATACTCTCCTTGTGATACAATAACTATTATTTTAAATACAACATTAAATAATCTAATTGAGTAACTTTAACATCCATTTTTAGGATCAGCTTTAAAACATTACATTGAAACATGTAGAAAAATATGTGATACACAAAATGAATCAAATACACATAATCAATAATTAAATACACACATACACATTACATTAAAATAGTGAGATACACACATGCACATAATTAATAATTAAATACACAAAATAATCAAATACACACACAAAATAAATAATCAAATACACAAAATAATCAAATACATGCATAGACAAAATATATAATCAAATATACAAAATAATCAAATACTTGCATACAAAGAAATTTATAATCAAATACTCAAAATAATCAAATACACGCATATAAAAAATTTATAATCAAATACACAAATCAATAACCAAATACACAAAATATAATTTACCCAATACTTCAATATATACAAAATACACAATATATATCACAAACCACAGAGGTATTTGAAGGAGGGAGTCGTTGCCACCGCCGCTGTTGGAGGAGGGAGTTCTTCTCTGCCCCTGCTCCTCGTTGCCGCCACTACTCGTCGTTGTAGCTGTTGGAAATCAGATTGGTGTCTGCAAGTTGGAGAAGGTCGGAGAAGACAACGTTCTGCTTGTCGCCAACACCAGATCCGACTGTCGTTTTGTTTGTTGTCGTTGCTAATCGCTGCCACCAGATCTGGTTACCAATAGCTGCGACGATGAGTAGTGGCGGCGGCTGCAAGGAGCAACGACAGAGAAGAACTCCCTCCTCCAGTAGCGGCAGTGACAACGACTCCCTCCTCCAGCAACTACGACTCCCTCCTTCAAATACCTCTATGGTTTGTGATGTATATTTTTTATATATTGAAGTATTGGGTGAATTATATTTTGTGCATTTGGTTATTGATTTGTGTATTTGATTATTAATTTTTTATATGCGTGTATTTGATTATTTTGTGTATTTAATTATACATTTATTTGTATGCGAATATTTGATTATTTTGTGTATTTGAATATATATTTTGTGTATGCATGTATTTTATTATTTTGTGTATTTGATTATTCATTTTGTGTGTGTATTTGATTATTTTGTGTATTTAATTATTGATTATGTGTATGTGTGTATCTCATTATTTTAATATAATGTGTATATGTTTATATGTGTATTTAATTATTGATTATGTGTATTTGATTCATTTTGTATATCACATTTTTTCTACATGTTTCAATGTAATGTTTTGAAGCTGATCCAAAAACTTGATGTCAAAGTTACTCAATTAGATTATTTAATGTTGTATTTAAAAATAGTTATTGTATCAAGGAGAGTATTTATTTTTGTGATTTTTTATATAGTTTGACCAATTATCTTTTGTTTTCCATAGAGAGAGATAATGAACAATACTATACAAATTTGCTCAACAATAACCTGAATATTTATGACGAGTATGCAAATGTTGTAGCCACTCCATCCCAAGCTGATACATTTGAACTCAACACTCAAAGAAAGATACGAACAAAAAATTTCTCAACGCAAGAGGATTTAATGCTCGTGTCAACATGGCTAAATATTGGTACGGATGCTACATACGGTAACAATTAAACAAAACAAAGGTATTGGAAAAGGATTCATACCTATTTCAAACAATATAAAGAGTTTGAATCTGATTGAAATCCTAATTCGCTGATGCATCGTTGGTCTAGAATTCAACTTGTTGTGAGCAAATTCTTTGGATACTATAACCAACTAGATGACAAAAATTAAAGTGGAGCAACAGAACAAAATAAGGTAACCTCCATCATTATATCATTATTTGATACTTGCTAATTATTAATATCATGTTGCTAGTCATTGTTTTATTGACATTATTATTTAATTGTCTAGATTTCTCAAGCAGTAGAGATGTACAAGAGCTTGGAAAAGTTTTCTTTCACATTTCTATATTGCTGGCATGAGTTGTGACATACACCCAAATTCTCCTTGGGTTATTCGAAGAAGAAATCCAAAATTTCTGAACATGCAAGTCCTGCAACATCATTACCATCTACTCCCGATTTGGTGAACTTGTCTGATTTTGATGTCCGGATCAACGAGCCTTCATTGGAACGTAACAGAAATTTCCATTGAGTCAATAAAAACATGTTGAGGGAAATTACTGAAATGAGATCGTAGTCCAAAATGTTATTACTTGAACAATTGAATGAGATGTTAAAGTTGGAAAGAGAAAGGGTGGAACTAGAAAGATTTAGGGAAGAGCGAGAAAGAAAAAGGGAAGAGCGAGAACAACCGTTTCATGAAGAAAGAGTTATGGGCGTTGATACTAGTAATATGATGTGGTCACCAATCAAGACTCGGCCCAAGGCTGACCCAACCAAATCGGAACAGTATCACCAGAATGGTAGTGTCAGAATAGTATTTTAATACTTCATATATTTTAAGATTCTATTTCATGTTTGATTAGAGTTTTATTTTTATTAGGATTCTAGTTGAATTTTACTTAGGATTTATTTCTATTAGGATTCTAGTTGACTTTTACTTAGAATTTATTTCTATTAGGATTCTAGTTGGATTTTAGTTATAAATATTAGATGGATTTGGATTAACTAAACATTATAAATATACTTAGAAGTTAAGAATTATAATCAAGTTTTCTCAATACAATTTCAGCAACCTATTTGAATTTTTTTAGCAAAACAATCTTGTTTTTGCATCTTCTTGAAAGTCAAGTTTCAGCCATTGAAGTAAGTTCTTTCAAGAGTTTATTTTAGTGTGTCTTTTTCACACTCACGCTACACGCTGCGTCATAATATGGATGAATTTCAAACTAAATATTACAACGGGCTCAAACTCAAAATTATTCAAAAAAGGTGAAATGCAAGATTATCAAATTTGTAAAAATGTAGTTGGGATTAATGTATGTATATTTTCCTTTTAGTAATGTATGGAGATGGGATTAAGTGAACTTCATGAACATTAATTTAGTAATGTATTGTTGTTGTGTTTAATATTGATGACTATTGTTGTTGTTGGAATATTTTATTGGAATATGACTGTTGTTGTAATATTTTATTGGAATATAACCGTTGGAATATGACCGTTGTTGAATTTTTAATTTTAACATATTAAATTTTGAATTATTAAAATATTTTAAATAATTTTATTAAATAATAATTTTTTAAAATTATTAGTAAATTTATTTACAAATATATTAAATATTATAAAAATCTAATACCGTCATTTATTATTAAATTATCAAATAAATAATAAATTTTTATAGTAATAAAAATTATAAATAAAGTAAAATAAATAGAATTAAAATTTATTAATAAATAAATAAAATAGAGAGGAGAATAGAGAGTGTGGTTGAAGCACGCACAATTTCCGAGGCAAAATTAGAATTGGGAGTGAATTGTTTATAATATAATAGGGAGGTGGGTTAGAGATGGCCTTATATGTGAGATTTGAGATTCAATCATTCTAATGCAAAAAGAAAATGTGAAAAACATAAAAACAAAACAAAAAATATATGCTTAAATATATTATATATACACGTATACATATCTGTAAACACTCACGCATACACACAGTATACATGTGTATTTATATATTATAGATATAATACATACATGTATAAGTATATATACTTGTGCACGTATGTATATATATATACCTATGTGTATAAATGTGTGCGTGTGTCAATAGTACATATATATAAGTAATGCCAATTGAAAAACTACACATTTAACATGATACCAATTATACCACTGCACCCGAACTCATCTTCTTACAAGTGTTGTCTAAAAAGTTAAAAAACTAAACTTTAACTGTCAAATGTATTTTTTAACTTGCATGAGCATTGCATCAGCCACACCCCTAGTATATGTTTATGCATACACACACACACACACACATATATATGTATGTGTAAATATTTTAACCAATATGCATGTATATAAACATTTATCATTAATGAATGAGAATAAAATATTTAAAATTAATGTGTAATTAGTAATCTAAAAAAATTAACATGTACTTGAATCTTGTAGTCCAAATGACACCCCTTTGGGAGTCATTTCAAATTCTCTACTTTTTGGGTCAATGATTTGGACCCAAATTCAAATCATTTACATAATTTTGTATCCAAACATGGAATTTGGGATTTGACATCCCAAATCCGAAATGAATGGGTCAAATGACCCCATCCAAACACAACCCAAATGTATTCCAATTCCTTTTACATTCTTTTGAACTAGAACATCAATTTAGTCAGTTTAAAATTGTTCCTACAAGTATAGTTAATTGAAAAAAAAGATCTAAGAAAGTTTAGAGACCCCATTAAAAAAATTAACGTTAAGAATATAACATTACTTGGATTTAACCCCATGCTGAACTTGGAAGAGTAGCAAGGGCTATGCATCATCCTATTGCTTATTTGTATTTTGCGAGCCACCAATTAGGGCAATGACATAATGGTAATTAACAATCCTTGACTAGGTTTGTCCTTAAAGGGAAAAAAAATTTGTTTGGCATTTGCCTTTTTTTTTTTTTAGTATCTTTCCCGCACCTTCTAGAGATGTTTTACTTCTAGATTGATCATGACCTATTGAAGGAGTATCCGTGAGGTATCATATTCATCATCCTCACCAATACAAGGCCCACGTCTGACATCCCTCCTTAATCTTTCTCTTCTATTTTTTTTCTCTTGTAAATTTTCACGTAATTGTTTGCCATTTGACATACCAGGGCACCTTCTTCTGCTTTCTAGTGATTCTACCACCTTTAAGGTGCTTATGCTATGGAACATGTGACATTATTCATTTCGTCTACAACCATTTTTGCATGAGCCCAAGCAAGGCCATCTTATTTTGTGGGAAGGACGTAAGTGATGATATGAAAGACTTGAAACATTTTCAGTCTTTTTCCTCTTGAACAAGTAAATCTGGAATAATACAATAACAAGAAATTATTTTGCTTAGTATCATGATATATGTCCATATGAAGTCACAATAACAATAAAATCTGATATTGGGATTTTTAATGGCTCAAGGTATTCAAAACACAATGAATCACAACTGAAATACTTGTATTAAGAGAGAGATTGAGAGGCACATTCTGACAAGTGAATGCAACATTCAACCAGGAGGTATTCTTGGAAATCCACCAATGTCTGGGTACGGTTGATTTAAAGGGATTTAGGCATTGCAGAGGGGATTGGTCAGATAGGTCAGGATGGTCTTACCATTACCCACTTCAGAATAAATAAACATAAAAAACCCCTCTCAAACTGACATAAGACTCCAATTCTTCAATTCCCTGATTGGTTGTTGGAGTTAAATGGTTGTATTTTCCCTTATGACAGATTATAATAATGATATATATAAACTGGATATATCTATTTAAATAAAATCTTTCTTCCTAATTGTTTTTTTTTTTTGTATTATTCCTATCATGTTTTGTATTTTGTACCTCCTCAGCTTTGCATATTATTTGTTTCACATAATATTTGGGGTATTACATCATAATCAATAAAATTAGGAATTTTATGGTCCTAGAAGGTAAGGCAATGATGCTTTTGAAATGAACTCGTGGTATTAGTTTTTCATTGAGTGATCTCACACTTTTTTGGCTTCCCCCATTTTATTCCTGAGTTGGAAGGAAACTCTTGAAATACACTTGCGGTTTTGGTTTTTGATCAAGCAAGCTTTCACTTTTTTTGGCTTCCCCAATTTTTGCGTCAGTTGGAAAGGAGAAAGGGCAGGCCGGGGGGAGGGGTGTTAATTTCATTTTAGGTGCATGTATTGCCAAGTCTTTGCTGAATTTGGTTTCATTTTGGACTTGGTTTGAGTATGAATGTTTGTTCAAACATATGAAGGATTAATAAACTTGACATGCATGCCAAATTCGTCAACCTTAGCTAACACAGGCAAGTTGGTGAATTTGTTTTTTGGAATATGAAAATGATCTTCATAATTGTCATCCGAAATTACAATTGGCTCAAATGCCCTGTGCTGGAGTGGAGGGTAGTGAACAGATTCTGTGGTGCCATTGCTTAATTGCTGACCTCACCAACTTTATGTTAGGATGGAAATGGAAGCAGATTACATTGGATTATTGTTGATTGCTTCGGCTGGTTATGACCCTCGGGTGGCACCCAGAGTGTACGAGAAGTTGGGGAAGGTCGCAGGGGATTCAGTATTGCGAGATTATCTTTCGACACACCCTTCAGGAAAGAAGAGAGCTCAGTTGCTGGCTCAAGCCCAGGTCATGGAGGAAGCCATGACCATATACAGGGAAGTGCAATCCGGACGTGGGGTTGAGGGCTTTCTTTAATGGCCAACTTGAAGACCCATTTGAAAGAAGGTTGTATTTTCTTTAATTAATGGCATTTAGGGTTTGAAAGGTTGTTTTCTTCTAGCTTAGGCTGAGGGTTTAAGGTAAGAAATTTTTGGTGAATAGATTTGGCATCTGTGTTGATCATTGGTTCAGTTTGGTGTTAATGTTATACCTATACTATGTAGCGCCTTTTTAATTCTTTTGAAATCCAAACTGAAAATGAAACTGGAGGGCCCAATTTGGGGATAAAACTACTTTTATCAGACAATTCCAAGGGAAAAATTTATATAGAAGATTGTTGGAATGAACGAGCTGTAAATGTAATTCAGTATATATAAGTATGCGTGACGTTTTAGTTTGAAAGATCAAAACACAAAGCCGCCCTGAAGACAACCTTAAACAGACAATCCCAAGCAGAAAGTGCCAAACAAATGACGGATGCATACTTCAAACATATATAGAAAAGGTTTTGATACATCCAAGAAACGCGTTAACTATATAGGATGCGTTGGACTAGCCAACATTGCCCCAAATCAACTTACTATAATCATTCCCATTGAAATTCCAATTCGTCTTTGTTTTCACAATTCTCTTCTTCCTTCTCATGGCCTTCTTCAATGGGATCTCTTTCCTTTTAGCAGTGGTTGCAGTCTCAATTGCTTTTATTGTCGGATTCATCACAGTACAGATTGTCATTTACATCAGAGAATCAATCTCAAACGATCACCGGCCGCCGGTGGCCGGGCTGATGCTTAATCAACTAATACACTTCAACGAACTCTTCGATTACCAAACTTCTCTTGCCAGGAAGAACCCTACTTATCGACTAATCACACCTTCACATAGTGAAATCTACACCACCGATCCTGTTAACGTCGAATATATATTGAAAACCAACTTCTCCAATTATGGCAAGGTATTGGAAATTTTAAATTCTGTTTCCTTTTTTCTTTGTGGTTTTGGGTCTAATTGATTAATTCTTGATTTTACACAATGTTGTTGCAGGGGCAGTATAATTTTGATGTGATGAGAGATCTGTTTGGCGACGGGATCTTTGCCGTCGATGGAGAGAAATGGCGGCACCAGAGAAAGCTGGCCAGTTATGAATTCTCGACCAAAGTTCTAAGAGACTTCAGCTCTTCAGTGTTTCGAGCTAATGCTGCTAAATTGGCTTCCATAGTTTCTGGTGCATCAACTGCCAAGGAAATCATAGACTTGCAGGTTTCTAATCGCTTTGTTCAGATGGGATTGCGCATAGAAACCCGGTGAAATAGAATAGAAAAAATTTAAAGTGGTTCGATCTCAATATAAATGTCATCGGTCTCACAATTATGATTTAAATTCACTCAATATGCTCTTCTTAGAGCTAGTTCTCTGCTGCTTTTTTTCTTTTTAAGTTCATTTTCCGGGAAAATCAAGAGAACTTGATAGCTTTTCCAGGAAGGAAACTGAGGGAAGGTTAAATCTTTTTGATGCAGGATTTATTGATGAAATCAACTTTGGATTCAATTTTCAAAGTGGGATTTGGCATTGAGCTCGACACTCTGTCGGGTTCGGATGAGTTCAGCAACCGATTCATGAAGGCATTCGACGACTCCAATGTTATTGTATACTGGCGATACGTTGATCTACTGTGGAAGATAAAGAGGTTTCTCAACATAGGCATGGAAGCAACTCTTAAGAAGAACATCCAAATCATAGACAGCTTTGTTTATGAACTGATTCGGTCCAAGAGGGATCAGATGAAAAATGGAGACCTCCATGTGAGCACAAATTTTTACTTCTATGGTATTTGTTAATTAATATTCAAATTAACACACATCCGTCACATAAGTAAAGAGCACAGAACACCATATTAAAAATGTATCATGGTTTGGGTTTAATATATTATATATGTTCACAATTTGAAAAATTCATCTATCTTGGTTTGGGCTCAATATATTTGTCTTGGAATCGATCCGAATCAACTTTAAATCAGAGTAGACCGGCATCGAAATTAGTGAAAAATTCGAATCGAATCCAGGCAGGAATAGGATCAGATTAGACAAGGTCTAATTTGCATACACTGCATGGTATATATCTACCTACACTGCAGTATGCATACAATAGCACATAAAAGTAGTGTATACATTGCTGTATTTATTTGGTCTAAAATTGGGACTACGATAAAAATTCATTTTTTAAAAAAAAAATTTAATCAAGGGTTTTTCAGTTTGGACCGAAATTTGAATACCCATATACATGTCCACAATCTTACAATAATGTAAAAAAAAAATCATTTAAAATAATTTTATGGAGATAAAACTACAAATCCTCCTATCACCTAATTTTTGTATGGATAAAAGTAAAAAAAAAAAAAAAAACCATTATAATTCTCTTGATTGAAATAATAGGTTATTCACACTCGAAAAACTTTACTGTAAATACACAATCTTAATTATATATGTGGTAATTAACAACTATGGTGGTGATTTTTTAGAAGTAACAAGTAGAGAGCTCTTGTATCCATTTGTATCCCTCATTCATTGTGAGGATAGGTTTTAAGTTTTGTGTGAGATATTTCATCCCTCACTAGATTTGATTTTGAAGAGTTATTTAACAATTTCCATATCTGTTCATTCTTGTTGCACATGGACTGATCATTGGCATTTTATATATTCTTGCAAGTATAGAGAGGGAAAGAAGACATAGTATCGAGGTTTCTGTTGGAGAGCGAGAAGGACCCAGAGAAGATGAATGACAAATATTTGAGAGATATAACCCTAAACTTCATGATTGCAGGGAAAGACACATCTGCAAACTCGCTCACTTGGTTCTTCTACATGTTGTGTAAGCATCCATTTGTGCAGGAGAAGATTGCGCAGGAAGTGAGAGAAGCAATTGGAGCAGCTGATCGGGAGAACATATCCATGATGGATGAACTTGGCAATAGGTTAACTGAATCAGCTTTGGAAAACATGCAGTATCTTCATGCAGCTCTAACTGAGACTCTCAGACTCTACCCTGCTGTCCCTCTGGTAATAATATTAATTGTGCGCCGTTAGCGATCGCATAATTAAATTCCTATATATCATCCTCTCTAGTTCCAACTGTCATCATTTAATTCGACGTAAGTAGTTTATTGTAGAGATTTTAGGTATATTAAATATTTAAATTTAATCATATACACACTTTTAAATCGCCTTTAACTACCATTTTTAAATGTGTATTTGTAGTTAGGCCTGTCAATGAGTCAGATTTGCTCAGATTTAACCCATACCAGACTCATAAAACCCAAATTTGCTTAGGAGGGACCCGAACTAGACCCGTTAGATTCAAACCCATTAGACTCATTTATTAAATAGGCTGGGTCTGACAGACCTGTTAAGTTGAAACATAAATCCAAATTAGAGTCAAATGGTACAGACCCTCCTTAATTTAAAGATTCTAGACCCTCACCTATTCCTCTCCCCTTGCTACAATTATTTTTCCCCTGGTCTCATGATTATGATGTTACAAGTGGAAATAGATTTAATCCAAGACCGTTATGCATATTATGACCACCCAATTAATTTCACAATATTGAGTATATTGCTTGACTCATAAACCTAAAATGATAGCTTAATATGGATTCTCTATCTGTATCTGTTTGAGAGTGCATTTCTAATGGAAACCACCACTAATTTAACTGATAATATTTAGTCACTGACTGGAAATATTCTATTAATTATTTTCAATTCGACAAACTGGATTTAGTCTTTAGTAAAGCCCGTTTTGAATATAATTGCAGGATGCAAAGAGTTCAGAGAAGGACGATGTTCTGCCTGATGGCTTCAAAATAAAGAAAGGAGATGGAGTAAACTACATGACTTATGCCATGGGAAGGATGAGATACATCTGGGGAGAGGATGCTGAGGAATTCAAGCCAGAAAGATGGCTTCAAAATGGTGTTTTCCAAGTTCAAAGCCCTTTCAAATTCACTGCCTTTCAGGTTAACCACCAACTGTGTTTCTAATTACTCTTCTTTTTTGTTTCTTTGGCAACACAATTAATGAAGATATATAATACAAAAAAAAAAAAAAAAAAAACATTTTTTGTCTTCAGGCTGGGCCTCGGATATGCCTGGGAAAGGAATTCGCGTACAGGCAGATGAAGATATTGGCCTCATATCTGCTATTCTTCTTCAGATTCAAACTTGTGGATGAGAGCAAGGAGGCGACTTACAGAACCATGTTCACTCTTCACATGGACGAAGGCCTTCATCTCTATGCTTTTCCAAGGTTGTAGATACAGATGATTGAACAAGCCTGCAACTGTTTCTCTAATTATTATATATTATATATAACAGCTTGGCTTTGGATCTACATGATGAATGCTGGTGCAGCTCCAATTAATGAAAAAGGCCAAGAAATTAATGGATTGTGCAATGAAAAGTAATAGAAATATATTTCCATGGAATGGAAAGATATTGAATATCAACTGATTATTATATCTTCTAATAAAGGGATAGAGTGTGATTATGTTAAATATTGTTAAAATAGAAAATTAAGCTTTTTTCATTCACTCAATTTGCTAAGATCTCTTCCAAAAGAACAAAACCTTCTTAATTTTGCCCATTTCCATTTGATCTTATCGCCCTCTCTTAATTACAAACCCACTGTCAGATCAGTCTGGAATCTGAATTCACATTGAATCCCAGCGTCTGATCATCTGCAGCCCTAAATTCAATCCCCAATATGCCCATAAATGGCACATTTTGAGGTCCGAATCCTCCCATTAATTTACTGGGAAGAAAATAAATTTAAAACCCATGTTGATCCATATCTATATAATTAATATTTACTGGTTTACTCTCCAAATTAATAACAAATACATAGATAATTGTGAAAGAAGAACAAGAAGAGAGAGAGAAAGAGAGAGAGAGAGAGAGAGAGAGGACTTTGTCCGTTCTTTCAGATTTTATGCACAGGATTGCCTTCAGTTACCAGTACATGGATCTTGAAAGCCATGCCTGTGTATTCAATGCGAGAGAGTAGTGGATTTGAAAACGAAGGTCATTTATGACTCATCTGGTCGTTGCTCGGATATACATGCATATCAGGGACACTGGCGGAGTCAATAAATAATTTTCGCCTGCGCCGAATTATAATTTTAACTCTTACCAAATTATAAAAATTATAATTATTTATTATAATATATATAAAAAATAAAAAAATAAACTAAAGCCAAGGCTAGACATGGCCACGGTTTATAAATCGCCGGTTCCAGTTCATGAACCGCCGGTTCCGGTTCAAGAAATCTTTGAACCTGAACCGAACCGCCCAAGGGCGATTTGGGACGGTTCGGTTCCGATTCCGGTTCGTGCCGGTTCGGTCAACGGTTTGGACCGGTTCGGTCAACGGTTTGAGCCGGTTCGGTCAACAGTTCCGGTTCCGGTTCAAACCGAATTTTTTTAATTTTTTTTAAATATTGTTGTATTCAATTTTGGTCCTTGTTTCGTTGTTCGGTTCAGTTTGGTTTCGATTTTTAATTGTTAAATGTAATTGTAAATATAAATATTCTCAACCATATTTTTAATAAAAAAACACTACTAAAAATTGAAGAAATATAAGTAATAATTTCATTAAAAATAATTAAAACAACTAAACAAGTATGTAATACAAGTAATTAATTTTTACAAATGTGAAAAATAAAAAATAAAAAATAGAATTAGACTTAATTTCATTAAAAAATAATTACAACAAAAATGTAATACAAGTAATTAATTTTTACAAATGTGAAAAAAAATAAAATATGGACTTGGATCCTACGCATCTTTATTGGAGTCGGAAGTCGCCGTTGTTGAACCATCATTAACCCATTCGTCAGATGATGATGAATGGATAAGTTCTTCTTGACGTCGCATGTTAGCTCTTTCCCAATCATCGAGGCAAACTTGAGCTTCCAATGATTCTGGAGCCAATCTTGATCTTCTTTCGTCCAAAATGTTGCCTCCACTACTGAATGTTTGTTCAACGGCTACAGTTGAAGCTGGAACTGCAAGAAGTTGACTTGCAATAATTGCAAGAGTTGGAAATGTCTCCTTGTGCCTTTTCCACCACTCCAAAATTTCAAAATTTAAACTTGTATCATCACCAAACTCAAAAACTGTGGTTAGATAAGTTTCGAGCTCCGAATGTGAGCTCGATCTAGGTTTTTTCCTCATTTGATCTAAAAATTTATGACCCCATTTCATTGGTTGGGAGGAAGAGGAATGCGAAGCCATGGATAGAAATGATTCTTCACTACTAGGAGCAATAACATATGCTTCATATAATTGATTGCATAAAGTTCTAACCTTAGAAATTATAATATTCACATCAATTTCTTCATTATTTTCTAATCCTAACAACGAATAATAGTTAGACAAACACTCAATTAAACCATCAAATTTACACCTAGGATCAAATACCATAGTAACAAGAAAAATTTCAGGAATAAATTGATAATAACGTAACCATTTTTCTCTCATTTCTAAAACAGCATGACAAATTTCTTCAACATTAATTCCTTCCATTAATACACCGGCCACATTCATTGCTTCTATTAAAAATTGATGTGAAGTTGGTTTATAAACACTACTAAGTGTATGAGTAGCATCATTAAAAATTCGTAAAATATTCAAAATTGAACTACAAACATTCCACATAGTTGGAAAAATAGGATATTGTGGAATATAATTTGCTGCAAAAGAACACAATAAATCTTTATATTCAAAAGATTGATTAAGTAATTTAAAAGTTGAGTTCCAACGAGTAGGGACATCTTTTGAAAAACGTTTTGGGGTTTGACCATTGGAGGTGCAAAAATGTGCCCATGCTTTTGCAGTTCGAGGGTGTACCCAAATATAAGAAATAACATTTCTAATTGGATCTAAATAAGAATTAAGTGACTTAATACCATCTTGAACACATAAATTTAAAACATGGCATGCACATCTAACATGAAAAAATCTTCCACCAAAATTTGGTTGGCAAATTCTTTTCAATTCATTAATAGAAGCAGTATTAGCCGATGCATTATCAAAAGAAATTGAAAAAATTCTATTAACTAATCTATATTCTTGTAAAATTTGTTGAATTAATCTACAAATATTTTCAGCATTATGACTTTCATCAAAACATCGATACGCAAGAATTCTTTTTTGTAAAACATAATTTTCATCAACCCAATGACAAGTAATACCCATATATGAATGAGTTTGCCAATGATCACTCCAAATATCACTACAAATAGAAACATTAATATTATTGTTTTGAAAATATGTTATCAATTCAATTTTTGAGTTTTTAAACAATTTTAACAAATTCCTTTTCAAAGTATTTCTAAGAATTGATTTAAAACTAGGATTAACAAAGTTTTGACAAAATCGAGTAAAACCTAATTTTTCACCAAAACTAAAAGATAAATGATCAATTGCTACCATTTCAGCTAAACCAGACCTACAATTAGCTTCATTATAATGAAATAATTGAGGAGAGTTTGAAGAGGTAGCAAACCCGGATATTTGTGTTTGATCGCGGCTCAATCCAACCTTGAGCGGGTGCTTTGTTTGCAAATGTCGGGCGAAAGTACCATATCCACTTCCTTGCTTGAATTTGTATACCTGATTACAATAATTACAAGATACATCAAATTTACCATCTCCTTTTGGTGTTTTCTTGAAATGAATATTAAAAATATCAGAAGTAGAAATTTTTCCACCTCCCTTTTGTTGAGTTTCACTCTCTTGTGTTTGAAAATTTTGAGTTTCAAACTCAACATTTTCAACATTTTCAAAATTTCTACCTTCACTTGCCATTTTTTTGAAAAAAGTATGATAATAAAAATATATAATAATGATAAAATAATATAGTAACAAGTAATAAATAATTAACAATATAATTGAATAAATTGATAAATAACAAAATGAGAAGATTGAAGAAATTGAAATTGAAATATTAAATGAGAGACAAAATTGAGAGAATAATAGCTTGAGACTTGAGAGAGAGAGAGAGAGAGAGTGTGAAAAATGAGTGGGGGAGGGAGGGGTATATATAGATAGGAATTATAAAATTTTAAAAAAAAATTAATAAAATTGGCTGGGGGTGGCAGCTAAATTGGACCGTTGGGGGGGGGGAGGAGGGGGGAGGGGGGCCAACGGTCCAATTTTGGACCGTTGGGGGGGGGGAGCACGGGGGGAGGGGGGGGCACGGGGGGGAGCACCGGGGGGGGGGCCAAGGCCAACGGTCCGGTTCCGCGGAACCGGCGGTTCCGGTTCCCCGGAACTGGACCGAATTTCGCCGGTTCAGTCCGGTTCCGATTCGACCGGTTCCGGGTCCGGTTCCGGCCGGTCCGATTCCGGTTCGAACCGCCGATCCGGTTCAATTTTGGCCATGTCTAGCCAAGGCCTAGCTGGCTAAAACGTGACTCCGTCACTGATCAAGGGTGTCACCAGCCATGAAAGAACTATCAATTGTTCCCATCAACAAGGCTGCCAGCGCTAGGGTTTGCCGATTTGGTTGGTGGAAGCCATCTTTACCCGTCTGCTTTCTCTCATGCAATTTTTGTTTCAATATTACCTATTTTTTTAAGTAAATAAAAATTTCATTATCAACACTAAAAAGTGTGTACAATTTTAAATAAAAAAATATTCGTAGTGTACGAGAGAACAACTAATTGATGAATCTACCCCCGATTAACGAATCTCTGTAATCACTTAAAAGGTTTTTAACATGAATGTTCATATTATAGCCAACACTCAATTACTCATCTAGTAAAACTTAAAAAGGAGAACTCAAGCAAGCATAAATCATCAATTCATGGAATCTCTGTGAGTGTTGGAGTGGTACATTCACACGAAGTATATCATGTCATGAAAACACTCAATTACTCCCCCAAACAATAACTTAGAATGCTAGTATCATATTCATGAGTCAAAACTCGGTTTAAATGAAAGTTAGCGATACAACTTAGTAAAGTAGAAAAATATTAGTTAGTTATAAGTCATCAAAAATATCATAAAATACAGCTCTATAAAGTATGTGAAAAAGAAATGATAACACACAATATCTAATGCACCAGTAGGGTCACGAATCGTTCTTGAGTAGAAGAATATTAGTTAGTTATAAGTCACCAAAAATATTGTAAAATACAGCTTTATAAAATATGTGAAAAAGAAATGATAACACATAATATCTAATGCACCAGTAAGGTCATGAATCGTTCTTGCTACTGCTCCTAAAGTATTTACGTAAAAACAACATAAGAAATATATTTATAAATTTAGAAATAAACTATATATATATATATTGGTGTTAAATCTAGAAGAAATAAAAAAAATAACATAATTTTCATATGGCTACATTTTTCATATTTTTCTCTCAAAATATCAATTTGTCCCAATTTCCTCCATCTAAGCATAAATTTGATATTTTTATTTTTAATGAATTTATTATAATAGAATTGTGTGTAATTATTTAAAATTAATTGAGGTATTATGGTTTTTTTGAAGTATATAAATTTGTTTTTTTTAACTAAAGAATTTAATAAAAAATAAAATTATAAAAAAAAATTAAGTGTCGAAGTTCTAAAGTCAAACTTTGAAAGGGTAATCAATTTTAGCCTGATTTTCTTCTTTTATTGTAACATGCTGCAGGTTGACTCGCATCTACCAACTGCAAACAAACCAGCCCCCGGCATTCATATTCATCGTCTCTCTCTCTCTCTCTCTCTCTCTCTCTCTGTGTTTCTCTCTCAATTCTGAAAACATATAAATCTTTGCCCTCTTTGGTTTGGTGTCAACCTGCCCGCATCTCTCTCTCTCTCTCTGACCATATGGAGACTGCAGGTTCCAGCTCCTCGTCCAGCCATGGCGCTCTGCCCAAAACCATTATCACTCTCTTGGGAGAACGCCTTCTTTCAACCCTGCTAGACCTTTTTACCTTCTCTATTTTCCTTCTCGTCTTCTCTGCCGAAGCTTTCTTCTTCATCTCCCCAAAATGGCGAAACCCCATCTTCCATTTCCTCATTATCATCGTCTTCGTCATGTTCTTCTTCCTCAAATCCCACTTCTCAAAACCTCCACCAATCTACCTCGTCGACTTCTCCTGCCTCAAGCCGCCATATTTCTGCAGGGTCCCCTTCTCCACCTTCATCGAGCACGTCCGGCTCTTCGACTTCCTCGACGAAGATAGCTCATCTTTCATGTCCAATATTCTTGCCTCTTCCGGCCAAGGCGAAAGAACGAGTCTCCCGCCGGCTTTACACTATATCCCGCCGGTGTCTCACCACCACGAAGCCATCAAAGAAGCCCAGATGGTGCTTTTCCCTGTATTCCAAGATCTTCTCGCCAAGACTAAACTCTCAGCTCGAGATATCGACATTCTGATCCTCAACTGCACCGGATTTTGCCCCGTTCCTTCGCTTTCCGCCATGATTGTGAACGAATTCTCCATGAGAGATGATTTGAAGAGTTTCAATATCAGTGGGATGGGCTGTAGCGCCAGTGCCCTCGCCGTTCACATGGCGGAAAACCTCTTGAAGGTTCACCACAACTCTTACGCCGTTATTCTGAGCACCGAAATCTTGTCCACCGGCTGGTACGCCGGAAAAGAACGGCCAATGTTGGTGCTGAACTGTCTCTTTCGAATGGGAAGCGCCGCCATTTTGGTCACGAACAAGAAAGAAGCAAAAAGATCGTCAAAATATAAGCTCTTGAAAACTCTGAGATCACAACGAGCTTTCGACGATAAGGCTTACAATTCAGCTTTCCGGGAAGAAGACTCCAATGGAATAACCGGCGTCGCCCTGAGGAAAGATTTACTCCAGGTTTGTTGATGATGTTCCAAATTAATTCGGATTTATTGATTAAATTGTTTCCATTAATTGCCGGTTCAAGGGTAATGTTAAACAATAATACTAATTAGTACATTATTTTTGTACATCTTGAACTATATAAAGAGATATTATGACCAACATACCCCTCGTCTTCATGCGTCTCACGCGACTCTATACACCTTATAAGAGATTTTTTTGTCATTGATATACTTTTGTGTAGTCCAAAGTGTACACTTAAACTACATACAAGTGTACCAATAACATTTTTCAATGTTAAATGTTTATTGTTTGAGATAATATACATTAATTATATATTTTAATATTTAAGTACTGTTAATTTTTTAACATTTAAATAATTCTATTAATAAATATATTATGTTTTGAATTATCAACTAATAAGTTGTATGCATCCATTGTCAATAATTAAAATTACCCTACTCGTATGGTCAATAAAGGTCTTAAAAATAAAATAAATATATTTTATATAAAAATAATATACATGTAATGCATTCATAACATTGCCTTCGTTTAATTATAACCAATCTCTATAAACAGCTGGCTAAGCTTATGGTTGAAACATATAATAAGGGCCTATCAAATATTTTAAATAGTATTTTAATGATTAATGTCGTAAAAAAATATTATAATTAAGTATTCAAATAATATTTATATTGTTAGGCGTGACGCCCCCTATTAACAGTGAACCCTTGGCATTGAGTTTACCCCTTTCTAAGATAAAAGATATATATATATATATATTTATGTTAATTCATATATTTTGTTCCTACAAGGTGGCGGGAGAAATCCTCCGATCAAACATCGCCGCCCTGGGGTCGTCAATCCTGCCGCCGTCGGAGATCATCCTGCACGTCGTTTCCATGTTCTGGAAGAGATTCATCAACAAGAACGTGCAGATATACATGCCGGATTTCCGGTCGGCGGTACAGCATTTTTGCCTGCCGGCTTCCGGTCGGCAGGTGATCAGAGAAATAGGGAAAGGGCTGAAGCTGGGAGAGAGAGAGATGGAGGCGACCATGGCGACGCTGCACCGGTTTGGGAACCAGTCTTCGTCTTCGCTGTGGTACGAGTTAGCCTACATGGAGGCCAAGGAGAGAGTGAAGAAAGGCGACAGAGTTTGGCAGCTCGGGATGGGAAGCGGGCCTAAGTGCACGAGCCTTGTTTGGGAATGTGTTCGGCCCATTTCGGAGGAAGCCCATAAGGGCCCATGGGATGGTACAATTAACATGTATCCAAACTTGGTTAATTGTTGATAACGATGGTTACCTTCCCTGCCATAAATAGGTTACCAGCTACGCTTCGTACTTTGTACTGATATTATCCAAATTAAAGATTTATTTAAAACGGCTAAATTTCAGTTGGGTCAATTTCATGTTAACTCTATCTCTATATAGTTTATTTTTAATATTTATTTAAGATTTTCTTGTATTTTTTTTTTTTCCCATAGAAACATCTTTGGGAAGTTAATAGTTCAAATAACTAAAACTATAGGGATCTGAAAAGTAAAATCTATGGGGATCTTAAAAGGGGTTCTTCTCTATACAGAGGGAATTTATATAAATTAATGAATATAAATGTTCATCCAAAACTAGAGGAAACTGGGTGAACTTTACCATAAAGATTATATTAATTTAGCAATATTTTTCTCAGTTAAATATGTAATCAAATGTTAAATCTCAGTAATGTGCTAGTTAAATCGTTGTTTAAGACTCTGAAGATAGGATGGGTTGCCGTTGCTGAAAGAAGTTGGTTGAATATGACACCACAATGGAAAACGGCAATTGACGGCGACCAAGTCCTGCCCAAAAATAGACAACAAATAGAGTGCATTAATATGCCTCTTATTTCTACTCTTTCCTTCTTTAGAAATTTCAGTTATTTTTATATATTTATCCAAAAAAATATTATTTGAACATTCAATTATATTATTAATTTTGAGTGATTTGAATTTTTTTTTTCAATATATAATTGGGTGAGGACCGTGAGGTCTTCTTTACTGCATGCAACGCACACTTTTAGAAACTCCTATTTCCATTAAAAAGATATTTAGAAAACATTCGAAGAGATACAGATAGATTTGAGTTTTAACACCAAGTGGGCAGTGGGTTCTCTTCGATTGGGCAATCCGAGTTCGAGACAGAGACAGCCCAACCATTAAATAAGAGGCAAGGCCCATACCTTTCCACACCCTCTTTAGGCCCAAGAAAGCCCAATTTACAGGTCCAATTATTTCTAAATAAATTCCTTTCGGACCACGTGCTACAATTTCTAATTGGAAAATCGAAGTGCAATTTTGAACAAACTCAAAAAACTAAACCGAGAACCAAATCAAAATAATTAGAATTTAATTCGATAATTAAATTTTATTGGAATTGCTCGCCTCTCCCAATAGTCACAATTTGTACGAAAATGCTATTTGAGGGTTTAACTTTGATATTTTATATTAAAATTTTAAAATTTGTCATCTCAATATAAATATATAAGACAGTAAATTTTTTTTTAAGAAAAGTATTTTATAATTATAAAATTGTTAGCAATGATATTTTTACATAAAAAAATAAAAATAATGCTAACAAGCCTCTTTATAGGACTCGTTAAGAAGATAAAAATATACCTTCTTTTTAAATAAAATATATTTATTCTACGTTACTTCCAATCTTCAAAAAACTTTATTAATTAATAATAAATATATTATGTTACAAAATATGTATATATCTAACACCCGTTACCATCACCAAAAATAATAATAAGAAGATATTTTGTTGAACAAAGGGCCACATGGGGTGACATTTAATATGGGCTCGTGGCAGGCTGTTAAGAAATGTGCCAACCCCTGTGGTCAGGGTCATCACGTACCATCAGCTTTGAATGCTTGCAGTGATGGAGAGTTGATAACTTTACTCGGGGGGGTTGAACTACCTCAATTTTAAGGAGTAAATGTGAGACTCAGACTGGTACTCAGAGGCAGTTGCCTTCCCCACAACATCCCATTTATTGTTATATTTATTGAACCCAATCCTTTACACTATTTAGTAAGGTAGTTCTACACTCCGCCTACCCACCCTGGGCCTCATCCATCTGTTATAGTTAATATTATAAAATACTGTTGTTGGGATTCTCTCCCTTTCGGTCTCATAATTTTTGACAAAAAATATAAAGTTCTATTGTTGATAAGTATCACCTAATATTATGGAAAATGTCAGGTGTATAGAAGGGATACAGACCTTTATGTTGCTCTTTTCACTCTAGCTTGGTGGTTTTTATGGGTCCAACTTTAGTTCTCATCCATACTTTTAATTATTCGATATAAAAACTATGTAAAAAAGACCATTTTTTTTTTTTTTTGTTGAATTAAAGATATATAAGCCCCACATACAAGCCAGCCTCATCCCTCGTGCATAATATGACAAATATGAAAGAGACGACACTGCATGCAATGGGGATAGTAAGCCAGCAAATCAGTTGACTCAGCAAGAAAGCAAATTTCATTTCATGGCCATAATCAGAGCCTATCGCCCTATTCTTAGGGCAGGCGGCTTGCCAACACTTTAATTTTAGAAAGCGGCCAGACGAACCCACAATGCCCCAACCCACTGTTTATGGCAAATATTATTACACATGAGAAAATTAAACACACATCAATTTCTCTTGTATATTTTTGGCATATATATTTATTTTGTATAATATAAAAAATATTTTATATAATGAACTGCAGATATGTATGGTCTATAACTCTAGATAATTGGATAAGCACTATAATAAAATTGCAATGAATAGAGCTACTCAGGAGTGACTGGAAGCTCAGCTCAATTTGCACTCGTTCAAACTAAACAAATGAAATTGAGCTTAATTTTTAAATAACATTAGTAAATGAGCCACCCTTCCTCAGCTCAAGCTTGGGTCATTTGGGCTAGTAAGCCAATTCGTTTAGTTAGTTAATTATAAATTCATTAGTGACCCATTTCTAAATAACATGTGCTTTTAAGTTAAGGATAGTTTGTCATATTTTTTTATGTTATTCAAAATTTAACCATATATTTATAAACTCTATATTTAGATGACTAATTTTTGAGGCGTGACAAACATACATTTTTCCATCTCCATTAAAAGCTTAACAATTTATAAGTAATTATATTAAGAAGATTGAGTCTCTGCATCTTTGTCCATATCTATATTTTAAACAACTATTTTAGTGAGAGATTTTCTTTCTATCAGGTTCGGTTTACCAGAGGACTTACATGCATCTCTAATTAATTTGATGTAAGGAGCTGCATACTATATCCATGAAACAAATGAATCATTTTCCAAATAAGCAACGAAGAAATGAAGGAATAGGAAAGTCATCGAAGTCGTACCTGCAAAAAAAGCTTCCCTCCTCTCTCGTTGATAATCGGACGGTGATCAGAGGTCGAGTGCATATATCCTGTGATTCAGGGGACCACGCAGAGATATATGGCAATTGGTAGCTACGAACAGTTCATTGGCATTTATGGGAACTTCCATTGCCCACTCAGAGATCTGATCTAGCACTTATCCCATAGAATGGAAACCCATGTATCATCATAAACATTAAGAACATAAAATTAAGAAAGTCTGTGACAAAAGATTGAAAAGGTGACCAAACTAAACTTGATAAAAACTTCTTAAACTTGACATGTAATATGATGATATTAAGAACGATATATCTTCAATAAAAATAATTAACAATTTAACATTTACGTAGCCAAGCCACCGTGGAATTAAACACAAGATTTGTTATAGTGGCGGCTGGTTAATATGATGATATTGAGTCTGCTCATATCAATTAATTCGATGAATTTTCATTAATTGGTTAAAGAATAAAGCAGGTTAACGAGTTAAGAAATGGGTTTAAATGGATATTGAATTAAATTAAAAAGTGAGACTCAATTAAAATATGTTTGTTAACTAAAATATAATTCAAACAAAATGAGATATAAAAAAATTTTTAGACAAAAATATTTTTTATTATATTTGTTAAATTTATCTATCAATTCTTAAAAAGAATGACGTATATATTTTTTAATACATTTAAAAAAATTAACTAACAGATAAAAATCTTAAAATACTTCACAACGTTATATTGATCACTTTATATATTAATTCAAAAAATATTTCAATCTTATCTTAATATAACATTATCTCACTTATTTTAACAAATATTACCCTAATATATAGCTTTGTTGATGAAACTAATCATTTGCGTTTTGATCCTTTTCAAGCAACTCATTTATAACACACAATTAAATGGGTGAATTTGAATTTAATGCAATCAACTTTCAACGGCACTCACCCCGTCCGCCCATTTACTGTTTACTGGCATTCATGATCATGAAACAACCACCGCCATCTTCATTATTTATGTGCACAAGAAGACAGATAACAGAGGTCCCCTTTTCATTCATATTTTAAATCTCAAACACCCCACCATCTTCGTCACTCTATCTTCTTCATCATTCAAGCACCCTCTTTCTTTCTCACCGAGACAATGCCCGGAATTCCACCCAAATGGCTGGTTTTCTTACTTTCAAGCTATCTTGTTCTCACCAACCTGGTCATCTGTTCAGCAAAGGAGACTACTTACATTGTCCAAATGGATAAATCCAAAATGCCAAAGGCATTTTCTGGCCATCTTGAATGGTACTCCTCCATGGTAAAATCAGTGGTAACTAGAGCAGAAAAAGAAGTGGAAGATGACCGAGAAAGGGTCATCTATAGTTACCAGAATGCTTTCCATGGTGTGGCTGCTTTGCTTAGCGAGGAAGAAGCTCGAAGACTAGAGAGAAGGCACGGCGTAATGGCCATATTTCCCGAGACTATATACCAGTTACACACCACGAGGAGTCCCATGTTCCTTGGGCTAGAGCCAGAACACAGCACAAGCATCTGGAGTGATAAGCTAGCCCATCACGATGTCGTCGTCGGTGTGCTTGACACTGGTATATGGCCAGAGAGCCAAAGTTTCAACGATACCGGCATGACCCCAGTCCCAGCTCACTGGAAGGGAACCTGTGAGACGGGCCGAGGATTCACTAAAAGCCACTGTAGTAGAAAGATTGTGGGTGCTCGAATGTTCTACCGGGGATACGAAACAGCTATGGGCAAAATTAACGAGCAAGAAGAGTATAAATCGCCGCGGGATCAAGACGGGCATGGCACTCACACTGCAGCAACAGTTGCAGGCTCTCCAGTTGCCGGAGCAAATCTTTTGGGCTATGCTTATGGGACAGCCCGCGGGATGGCCCCAGGTGCAAGAGTTGCAGCCTATAAAGTTTGCTGGGTAGGTGGGTGTTTCAGCTCGGACATTCTGTCAGCAGTTGATCAAGCGGTTGCTGATGGCGTCAATGTCCTGTCTATATCTTTAGGCGGTGCCGTAGCATCTTACTATCGCGACAGCCTGTCGATAGCGGCTTTTGGTGCAATGGAGATGGGAGTTTTCATCTCTTGTTCGGCTGGGAATGCGGGTCCTGACCCTAGTAGCCTTGCCAATGTGTCACCATGGATAACCACAGTTGGTGCTAGCACAATGGATAGAGAATTTCCTTCTTCTGTTAAGCTCGGGACTGGCATAAGGATAACTGGAGTTTCACTCTACAAAGGCAGAAGGAAACTTTCGGAAGGAAAGCAGTACCCACTAGTTTATATGGGAAGTAATTCCAGCGGCAGCCTTGATCCAAGCTCCTTGTGTTTAGATGGAACACTGGATCCACATATTGTGAGTGGAAAAATTGTGATATGTGACCGAGGCATTAGTCCGAGAGTCCAGAAGGGGCAGGTGGTGAAAGATGCAGGTGGAGTAGGCATGATATTGGCGAACACTGCCGCCAATGGAGAGGAGCTAGTTGCAGACTGCCACCTCCTTCCGGCAGTCGCAGTTGGAGAAAAAGCAGGTAAAGTAATCAAGCATTACACGCTAACAAGTCGCAAGGCAACTGCAAGCCTAACATTCCAGGGGACTAGGTTGGGCATAAGGCCATCTCCAGTGGTGGCAGCATTTTCATCTAGAGGACCTAACTTCCTCTCGTTGGAGGTTCTCAAGCCGGATGTGGTAGCACCAGGAGTGAACATTCTTGCCGCTTGGCCAGGTCTCCTAGGACCATCAAGTTTGCCAACCGATCACCGAAGAGTGAAGTTCAACATACTGTCTGGAACATCCATGTCGTGTCCACATGTGAGTGGGGTTGCTGCATTGCTGAAGGCCAGACACCCGGACTGGAGCCCAGCAGCAATAAAATCTGCCTTGATGACCTCGGCTTATGTCCACGATAACACCAATAACCCGCTGTCAGATGCCGCAAATGGTGCACCTTCCAACCCATATGTCCACGGTGCAGGGCATATCCAACCATTGAAAGCTCTCGACCCTGGTCTAATTTATGATATTGGTCCACAAGATTACTTTGAATTCTTATGTACCCAAGATCTAACTCCAAGCCAGCTGGAAGTTTTTGCTAAGTTCTCCAACAGGTCTTGCCGACACACTCTTGCCAATCCAGGAGACTTGAACTACCCAGCTCTCTCTGCCCTGTTCCCCGAAAGCACCAACGTCCCAGCTGTGACCCTTCACAGAACTGTCACGAATGTTGGGCCTCCTGCTTCGAACTACCATGTTAATGTTTCCCCATTCAGAGGTGTTCTCGTGAAGGTTGAACCAGCAGTGCTGAATTTTACCAGTAAGCACCAGAAACTTTCTTACAAGGTCACATTCACAACAAGATCCCGGCAGATGGAACCTGAGTTTGGATATTTGATTTGGAAAGATGGGTTGCATAGGGTAAGAAGCCCAGTTGTGATCACATGGCTGTCACCAATCTAATTTATTTGGAAGATTTTCAGCATCAATCTGGGTGGTGCTACAATAACGAAACATCCCATTGAAGTCAACACTAGTGAATTTTATTCCATGGAGTGCCTGCATCCTCCCATTTTAAGGAAAAAGTAGATTACATATTAACTTCTTTGCATTTTCTGTTGAATTCAGCCCTTCGAAGTTGCTAAAACACATTTATCACACTCCTAGCAACAACTGCAACCTCAATGTCAGAATCTGATTCATCATCAATTTGTATATCAATTACCACTTAAACAATAAGGTTAATAAATTTATTTCTGCCTCAGTTTTCTCATCAACATCCCATCTTCCTATAATGCAGGCAAGTGGAATCAAGTAAAATAATAGGAGATTATTATAATCCCAGGTAACAAATGCCGGCATGGTGCCTATGTTACATAAGCCTTCCATTTTTTTATTTGGGGTGTTCTTTTGTTTCCTTTCATTCTCTTATCTTTCAACGAGAAAAGGTCTACCGGGGATTCCTAAGTAAGATTCCCGTGAGTGATATATAAAAATTGTTATAAGTATTGCCACGACCCAATCCTATATCAATGGTTTATTGGGGAGATCTTGAGTATATTATTAAATTTTATGAGCCCAAGAGTTATTTTTAGCTAGCACTTTTAAGTGAGGTTCCGTCGTGTTACAAGTGATATTGGTGCTAGGAATTTTAAAGAGATTTTAGTGTACCCAGTGAGTGAGCTAGGAAATAGGTAGTCATATATATGAGCTTCAGGTTGTACTCTTGGCATTATTTCTTGACTTGCAAAAATATACAGAGATAATAGTGTTTTCTTTCTTTTCTTCTTTCTTTTTTTTAATATAGACAATTGTGGTTGATTGAATAGCTAGAGATGGCTCAGACTAGGAACAGTAGAAATGCTACTGGGAGCTTACAAGTTGCCAGTAACGTTATTGTGGATTTATGGAGTTTAAGAAGCTCCATTCGCCATATTTTAAAGGTTCTATAATCCTTCTTAGACAGGAAGTTGGATTCAAGAGATGGAGAAAGCCTTCAAGGTACTAAAGTGTGCCGAAAATGACAAAATAAACCATGTCACAAACATGTTACATGACACTGGTTATGACTGGCGGCTATCTTAGGAACAAGTATACAAAAGATGGAGCTAGGCAAAAGGAAGGGTGTTCAGTAAGTTATTTCAAGGTATAGAATTCGTGGGAGAATATGATGCTGAATTTGAAAAGCTTTTAAAATTTGCTTCATACTTGATACTGGACCAAACAGGCTCCAAGGCTTAGGGAGGGATTAAACTCTCAAATCAAAGCAATATTTGAACTTGAGACTTAAAACAAAAATTTTGAGTCAGACATTACTAGTTGAAAAAAGCATTATTCAAAGTCAGGGTTCAATTGACAACAATTGAAATAAGAGGCTAACGCCAAGAGAAATTTAAAGTGGACAATGTTCAGAAAGCCAAGCTAAGAAGTTTAGGAATCAAAAGGTTGGCAGTGTGGGCAAACTATGGTGCTACAGGTGTGAGAATTATCATTCTGAAGAAGAATGTCTTTGGGTGATACGTACATGCTCTACTTGTGGCTATCAGAAACATAAAATTATGAATTTCCCAGTTAAACAAAAGCAACAAAATTTCTAGCACCAGAAGATGACCAAGACAGCTCAGGGAAGTAAACTAGTGACAAAAAATTTAAAAAATAAAGGAGACAAAAAGCTCAAGGCACAGGCGAGGATGTATGAGCCACCCATCAGGATGCTGAGGCCTATTGTTTTATCTGTATATGCTATGTTCTATTGATTCTGGTGCTAGCCATTCTTTTATTTCGGCCGTTTTTGTTAGGAGACATGGCTACAAAGGTAGTGTTCCAAATTCCTAGGATACCTAATTTTTTTTAAAGGGTAGTGGAAGACATTCTCCCCCACATGTTATTTCTGTTGTGTGCGCTAAACGACTAGCGAGGAAGGGTTGCAAAGTTTACTAGGCCATCATGAAAGAGATTGGTCATGACATATTGTTGTTAATGATATCCCAAAAGTATGTGAGTTTTCAAATGTCTTTCCAAAGGATGCCAGGCCTACCAGTGAAAAGAGAGAGAATTTGCTACTGATTTGGTGCCAGGAACAGGGCCCATTGAAGGAGTTAAAAGAGTAACTGCAAGAGGTTCTGCTGCCCCCCAAGGTGATACACTAAATCTGATAAAAGTAAAACCATTGTCTAGCACCTCTTGCAGTTACTCTTTTAACTCCTTCAATGGGCCCTGTTCCTGGCACCAAATCAGTAGCAAATTCTCTCTCTCTTTTCACTGGTAGGCCCGTATTTTCAATGTGTCCTACTGACTTCTTTAGAAGTGAAACATGGAAGACAAGGTGAACTTGCGACTCTGGGGGAAGCTTCAACCGGTAAGCGACCTTCCCTATTTTAGCCTCAATAGGGAAGGGTCCATAGTACTTGGGACTAAGCTTAGTGATCTTTCCTCGGGAAATCGACTTTAGGTGGTTATACCTCAATCTGAGGTACACTTGTTCCCCTGCTTCGAACCCTCTCTCGCTCCTCTTCCGGTCAGCGTTCTGCTTCATGCGATTTTGGGCCGAGGCTAACCCCTGCTTCAGTTGTCGGGTTATCTCTCTTCTCCTCTGTAGATACTCCTCAATCTAGGCCACATTAGAACCCCCTCCTACCGCTGGTAGAAGCGGTGGCTCGTATCCAAATAAGGCCTCAAAAGGCGACATCTTAATCGACGAATGGGGGCTGGTGTTATACCACCATTGAGCTAGGGACAACCACATATGCCATTCTTTAGACTGTAGCTGGCAAACACACCTCAAGTATGTTTCGAGGCTTTGGTTCACCCTCTCGGTCTGTCCGTCGGATTGAGGGTGGTATGCTGTGGATAGATTTATCTTTGTTCCTAGAGACTTCATTAGTTCTTGCCACATTAAGCTGGTAAAAATCTTGTCCCTGTCGAAGATTATAGTTTTGGGGGCCTCGTGTAGTTTGATCACCCTGTCTAAGAAAACTCTGGCAACATCATGAGCCATGTAAGGGTGGGTCAGTCCAATGAAATGGGCAAATTTTGTCAACCGATCCACCACCACCAAGATGCTATCCCTACCTTCCGATCGGGGAAGCCCTTCCACGAAGTCCATCGAGACGCTAGACCAAGCCTGCTCTGGGATGGGCAGAGGCTGTAGTAATCCCGGGTAGGCCACTGTCTCCGACTTTCATCTCTTACATGTGTCGTACCTTCGCACCAGCTCTTTAATCTTCGCCTTCATTTTTGGCCACTGGAACACTTGCTTGACCCGGAGGTATGTGTTCTGTTCTCTCGAATGCCCTCCCAGCGAGGACTCGTGTAGTGCTTGAAAGATCCTTTCCTTGATCCTCGGATTTTGTCCCATCACAATCCTCCCGCGAAACCTCAGGGTGTAGCCCTCTACCTCCTGGGTTCCCATCATCAGTTTTTCTACCACTGACTTAACTTTGCTGTCTCCTTCGTAGCTGTCAATCACTTCTTGATACCATTCGGGCACCAAGGTGGTTATGGCTGCTAAGTCTCTCGCCTCATGGCATCAGCTACCCTGTTTTCTTTTCCCTTCCGGTATTGAATTCTGTAATCCAGACCCATTACTTTGGTCATTCCCTTCTTCTGTAGCTGTGTTTGGAGCTTTTGTTGCAGTAGGAATTTTAAGCTCTCGTGGTCCGTTTTTATGATGAACTTGTTGCCCTCCAAGTAGTGCCTCCAACGGTCTACCGCCATGAGTACAGCCAGAAGTTCCTTTTCATGGATGCTGAGTCCTAAGTGTTTTGGACTCAACACTTGGCTCAGGAAGGCTAGGGGTCTTCCCTTTTGAGCCAGCACTGCCCCTACCCCGGTTCCACTAGCATCCGTTTCTAGAGTGAATGGCTTGTCAAAATCTGGGAGGCCCAACACCAGTACTCTGCTCATAGCCCCCTTAAGGTTCTCGAATGCTTCCTCTGCTTCTCGCCCCCAATTGAATCCTCCCTTCTTCAGTAAATTGGTTAGTGGCTTGCTGATAATTCCGTAGTTTTGCACAAACCTACAATAATATCCAGTCAGCCCTAGGAATCCCCTTAAGGCCTTCAGGGATGTGGGCCTCGGCCAAGACAACATTGCTTCCACCTTCCTGGGATCGGTACTGACCTTGCCATCTGATATGAGATGCCCGAGATATTCCACCTGCCTTTGGGCAAAAGTACATTTGGACTCCTTAATAAAAAGATGGTGGGTTCTCAGGATTTCAAGGGTGATTTTGAGGTGGGCTAGGTATTGGTCGAATGTAGGGCTATAAACAAGTATGTCATCAAAGAAAACCAATATAAACTTGCGGAGGTAAGGTTCAAAAATTCTGTTCATGAGGGATTGAAAGGTTGCTGGGGCATTTGTGAGTCCGAAGGGCATCACTAGGAACTCAAAATGGCCATGGTGGGTTTTAAAGGCTGTTTTTGGTATATCTTCAGTCTTCATCCTAATTTGATGGTATCATGCCCTTAGATCCAGCTTAGAAAAGAATTTGGCATGGTTAAGTTCGTCTAGTAGGTCCTCCACTAAGGGTATGGGAAATTTGTCTTTAATAGTCATGGCATTTAGTTGCCGGTAGTCGACACAAAATCTCCATGTTCCATCCAGCTTTTTGACTAGGAGGACGGGAGAAGCAAATGGGCTTTGGCTGGGTCTAATGAGGGATTGTTCAAGCATGGTTCTCACCAATTTTTCAATTTTGTTCTTTTGGTTGGGAGGGTATCGGTATGCTCTAATATTGATGGGTTTGGCACCTGGTTTGAGATTAATGTTATAGTCGAACATTCGGGTAGGGGGTAAGGTTTTTGGTTCCCTAAAGAGATCCTTGTAATCCACCAACAGTTTATTAAGGGCATCCGAATGGCATACCTAGTTTTGCATTCCTTGGAGTGTGCTTACTGTCAATCCCATCTCCCCTTGTATCACGGCCTTTGTGTGATCCCCTTCGGCTGCTACCACTGAGAAGAGGTGAGCTATCTGACTTCACTTGCTCTTTAACACTCTTTGCGGCCTCCTCCCTGATATCATTTTACAAACCCCCATCTCGTTCTTCTGGGTCAACGTCATCCTCCTACCATCCTTTTCAAATGACACCTCCATCCTATTGAAATCGAAGCTGATGGGGCTCACCCCCTTCATCCAGTCCACTCCCAAGACCACATAGCACCCTCTCAGTTGAAGCAACCTCAGGTCTGTCTCAAACTTCTCCCCCTACATCTCCCAGCAGAAACCTTTGTAGGTAAAATTACTCAACACCCTCTGGCCGTTAGCAACTGTCACGCTCAGGGGGGGTGGTTCCCGTAAGAGGGCATTTCAACTTCTCAACCGTGCTTTCATCGAGGAAGCTATGAGCGCTTCCGCTATCAATTAAGATCATGAGGTTACAGTCCTTAACTTAGCCTCCTACCTTGATGATCTTGTTGTTGGCCACCCCCGTTAAGGCGTGTATGGAGATCTCTCCATTGTCCTCTTCTTTACCCTCTTCCACACTCTCTTCTTTGGCTTCGTCCTGCTCCCCCTCTTCCTCTCCTTCCAACAATAAGATATGTCTCTTGCACTGATGGCCCGGGTGATATCTATCCCCGCACCTAATGCATAAGCCAGCCATCCTTCTTTGTTCTCGTAGCTGCTCCCCATAGGGAATGGAGCTCGTACCCGTAATTGGCTTTCCTCTGTTAGCGTCACGGGTGTACCCCTTCGTCCCCATACCAGTTGTCCCAGTGTTGGCTCCTCTTAGCAGTTGTCTTTGCTTCTTGATCAAGGCCTCCACCATCATTTCTTGTAGGCGAGCACTTTCTGAAGCTTGTTCGACTGTCTGCGGCTTCATCATTTTAACCATTGGTCTGAGTTCCTCACTCAGTCCACTCATGAAGCTTGATACGAAGTAAGCTTCTGAGAGGTGATGGTTATGACTAACCATATACGATCGAAGCTCCTCGAACTTCTTGAGATAGGATCCCACGCTCCCAGTCTGACGTAGCTTATTGAATTCTTCGATGGTGTCCGTCACACTTCTCTCCCCAAAGCGTTCACATAACTTCTCAGAGAATTCCTCCCAAGTGTATTCTCTTCTTAAACTCAAACACCCTTGGAATCATGCGTCTACCACCTCATTGAAGTATGCAGCGGCTAAGCTCACCCTCTGCATTCTGGGTACGTTATACCATTCGAACAGTCTCTTACACTTCCTCAGCCACCACCGAGGATGAATCCCCTCGAATACTAGAATTTCCATTCGAGGCATAGGAAATCCTAGAGGATGGTGGTTCTGCTCTTCTCCTCCTCTCCCTCCTATCCTTTCTAACTCTTCCTGACCTCCTTCTTCCGAGTTAATCATAACCCTTTGCAGGAGAGATTCATTCTCTTCTCTATGTGGAAAATCTGGAGCTAACCTGACCTTGTTTTGCTGGGTAAACATCACCATGAACTACTGGATTTGAGCTCCCAGCTCTTCTCGCACTCGTGCGATCGACCCTTCTAATATCCTTTCAAGCCCCTCCATAGAGTCTTCCACCCTTCGGTCCATGGCGATCACTGCTTCATGGTTCCTGTTAGCCTCAAACTCCGTCCTATCCATTCTATTCTGGATTTCGGTCACTGTCACTCCCAGCTGCTGGAGCCGCGTCTCCATGTCTTTCATGTGAGTCCCTTCCGCCATTGTTCTAAGTCACCGAGCTTTGGCCGAGAATCTCAGCTCTGATACCAAGTTGTCACGACCCCGCCCTTGTAATTAGAAGTTGCTTCGTTCCGATGGAGTCGTAGAGAGAAATCAAGTAGGTAATGAAGAGAAAACGAGGAAGAAGAAGGAATTAGAGAGAGAGAGGAAGTGAGAGAAAGCGAGTGAAGGAAAACAGAATTATGATATTCTCATGCATGCCCCTCACGATGGAGGGACGCGGACATATATGGGCTTTTTGGAGGGGATATTCCCCTGTCAGAGGTGGCCCACACCTGGTACGATCCTAACAAATTATATTCTTCCTTCCACCTGGCCGATCGTTGCCCTAAACAGCTAACACCCAAATAACAATGGTAGAGTTCACACACCGAACTACACAGAAATTAAAAAATGCAATCAAATTGAAGTTAATGGGTCATCTGTGACAATCACCTTGGGGGGCAACAGAACCTAGAAATCTATGTCATCAAGCATTGGGAGGCGTAATGTAAGGAGTAAAATCTTGTATCAAGGACAAAGCTTCACTATATGAAAGCCTGAACCCAGCACTAACAAGGACAATACAGGAAAAAAATAAAAAGTAGTGAAAAAATTAAAAAAGTGTGAAAAGTAAATGATCCAAGATATGAACAGTTCAAGAATTAGATCTTTTTGGCATGAAGTTGTAAAGTTGCATGAGTTTCCTTGCTACAAAAGCTGAAGAGCTAGTTGGACACATTGAAAATACGGGTATTACCTTGACAAGTAGCTCACCTTCCAATCCCATACGAGGCAACACCAAATAACTATCGATCAATTGAGTTTTTGTCCAACAAAAGCTACGAGTGAAGTGGAACTATGGGAAAGAAAGAGAGCCACAAATGAAAAACAATAAATTATCTCCACTCAGAAAGCATCATTTCCATCCCATTTGCCATTATGAAGAAAAAGGAAAATAATAAATAAATTGCCTTAAAAACATATGATAAAATTAAGATATATATAAAAAAAACTGCAATCTGAAGTGAAGAAATTAGTCCAAAGGATTACACAACCATGTACATCAAATTTGGTCTTTGCTTTGATTTCAAACCAAGAGTATATTTGCTTCATGCCACAAATAAATGGGCAGAAGAAAAGGCAAAATATAAAGGCAAGTAGGAGGAGGAGGAGGAAGATGACGGCCATATGGATGAGGAAGATGAACCACACAAAGATGAAGAAGAGAATGTGGTGGAAGAGGAGGAATGGATTTAGAGAACTTGATGTTCACCCCATAGATAAACGAAAAAGACAACATGTATCCAGGCAGATAAAAATAGATAGCATAAACAGTATACATAAAATACGCAAGGGTAAAGCACAAAAAAAATCCTACATATAAAGCATGAAATTGAAAAAGAACCCAAAAATCCGTGTCATCAAGCATCGCAAATCCTAATGTAAGGGATGCCAAGTCTTGCATTCAATAAAAAAACTTCACTATATGAAAGCCTCGAGCATAAACCAAGGAAGACAATTCAGAAAAAATAAATAAAACAATTTCCAATAAAGATAACAAAAAATTAAGAATTAAACAACGTTCAAGAATTAGACCTTTTTGGCACAAAGTTCTTAAACTACATGAGTTTCCATTCTACAAAAGCTGAAGGGCTATTTAGACCCATTGAAAATATTGCAATTACCTTGACCAGCAGAGCATCTTTTCAATTACATATGACAACTTGAAATAAGTATTGATAAATGAGTTTTTTGTCCCACATAAACCAAAAACAAATTAGAACTAGGGGAAGCAATGGAAGCCACCAATGAAAAATAAGGAAACTACCTCAACCTGGAAAGCACCATTTGTGTAACATTTGACACGATGAAAGAATAGGAAAGTACTGGATAGAGATAACACTATATGTTGCTCAACCAGAATATACTGCAGATGCTTATCAATAATTTCAGTTGTCGTTTGGGCAGTTTGGCTTGTCAACTCTTAATCCAGCAAGGTCTAAAAGATAACAATTTGTCATGGACCTATGGGTTGCCTAGGGTCTTGATAGGAATTTGAGAGAAATCAGAGGAAGAATTAGACGGATAGGGAGGAAAAAGCAGCAAGAAATGGGGGAGGAATACGGAGAACAGCAAGAGAGGGAGAGCAGAGGGATCATGAGAGGGAGTTTAGAGAGAGATACGAGAGAAATCAGAGAAATTCAATATCATTCAACCTAATCCCCTCCTCTTCAGTAGCCCTTTTATGGGCAAGTTTGACTACTAACTGAATCATAACAGCAACCATGTGCTCCTAACAAATTGCAAATATCTCCTAACAAACTATTATAATCCTATTACAATATTGCCCTTCTATTGCTCCTAAGGTTATGACACAATATTGCCTGATCAAAGAATAAGCACAGCCCAAATGTCTAGGAGTTTACAAATAAATCCCATTCTCCATCAATAGCCTCATTTCCTGTCTAGTCTAAGAAGGTATCAAAAAGTAAATCACAAAATATATATACAGCATTTTAGAGAAACCTCATTGAGCACTGGTATACTTCTGAAGTGTGTACGTAGTTTGCTTTCCATCTCCACCCTCTTACACCATGAATTGATCTCTGAGAAAGCACCTTTTAGTTTTTTGGGAGGTGAATAGACAATCCAATAAGATGGCTTCTACCACTGGCAACCCAGTCCTTGTTTCTTGGCCAACATTTCTATCTTTTATCTTGCCATGACAGCAAAAGAAACAGAAACAGAAATAGGACAGGAGAAAATAACAAGAGCAGCATAAGCGCAGAAGAAAGTATTATAAGAAACCCAAACCGTTGCTCAAGTATGTTCAAAGACCATCACATTTGTGGGCTATGCACCACATCATTGTGCCCCAAATCAATCACATGCTGCAAAGTATTCGTGATAAGTGTGGGTAATTTCGAATTGCTTGGATACACCACCAGGAAGGCAATCTCCAAAGCATGGAATTCAAAATTTTCATTTTTCAAACTGGCGATTGAATATCTCAAAAATCCACGCCTCGTAATTTGAATTGCCAAACGCACAATCCAAAGAACAAAAGAAGCAATAAGCCATGCCAACACAAACGCTTGCACCATATACAAAATTTCATCAATACTATGTCTTGTTCTTTAATTTAAGAATGGAAACAAAATTAGGGCAAACCAGTCTCAATCTTCTCTCGTAAGACAAAACTGTAAATTAACACAATAGCTTACGGAGATATGTATATCAGAACCCGTAGATGCGAATTTTCTTATAAAATCCACACCATAATTGATGAATTGTCCAACTCTACTCACCGGAAGATCCAGAGGAAAATTTCTTTCGGCGACAACAGCTCCCGTAATCCTCTCTCCCGCTCTTCACACCGACCCCCAATCTTTCGTTCTGCAGTCAACCCGAGCATTCAGAATTTTTATGATTCTTTTAAATTTATTGTTGGATTTATTTAATTTGCATTTTAATAATTTAATTAATTATATTTTTTAAAAAATGTATCTTATATTCTTTATTTGATTTACTATAGTAAAGTTATATATCGTAAATTGAGTTAACTTGATTTAATTCATCACGTCTTGTAACAAAAAATTACCTCAGATAATTCACTTTAAACATAACAACTCTTGATGAATTCTTATAAAAATAAATAAATTTCGTCAACCTTTTGACATTATATCATCATTCATTATTTTAAGTCATCTTTTTAGTTGAACCAATTCACACAAAAATTGACTAACAAGGTAATAGTCCTCGGTAGATATGGCCAACGTCAATATATTGATGCAAAAGCTTAAAATCCTAACCAATGGAAGAACAAAAACAAGACAACAATAAGATACAAAGCCTTCAGTTGACATTGTCTCATTCTCTTACTTGATTTATATTCATGTTACTTATTCTCTCTATTCCTCACTTTAGGAGATTTGGACCCTAACTCAAGCATTGTATGGGCATTTTTAAAAACCTTTCAATCTCGGGACAACCTCACTTATTTCGTTAATTATTATAAAATTAAAAAAAATAATAATTTACAATTCACGACTTAGACAAAATAAAATATTTCTTAATTGACGTGGATTTCCATAACACAAAAAATATAATAATCATAATTATTGCATAGGTAGGAGTGAGCATTGAATCAACCCGAAGTGCTAAAATTAAATAAATTGAAATTTTTAAAAAAATTAAACCGAACTCATCAAATAAACTAAAAAAACCAAACAAATTGAAAATTGAAATAACTGGAAAAATACAAACAAACAAAAAAATTGAACCAACCAAAATAATTGAAAAAACACATCAAAAAAAAGACAAAAAACAACAAAATAAAAAAAAAACCAAAAATAAAAAATATATTAATCTCTAAGTTGGAGTCAAGACAAATAGAAAGGGTCGAAGTTGTTGATCGTAGGTCGCTAATCAAAGTAAAGAGAAAAAAAAAGGGGTAAGTCAATTATAGGTCGTCAGTCGAAAAAAGGGTGAGGGTTTAAGGGTGAATCAATTTATTTAATCTCGACTCATTAGAAATGAAAAAAAAAGTGAAGGTGAAAGGAAAGATCACTGACGAATGAGAGGCAATGACAATGACAATAACAATGACGATCAATAAGAGCAAATAGGTCTTGCAGGTCTCAGTCAATATGGCAATATGCGACAGGAGCAGTCTTGGGAGAAGAAGTATCGAAGATAGAGAGCAATTCAATTATACTTCTTATTATGTTCCTTTATTATGTTTTTCACATCTTTTTCTATTCTTATTCAATAAGATAAAAAAAATAATGTTATTCTTCAGTTTAGTTAGTTTTGTTATTTCAATTTTTTTAATATAAAAATTAAAAATGCATGAAATAACTAAAATTATCAAAATTTATAACTAAATAAACTAAATTGACCCATAGTAACAATCGAATTGAATCTACAATTTTAGTTAGTTCAGTTCAATTATTTTGTTTAAACCAAAATTTTATATACCCCTATAAATAAGTGGTGTTACTCTGACATTTTAATATTTTAGGGGATACTCCATATTAATATATTATATATTTATATATAATATAATACAATTTATTAACCCATGAGTCTCGGTTATACTTTATAAATCACTACATGCATTGTGAAGTAATATAGGAGAAAGTCAAATGACAGAATGGAACGATTTACAATGAGGCATGGCTACAAAAGTCCAATGGTCAATCGACAGAATTGAACTCAAAGCCTCTCATTCAATGTCATTAATCAAAGTAGCCAATACCATTAGCTTGACATAAATTTAAATAATATGATCTTCTTGAAATTATAAGTTGACACACAATATAAAATTTATTATATTTTCTTGTCGATTCAAGGTCGCCATACGTGCTCACAAAATTGAAGTTAAAAGGACAAAAAAGTAATTTAATCTCTCACTTAACCTTTACTCACGAAGGCTTAGGTATCAAAAATATATTTACAAAAAGTTAGATCAAATATTTAAAATACATATTATTATAATAATAAAATAGAGTTCTTTAATTAAAGAGTGCAGGCCTACCTATTATATTGCCCATGTGATGCGACTTTGCAGGGGGTATGTGGATCTCACCTCTTATGTAACCCACGTCCCCCTCTTAGCGTGGCAACACGATATTTTAATCAAAGTAATGATGTCGCTTATCTTTCATTTTTATCAATAAAAAATAAAAAATAATATTTGTATTGTTTAATATATTAACATAATTTAAAATATTGTAATGGCTGTGTTTTAATTTTTTGATTGTATTAAGTCAGATTTTGTCTTATCAAATAATTATGAAATTATTTAAATTATGAATGTAAATTTATTAAAATAAAATATATTAAGTTTATGGTTATTTATTATTGTATGAATATAAAAATAAAAAAAAATCCCTTAGTCAAACTCTTCCATTTTGATCTCTATATTTAAGTTTGTAACGTTTTATCTAAAAGAAAAATCATTTATTTTGGTGGGCACGTGGCCGGCGTCTTGGCACTCGCCGTTTCGGTCGGTCAGCTAGACCCCACGTGTCATGACTCGGCGTACGAACCCTGAACTTTCAAGAAATCATCATCCACTGGGACGCATGTGGGCCCACGTGGATTTGTTTGAGCAAATCCAAGCTCGTTCAGGCTACTGTCCACGTGGCAGTTCTGGACAATGGTCCACGACCTTACACAGCGCCACGCCGTACAATATATTAGTAAAAAATATACATATTTTTTAGAATTTATTAACACGTTATCATCTATTATTATTAAATAAAATCTGTATTAAATAATAATATGGGTCTCACTCCTCCTCCTCATCAAGTGGCACACACAGGCACAAAAGACGCACTTTCATCGTCAAATTTACTTCAGTCTTTCAAATTTATTTTCACTGAACGTAAACTCTTAACTTCACCACTAATCTTAATGAATCCGTAATTCGCATGATTAAGAATCAATGAATCGTAAAAAGAAAGGAAAGCTAATCTGACCTTAGCATGTGGTGGATTTATTTTAATATATATATATTCCGCGACAATATAAACTTTACTTTGCCATAATTATGAGCCAGGATTGCGTTCTCAATCCCCATCATCGAGGGGAGGAGCCGTGGAGCCGAGCATGGCCTTAGTAGTTAGCATTTGCAAGTAACTTGATGGCTTTTTGTCTTTTATAAAGTTAATTCCTTATTTTTCATCATCCAACTTGAAATTCAGTGTAGAGGTCAATGCCAGGGCAATTGGTCAAGCTCAAGCCGCGGGCCACCCACCTTTCTCTTTCTTCTTTTTCCCTTTCATGTTTGTGGATTGTAGGGGTGGGTTGGATTAATTTGAATATTTATTTATAATATTTTTAATGACATTTATATATTAATATAAATAAATTTTAAGTTTTTTTTTTACATGTATAATTATTGATAATATATATTAATATTCTTTCTATATAAAATCCTATAATGAAATTTAGGTACGAAAAACTCACCCACCCTAAAATTTGTCCAACAGCGATAATTAATAATTGAGTTGAGTTGGCGAGTGAAAATTGAAGAAGCGTCACCATCAGATGATGGGTGCCCAAAATTAATGCATTGTCCAGCTTAGCTCCATCAATTACTAAGATGGTGACAGGATGGGTGGTAATTAAAATAAAAGTTAAAATTAAAAAAATAGCAGCCTAGTAGTGTTTACTGTTGAGCAATTGTTGATGAGGTCGGGTTTTGAGTTTGTATGGTTACTTAATCATTATTATCTATTATGGTTAGTTAAATTTTTTTTAAAAAAAGAAGAAGTTAATAATATAGTAAAAATATTGTTAAAATTTAATTAATACTACATGATCCTATTACATCACGTCAATATTGTAAATAAACGCAATGAATTAAATAAAATAAGCAACGTACAAGTGTTTATCATAAGAAGTAAAAAACAAATCTTATATGATGGTGAGATGTGGTCGTAGAATTAAGTAAGTACAAGTGTTTGAAGCATGGTAGAACCAAACAAAACCCACTGGGGCCACTCCACCTTCCCAACATTATTTATCCATGCATTAGTGACATTATTGTATACAAATTTATATAGAAAATTTTGGTTTATATATATATATTTATATTGCATTCTAGTATTTTGTTATAAATCCTTAAAAAATTAAGTGGATATGAATAATCATATTAATTTATTTAGTATGGATGTAAATGGTAAAGATGGTACATTTATCATAATTTGCCATGAAATATCTGACCAAACTGGCAAATAGTTAAAACGGAATTTGTGGAGAATCAAAATTCAAAAGAAATAAAAGTAAAAATTATTAGACTCTGTCTTTTATTTCCTTTTTTGGAGAATAAAATTTCTGTCTTACCCCCGTATTAGCATTAAGAAGTGAAAGGCTTCCAGGTTGGGGGAGACTTGTCAAACCCCGCAATATATAAAGCGAAATAGGAAAGAGGCAAAGGGGCATGGATGGAGAGAATATATTCCAAGTGGGGAAAAGCAGAAATTAAAGGAACTCGGAGGACCGCTTTCAGAATGGAAACCGAAGAGCTCGACCTTCGTTGAGAGGACGCGAAAAGCCAGTACTGACGCATTAAGCAGCAAAGAAAAGAGCAGAGCAGAGCAGAGCAGAGCCGGGAAGAGCGTGATTCCTTCAACCAGCGGTTAGTGTGGTCAACTCAGTTTCTTATGTGGCTTCTTCGTCAAGTCTGATTCTCGCTGTCTTCCAACAATTTCCCCAAAATCTTCACAACCATGCCCTCTCGGCAGATGCCGCCGGTGGCAGAACTGCCGGTAACGGTGGCGCACCACGGCCACCACGACCACCGTCTCATCCTGCCACTCGCCTTAGGTATCGCCGTGGTCTTCTCGCTTCTCATTATTCTAATCGTTTTCTTCCGCAAACTCACCCGCAAGCGGACGGTCCCGTCCGATTCCAAGCCCCCGCACCGGTTCTCCTACTCCGTCCTCCGCCACGCCACCGCCTCCTTCGCCGCCACACGCCGACTCGGCCAGGGCGGATTTGGCTCCGTCTACAGCGGAACTCTCGCTGACTCCAACCTGCCAATCGCCGTGAAACTCATGGACGCCGGCTCTCTCCAAGGTGAGCGCGAGTTTCAGAACGAGCTCTTTTTTGCCGGTAAGATCGAGTCCGATTACATTGTCTCAGTTATCGGCTTCTCCTCCGACCGCAAGCGCCGTCGTATGTTACTGGTCTACGAGCTCATGAGTAACGGGAGCTTGCAGGACTGTCTGCTCCATCGCAAGTGTACGGAGCTAAAGGACTGGAACAGGCGGTTCAAGATCGCGATTGATATAGCGAAAGGATTAGAGTATCTCCACCATTATTGTGATCCGCCGGTGATTCATGGCGATATAAAGCCGAGTAATATATTGTTGGATCAGAACTTCAACGCGAAGATCGGCGATTTTGGTTTAGCGAGGTTGAAATCGGAGGATCAGTGTGAAGTTTGTATAGTGAACTGTGGATTTGAGGCTAAAAAGGAAGTGGAGTGTAACGGTGGCGGCGGAGGCGAGGATAATGGATCTACGGTCGAAGAGACGGAGAGCGTGACCACAGCCGGTTTTGACGAGTTCAATGTTGGTCATAATCAGTCACCGGAAAGTTTTCTTCGGGTTGCGGTGGCAGAGACATCCCCTGAGATGGTTGTGGGGGCGGTAGCATCGCCGGAAACTATTGAGGCAGCGGCGGTCTCGCCGAGAACAGTTGGAACGGCCGCGTCGGCGCCGGACGGCTTAGAGAAGGCCAGTTTGTCGGAGGGAAATTTTGACAGGTCTAGTGTGGGGAGCGGGACAGAAATGGTTCATGGTGGTGGGGCCAAGAGGAGCGGGAGAGGGTTGAAGAGTCTTTCAGGGAAGGATTGGTGGTGGAAACAAGACAACGGTGGAACAGAGTCCGGGGTTGTGAAGGACTACGTGATGGAATGGATTGGCAATGAGATCAAGAAGGAGAGGCCGAAAAATGAATGGATTGGAGCTTCTTCAAGTTCAGGGCCGATGGCAAAGCCGGAGAAAAAGAAGCACAAGAAAAGATTGGAGTGGTGGATGGCTCTTGATGAGGACAAGAATGTGAAGAAAGAGAAGAGGAGACCGGCAAGGGAGTGGTGGAAGGAAGAATACTGTGCAGAACTTGCAAGAAAGAAAAAGAAGAAAAAACAAGGAGGATCAGCGAGTGATGGTAATAATAGTGAGAATTGGTGGCCGATTGACGAGGAATTAAATGTTGATAGAAAGAAGAAGAGGTCTAGGAGTAGAAGTAGTAGAGGGAGTGTGGATTGGTGGTTGGATGGGCTTAGTGGTGACCTTTGGAAAGCTCGTCGCAATAGCCATGACTCTCCTAGTGGAGAGATACCTAAAAGTGGTGGTATTAGCAGCACCCCTAGTATGAGGGGAACTGTTTGTTACGTTGCCCCTGAGTATGGTGGTGGTGGGGATCTCTCAGAGAAGTGTGATGTTTACAGTTTTGGGGTTTTATTGCTTGTTCTAATTGCTGGGAGAAGGCCACTTCAGGTGACTGGTTCACCGTTGTCTGAATTCCAACGTGCCAATCTTATATCTTGGGCTCGCCATCTTGCACGTGCAGGAAAGCTCCTTGATTTAGTTGATCAATCTATTCAATCGATGGATCGAGAACAAGCTCTACTATCCATTACTGTTGCACTTCTCTGCCTTCAGAAATCACCTGCCCGGCGGCCCTCCATGAAAGAAGTTGTGGGTATGCTTTCCGGGGAGTTAGAATCGCCCCACCTACCAGTTGAATTTTCTCCTTCACCTCCCTCTCACTTCCCATTCAAGACCCATAAGAAGGTCCGGTGAGTTTCTAATGTCGGATGCTAATTTTCATGATCATAGTGTGCTCTTGTAAATTATTGCTTCATCATCTTAATGGTTGACTGATGTAGACACAAGATTTTACATATTTAATGAATTTGACTTATTTTTCTTTTTCTGATGTTGGAAACTAGTTTTGCTACTATGAAGTCTATATAATTCAAGAAGATAATTTTGTAGTCTGACTCATTGTTTATTGTCTGAATGGATGGTTGATGTAGAAATGCCCCCCCCTGGAGCGGGGTTGCAACTGGTTTTGTTGTTATAAAGTCTAATTCGGGAAGATCTTTTTGTATTGCATCTCTAAAAGACAATAAAAATTCCTAATAACAATTCCTTTTATCTTTTACTAAAAAAGTCTAGGTAATTAAGGGCGACACTTGGTTTTAATGGTGTGATTCTGTAGTAAATCTGATCTTGCATTTGTAGTGTAGTGATATGAATACTGATATAGTTGATGCTATTACATAAGATGAGAAGTATGACACCAGTTATTGCCACCCAAATTGGTGGTTGGGCTAGAGATTAAGTTGTCTATCATTCTAAGATATGACACCAAAATGTTTTTTATACAAGCTAGTGCCTGCAAAAGTAATATAGATGTCACTGTCCATAAAGCAAAATGTTTTTGTTCCTTTTTTTTTTTTTTTTTTTTCTGGTAAGTCATATGGATATTGCTCTCCTTAAAGCCAAAGTCAGGCAAGACAAAAAGCTTATCTCTAGAATAGTTCCCATTTATTTTTGTAAATGACCATATGGATATCACTGTCCTAAACGGATTTACATTCTTGCAAACAGATAAAAGTGGTCTTATTTCCCAAGCTTACCCAAAGTGCTTGGATTTCATAGTAACATTTATATTTGAAGGTGGTACCTCAAATGGTGGAGAGCTAGTGGCACAGGTAGTCTGATACTTCTGATTTGGAGCTTAAACCTTGAAAGCCTCAGTTAGTGCTGTTGGCATATATTCTAGCACATCCATACCCATAAACAAACTCTAATTCTATGCTCTGGTGAATTGGGATGATTAGTGTTAAATCTTAGAATGATATATGCAATTTATGTGCATCAATGGTTTGCTACTGCTGAACTTGGTAGCATGGAAGTGATTTTAATATGAATGACAATGCTTCATGAGACTCTGGAAACACTATTTGGAGGATGGTGTTGAATTTTTTACAAACTTCTGTTTGATGAGATTGCTTTTTAAGATAGATAAGTTGGTACCTTTGTATCTCTTTGCTAGCATTCTAATGACAATTCCTGTGTGTCAAGTGGTACTAGAGTTGATTCATGACCACAATCGTGTGGATGCGGGTAAAAAAAAGAGTGTTTGGGACTCTCTTTGGGGTTCAAAATTATGAGAGATAAATTTTTGGCTTGGATCTGGTTCCAGGGCCTAAAGGAGAGGCGTTTGCTTCAATTTTACCCCATGTTAGTAGTATTATTGGGAATGATGTAACGGTAAAATCTTGTTAATGAAAAAAAGAAGAGAAAAGAAAGACAATCACAGAAAGGTTAAAACAAAACAAAGCATATCTGTCCGTTCACCTAGCAGAAAAATTAGAGTGCAGAGGCAGAACTGATTCTATAGTTGGTTTGGACTTTTCAATGTCTGCCTGGTTTCAACTCCTGACTGGTCATGTTTGTATGCTCTTGTATTTTTTTATTTTGCTTGTGAATTAGTTGGAGATCTGTATCTCTTAATATTGTAATAGTGACCATTGAAACTTCACATGTTTGGTGGTGGGATGGGGCTTTTACTACAATATATATCCATACTAATACACAACTCTAAATTTTGCATGTGTTCTATATGATATTCCAGAGTTGCAACAACCAAGTTTATGCACGTGAACAACAACATACCAAGCCTTTATCTCACTATATTAAGCCTTTATCTCACTACGTGGGTTTGACTACATGAATTCTAGCTTTTCATTCATTTCTATCTATGACCTTATTTTCTGCAAGGCCCATATTATTAATATCAAACCTAGTTTTCCACCAAGATTTTCTTGGTTTTCCTCTACCTCTGTTGCTAAGTACTTGTTCCATTTACTTTACTTCTTTTTGGGCAAAACCATACCTCTTTAGGTTTTCTTCATTGTAACATTTATGCAAGTCTTGTAGCAAGCACTCTTAGTTTTGATTTTCTCTCTTGTACCTCTTCATTAACTCTTTTTGATTTGAGACTTTTCCCATTGACTCTCCTATAACCATGTCCCCTATATTTCGAGTAGTGGTAACCATTTCACTCCACATTTGGTTAGCCTCTCCTTCTATGGTCCAATCTGTTTTGTCACACTTTTTTCCCCAAATATGGTTTGGTTTTCCACTTTTAAATCCCACCACCTAATTCTTGGGCTTCATTTTAGGTATGGACTCAAGGGCCAAAAGTCTTATGCACTTAAGTGCATTGTTATTCTTTTTCCTTCTTTTAAGCTAGGAAGCAAGGGCGTGTATGCATGACAGAGGCACAGGATGATATGGACACATCAATATTTGAATTCTTTAAAGAATTAGGAACCATATGAAAAAATAAAAAAAGATACATCAATAAATGAATATATATATTTTATAAAAATATGTACAAATTTTAATAGGTTCTTAACTTTTCTTCTACATTACAAATATATTTACATTTCTTATTACCAAAATCAGAATAGATTATTTTTCATATTCTACATACTAGAAAATGTCAACAGAAAGTCTTAGTATCTACTAGAGAAGGTTCTATTGATGACAACTCAAAAGCTTTGGGTTTCAATCTCTTTGACATTAAGACATCTAAAACGTAAAGCACTACAAGATTTAAATTTTCATTTTTTTAATTTTATAATCAATTTTGTAACTTCTTACTGTAGACATATGATGTGGTTATAATTTGATCAGATGATGGAACATGCCTATCCCGCTAGTGAGAGCATGTTCCAAGTGCCCAAATGCTTGGTTTTAGAATTTCTTTTTTAAGGACAAGTTGTCATGAATATCCAACATGGATCTGGAGGCTGGTTGTCACTTTCTTAAAAAACAGTTCTCCTTTTTCATACATGCAATGTGAAGCAACAAATCATACTCATTTTCTTGAAAAAGTCCAACAATCAAAATAAGCACATCATGTACATAAACTACAGCACTACCCACTTCTTGGTTGCAACATATGTAAGTGCATATTTAATTCTTGATCAATCTACTATACTGTGGTATTATCAAGTTATCACCTTTAATTGCAAAAGCAAATTATCTTTATTTTCTCATCCTTAAAGAGGACCTTTTTACTGTGATGGTATTTGAAGTTTCACAAGAAGATTTTATTTTGTGCTCAATCTCAAGCCAACAAGGTTATTTCTTCAAACAGAAAGATCAAGGACAATAGTGTTTACAAGATATATGTCATGTACCTAGGGTTATCCTAGGGTTTGGAATGGGATTTGGGAGAAATTGGAGAAGATAGAACAGCAAGATAGCGAGAATTAGAGCAGAAAGAGAGAGATAACAGACAGAATTGAGAGGTGACAGGTGATCGAGAGAGAGAATGGAGAATTGAGAGGGAAGAATAGAGAAATCAGAAAGGAAATTGAGAGAGAATTGATGAGAGGGAAAGCCTGAAATTCAAATATCATTCAACAACATGCATTCTCTACCTACTCTAGCCTATTTATAGGCTATTCTCTTCTTTCAGTTACAATATAACTGAAAGGTACAAACAGTTTAGCAGCAAAGTACAACAAAAGAAAATGCATGTATTCGATAGTTCCTAATATATCCTTGGGTCGTGACAATATACTATTGTGATTCCAAAAGATTTATAAATATTTTCAGATATTTGTATCTTGTTTTTGTGTGGTATTTACCTTATTGCCAGGTGATTATAGATACCATGGAAACTTGCAACTCTGAGAAGTTTAAACCACTAGTTTCTTGATTGGTGAAGTGGAAACCAGGTAATTTCCCCTTTCTAAGATACTGAAACACAAACTATGTTTCAATTTTTATGCACACTTTTTAATATGTATATGCAATGAATTTGTTGTTTAATATCTGTGGTGAATTATGTCAGTTAGGGTAAATAAGTCTTAGTAGACAGTACTGTGAATAGCCCATTTTTTTGTTTTGTTTTGTTTTTTCTTTCTTTCAAGAATTCATTACTAATTAACTTTCTTATCTTGGTCCCGTTGCCTCTGCTTTTCTATTTTTCCAATATCAGATAATTCATTCTCTTCCCTTAGTTTTGTTTTTTTTCAAGCCAGTACAATCTTCTTGTCTGATCAAGAGGACAAAAACGACAGACCCTGAATTTCACATGAAGCATGATTAGACCATTATATATAATTTGTCATAATTAGATCTATAGATTTATGTATTTTATAGTTTCGAAGATTTCATCAATTTTTTAAAAGGTTTAGCAGTTGAAAAAGTTACAGTAATTTTTCAAATTATGGGACATGGGATGTAACCTTTATTGATCAGGTTTGGGTTGTTTTATTACATAAATCCTGTTTCTCTTATTTTTTTCCAAAAATATTCTAGTGAGTTCAAATTTTATAATTTGAAGTCTTGGTTTTAGCATGGCCATGGAGTTCAGTTTAGAGATTCTTCCAGTGTTCTAAAAAGCGCTAGGCGCTAGTCGGGCGCCAAGCTGGGGCCTAGCGCCTAGGGCGCCTAGGCGGAGCCTAGAAAACTGTTTTTTTTTTTTTTTTTTTAAATTTTATAATGTAATTTGATGTTATTTTTAATTAAATCAAAGTTGAAAAGCATTAATAATGCAACATAAACCAATAATAAAAACATCAATATACTATAAGCAAGTAGCAGATTTTTTGCAAATATTATAGAATATATATAATTAATAATAAAAATTAAATATAAATCTAATAATTATATATAAATAGAAAAGAAAATGAAATAAAATAAAACATAAAAAACATAAAAAACAAACCAGAAACGCAGCAAAAACGCACAACCCACAGAGAGAGAGAGAGAGGGAGAGAGAGAGGTTACGAGTCGACGGAGATGGAGCTTGCCGCGGCGGAGATGGAGCTCGACGGCGAGGACGGGGGCGGGGGCGACGACGCTGAGGCAACGAGGACGAGGAGGACGCGACAGATAAGAGGCGGTGACGATGAAGCTTGGCGGCGAGGATGGAGCTGGACGCAGCAATGACGGTGAGCTACTGGTGGGCCGATGAAGCTTGGCGACGTTGAGGCAGCAGCGTTGAGGTGAGAAGAGAGTGAAGAGGGGGAGACGCTAACAGGTTCGATTTATGATTTAGCAAAAAAAGTCCTAAAAAGCCCTAGGGGCGCTGGCCGACTAGGCGTCGCCTGGGCGCCCAAGCCAGACGTTTACTCGGGCCGGCGCCTAGGAGGCCCAACTAGGGCAATTTCGGGGCGGCCAGCGGCCGCCTAGAGGCTAGGCGGCGCCTAGGCGGGCGCCTAGCCCGATTTTTAGAACACTAGATTCTTCTTAGGTTTTGTAAATTGATATGATGCTTTCTGCAGTATTATTTTTAAGGGGTAGTTCCCCAGGAATTCCTAGAGGTTTTAAGGGGGAGGGTTGTTCTTGGTAAGCAATTCTTACTTTGAGGGTGAATGATAAGGTTGTTCTTTCGTTACTACTGGTCAAAGGTTTGAGTTGTGGAAACAATTTCTTTGCAAAAAGTAAGGGTAAGAGGTTGCATCCAGAAACAACCCTCCCCAACCTCACAAATGCAAGGCGTGAAGCTTGTGCACTGGGGTTGCCTTTAAGCAATTTTAATTTGACTCTATTACCTCCTTAAGAAGATCTGTAACTCTTGGAATCATTACTTTTGCATCAGTAAAATTGCTCTTAAGTTGCGGAACTTGCTAATGTTTTGTTTTGGCTTTCTTTTACATTTTTGTTTATTACCTTTTTAGTATATATAAATCTGATCCTTCCATTTAAATTTATAAGCTCGTATAACCGCCTAATCCTGCAGGAAGCAGTCTGCAGAAGCCATTTTACCATATGGGCACTTTTATAAACAGGTTATTGCCCATTCTGTGTATGACAAAAGACAAATGCATTATTGGACTCTCTTAGAACCATGACTTGGTTCATTCATGAATTCAAAAAGTTTTCGTACTTGGAATACAACTAATTTTTCACGATCAGTATCTACTCTTTTTAGAGTAGAAGACACCTTATCCTTTGAGCATCACTAAAACAATTGACTGTTAGTTGTTATCTTCTACTTTTCAAATCCCCTTTTATATCCTGTCAATAGAAGCTTAGGATCTGAAATCTACTTACTTCATGACAATCTAGGTGGAAAACTGATGACTAAATAGTGAGAATACTTAAGTAACCAAAATTTTGTTTCTTAATTTTATGTATAAACCATGTTGATGATGATCTTGTTACTTCTAAAAATCTTGAATATCTCCCGATGATGATTATCTTGTTACTTCTAAAAATTTAATATATCCTTTTAGAGAGGTGTTGAATCATTTGTTTAGGTATTCAGTGACTGTAAAATCCCCTTTATGCAGATTTATCTTTTAGTATGCTGGCTTATCCAAGAGAGTAAAAAATTAAAGCCATTTGTAGTAGTGTGCTTGAACTCTGCTTCTGGACCAACTTGCTAACCTCTTATTAGTATTTTCAATTTAATTTCATCTATCCAAACATGAAAGGTTTTTCTTGTTTCTTTTATTCCTGAGCGCTTGAAACAGCTCTACGATATGAAAGTCTTCATTATACCTCAGAAATTGTTATAGGAATGTCCAAGACTGTTGCATCAACAAGAATTCTGCTCCTAAATTCATATTATTTCCTGCTTAAAAACTAGCATTGAGCGAGTGCCTTCTTGAATTAGTGATCATAGTTCTGAAAGGCGCGAGGCACAACGAGGTGCAAAGGGTCCTAGAGCTTGAGGCGCGAGGCGCACGAGGCGAGATGCGCCTTTGCTAAGCGAGGCGCATATTTTAGAAAAAAAATTCAAAATTTTGTAAAATCATAAAAAACTATCAAATTATCAATAATAACACATGCATATCATTAATGATTCATTATCTTCAAATTCTAAACTAACATCATCAAAGTTGATTCATTTATCATGCAAATTCTAAACTAGAAACATTATCAAAGTTCAAACTTAAAGTCTCAAACTCAAACAAGTATCAATTATCATGCAAAGTTCTAAACAAACATATAAACACTACAAGTTCACAATCAATAAAGAAGTTTTAATCAATTACCATCTAGGAGATCATCATCATCAAGGTCAATATCTTCATCATCCCCTTCAATCAAAAAAATATTTTCATTTTGAAAAATGTTATTTTTCTAAGTCTGGAAGATTAGGACATTATAAGGAAGACATATAAGAAAATATTTTCATTTTGAAAAACTATCTTCCAGTATTTTGATAGTTAATATTCATTGTTGTTAAAATATTTTTTAATGAATTTTTAAAAAAATAGTAGATATGTATTTTGGGGGTTGTAAAATTACTAAATCTTGAGTTTGTACTAAAATCAAAATTCTATTTTCTTATTGTTATGGATTTTAATTTTTTAAATATTTTATTGAATCCAAATGGGGGAACTTTCTTATTTACATTTATGTATTAAAATAAATGGAAGGTAAAATATAAATAAAAAAAAATGTGGACATTTACTTAAACTAAAAAAATGTAAATATGTTATAATGTATACGTATTGGAACTGGGAAGAGGGGAGGAATTGGGTTGCCTAGGTTTTAATTAAAACCTAGATTTCATACCTAGGTTTCATGAGGCGCGCCACTCGCCTTAGCGCCTCACCGTGCAAGGCATGTGCCTCACTGAAATCGCCTCGCCTCGGCTTAGGCGAGGTGCTGAATTGGCTCCTTAAGGCGCCTTGCGCCTAGGTGAGTGCCTAGGCGCGCCTTTAACAACTATGTTAGTGATATGCAACCAAGATGTCATTCCATTGACTGGTTCACTTGACCATAGTTAAAAGAATTCCAAAATGAAAAATACTATTTCATGGAAGATTTATTTGCTAAGGTAGTGTTTGTTAATCAATATGTGAGATGGAAAAAGTGGGATATAGAAAATATTTTAGACAAAAGTATTTTTCATTATGTTTGTTAAATTTATTTGATAACCCATTGAAAAGAAGTCACGTGACTTCTTATTTGTCAAAAATTAGATAACTCATCTCATAAAACCCTCATGTTTTTTGATAATGAGAGGGATATTTTGGTAAAAAATCTTTATCTCGGTGTTTATTATATGTATTTTAACATATATATGGAAAGAAAAAGTGCAATTCTCAGTGCATTCTAAAAAAATTAACAAATAGTCTGATATAAATATTAGAATACTTTCTAGTCTTATTTTGATAATTTCATATCTTGATTTAAAAAGTATTTCAGCTTTATTTTAATACTACCTTATTTTGTTCGTTTTAACAAACACTGCTAAATATAAGAGATGTTGAGAACAAGACCAGGTAAGCAATCAAAGCTTTTCAATCTTGTATTTTTGCTAAACCTTGTTTCTTTATTAACCAGTGCTGATGGAAATTCTGAAACCTAACTGTCGGTCTCGATGATTATGGTTCTTTTTCCTTTTTCCTTTTTCTTGGATGCTTATAGTTCTTTTGTTTATACAATGTTCTTTCTTTTCAGAATGACCAACATCTAATCAGCTGTTTCCAAGATTTCAAAACAGTAAACAGCACGACACAACTATCCTTGGGTCATTTATCAGAAAAGAAAGAAGGGCGGCAGGAAATATTTAATGGCTTCGAAATGGTTAAGTATAGAAACGAATAATTGAATAAGGGCGGCAGGAAATATTTAATTGCTAATATAAGTATAGAAAGGAATAATTGAAAAAGGAAAAAAAAGGAGAAAAAGGAAGAAAAGATCAGAACAAGCTTCCCTTATTTTTCATTTCTTTCACCAATTTAAAGCAACTTTAACGTTTCCCCCACACATTCCAAGAATCAAAGCAATTGTAAGCATCCAAATTAAGAGAAAAATGGCACTGACTGGTCCACTGGGGGCCATCCTTCTGCATATTTCTTACCTTAACAACTTTTGTAATCAATCTGAATAATAAATTTTTGATTTATCCGATAATTGTTTACTGTTATTGTCTTATACATTATTATTATTATTATTATTATTATTATTATTATTATTATTATTATTATTATTTTTTTTTTTTTTTTTGGTGGGGGGGGGGGGGGGGGGGGGGGGGGCGGGGGGAGGGGGGTGTGGCGCACAAGGAGTTCCTGTTTAACAAATTCCTGAGACTTAATATCTTCTTCAAGAGTTGGGATAATGCTTAGACCCAGAAAACCCACAGAGAAACATGACTCCTAATAAGGTTTCCAATATTCCCAGAAGTTCACTTGCACAGGGTCAACAATATGACCTCTTGTTTACTAATCCACCTCTTTCTTTCATCTATGGGAATAATTGGTATTTCCATTTCTCAGAAAATTTGTTGCTCATGGTTCAGTATTGCATATGCGGTTTTTGATTGATATCATCATGTTGTGAAAAGTAAAGTATTCATGATGTTGGAACATATAATCAGCTTTTCATCATTGCAAGGAGTGTACGGTGCAATCATTTTAAGTTGTTACAATTTTAGAAATTACTGAAGCTGCAATTGTTTGAAGTTTTACTTTTATCTACAGATGAAAGAGAGTAGCTCTATATGTCCTTGGGCATTCAGGACTGGAGGAGTAGTCTGCAAATGCAAATTTTCCTTGGGATTGTTTTGAGGAGAGCTTTAAATTTTGGGTGGTTTTGTGACGATATGAATGTGGATATTCCTGGAGGGAGATTAAATTCTTAATTGATCTTACTGTTTAACTTTTTTTGATATTAGTATCAATTGTCAACATAATCATTGCGCCCATAAATACTAAATAACTCATCCTAGAGTGGGAAGAAAAATGAGATGAATCAGAGCATTATCCATTGAATGAAGAATATAAAACTTAAAAAAGTGATCTGGCTTGAGCCAACTTGGTTTGAAATGTCTTGGAAAATTTTAGACTCCACCAGCCAACCTTCCTTTGCTCCAAGTGAAGATGCAGATTTCTGAAATTATGCTGATTTTGAATTCCAAATAGTTATAACTCATCCTATGATGGAAACGCGACTGAGAATCACTGGAGTTACGAACATTAGAATTCCAATAGTTTGTTCATTGTTATCAATACTGTCCTAGATGAAGTTATTGCCTTAGTTTTAGCTTGCTTAATGAGTTTATTAGAAGGTTTGATTAGACAGAGGCCTATTCCTTGACAATGGTTGCGCATCTACTTTGCGCTGCTTGCACAAAGTGGCTGCGCTTAAATTTTGTACCTAGTAAGCTCTTGCCATTCCCACCAAGTAGATGCTCCTCCATAGCTATGTCTTCAGATAAATCTTTGAGCTGCAGAGAAACATTTATGATTGACTAAATTGCCAATATAGTTCTCAGAAAAATGGCTGTCATATTGGGATTGGAAGTATCTGTCAGTTCAGTTCTGTGTTGTTATGTGCGATGAATCTAATCTAGGGTGGTCCTTCACTGAAATTCCAGTGGTAATGTGCGGGCAGAACAGATCATTGAAGAAAAGAAGAGGTTTTACTCTTAATTTTTACAAGGCTTGTAAATTTGAATATAAATGGCTTGTTCTTTTCTTTGAAAATGCGCGGCCTTACAGTTTCATTATCATTATTCATTTAAAATTACAGGCTTGTAGATGGTTGAATGATTAAGATTTCTGCTGCATCATCAGAGTCCGACAATGAGGTAAGACTCAAAGAAGGCCATTTAAGCATGAATAGAAGATCTAAGACAATACTTCGCATTTTGTTGAGAGTTGCATGCCATGCATGCTGATGCACGTTATTGATGAGCAAATGCCTATTAATGCTAGAAGTAGTTATTCAAGGTGCTTCACTCAATTTGGGGGCAACCCTAGGCATAAATTATTCCACACATTACAATAAAGTCCATCATCTATGTGGAAAGCATCAAAGATTCTTTAGCTTGATTATGTTACCCTTATTCCGAATTTGATCCGGCCCTACATATCATCTTGCTGTCTTTGTGTTGGGTTGAAGCATACATGAATTACCACTTGGAACACTTTCACCTTGATATTAACAAAATTTTGGCTATTTTCCTTTGTTGCCAGTTGGGTTTGATTATTACTGAGATAACTGCGAGCCTTTTATCAGGAGAAATAGAGAATTGGTGGATATAAGCTGCAGCTTTCCACCTGGAAAACCCACGACTTTTGCAGGATTCCAGACCCTGTGCTCTGCTCCAAAGTATCATCTATAATATGCTTTTTTTTTTTTTTCTTTGTCTAATAATTCCAACCATTTGTTATATATTTGACTTGTTTATGGATCCTGTTTGGCAAGCAAATCTTGTATGAGCTTACTATAAATTAAGTAGTAGTTAATTATGTATTGTTGATATCATTTAAATCAAAAGCTGTGCACTGTACACATTGATGACTATTATATATTGAATTGATATATAATAGAGAGGTGAGTATTTAGTCGGTTTAATTATTAAACGGATGGAATTGTAAAAATTGAATTGATCAAATTATATAAAAAAATTAAACTAAATCGATCAACTGACTCGATTGAAGGAAATTTCGATTCAATCAATTGACCGAACAGATTGAATTTTTAAAAACTGAAACTGAAAAAATTAAAAGCTCATCTAAAACTGGACGGAGAAGACGAGCTGCAAAGGACTCCTCTGTCTGAGTTGGTTGGCAGCGAGTTGCATGGGGGTGTGGGTCACTGCGGCGAGTTGTACAGGAGAAGGACAAAGAACGAAAGAACACAAACAAGATGTCAGTATTGGTGGTAATCGATGGTAGTGCGTCACAAACTCGCAAATGCAGAGAGGAACGCTGAGGCTTAAGAACCTTGAAAGTTGAAATCAAAGAGGTTTGAGTTTGATTTGACAAAGCATAAGCAGACATGCACGGTTTGTCGATTTGAGATCAAAATTCGATTTGGTTGTGATGTTTGGTCAAAATGACAATATTTTGATAATTTTAGTTAATTTAGTTTGTTCGATTTTTTTTTTTTTTTATCAGAGTAACTGAACTAAACTAACAGAATCATTCAAAAAAAATTAATTGAACTAAATAATTCTACAAAATTAATCAAATTGAACCAACAATTTTGATAAATTCAATTAGTTGAATTTAACCGAGCGTTTGCTCACTTTTATTGCGCACATTCGGCCATGAGGTGTGAGGGCCCTTGGATTTCAATTCAATCAATTGGCCCAACCTTCGTTGGGTCAGATTGTCTTTCTTCACCCATTCAAGTGTTGCATTTCTTCACCCATTCAAGTGTTGCATAGTGATCTCTCTCTCTCTCTCTCTCTCTCTCTCTCTCTCTATATATATATATATATATATATAAATATTTTAGGTTGCAGTTGGGTCGCTCACCATTTCTTATAGAAGTGATTTTTCTTTCTTATACAAAGTATTAATATGGATTTCTTTAAAAAATAAGGTATAAATTTCGTTACAGTGTATAACATAACATATTCTAGTTGGCATAAGGCACAAATGTGCCCCTCAACTTGGGGCTTTTAATTAGTTGTTTGTGCCACTCAACTTGAATATGGATCTATTGTATCTTTTGAGTTCTAATTTTAAACCTATTACACATTTGAAATTTAAATTTTAGATTGATCATGCATCTTATTGTCTAATCAGTATCATTATTTTTTCTTTCTTATTCTGAGCGTTGACGAGGGAGGGGGGAGGTGGGTCAAAGGCCCTTTACCAAGGTTGTTGATTCAAGCTTGATGCTTGACATGGTCGACAATTGGAATTATCGACAACCGGGTTTATCATGTCTAGTAGAGATCCGATTAAAGTCACCGACGAACAAAGGTAAGAAGTGACAATGGGAGGTTTGATTAGTGGTTGGATGTGGCTGACGCTTTGTGGGTTCGTCGTGGGTTGTGGGCCATGTGAGTGTGCCATGGTTATGGTCACGACCTTACAACTTTCCCATAGATTGCCTTTGCCATCGCTAGTAGTGGGTCTCCTCTCTACCATATATTTTTCGACCATAACTTTTTTCGAATGAAATTGACAGTCATGGACATCAAAGGATGTGTTCACCTCTACCTTGATCGCGTCATCAACGACCATGGCTTGATGTGTTTGCCATGATTGTGGCCCTTTGTCTTCTCAATTGATTGGCCATTTGGGTTTACTATAACAGTGGTCGTCGACGTCATGGATGATGATCTTTGGTCACTACCAAGGTCAAGAAGCTTCGTGCTCGACATGGTTGGCATGAGCAAAGGCTAGAGGCTTCCGGTGGCCTACGATGATGGGTGAGGAAGGAGAAGGGGACGATGGTGATAGAGAAGAGAAAAAAGGCAACGAGGATGACCTTTGTTTTATCCCCTTCTCTTGTCTATAACCTTTGTTTCCTTCCTTCTCTCTCTCGTAATCGACTTTTGTTTTCGTTGCTCTCTCTTGTTAGTAACTCACTAACAATATACGTGTATCTTATGTGTACATATTTGAAATTTCAAGTATGTGATCAAATTAAAATGAGAACTTAAAGGAGCATAATATCTCTCATTCAAATTTGAGGGCACACATGACTAAAGGCCCAAGTGAGGGGCATGTTGTGCCTTCTGCCTATTCTAATAGCAACATATCCACTTGGGCTAGGATATTTGTTGGCAGGCCAATGATAAGAGCCTATACATATATGTATGTATGCATTATATATATAAGCTTATTCCGGTTCACTTGCTTTACAATATAATGACACCGACTTGTCCAACTCATACACTGCCGATATGATAGATTATATGTACATACCCAATCTTCTTGAGATCTTGCCCTTTATACTGTTGCTGGGGCGGCTCCACTCCTAGGAACATAATTTTAGAATTGCTATCTTTAGTTATTATTGATCTTAATAGCAATATAAGTTATTCGAGACAAGACACCAAAAAAGGTACATTATGAGATGGAAAGCTGTATTGTTAACTAACCCAGTAGATGTGGATGGATAAATACCTATTTTTTTATTTAGATATTTAATTTTTTTATTATTTCAAAAGCACTTTTCAAATATGTAATTTTAAGTCAATTATACCCTTAAATTTTTTATTGTTTCAATTATATTTTTGAATTATATAATTTTGAGTCAATAACACATCTCGATAAATTTGTAAAGAACAATAAATTTAATAGTATAATTGAAATAATAAAAAGTTTAGGAATTCAATTGACTAGAAATTACAAGTTTAAGAGTGTTTTTGAAATAATAAAAAATTTAAATATCTAAATAAAAAAATGTATAAGTATAGGGATTAAAATCTGTATTTTGCCATGATTTACTAGCAAATAATATTTTTAGTTCTTATTTCTAAATGAAAGTAGTTCAATTTTTATAATGATTGGATATAGATAATTATGTATTTTGAACAAAAATATATAGTTTTTGCAATACCCCATATTGGCATGATATTGCCATGTAATTTATATGAGTTTAAAATATCAAAAAATTGAGTTTATGGTAAAATAAATCGTCGAATCGACAGTAGAAAAGGTCTTGGAACTTAGATACCTAAAGATAAGGGTATGATATTGACGAACGTCTCGAGATAAAATTTATGACGCCAAAAGAAATTGGATCAGAGACGATTTTTGGTACAACTATGATTCGGTTTGAGAAATCGAATGATCGTAAGGGACTTTCGAAAAGTCAACGGGACCCTGAGTAGGTTCATATTTAGTATAAAGAGCAAATCTTAAGTAATTTTGGGAAGAAACAAAAGTAATTTATGTAGAAACATCTTACATATATTTGGGCCTAAATGTAATTTATTAATTTTGGCCAAAGGAGGTCAAAACGATGGTTTTTCTAAATCTTCAAGGATGAAATGAAGGTTTTAGAACTTATGAGACTTAGGAATTTTTGGATAACTCACGGGCTTCAAGGAAAGGGCCAAAATGTAAAAGGAAATTGCAAGGGATCAAAATGCAATTTTTGAAATTTTTACACAAGGCATGGCCGATTTGACTACTGCATGGGAGCAAAAAATTCGGTGATGGGACGACTGATCTCGTTAGGGCATGGCCACCATCGTCCTAGGAAGCTTGTGGGTTACGCAATAGCCGGTAATTGGCTAGAGGGTGGCCGAATTTTACCTATAAATAGATGAGGGTTTCGACAAAAAATGAGGCATGTAATACCTAGGAATAATTTGAGGATAAAATTTGATAAAGGGCATAAATGGAATTGTGGGAAAAATAAGACTATAGGGCACACTAACACAGCTTTAGACGACCGAATTAGTCAAAGGGAGTACCTCGGACCCTAGATAATTAAGAAAAATGGTATAGTATCATCGAATAGAATAAATTATGATTTTTGGTGATGAAAGAAATGAGATCGGGAACAGTTTTCGGTACAGTAAAAATACAACTGCCAATTAGGTCGTATTATCGAATTGTTATAGACGATGTCCGAAAAATCAACGGAGTGTGTCTAAGACTAATATTTGATGTACAGAACAACCCTTAAGTGATTTCGGGTTGAATCAAGTGCATTTGAGGTCAAAACAATTAATCGGGCCTAAGTGGAATTTTCTAAATTTGCCCGAGGGAGGTCAAAACGGTAATTTTTTGAAATTTTTAAGGGAGAAATGAGAAGTACGAATCTTGAGGGTCTTAGTGATGGTGTTGGAAAGATTAGGGGCTTGAGGTTAAGGGCCAAAATGCAAAAGAAAAATTTCAGGGGGCCAAACTGCAATTTTCGAAAAATTGCTCAGAGATGGCAGATTTGGCCATGATTTGTGGCCAAAAAATCCGACCATTTGGCAGCCTAGGACCGTCAGGGAGTGGCCTAGGGTGGTCTAAGAGGTGTGGGGAAGAAGTTTTGGCCGGAGATCGGCCACGTGGGGGTCATTTTTGCCTATAAATACCGAGGACTTTCGGCCGAATTTGAAGCACAAATCGACCTCGATTTTGGATGATTTTGGGAGCTTTGATAGAGGGCTTTTGGTCTCTAGGCATCAAGGATCATTTTGGGGGTGTTTTGAAGCATTTTGGTGAGCTTTTGAGGGTTGTTCGAGTTCGGCCGAGGGTTAGAGGTGGACCGCCACCGTCGACCTGTAACCGGCCATTTGGAGGCCTTGTCGGTGTCCTTTCGGCCTGAAACTGGTGGGGCTAGGATCGATTCTTCAAGGGCTTTCAGACGGTACCGATTTTGTGGCCATCGGAGCAACCGCCGGCGACCGGCTCGAGGTTGAAGACGGTGGCGCGTGACTGCCACGCGCCAGCCTTTGCTTTCAGCCCACTCGCCCGAGCGTGGAGGCGCGTGCCATATAGGTAATTTTTGATTTTTTTCCCAAAATTATTAGAAAATTATTTTATGAATTATTATGCAAAAATATTTGAGAAAATAGATGTGTAGATATTTATTTTGAATTATTAGAGAAGAAAAATTGAAGAAAATAAGAAAATGTGAGAAAATTATATTTTAATAATTATTGGGTGATTAGGGTACCTTGCGGCTTGAGGTGAAGTGACTTGTGCAAAGTGAGAAGCAGGCACGCAAATCGAGGCGTACTGCGCTTTTCAAGAAGAAATCGAATTGCACCTAAAGGTGAGTGGTTCTACCCGAAAAGACTTTAAGTGACATGTGAATGGTTTACTGTGAGTGTTCATCCCTGTGGCTTGGTTTATTGTGATGGATTGTCCAAACGGTTATTTACACATGCATTAAATTTCGTACGGTAAATTGCATACATCAAAATGTTGATTTTAAGCTATGCATGTTATGATTTTCGACATTGGCTTGTTTTGTGTCGTCCATGTGGGACGTGGGTTGGTAACCTGTGACGTAGCCCAGAGTGACAGCACTCGGGATGCGTACCTAGGATTAATGCTAGATGATCCACTTGGGACGGGGCTGAGACGGACTTCACCCGACGGGACCCAAGTGGCGGGGCTGAGAGTGGACACCACCCCGGGTGTTGGCTCAAGTGGCGGGGCTGCGAGTGGACACCACCCCAGGTTCCTTTGAGCAATAGCATTAATGCCGAGGTGACGTTGATTCCGGGGATAGTGCTGATGTGACACTCTTGAGGCTAGGATTGCGTCGGGTTTTGGAATGCTTTTGAGTAGAAGCGTAAAGCCTCACAATGACAATGGGGTGATTCCTTAGTTCATATGTCGAGGTTGTCCCTCTTAAGCAGGATTGGTTGCCAATGGGTTGGTGTGGTCGTATAGCTTTTAGAGAGATTGCATTTTCCCCGGTTAGGGTTAAGTGCTGTGTGGGATTCTCTTAGGCTGGTGCATGTCGGGACTTGTCGATTTTATATATGATGTTGCATATATTCATGAAAATGTTTTTGAACTCTCACTTAGATGATTCAGCATCTAATTTGGACTATATCTCTGGAATATTCAAACATTCCAGATGAATGCAGTGGCGCCAAGGGAAAGAATGTCATCGAGATGTAGCTGCTATATTTAGTTTTCGTAGATTTTGTCTATGATTACGATGTTCAGAGGTTATGTAATATTTTCATGTAAAACATCGATTTGGTTATTGTAAAAAGAAATTGTCAGTTATATATCTTTGAGGTTTCGATCTTGCTTCCACTGATGTGTTAATAATTCCTGTCTTAGTCTATTAATTTTTAAAATTTGATACGATCGGGATTGTCGGGAAATTTCTATGATGAGGGTGTGTATGTCAAGAGGCTTATGTTGTGTATTTGATGATGATATTAAAAAAAAAAAAAATCCTGAAATCTCGGGTTAACGCTCATTCTGAGAAAACGGGGCGTTACAGGGCATCCATTTGCTCGACTTTTGGTGAGTTTTTGAGAGATTTGATAGAAGACTTTGCTCTGAGCGTATTGGGTATCATTTCTGGAGAATTTAGTGTGTTTTTGTAAAGGTTTGAGAGAGTTTTCGAAGGTGGCCAGAAAAATGATACAGTGGCTGGAATTGGACTGATTTTGCTCGATTTGGAGGCTTTCCACAGTGGTTGTTTCGGGCACCCAAGGGTACCTAAGTGATCGACTTGAGGTGGGCTACAAGGTGGTGCAAAAATTCGGTGATCGGAGCAGTTGCCGGCGACCGGAGTAAGGAAGAAGACAACCGGCACAAGCATCACAAGCGCAGTTCAACACAAACAAGCCAACGTTGGAGAGTGAGGGAGCGTGGGGAAGGGTAATTTCCTGAATTTTTTAAAAATTTTTAGAAAAATATTTTATGATTTATGGTGGAGAAAAATTTGAGAAAAACTTTGAGGAGGTATTTATTTTAAAAATTTTTGAGGAAAAAATAAGTAGAAAATAAGAAAAATTATATGAAAAATAGATATTGATATTCTTTTAAATGAATATGATGTTTAGGGATTGTTGAGACTTGAGGTTGAGTAAAAGTACGATTGTTGAAGTTTGACACGAAAATCGAGATTGGCACGAGAATCGATGTATTCTGAATTACCGTTAAGGTGAGAGTTCTTATCCAAAACTTGGTTTATTTTGGATGGTTTGACCTTATTCTCGATTTATTTATACAAACAATTTGACATGCAATAGGTTGATTTTCATATGGGAGGTTTATCCCAAATTGTTTTATACCCGTGCATTGATTTTCGTGCGTTATAAATTCATGCATTGAAATGTTGATTTTAAATGATGCATGTTATGTGTTATGGCATTGACATGTTTATGTGTTGTCCATATTGGATTTGGGTTGTCAACCTATGTTGTGGTACTTGAGTGATAGCACTCGGGATACAGGCCAAGGATTAATGTTATGTGACCCACTTGGGACGGGACTGAGACGGACATCACCCTATGGTACTCAAGTAGCGTGGCTGAGAATGGATACCACTTCGAATGTTGGCTGAAGTGGCAGGGCTGAGAGTGGACACCACCCTAAGTTTATTTGAGAAATAACATTATTGTCTAAGTGGACGTTGATTTCGGGCAAAGTGCTGATCCCTTTATGGCTAGGGTTGTGTTGAGATTCAAAATGCTTTTGAATTGGAGCATAATGCCTGACATGATAATGGGGTGATACTCGGGTTCATGTGTTGAGAGGTTGTCCCTCTTAAGCAGGATTGTGTTATGCCAATGTGTCGATATAGTTGTGTTACCCTTACAAAGATTGTATTTTTTCTGGTTAGGGTTAAGTGATGTGTGAGATTCTCTTGGGGTGGGACATGTCGGGATATGTCAGTTTGTTTCATGGTCTTGCATATATTTCTGAAAATATTTTTGAACTCTCACTTTGATTATTCATCATCTAATTTGGATTTTGTCTATGGAATATTCAAACGTTTTAGGTGAAAGTAGTGGCGCTAAAGGAAATGAGGTTCTCGAGATGTAGTCGTTGTTTTCATTGGAAATCTTTAGCATATATTTTATCTATGCTCGAGGTGTTAGTAGTTATTGAGAGATGAGTCTTTATGTATTTTGTTTCGAAATGTCATGTCAAACAATGGTATGGATTCTATATTATGAATAAAAATGAATTACGATTATGTATCACTGAGGTTTCGATCTTGCTTCCGCTAATATGATGATATTACTTGTCTTAGTTTATTTCCTTTAAGTTGATATGTTGAGATGATAGATCAAAATTATCGAGATTTAATTTATATTGAGAAAAAAAAAATCAAAATCTCGAATTAAGGCACGCTTTGAAAGAACGAGGCATTACAGTTTTCATTATTTTAAAAGTTGATATAACCCTTTTATGGTTATGGTAGGTGTGTGTTTACATACATCACTTTCACTCATAATTAATTCATTAAAGTTTGTTAAGAATAGTTAATTTTGCATGGTGGAAGAGATTTTGTGTCAATGTAAAGTATATGTGATTTAAATCTCATTTGGAGGGCTTATTTCGTCGGCCCAATAAGTAAAATGTTTAAAATATCAACATGTCTTTGTTTAGAACATTTTGCCAGCTCAACTAATGAATTCAAGTGTTCAAATTAGATCAGACATATGTTCTATAAAATTATATGTTTTTAACCAAATTGCCCTATAGTTAGGGTGGCAATGGTTTGGTTTGGTTTCGATTTTTACCAAAACCATAACCAAACCAAATTTAAATTACTAAAACCAAAACCAAACCATTACCCATTTGATTTTAAAAATTTAAAACCATAACTAAATCATTCGGTTTCGATTTAACCATGATTTTTTTAGTTTAATCCATATCAACAAACAAAGTCAAATAACATTCATAATTTTTTTTGATAATTTCACAACAAACAAAGATAAATTCTAATAAAGTTACCTTATTCTTGCATAAAGTAACAAAACTTATTGGATATAAAATCATATTTCCAAACCTACAATTGTTAAGATCAATAAATTAATATGTGCATAATTAAATTGTAATTTAAGCTAAAAAAAATTAGTTACGAAAGTTAATACCTTCATCAACAATATTAATATATTCTTCGTAAATTGATGCATATTCATCTGAAATAAATGAGCCAACTCCATCTAACAAAATAATAAATATAAAAAATAAATTAATATGAAGAGAGATGAGGCAGAGAGCGAGAGACAGCGAGGGTGAGAGAGATCGAGGGTGAGCGAGAGCAAGAGAGGTCTAGCCCTAGCGAGAGCAAGAGAGATCTAGCGAGGGTGAGTGAGAGCAAGAGAGATGTAGAGAGTGAGGGCGACTGGCAAGCTCGCGCGGAGGAGCAAGAGAAAGGAGGCAGAAAGGGTGAGAGAGATCGAGGGCAAGCGAGAGAAGGGGCCGAGCCCTAGCGAGAGCAAGAGAGATCCAACGAGAGTGAGCGAGAGCAAGAGAGATGTAGAGAGCAAGGGTGAGGGTGCGCGGATGAGCAAGAGGCATAAAGTGAGAGGCAGCGAGGGTGAGAGAGAGTAAGAGCGAGGTTGAGAGAGGAAGGAGAAGAGAAGGGGAGAAGGGTTTGCAAGCAAGGCAATTGGGCTGGGGTGGGCTAGGCTCAGGTGGGCGGGGTTGTATATAATATATATTATATATATAATATATTATATATATTCGGTTCGGTTCGGTTCGATTACCCACCATTCGGTTCGATTCGGGTTTTGGTTTGATTTTAGTAAAAATCATAATCAAATCATACCCATTGAAACAGTGTTCGATTTTTTCTCGAACCAAACTATTATTCAGTCAAACAATTTTTAATTGCGTTGACTGGTTTGATTTCGGTTCCGTTCTCCACGATTTCGGTTGCAATTGCAATCCTTGCCTATAGTGAATAACATTAATTGTTCCTTATTTAGTTTTCTTTATTTGTTAAGTAAAACATCAGAGGAAGGGGTACAAACATTATAGCTGAGCTAAACAAAAATCCACATTAGAGAGGGAATCATCTAACTACTACTTTGACAATTACTAATCAAAAGAGAGACCTATGACTACTATTTTCTCCTGAGTGTACCCATCTAGTTTTCAAAGACATTCATGTCAAAATGGTCGGTGAGACCTATTAAGGAGATTGTGAGCACAAAATTCATCATGAACACAACCAGAAGATTCTCATGCCACAGTGTCTTGCTGAATTGTCATTAGCTTCAGCAACCCGTGATGATTTCTAATGCTTTGGTCTCAATTCACTATACCCAATTATGAAGTCAAACCAATCTTCTAATACAACGTACGCATATAATTGTAAGTTAAGCTACATATTAGACCACGTGATCACACGGTGAAACACAATATCAGTTTCAAAGATTTCCAGGTGTGAACGTGGAGCCGTGGGGCTTGCTAGCTGCAGCTGTACAAAGGTGCAGTACCCACAACCAAAGAATTTTTAAAGCAATATATATGCCCTAGTGAGATCACATCTTACTTAAGGCATCACCTTGGTTTTTGGAGGGGCTTCAGGGCCATTAGAGGAAGATCTCAAAACCCGAACAAGGGCATAATCTCCCTTGGTAAAGTCGAAGATAGTTGAAATTGAAGCTTGACCCTAATCTTTTTTGCTCCAATGTTTCCTTTGCACCAGGGCCTTGAACTGATGTTTCACCCATCTTTCCCTTGCCAGCAAGAGAAGATCCAGCAAGATCCTATCATGGATCATGTCTTGCGGGAGGGCATTAATCGCCCTGCGACCCCATCCAGGAGAAGGCAGCGAAAATCGCCAGGGGACGAGGAGTGGAGTGGGAACAGCAAGGAGGGGAAAAGAATCTTGCATAGAGAGATCGAACGGCAAAGAAGGCAGGAAATGGCCGGCCTTTATGAATCTCTCCGATCTTTACTCCCTCTTGAATATATCAAGGCGAGATATCATTTTTTCTTTTGTTTTAATCAGTACCCGTGCCTTTTCTTTTCTTTTTTCCTTTTCAATTGTGGAATTTCTGATAATCATATCTAATATAAAGCCAAGAAATATGGCCAGAAATTCATGTACCTTAAGGTGGTTGCTGCAATGGCTTCTTGTCTTGAGTACCCAAGAAGATTAAGTTTCTCTCTCTCTCTCTCTCCCCCCCCCCCCCCCCGGGTCTCTCTCTCTCTCTCTCTCTCTCTCTCTTTGGGGGAGGAATTCAGTTTCATGGAGATAAATGAACGTCTAAAGAGTTAACCTAAATGACTATATACGGGGTTTAATTTCATGACAATATTTCAGGGAAAGCGTTCAACATCCGATCACATGCATGAAACGGTGAATTACATAAAATACCTGAAGAAGAATATCAAGGAATTGGAAATCAAGAGAGACAAATTGAAACAAGTGTCAACTGGAGGTGCCCTGGCCACCAGGGCCGCTCAAAGCTCGAATAATCGCTCGCCAAGTAGGGTCACAGTCAGCTCATGCTGGGGAGGTTTGGAGATTTTGATCAGTAGTACTGGATTTGGAGACGAAGGGTTTTCTGTGTCAAAGGTGCTAAGATTATTGTTTGAAGAAGGAATTAATGTTGTTAGCTATGTTTCCACTGAAGTAAATGAAAGGCAATTTCATGCCATCAAAGCTGAGGTACTGTCATTGAAAAATTAATCTATGGTTAGGTTTAACTAGGTTTAGGTTTTCAGTTGTTTTAGAAGTTCATCAATATTTTTGCTTAATTCATGTGGCTGGTTTTTGCTGCAGGCAAGTGATGTGATATGTATGGATCCATCTGTGCTGCAACAAAAGCTGAGATGTGTGATTAATGGCGGATGAAATTCAAGTAATATTTTTGCTGCTGTGAACACTTTGATTATAAATGTTTGTGTGAAACAAAAGCATGCAAATGGTCGAGCTCTGGCAGGTTATGAAAACTGCAGTGGAAAGCGAAAACCAATTCTGTGTGTTTAGAGACAGATATATATGTGTACAAATTAGTTAGAGGTGTGGATTTAATCTATAAATGGTGACTGATGATTAATTATATAGTTAATTTTGCCTAATTAATTAGTTCAGGCTTACTTGCTAAGCTTGGATGAGCACGAACTCATTGGTGATACATTCACGTGTAAGTTCATGACATGACCAGATTGATTATTTTGGTCATCTTGGTATATGTATGGAAATTAATTTCACTTTATACCTTCGTTTTTCTTTTCAGAAGTCTTGCTGTTTGTTATAATCAGCATGAAAGATAATGCAGCAATAGTAAAGTTGATATAGGGTGCCACAGTCTTCATATATAATTAAAGATCATTAATTAGTTCTCTCAAATTAATTAACATGCTGTCTATATAGGTAATGGCCATGTGAAGCTGAGATCAAGTATTGTGTGGGAGGTGCTGAAGGTTGGAAATTGTTATTTAGGATACATTGTATTGTAGCACGTAGAGATCCTCACAATCTGGACCTGAATAAAGCAACGGTAGAGATTAAGAAAATAATATTAATTAATTAAAGCCATGCAGCATGTTTCAGATTAACAGAAGACATGCTAATGTGCAAATTTAATTCTGCTTCCCAGAGAGACTGGCCTGTGTAATAAATGGCTCCATTTATTGCACTCTAAGAGAGAGAGAGAGAGAGATTTTGTCCTTCTAAAATGCAGGATGAATCTGATAGCAAGACAGATTATTGATCAACTTTGCCTTGTTATTAATTAGGCAAAGGCCCCCGTATATATAATATTAGATGATATGGTGGTTAGAATTCGCTCTGTGGCACCATAATCTCTATATACTCTTGGTTCCCTTATCCAGCTTAGAAAATCAAGGAGATTTGTGAACTGGAAAGATTATCATCGATCAAACAACTTTTTAGTGCAGATTAGCTAGAGTGGCATCAGTCCAGCTGGAAGGATAAGTCGTTTGGGGGGGTTTCTGTCTCCTTTACTCATTGTTTCTCTTGGCTTTGTATCTCAATTACCAAAAAATTAATCTGTATACTTTTTTGGGTAAATGACTCAATAATGTAGGACAAAGGAAAATCGCATAATTAATTAATACCCACATATGAAGCATATATTTATCCTTCCCTGTCTGTTTCTTGCATGATCTCCATGCTCCTTTAACTTAAAAATACAGTAACTTTTAGCTTGGTAATATGAATGCCAAACGTTTGAATTAGCAATGCGGGAAAAGAGATACAAAGTACATGAATTAGCAAGTAAGACAAATCTGATCCGAATAAAAATGGTGTCAATTACAGGAGGTATAAGCTTCATCCTCTCTCAAACTTGAAATCTGTTCGAGCGTTAATGTTGTACTATAGCAAGTATTCTAAACTTCAAAATACTTAAAGAATTACATGTGTCTAGTTTCATCAGCATGTCAGAGCATGTGTTGCCTTACAACTTGTCTTCAAAATAGTTAAAACTTCAAAGTGCATGATTAATTAACTAAACAGTAGACAGTTACCAGTTATATGTTATCATGTGATCTTCACTGTAAACTCGGAGATTATAATCTCTCTCTCTCTCGTCCTTCCTTTGTGCCGTTTTAATTTAGTTTTTCTTTCTACCTTTGGGGGAAAAGGGTTCTACTATATCATTTTGATAATTTATTTTCTCAAAGAAACTATGATTAATTGGACTACTTGTTATAGGGACAGCCTCAGTGTCTGTCTACCATTATGTGAGGTTCTATCTGAGTGAGAATCACTTAATAAAAATAAAAGAAAGTAATGTTTAACGAGTGATTGAAAAAGTTAATTTTATCACGACTTCCTTGGGAAAAAAGTACCATTTTATCTTGTTTGTGACCCAATAATTTCTTTATGTTTTCTTGTTGGCTTTTGATTGTTTCACACCTTAGCTCTCCCATTTTTTGTTTGTGTTTTTGCCTCAGTCTTAATTTCATAATTAGAAAAAAAAAGAAGAAACCTAAGAGAAATGATACTACTAAAACTATTTATATAGTCAATACTATTTAACAAATGAAATGTTTTTAATTTGAAATATTAATTAGGGGTAATTTTATTAAAATATATATATTTTTCAATTCTATTTTTGCTTCACAGCAAAAGCTCCAAAGTTTTAGTTTTGTTTCCCAATAAAAAAAATAACTTTTACTGTCAATAAAAATACTTTTTTTCAATTTCGACCAAACACCAAATAGGCTATTCAATAAAAATAAAGAAGCTACTAAAATATTTTTCCATACATAAAAAATAACTAAAAGTATTAACACCAAGAGATTAAAAGATTCAATTCTTAACCGGAATAGCATAGATTGTCCCTCGCACATATTCTGGAGTTTGGTTACTACAAGGTTACTTTGAATTTAAATTCAAAAAACTAAAGAACTTAAAAAATTTCTCCATCCAAATGTATTCTTAAACCAATAGACAAAACAAGAATGCAATTATATAGAGAATTTGATAACTTGAATTTATTACGTGCATAATTTTAATTCTTCTTATATACATGTAAATTAAAAAAATATTTTATTTTTTTAAGGAAATAAAAAATGAGGAGACAGTTGAAGTTTATTTTTTTTAGTATTTTAAGGAAATATTTTTATAAATATGAGTTTAAAAAAATGTCAATAACTTTTTATAAATATATTATCAATTTTTAAATTTATAAAAAATATATAAATTCTGTATACAAATAATATTTCTTATCGTTGTTTTAGTGTTTTTCAGGTCTCTAGAAACAATGGGTCCTTAAAATAAGGAGTGCTTTCTTCAGTTCCAATTGGGGATAGCCGCACCCTATGTTTAAGTATTCTAAATTAAATTGTGGAATATTAAATCTAGGTATTTGGATCACTTTATATATATTTATATATTATATATATTCATATTCGTGTAACACACGTGTGAAGACCAACTTCTCTTATTGTTGAATGGTTATTCATTTACTCATTAAGTAGATATTTAGAATATGTCTGTTTATTTTTAAATATTAATATATTTTTATAAAAAATATAAATTTTTTAAATTTATTTTAGTTTTAAATGAGTAATTAGGATTTATTTAATAAATATTCAAATAAAATGTTTAAGTAAAATCTTTTTAAATAAAATTTATTTATTAATGATCCATTGCTGTGTTTTTATTAGAAAAATAAATAAACAGTATTTTCTTAATTTTGTCTTTGAATGATGTTTCAACAATACAAATCTGAAATAAAAGATCCATCACTTAAGGGATGACATGTCTTGAAGGTGTAGATAACCATTGTCTGTGATTTTTTAAATAAAAAGTTTAATCATGTAGTTCCATAAAGTATCTTTTTTTCTTGGCCTAGATAAGAGACCCGAATATAAAAAACACAACTTACCCAATGATATTAAATAAAGCAAACAGATCTTCGAGAGAACTGGCCACCCAAAGGATTGGCTAGAAGGAAGAGAAGAGAAGCGAAGAGAATGAAGTCCAACAAGGACTTCAATATATAATAAGAGAAAATACAAACCCTTTAAGGGTTTTGTTTTGTTTTTCTTGGCTATACAGGTGGGTGTCACAAGCTAATGTTATCTAGCTAATTTTTTTTGTGAATTTGTGTACCATCAGAAAAAATAACTTAAAAAAGAAGAAGAAAGTATTCAATGGGCAATCCGCTACCACTCCAGCAAAATGGAGCCCCGGCATAAGGGGATGCCAACATAAGCATTTTACCCACCAACTGTTCCAACAGTAGGCAAAATGGAATTATTTCCAACAATGAGCCATGCTCCTCTTGTATAATTAATGAAAACCAACAAGTAATAAAATCCTTGTACAGGTCATGATTACTATTTTTTTTCTTTTATCTCAAGGAAAATATTGGTTTGAATAACAGCAAAATAGAAAAACCTGGGATTACGTGGATAAGGATGGGGTGGATTGGAAGAGAGAACTTGTTAGGATGAGATCGATATGTGTGGTGGCTGTTGTGAAACGACCATAAAACTAGGGGAGGTGTTACGCAAACAACAGAATTGCATACACATACTCATACCATTGAAGCCTTTTAAACTCAACAGCAGAGACTGAATATCGGTGCTGGAAATAAAAACAGATAGCAACGCAATCATAAAATGATGGAAAACAAAATAATACGAGAGATTTACTATGGTTCACCCGAAAGGGCTACGTCCACGTTGAGCTCCGACAAAAAAGAACTTACTGCACTATCAGAGTTAAAAATAGGGTTTACAATACTCACTGTATATAAGCTTCATAATCACTCTTATTTTCAGAGAGTGGTTCACTATACCAAAATCGCCTCAAAAATCATAAAAAAAGGAAGATCAGAGACTATCCCTATTTGAACATGAGAGAAGAACACGAAAAAGCTAGAGAAAATGAAAACAACGAAAATGAATCAACTCCCCCCGAGCCCTAAGCGTCTCCTTACACTTTTTCTCTCTCAATCTCTAATTAATTACACATTCCGATGCACAATAAATAAATAGGGGTCGCACGATGTAATTGAATGGCTTGGATTGCAGTAGATAAAAGGCGGCATTGACGGTCCAAATTACGCACAAGGACAAGACAATTGGCACAATCAAGTGAAAGGACGCCCAGACGGTTGCCAAGTTGCCCTTCGCTGCCACATCCTTAAATGCTAAATGGTGTCGTTGAGTGCTTCACGACCAACGAGAGAGGTGTGGGAAGAGGGGCGACGAAGATCATGGAGGCAATGAGAATCAATAAGGGTCGACGAGAAGGGGATGGCGTCAAAGAAGAGGAAGCAAAGTCAGAAAGGTCGTTAACGTCTGTGGAAGGAGAAGATGGCATCACCAATGGAGACCAGGATTGAGCTTCGGTGATTGGGAGGTAGGGACCAACCATGGCAGCAGTGGGATGGACACTATACTCTTCTAGGATTTTTAAACTTAATTAGTCTTGAGTTCTTTACTAAAATTGTCTCCATTCATTTGTTGAAAGATATTCGATATTTAATAATTACTGTTTGCTTTCACTTAGCAGATGCATTTTGATCCTTATAAGAGTTAGTCTTGGTAAGAAACAGTGCGACGCTTTGAATATGAACTATAATTCTCTCTTAGCTTACACCCAAATATAAAATTGTCGATCCGCACTTTAATTTACAAGCTAAGCTATACTTTGACAGACCCTACATATATCAAAGCTTATTAAGTATATGCTTAATTACACGGAGAGTGCAGGAATCTTGGAATCTGATAATCACAGAAGATCGTCTAATATCTAATTAATAAAGATATCTACTTGTTTATCAGCTCCATTGATCCTAATCTACTTCTTTATATTCTCCCTTGATGCTTAATTAAGAAAGCTTATTTTGATCAACCCTAAAGTTGTCTGTGTTCAATGTTTTCCCTGCACCAAATCACCCTTCTAACCAAACACAGTCCTAAAAGATGCATCAATTCTAGGTTCATGCTCCTCTGGATGGCACTAATCTTGCCCACCAACTCCATACAAAAGCAAAAAAAGCAACCGTACGTATTTATTTACCACTTGGGACCAATAAAAAGTATATATATATAAAAAATGCTATTGGTACACCTTTGTGTACTCCTTGAGCTACATAAAGGTGTATTAATGATTTGCATTAATTCTTTTTAATTTGTTTAATATATAGAAATTTCAAAAGTGTATTCTAAATTTAAGATAGTAGGCTTAAGATATATAAATACTTGTTTATAAAGGCCCCGGCATGAGCGTTTGCTTCTATTTTTTATATGCAAATAATTAATGCTAAAAGATATCCTCATGTGCCCTAACATCTTGGCATCGTATTTAATTAATAGCTTAATGAACTCCTCAGGTCATGAATAATTGGCCGTATCTTGAAAGCTTTAACATGAATTAAGTATTGGGGTTACCATTTATTTTAGTGACACGATGATGATTATTTAATCTCTTTAGTTATGCATTTCATTTCAAAAACAAAAGGTGTATTAATTAAATTTACTGATTTTTTTAAAAGCAATAATATTTTTACCAACCCGATTGGCACACCTCTTCATGATGAAAGATGTTCATGATTGTTTGTGGCGGCAGATATTTAATATACATCACTCAAACACATTTTCCCTGACCCTTTTGTTTTTATTGCTTTTTAAAAGGTTGATGTTCATGATACTAATCTCGGATTTAGGAATCAAAGTGGTAAATGAAGAGGCTGATGTTAACTCTCTATGTCCTATATATGTGTGCTTGTGGCGGCAGATAAGACTGATGTATATTAAATATCTTAATTAATTTCCTGGTAAATATGGTTTAAAGTTGGGTAGGCAGTCGTAGTTTCCTTGGTATATTAAACTAAAGCAAAGATCAACATAGATAGAACTCATCATGCATGCTGTTGTGATCCTTCCCTTCTTCTGATAGTGATAGCAATACTAAACCAAAGGTCTTCCTGTTATGTTTCAACTTTTAAATTATAAATAGTTAGAAAGCAATGACATCATCATAGAATAACACAACAAATTAATAATTCTCTCTCTCTCTCTCTCTCTCTCTCTCTTACTATAGGACAAATTAAGACAAGCTGGACAGCCATTTTAGTAACAAGTTTGATAAAGAAGGGAATTAAAGTTAATCTGTTAAGTTATGATCAATTAATGCAAATGCCCAGTAATTATATCAGGATCTTTCAATTTAAATATTGGGGAGGAAGTGTTTTGTGGTCATCAAACATCACGTCATCATGTTTCAAATTAATCGCCTATTGTTCCATATTTGAGGTAAGTTTAAATTATTAAATAATAACATGAATTTTATTGAATGTATTTATAAATTTATCTTTATCATAAATACTTACCAGCATGTCATTTTGATTTGATACATTAATTGCTAATGTGATGTTTCGAAACAAAAAACACTTTATGCTACTTGTCTATGTGTATGTGTTCGTAAGTCCTGCATATATCTATACATATATATATTACGCATAGAGGTTCCTAATCCTTTCTGCTTTAGCAGTTCTCTCTACTTGTGCATGAACAATAATGTCTTCCATTAACAAGGATAGCTTCGGCTAGAGGAAACCTATACGGCCATACTGCAACACCACAAGTGAACATATCAAGGACTGCAAACAAACCTGAAACCAGGAAACAATATTAGCTACTTTTGCAATAGATTTTCTATATAAAAATATATAAGTCATCTATAATCCATTTAAAGTTCAGTAAGTTTAGTTAGAATATTTTGATTTATTCTATAAATAAAGAAAAATCATGGAGACCCCCCCAGTTGGTACTTTTAATTTCTTGGAGGGGGCTATGTCAATAAATTCTTCAAAGATATTTTTAAATTATAAAGGATCTTTCTTTTCTAAATGAACCAAATTATAAGGGTTTATGTTAATTTACCCTTAATTATAAACTATTTTTCTTTTTGCTAAGTATTATATTATATATTAGCTATTTTTCCACTGATGTATATATTGAAAGGGATAAAGAAAGGAAGGCAATTTCACATCATCAAAAGCTGAGATTAGTATCATGAAAACCAGTAGTTTATTAACCTCTAGACCTAGGTTTCGGGTCCATTAATTAAGTTGCTATCAAAGTGTCATGGCCCTAAACTCATATATGTTGTGGGTTCTCTCCAACTCCAACTCCAACGTATAGGGGATGGCCCAAATATATTTTGGGTTTATCCAGATGCTTTTTAGTTCAAGTGGTCCAACAAGTACTATTAATAAGCCCATTCTCTTGTTAATGGTAACAATAAGTTTGTTTGGAGAGCTCTTGATGTGTCATTAATAAGTTTATATTCAATATAATTTTAATACCACTTACATCATCGCATTGTCGCCTTATTTTTGGCTAGCCGTGTCTTCTTGTTTATGTAGGTTCAAAATGAGCAGCAGTAAAGGTTAACCCATGAGTTTAGACTCAACTTTCCACATCGCATGATTATAGTCATCCATCAATCTTGTATTTGATTGTCTACGTAACACACACGATTGTGACCTCTATCAGCTCTATAGCACTTATATAAAAGTTTGAATTCCAAGACTAAGGCAACTCACACATTACATAATTATAACATCCTTCAATTTTGAATTTCGAAATTAACTTGATTGTTAGATACATCAAAAGAGTGACTCACTCTTCTTTTATAGGTAGAGTAGATTTTAAATAAGCTTCAGGTTGAGAATAACCAAGGAGGTCACCAAATTAAGAAAAATTAATTTTACGAGTATAATTTTTAGATGGATCAAATGATGATCGACTTTGTAGCATCGACAATTTATTAAAAATACATTATTACCTTGTGATAAATTAATATGACGATATAATATCATTATTGTATTAAATATTTTTTTATCAGAATTGACTATTGAGATGAAAATCCATAATCAAAGTGAAAAGCCAATTTGTACAAATAACTCAAATTACAATAATTCTAAGCACAACTTACCCAATTATCAATGATATAAATTAATCAAAGTACCTCTAATAATTTTGTTTACTATTATTCTAAACATACGAAATCCCCTAAACAATCTCTCAAAGCCATTTTTATCACATTCTATGTATAACAGGTATATTTGCTTTCCTTTTAGAAAACCTTTGGCTGTACGACTGACTTGGACACTGATGGGTGAACTTAATGAATTTGCAAGTTGGCATATCAAATCTTCTTTATTCATCTGCCGTTTAGTTTGATTTCTATGAATTTTTTATAAACTTAATGTTTCAATGCCCTTAATTTCATTGACAGCCACAGATTGCGCTCATTTAACTTCTTTTTTCTTTTTTCAATTTACAAATCTTATACCAACCCCTCATGTACTCGAAAGAATTTCTTATCATATTTACTGATTACGACATTGTATAAAATAACCCAAACCCTGTTGAAAGCTACTAATTTATACCTTATAAACATCATTTCCCAACAATTTTGAATAAAAAATAACTATCTATACCTTGAAAACACAACACCACCAGCCCATTATTCAACCAGGGTCACATTCAACGAAAAGAAGAAGATGGAGACAATTTGGTGTGTTTTACTTAGAAAATGAAGACAATTAACGAAGACAACTACACAATCAGTAAAGAATTGAATTAATTAATTATTGCAACATGTACACCAAAACAAATTCTAAGAATGATTACCGGTACATAGAAAATATGACAGTTGCAATGGGAACTCATATAGCTGTGAGAAGGTTACAGGCTTGTACATCACCCCGAAAAGGTTCCTTGTCTGCCTCTTTGTCTTAATGCAAGACTCCATCCTTCTTGCATTGAAACATCCGAATATTAATTAATTAAATTGCTTTCATCTTTGCTAGATCCACCTCATGTTCTCGATTTTCCTCAATATTTCCACTCTTTTTTCATAGTGATTATTACAGATTTTCATAACTAATCCCCCCATCTAGCAACTTCCTTCTAGTTATTATTATTATTAAGATACATGGATCTCAAGTCTGATCCATCTAGCTGCTTTCTTCCCCGACGAAAAATGTTCACTAAATGCTTTCCTTGCTTCTTTAAAGAACAACCGGAGATCAGGTACGAATAGGCTAGCTTCAATAATTTGTTACAGGAAAAAATGTTCGTAAATTTCTTTTTTTTTTCTTTGTTTGCAGGCCGAGTAAGTGTAGGGATTATCCATGGGAAATATACACTCTCAAGGAGCTGGTTCAGGCGACGAACAACTTCCACAACGATAACAAGATCGGCGAGGGGGGATTTGGAAGTGTTTACCGGGGAAAGACAAGTAAAGGCATCGAGGCAATCGTGTTCAGCTTTAATTTAATTTTCTTCTTTCAACACTTTTTAATTAAATGGGGAAGAAATTAATGTTAATATCAATATTAATCCAAGTAGCATAGTGCAGATAGCGGTGAAAAGGCTGAAGGCGATGACGGCAAAGGCAGAGATTGAGTTTGCAGTGGAAGTGGAGATATTAGCGAGAGTAAGGCACAAGAACTTGCTGGGGTTGAGAGGATTCTATGCGGGTGAACATGAAAGGCTTATAGTGTATGATTATATGCCTAATCATAGTCTAAACACCCATCTACACGGCCAACTAGCACCCGATTGTCTGTTGGATTGGAGAAGAAGAATGAACATAGCCACTGGAGCTGCTGAAGGACTTTTGTAAGTCCTTTTTTTACTCATTGTTTTTTTTCTTGATTCTTCCAACGAATTCCCTTCAAGAGAAATACCTTTTAAACCCAAATTTCACCCTTTCTTTTTTCCTTCTTTTCTTGAGGCAATAATTTAAAAAAAAAAAATTGGCCATTAATATACGCACTTTAATTCCCAATATTTTCCTTGAATTCGACACCATATTTTGATGAAGAAACCCTCTTCAAAAATTCCCATCAATGGAGACACCGATCCATTGAAGTCAAGTTTCTTCTCTCTTCCTTCTTATAAATTCCTACAAACCCAGAGATTTTAAGAAAGTAGGTAGAAATGTGGATTTCACAACCTGGCTTGATCATATCTATTCAGCTAATTTACTTTCAGATCTACGGCTCTATAATTCTAGATGTAATCTGTTTATACTTGTGTTAGAAATATATATATATATATATATATGACAATATGATGTAAACTGTTGAATAAATTTCACTTAGACTGCTCTTGTGATTTGTGATTTGGTGAAGGTACTTGCACCACGACGCAAATCCACACATTATTCATCGAGACATAAAGGCGAGCAACGTCCTTTTGGACTCAGAATTCCAACCGAAGGTTGCAGATTTCGGGTTCGCAAAGCTCATCCCGGATGGAGTGACCCATATGACCACAAGAGTGAAGGGAACGCTAGGGTACTTAGCGCCCGAATACGCCATGTGGGGCAAAGTCTCAGAGAGCTGCGACGTTTACAGCTTCGGAATTCTTCTTCTAGAGATTATCAGTGCCAGAAAGCCCATTGAGAAGTTTCCCGGCGGCGTCAAGCGCGATATTGTGCAGTGGGCTACTCCATATGCGGCCAAAAGCGCCTTTGATCACATTGCGGATCCGAGGTTGAGAGGAAAGTACGATAAGGCAGAGCTGAAGAGAGCCCTGGCGATCGCCTTGAGATGCACGGACGGCAGCCCAGAGCACCGGCCGAACATGGTGCAGGTGGTGGCGTGGCTCAAGGAGACCACCGGCATGGAGAGGAGGAAGGACGTGAGAGAAACGAATGATACAGTTGATGACGACGAAGAGGAGTAAGAAATTGGCTAGGAATTAGTCGGGTTTTGACTCTGGCGGGGAGATATATAGGTATTGTATAATCATCGAAGTTCTAATTAATTAGTGGTAGCTAGTAGTATTAATTAATTTGATATCTTAAATTTAAGTCTCATAAACTTTGATTGTTTCTCAATTAGGTTTGATCAATTGATATTATACACGTATTAAAAGATTTAAAATTAAGAAAAGATATATAGAAGAAGATGTAGATGATGAACATGCTTACTTTTTTGTTTTGTCCAATTCCTTAATCCTCTTCATTCTCATACGTACCATGAGATATAATTAATTTATTTCCTTGTGTAATTAATTGTTTATGTGACAAGTGCAGTTAACCTTCCAAGGTTAGAAAGGGATTGACAAGATTACATAATTTTCATTTAAAAAACATTACTTGCATAATATAATAATAATATATAACATGTTTGTAGTTCTTTGTAATTTTTCTTTCTTAGTTCTATGTCACTACTATATATATATATGCATAAAACAATCATTTTTCATGGACCCCGAAATATACTTTAAAAATGAGGTTCTTGTAGAATTTTTCTCTCAAAACGCCACAAAATGTTGTGTTGGGGTAACATTAATTCTTTTTAAAATCATATATCACAATCTAGAAATGTCAATGAATTATGTTATTCTCTATAATTGTTTTTTGCCTAAGGACTCTAAAACAAAAACTATGGCAACTTTGAGGGAAAAAAAAAAACACAGGTTTAGTACTTAATGACTTGGTCATATGATATTGTGCCTCTATATTCAATTCCAATGGAAGTCAAATTAGGGTTTTTTTTTGGTAATATCCTTGGAGGTCGAAGTGAGCCAGGCCATTGGAGGGCCTGGCCGGCCCATCTGCGTCCGCGTGGTCTCAGCTATTCTTCTTCTGGGGCCTATCCTGCAAAAATTAAATGTAAAATATTAGCTCTCACAAACTGCAGATATATTTGCTAATTATTGAAGCGTTGAGCTTAATTTGTTTATTTAGTAAATTATTCTTTCATCAAAACTATTGACTCAAAACAATGTTAATTTTTTATGTTATTATTTTTTTCATTTAATTTACGTAATCCAAACATAACTAATCATAACGAGTGGTATCAGAGCCGTTATAAAAAATTAACTCTGGAAGGGAGGAAGGAGCACCGCCTCTTATCACTATTATTTGAACAAGCCCAGGTCTCCCGCCCGGGTTGCACAGAAATCCAATAATCGCTGCTGCAGTTTGGCTGCTGCAATCGGATCTAGGAAGGAAGGAGATCACCCAGCCTCGCTACTGTCGTCAATCACACTGTGGTGCCATCGACGGAGTTCTCTGTTACAGGGTCGCAGGGTCCTTATCGACCGAGTCGCCGACCGCCATGAACTAGGTCACCGCCGCCGTACAACCTTCCCGCGCTACTACTCTCTCACTAAACTTTATTTAACGTTAATCATCCATCACCCATTACATTACCGTTTGATTTTGCAAACGAAAAATATTCACATAGCTAGCGAAATCCAAAATGACTTACGAAAAAATGCTCACGTGACTAAAGAATTTAACATTTATCCACTAAACTTTAAAAATGTAACTATTTATTTATTAAATTTTGGGATAAATTTAACATATATTTACTAAATTTTAAAAATGTAATTACCTGAACTTTGGAAGCAAATCACTAGAGAAAACTAAAATCAAGAAACAAATAAAAAGTCCTGCTCATACGGTTCAATTTTAGAAGTAAATCAGAAGCATATACTCAACAAAAAAATCACCATAAAAGACCTGTTGAGATGCCTCAATTCTGGAAGCAATGCGTATGCAAAAACTCAACCAAGATAACAGATAAAAGCAGGCTACTCAGATACATTAATTCTTGAAAGCAAATTAGCAAAACTCAAACTAATTAATCAGTATCCTTTAACCAATTAACAAACAAAAAAACTGCAATTTTTTTTATCACCATTAAGAACAATGAAATCCACAAAGATATACTCAAAGATTGTTGATTTTTGACCTAGAAGATAGTTTTTGTAATCAATTTTTAACTCTTGGTTTCATTATTGAATACATCTTTATTGTAGAGTCAGCTCAACTAACTTGGGGGTTTTAGGCGAAAAAGTTTGTTGGACCCTTCTCAAGAGTATTATTTTTTTTTGTAAAAAAGTAAATAATATACCTTTTTATGAGAAAATTTTATTAAATTAGAAAAGAAAAAAAATTAAAGTCCAATCAATTACAAAATATTATAATCTCTCAAGGATAGTTAATTTTTAATTAAAATATAATATTTGAAAGATCAAAATAAGTTAAACAACTTACTATAATAAACAAAAAAGGTAAAAATTGGAAACAATGAAATTTTTTTAGGATTGCAATTGAAAAATTTATAATGAAAAATAAATTTACAGTTTTAAAGTCTATGAATATTTAAAAAGAAACGGTAAAAATTGGGAAGAGAAAATTGAGAACAACGGAAAAAGAAAACCTAAAAACTGGGAAGAAAAAATGAGAAAGACAAAATATTGTAAATTGATTGTTAATTTGTGTGTTCTTGAAGAATTTGAATTGAAAGTTACACTTTATTTTGGACTTGAAATTTTTTTAATAAAATATTTATTATTAAAAATAAAAAATATAAATTACAACATTTTGGAGCATTCCTAAATGCGTGGCCTCAAGCAGCCACCTAGATGGCTTCATGGTTGAACCGACTTTGCTTTGTGATTTCGTTATTCTTAATAGAGGTAAAAAAATTTGTAGTTTTTTTTCATTTGTTGATTGGTTAAAAGATGCTGATGGATTAGTTTGATATTTTACTGCTAGTTTGCTTTTAGAATTAATACATCTGAGCAACCTGATTTTTTCTATTGTCTTGGTTGAATTTTTTGCATCTGCATTACTTTCAGAATTGAGACACCTGAGCAAGGCCTTTTATGATAATTTTTTGGTTGAGTTTATGCTTCTGGCTTGCTTCCAAAATTGAATCATCTGAGCAGACATTTTTATCTGTTTCTTGGTTTTGATTTTCCCATATGATTTGCTTCCAAAGTTCAGTGAGTAATTAGTTTTATTTTTAAAGTTCAATGAGTGTATATTAAATTTACTCTAAAGTTTCAGTGAGTAAGTAGTTACATTTTTTAAGTCAAGTGAATGTATATTAATTAAATTTTTTAGTTACGTAGACATTTTCCATTTACAAGATCAAATAGTGATATAACGGGTAATGGATGATTGATTTTAAGTAAAATTCAAAGAGTAGATAATAACAATTCAAAATTCAGTGAATAAATAATTATATTTTTAAAATTCAACAAGTATATATTAAATTTATCTGATTAATGTATCATATGTTCCACAAAAATTAATTTATTTGTTTTAACTAACAGATTATCTACTTATGATAGAATTGTGGACTTTAATTACTAATTTCTCATTTCATTTCTATTTATATTTTTTATTTGCGTGATTACGCCCTAACATGGTAGGGAATAGGAGTGAAGCTATGCTTTAATTTTATTGAATATTTGTACATATATTCATACATAATTCATTACGGCAGCCAGCTAAAGCTGCAAGCAAATTAAGCACTAATAATCAATTCTACCTTAGAGGGAGGCCTCGATTTTCCCCATTATTAGAGTATAGGCCATGAAGGATGATACGAAGTTTGTTGTCCTTTGGATTCCCTTTTAAGACGTCCCTATGTGTCACGTATTTTTGCCGTCATTGTCATTATCATTCTTTACTGTGGTGTTAAATAATGAATGAAGCAGCTAGTATAGGGCAACCCTAAAGTCTGCCCTAGGGCCAGTTTGGTTGTCTAACGCAGTAATAGCTGGAAAATAGAAGCAAGGACCAATATGAAATATGGAGAGGCAAGTAGCTACTAGGACGACATTAAAGAATCAAAATACCATCAATGTATATAAATTATTCACATAAACAAAGTGTTTTTCTCTTCCATTTTAGCATTCTTCTTGAGAACTATACACATGACAGAAGGGAAATAATGTTACCGAGCAATAAATAAAAGAACTGTCACCAAAGACAGTTAAAGTCTGAAGAACCTTTGCCATGCAGAACAAATTTTGGATGAGTGCAGTGATGAAAAATGGACCAATATATATGTTCCAAACTATAGGCAAATTAAAATTAAAAAGCAAAGAAAACAAAGGGAGAAGAAGAAGAAAACAGCTTCATCAATTGTGAATTAATCAGGAGATTTTATATATAAGCCTGCATTGATTACAAAATTTGTCACGCAAATTCCAATACATCAATCCAGATCAAACATAAAAGCGTGAAATGAATTAAAAAGATCTGGGATTCCATTGCTTGACATGGAGGAATATTTAAGACTTCTGGGTGAAACTTCTCGGAGCATCAAAAGCTCAAAAGGATAACAAAAGGCGGACCCTCAAAATGCAATTCAATGGCTTTGGTTAATGGATTCACAATAAATGAGGCAGAAGCTGTAATATAGGGGGAGGCTATGAAAGGGCTGCGGAGCATAAAAGCCGAACCAAAAACTGATTTGTGACTTGAGTTGCAGATTCCTATGCATGTATCAATCACGCATCAATTCAATACCCACCGCCGGCGGCTGCGGCGGTCGAGAGAGATGACTGCAGCTGCAGCAGGTGGTGGTAACAGTCAGCCGCCGTCGGCCGCTGCTCTGGGTTGTGGTCCAAGCACCTGTTTTGCAGCTCCCTAAGCAGCTTAGGGACACCCACCAACCCACAGCTCTTCACCAGCTGCCCCACGCCCCATACGTCCACCTTCACGCCGTGCAGCCCCCGGCTCATCTCCGGCGCGTGCCGCCCACTAGCCGCCGCGTGCGGGTATATCTGCGGCGCCCCCACCGACTCCTCGAACCCCGCCACGAACCACTCGTTATCCCTGTCGCTTCTTCTCATCACCTGCACCGCCAACAAAAATATTCAGAAAAATATATTCTCTTACAGGTGCCGATTACAACGAGATATGAACTGTAGTTCACCTTATCCCAGCTCAAGTCCCTGTGCATGAAGGAGAGATCATGCAATGCAACTAAAGCCTTGGTTACGTGCTTGAGAGCCTCAACGAGCTGATCCCAGCTCGTGGGTTTGAGATTGCAGCCCCTCGGCTTGAATACCAGCGATAAATCTTTCTCCGATGATCTGACTATGAATTCGGCGTGTGGGATTCGGAGGTCGAGAAAGTCGTAAATCTCTTTCACCGCCACCCATTTCCTTCTGCTCGAGAAGATTCTGGTTACTGTGATTGGCGTCATTTCAATGGCGTTTCCTTTACCCAAATCGATCCTCTCGAAATCGCTGTAAGGGAATACTTTGTAGGTGTTGCTATTGCTGACGTAGTTGTAGCACCGGTCGGCTAACAATGGCAATAGGCCTGCGATTCTCCAGCACGGAATTAGGGCTTTCAGCCTCTCTTGCGGCGTGGATAGGTCTAGGGTTAATAGATCGGTTCGGATTACTCGGTCCTGAGATCGACTCATAGCACAGAAAGTCACCGTATAGCCGACGGCGTAGTAGCCCAGTATGTAAGGAAGATCCAGGTAGCTCCAGAAAAGCTTCTCGACAATGGAAGATGAAGGATCAGGCTCACCTTCCCTGAGTTGATCAACCTCTTCTCCTCTCCACAGGCAAAAATTTCTCACGAATCCAGTTAGGTTAGGCCAGTGATCTTGAAGAATGGTTTCTGATGTGGAAGGCTTCCGAACCATGATCATTTCCATGGAACAGAATTTGGAAACAGTTCTGTTGATGCAATCGTCCCAAAGGCCGATGAATGAGTCCCTGCTGGAGGCGGTGGCCCCGCTTAAACTAGGGTTTAATCGGATAATGGGGCTTAGCAAGTCAAATGCGATGCCTCTGCAATCTAACAATTCGGAAGAAATGGTAAAGAAATGTTCTTTTCCTTGTGGCAGGTCCCTGTACACGTCCTTCCTGACCGGAAAACGCAGCTCCTCCGGCGGAGGCTCTTGCAGGTGCCACGAAAGTTCGAACAAGCTTGGAAGTGTTGGAGGTGGAACTCGAAGACAACCCACAAAGTATTCGGTTGGATCTTGATGTTCCAAAGGAGGGATCGCTAAAAAAATACACCCCATTGCATTAAAATAAAGGGAATTTATTGATCGATAAAGAATATAAAGAAGCATCACGTGATGAACTTACATCTCAAAAAGGGTTCTACGAGAGGAAGCTGAGTTCTTTCACTGGAACCTGGGAGAAGTGAAGAGACCGTTACATTGATGTGTCTTTTCGAAACTTGTTCAGAATTAGACGGCAAGATTCTTTGGGTAAAAGGATGTGAGATGAATTACCCGAAGGAGCAGGAGTTGGGGAAGACTTTATTCTGCCAAAAACTTTGACTTGCTGCCCGGGAACGAATCTGTCAACCGAGAAGCCTTTTAAGGGTCCTTCTTCAAAGACTTCCATGGTGCAAGCAACCATGGAGTCGTCTAAGAAAGTGAGCTCTTCTGCGTTCAGAAAGTTTGAGCCCTGAAGCTTCACTCTTCCGCGGTGGTGTTCGCCTTCTTCTGCCCACAAGCTCACTGATTCTTCCCAAATCATCCGTACCTTACCAATTCGACGAAATTCTTTCGAAGATGACGATGCAGGTAGACCTGAAAATTCTAGCCATCACTCAAACCCTAACAATTGCGACATTTCAGGTGATATACGTTTTAAAACAAACATGAAATCAGAACATAGACTCCGATACCGCGTTAAAACAAGCATAGGAAGCAAACGATAGAAGAAAGAAGGAATTAAACATGGGAATATAAACAATACTTCCGTATTCCTTCTAACAATATTTATATTTATATATATATATATAGAGAGAGAGAGAGAGAGAGAGAGTGCAAATATTTTTTTGATGATGGGTACCAGAGAGAGGGAGTTCTTCTTCTCTAAGAGGAGGGGGAGGAGGCATGGTTTTGACCGGCGTGAGAGATAACCGGCTGTCATCGCCGCAGGAAATAATGGTGGCTCTGCTTGGGGGAATTCTCATTCTAGACCCCATAAACTGAGAAAGCTCTTCAAAGACTTCTTCATCAAACGAAGCTGGAAGCCTATGCAGCTTCCTTTCGTAAGGTGAAAGCCTGAAATAGCTCTTGCCGACGTGCTCTCTCTCCCCACCTCTCTCCCATTCATAAACCTTCCTGAACTCACCCAACATGTTGTCCCACTTCGTCCCAGCCGTCTTTGCATCTCTATTAATTCCATGCCGGTTCAAATACTCGGCCACTTCTCGATCTTTATCCGCCCTAGTCTTCCCTCTGGTTGCTGCAATCGAAGCTGGCGTGTCGCTTCCGGCAGCCAGAGCTTCGTCTTGAGGCTCGGCGCCGCCTTGGTACTGAATCCGCCAAGCTCTAGCCAGCCACAGCATCTCGTTGGGCTTCCAAACGGGGCTGACGTACTTGCCCTTTCTGAACTGGTGGTGGAATTGCTCCGCCTCCGGCTTGCTCGTTTCTTGGCCGGAGGCGGCGGAGAGCGAAGGGCGCGGAGAGTGGGATGGAGACGAGGCCGTGTCGGAGGATGAAACGGCGGCGACATTGGCAGCGGCGTGGGTGGATGGCGATGGACTTGACTCCCCGGCGCCGGGAACGTTTATTTGTTGAGATGGAGACGGCAAGGGCTTCCATTGAGCGCTTGCGTATCTGGGCCGTTTTGGATTCAGGGCTTCAAACTGTTGCTGCTGTTGCTCAAAAGTAGCTGAACTTGAAACGGTAATTGGGATGTATAAAGAAGATGGGCCAAAAGTAGTAATACCGGCGACCCCGACGGCGGCCGACGGCGGCTTCGTCGGCGTCGGTTGTTTTCTGGGTTCAGACGACTCTTCGCTGGGATCTGTAGGAGAAGGGGAAGAGAGATGTGGTTGCTGCTGCTGCTGCGGCTGTGGTGGCTGTTTCTTGGTGGGATCGCCTTTGTTTTCGCCCATATTGATGGGGGCCCAGACGAGAAGTGCTTTGATGGAGAAAGGTTAACGAACAACCAGAACCAGCTGAACAGGATGAAGAGGAACCACCATTACTGAGGGACTAACTTGGTTGCTTTACGCTTTATATATACAACTCGACCTTACATGTGTTTGGAACTGTGTGGGAGAGGAGAGGGAAAGAAAATGATAACCGTTCATCGAGGGAAATGTAATTAAGTGAAAATATATATCTATATATATATATATACATATCCATATACATATGGGTCAACCCCACCCGCAATGAAAACTATATAACCTCTGCCAGTCACTTGAAAAGTTGAATTAATATCTGGAAATGCATGGCTTGCCTTATTCAAATGGTTAGGCTAAATGAATCACTTAATTAAGAAAGTTGAATTAATATCTCATCATCAAATAATAGTTTCATTTGGCCTTTGCCTTTGCCATTGTACGTACGTACATGCTTAATCAGACAATTGATTTCACTTGAAACTTCCTCAAAGAAAATAATATTATTTTATAATTAATCTGTCGCGCTTCAATTTCTATAGTCATACACCAATCATTCTCTATATATAGGCATACTTTAATTTTTTACACGAAAATACTTAATTCTTTCACTTTTCTTGGCTGACAATTGGTTGACATCTTTTTTTTAGCTCTAATTTTGGTGGAAGCGAATTACATATATTCAGCTCATGCATGCCAGAACACAAGCAGGCGTTGATTACTTCCCTTTCCCTTGGCATCTCTTGAAAAGAATATATAGTTGGAAGCAAAAGAGAAGAGATGGGAGAGGGACACGAACAAATCAACCTCCAAACCCACCTCTTAAAGCAAACTGCAAAAGAAGCCCAAGCCCAAAAGTAAATAAAGCTCTCTGTAAATTAAATTAAATTTATGTTGATGCCCAGAGAGAGAGAGAGAGAGGGAGAGAGTACGGTGAGGGGGATCATTAGAGAAGAGGGTAATGATTGTACTGAAAGACTGCAAATCTGAAAAACGCGGCTCCAAAAAGGACATTAACATTCGCTCCCAGCCTCCTTTTCATCCTTCAGAAATCAGAGAGAAGGGCATTAATCAAAGTTTGTTGGAGGAGCCTCCGGCTTCTCGCTAGCTACTGAAAGAGTTGAGTGGCCACCCACTGCAGCCCTGCATTAACAACACGCATTCATTCACCCATTTTCATTAACAACACAACAGCACAGAGAGGGGAGAGAGAGAGAGAGAGAGCGTGTGTGAGTAAGTGTGTTTTGTGGGTGTTTAATTTGAGAAGGGTGATGATAGGGACACGTCGAATCCACAGTGTGGAAGTGACTCATGACCCTCTCGGCTTTGCCCTCTTCGCAGGATTTTTTGTTGGATCTCTTCTCTCTCCCTCTCTATCTCCCCCACCTTGTAAAGATTTCTCCTTTATGTGTACATATCATATGTATATATTACGTGACTTTTTTTTAAATTTGCATTTAACTGATATTGACTTTTTTTTAAATAGAATTTAATTTCATTAAGTTAGAATCCTTAGTTTTATTAAAGTCATAATGAGTTAGTAGTATGCAGGTAATTCTTAGCTTAATTAGTTATTGATAAATCACATTAATAATATAATTAAATTATTATGATTATGAATATATTATATAATTAAAAAGTGGAGGAAGGTGCAGCCGGCGCAGAAAGACAGGTGCGGAGCCAGAAAAGCGCCACGCCACCCTTGAGATTGCTCTCTGACTCTGACTGTGGTAAAGAAAGAAGAAATGGAGCAAAAACTATAGAATTAATGAGGCCCAGCTCAGCTCAGCTCAGCTCATCCCACCCCATCTCATGCCATGCATGCTTGCTATAGCCACCGTATTATGATAAAAGTCACTGATTTAGGGGATTGCCCCATCTTATGACTTTTCTTTCGCCCCCACGTCCCGCTGTTTTCATGACATAAAAGGCTATAATAATTTTCAGTCCACGTCATATATATAAATGTTATTTTTTGAATTAAAACTATATACAATATTCTCTTTTTATTTATTTTTATGGGTGTATATATATATATATATAAATAATGTTCTTTAGCCAAGGTTCAGTTTGAATTCATTCCAGTTTCCAAAGCTTAGAGTTGGCGGCTAAGTTGCCACGTGAGGGTTAGCATAGTATAGTATAGTATGATCCTCTCTCTCCTCGTTTCTGTTATCCCAGCAGCGGCTCAAAGATGTTGAATACAGCTGTGGAACTAAGGTACCTTTGATAGAATTAGAAAATGAAATTGAAATTCTAATTTGATGAAATTTTAATTTTCATCCTAATCTTTAAGAATTTTAATTTATTGATTTCAAGAAAAATATTTATTTTTTAAACTAAAATGAAATTCGAATTTCATGAAATTGAAAAACTGTTTGATAGAATTTTCTAAAATTTAGATGAAAAATGAATTCCACCCTTATTTTTCATATTTATCAAACGCACCCTAATACTCAAAAAAGGTGGCAAATGTTATTTGGCCTGGCCAACATAATATTTCTTCAACGTGGACAAGGCGAGTGTGACCCGGCCCATCCTTCTTTACTAGACACGGACAATAGAATAGACCTCCTCAAAAAATTGCATTTAGATATACAGAGCACTTGTGTATGTGTTATTTTCTTTTTATATTTTTTAAAATGATAATATTAAGCCATTGTCTTTTTTTTTTTTTTTGAAAAAATAATTGAGATGCAATAAATGCACCTTATTTTAAGATAATGTGTATTTCTTCAACTTTATTTTTTAGTCCTGAAATAATTATATTTGTTGATAAAATATTATACGACGCAATATATTTATTATCAATAAGTAAAGAGTGTTTTATATTTGAAAACAAGGTATATTTATTATAGTTTAATCATTGCTCTAAAGACAATATTGGGCTATAGTTAGCATTACCTTTTTGAAATTTCAAATTCTATCTAACAAATAATAGTGTCAAATGAATCTATTCAAATGCAACATAAGAAAATTCAATTTGAACACAAATGTAGGTGGTCCATTCGAATGCCTTTCATCTAGGTTCAAGGAAAGGGTTTGATCTAGGATTTTATCGTTAAAAGCAAAAATAGTGCGAAAGAAAGAGAAGAGAAAAAAAAGACAGACAAAGATGAAAAAGACATGAAGACGAAGATGATTAAAAATAAAAAAATAAATAAAAGGAGTTACCTCAAATCAAACGAGAGATGAGAGATGACAACCACTGCGGTGGTAAGGGCTACACGAAGGTGGTTGAGTTGCAAGAGAAACAAGAAAAAAGAAGAATGAGATAATGATGATGATGTGTATTTATTATAATTTAACTATTATTTTAACAATAATATATATTGGACAATGGTAAACAATACCTCTATTGAAGTTTGAAATTCTATATAACAAATAATAATGTTATTGACTCTATTCAAATGCAACATATGAAAATTTGCTTTGTACACGAATATAGGGGGTTTGATTGTCAAAAATAGACAAAGAGAGAAAGATTGATAATGATAATGATATTAGAGACAAGAGGGCTATAAGAGAGGGAAAAAAGGAAAAGAAAAGAAAAATAAGACGAGCACGTTAGAAAAGAACAGAGGTAATTGGTGCAGATTGATCAGTTAGAGAGAAAAGGAAAAAAATTAAATATAAAAACACTTTAGCCATTTATAAATATTTAACTAAATTAAGTTAACTAATGATTGGGAGTAATTGCAATATGATATTAAACCTTAAGGCACTGGTTATATTTTTGAAATATTAAGAGTTATTTTCATTATGTCCTTTCATAAAAATAGGAGAAAAAAGTGGGAATGTGTGAAAATTTGCAACTAATATTCCCTTTTTAAGAAAAAAAATTGAACTTATTATAACTAACTTATGAACACTCTCTTTATAATTATATAAAATGTTATTGTACTTAAATTTTTGTCTAAAATCATTAAAAATTATACTCTAACTTATCAAGCGTACACAAAGAATCTTCATTGAAAATTATTTTACTTTTAGACATGTAGGTGCATAGCACATGCCACTTATCTAATTGTAAAATGATTACATGACTCTCTTGGTTTATGATTGTTATATGCTATAGGAGGACTATTTTTTTTTTCCCCTAAAAATAAAGTATAGTTTTAAATACTGTATCTAACAAGGTATGGGATTTGTCACTGGTATGATACAGTATCAAATAATATTAGATATCGATTTAGATTTATAATAAATTATAATATTAACTTATAAAGAAATATAAAATATATACACGTATATAATGGAATTTTCAATAAAAAATATCAGAATTTAGCTTAAATTTTAGGAAAATCAAACAACTTATATAACTCCTTATAATAGAATATATACATAACCTAAATAATCAATTTAATAATATAAACAAGTAAACAACATTTAAAATATCAAAAAAAAGAAAATGCATAATACAAACACAAAAACTCCTATATATCATATATAAAGAGTAACGATGGCACTGATAACTAACTAATTGGTTTGCATAATTAATTAGTTAATTATTCATATATTATACATTTATATTGATGTCGTATAAAATAGAATATATTCATATATAAATGTTATTAAAAATATTATAATTAAGTGTTTAGAAAATAAAGAATAAAACTCTCACTTGCATAACTTCTTACGCCATCTTACAGTATATCAGTGCATCAAACCTTCTAGGAAGGTCTTAATGCTACCATAAATCATGGTTAAATTGTAAATTAAGAAACATAACAGTCATGGAAAAATCTCATCTAAGCATATAAGGATTAACATTTTCATGTGCTAAAATCAAGATAGTATTGGAAATTTGGAAGAAATTAAATTTTATCTGAATTGGATTGATATAGTTGTTAATGTACATTAAAAAAACAAAATTTATTTAAAAAGGGTAAGTACTTTTTTTATTTTCAAGACAAACGCTATAGTCTCTTAACTTTCTATGATTGTTGACAAAAAGAAATTGTAATTTGACCTAAGAACTAAATATATTTAAGAATTTTATTATATTATTTTTAAAATTTATCTAAATTGTACCGAAATTGATCATTCAAAGATTTTCGACTAGCAATATGGGAAACTTAACCTAAAAACCCATCTAAACTTACCTTATTACCATTCCATGAGCCCAAAAGTCTTCCATATTTATGATCCCATTGGAAATTAAGAAAATAGGTAGATTGAATACATAAGTGAGTTTATACATTAAATTATCAAGATTTCCATTAACCAAAATCTTTCCTTAATAAATTGTCAAATGTTTTAGTGGATAACTTGATCAAATCGTACCCTTTCGATATATAGCACAAAAAAAAAACATTAATTAACACCTCACACTCAAATGACCCGTTCTGTGGAAATCAGATGGGTACATGCACTTTGAAGAGTTGCTTATTCCACAGTTTAAACATAGAAACATTGAAAGATTAAGATAATCCATTTGACTTGATGGCCGATGATCATCATTTCTTGTGGCATGCATGTTAGAATATAGTATGAGATCAGTGGATCAACATGAATTTAGGCGTAGATCCTATGGCAGCTCGTGATTGATAAAACGGGAATCTCTCTCTCTCTCTCTCTCTCCCCTGCGACTTGCCTTTGCAGTTGCAGTAAAGGCTGCAATATGTAAGCCATGAAACCCTAATTAATACATATAAAATATTCATCTAATTCTCACTCACCGGTCCCTTAAACTCCTCAAACCGTTAGCGAAGGGAGCACAGTATGCATGAAAAAGTAAAATGGCATCTACTTTGGGTACACTCTTCTGTAATCTACTCGAAATGCCTACCCCATTCTAGGCCGGCTCTCTCTCTCTCTCTCTCTCTCTCTCTCTCTCTCTAAATATATAAGATATATATATATTCAAGCTATAGCTAGGGTTATTTATATATATATAAATATGATGCTGGGGCTGGGCTTGTCGCTCAGGGTTGTACCGTTCATTCAATATACTAGAAAGAGCGTACAGGTGAAAATTCCTGTGCATGACATACATGCAAGCCTTTCACCAGCTTTAGCTAATAAAAAAGCTCAACTTTTTTCAGCGGATTTTTATCTTTTGTGTTTCTGTCTTCTGTTCTGGGGGCTGCTCTTGATTAATGAACCCATCTAATCCATGAGGGAAGGGACTACTGACCTATATATGTTGCTGGGTTTCCTAGCAAGCAAAAGCTCATTTTCTAGGGCAGGGCCCTAACTATGAAGCTACCTACATTATTTGCATAACTAGGTTTCTCCAGCTTTGGGATCTGGATCTTTTATTTTTTATTTTTTATTTTTTATTTTTTGATAATATACATTGCAAAACAACCCACGGGATAATTGCAATGGAATGTATAAAAAAGAAAGAAAAACAAAGCCTGCTCTCTTCTACCAAAGAAACATATATAAAACAGATGTGAAGTCTAAAGTCTAACAAAACCTTGGGCCTAGGAAAACCCAAGCCAAGCTCAAAAACCTAATGTGGCCCAACTAAAAAGACCTCCAAACGTAGCTGCAAAAACCTTAAAATTGTCTCTAAAAACTGTGTTTAAGAGCATTAATAATACAATCAGCCGTCAATAATCTACCTCTAAAATTTAGGTTTGTTGTAGTGTTGTAGTGTGTGTGTGTGTGTGTATTAGCTTGTATTTGTTTTTGTTAGAGAAAGAACATTTAGTCCGCAGCAAAGAAAATACAAACTAAAACCCACTAACGCAAAGTTCAGACTAAAAGGAAATAGTTAAATCATTGTATATATTCATCCACTTTGGTAGAAAAGTCTTCTAAAACACGTCCATCCTTGTCAATAAAATGTGGCTTAAAGTTTCAGCCAATCAGGAGCACACATGGTCACATATTCCACATAAGTGGTAGTCATCGTCAGAACCTAACCAATTCCCGAAAGTATCAGGTAAGAGCATCAAACTCCAACATATACCATGTAAGGAGACCATCAAACTCCAAATATAACCTAACATTGGGGGTTGAGGCCTTGAACCCAACTACATACTAACATATTACTAGCAAAGATATTGACCCGGTGGCAGAGATTAGGCCACGCCTCATTGCAAAAACAACAAAAAAAAAAAAAAAATGTCTCTTTTGCTTTCTCCCCATGCTTTTTATAAAATTGCACATTCAGCTAGAAATATCCAAGCAACTACATATCTCTTGGTTTAAAACCTTTTACTTATTTGTGTCACAGATTTGAGTTCCTTTGGTTTGATGAAATATACTGCGATGGTTGGTTGAGTCGATTTGAGGACTGATTATTGAAAATCTTATTGGATGTTAGAAATTTGGTGATGTGATTTGTTGTTAAGATTTTTGGATAGGGAAATTCTATTCGCAGCCAACATTTTACTCTTTGCAGTCATAATTAAAATAAATTTAATAATTACTCTTCATAACCAGAATTATTACTTGTTGCAGCCACTTATATTTCAAAATTGCCCTCGTATATCCATACATCTCTACCTTGACTCGCCGCCGTTCTCTACAGCATTTGTTGCTTCTCTGCAACCTCCACTCGTCGCCGTCGCTTCCCTAGAGCTGCACTCGTCGTCGTCGCCTTCCCTATAGCCGCGTCTCTCTACTATGCGTTTAGTGAGGTAATTTTACTTACATTTTTTGATTTTTTGAGTTGAAAAATTGAACTTGGAGGCTAGAAGGGGAGAGGTTGGATGGCAAAGGTGGTGGCCGCCTGGGTTCGGAGGCGATGGCCTCCAAACCCTGGGTTTGATCGGTCACCGCCATCGAAGGGAGACAGTCAGAGGTGTTGCCTCTGAAACTTGGGTTTCGGAGGCATGCACTGCCTCCGAACCTTGGAGCTCGGAGGTAGCGCATGCCTTCGAATAACCCTAGGGTTCGGAGGCTTTACTTTTTTTATATTTTATTTTTTATACAAATATTTGAAAAAACTTAATTTTAATTAAATAGTGCTAATTAACATTTTTTTATACTTAATTTTTTTATTTAAGTATTACCCTAAAATAATTTAATTTTTAATACAAACAAATACATATTTTTTTACTTAATTTTTTTAATTTAATAATGAATTTTCCGAATCCATGGTTCAAAAAATCCGTAGTTCCCCGAACTATAGGGTTCGGGGAACATATCTTTTTTTTTTTTTATATTTTATATAATTATATTAACATATTTTTTATATAACATATTTTATATTAACATATTTTTTTATACTTAATTTTTTTATTTAAGTATTGGATTCAAATAATTTAGTTTTTTAAAAAAACAAATATATAATTTTTTACTTAATTTTTTTTTTATCTAACTATGATTTCCCGAACTTGTGGGTTTGGGAAATCCATAATTCCCTGAACTCATGGGTTCGGGGAACACATTTTTTATTTTTTTATATTTTATATTTTATAAAATTATAGTAACATATTTTTTTATACTTAATTTTTTTATATAAGTATTGGACTTGAATAATTTAATTTTTTAAAAAAATAAATACATATTTACTCATAAATTTTATTTAATACCATGTTGCCTGAACTTTGGAGCCCGAACTCCAGGGTTCGGGAAAGTTGGGCTTCCCCGAATCTCAGAATTCGGGAAATTCCAAATTCCCCGAACTCTAGTGTTTGGGAAAGGCTATTCTTCATGAACTCCAGTATTTGGGAAGGCTAGGCTTCCCCGAACCCTGGATTTCGGGAAAGCCTAGCCTTCCTGAATGCTATAATTCGGCAAGGCTATCCCAGCATTCGGGAAATGGAGGTTAGTTGGGGTTCGGGGAAAGCTTTCCGCAACTTCATTCTTACAAATACAAACACATACATACAAACATTATTATAAATACAATACTGTTATAAATATAAACACATACAAACACAAATTGTGTGTTTAACTGTACGTGATATTCTTTTTCTGAATTGTTGTTTTGTTCTTCCTCAAACTCTTCCTAGTTATCCCTCAATATTTTAGTGTAGTAATCCATGATGGATCATAAAATGATTGAGTCACTCGTATTTTCAGAGAAAATGGATTTAAGCGAAAATGAATTAGTATGGGTGTGAATATGAAATAAGAGGGATGAGAGATTTGAAGAGAAAATAAATTTGCTTGTGATGTAATGTCAGGTGGGTGGTTGAGTTTGAAGAAGAATAGAGATTCACCGGCGGAATACAGTGGTATGTCAACTGGGTGGTTGAGTATTGAAGATAAGGGTAAAATTGAATTTTTATTCGAAGATATTTTAGGGATATTAAAAAGTGGTTGCGAAGAGTAAAATTTTAGCTGTGAATAGAATTTTCCTTTTGGATATATATTTGGGCAAGCCAAACTGTATTTTCGATCCTTTGTCCTTCTCGTGTAAAGAAATATATATCTGTATGTATACATATATACATATATATAATACATATATATAAGAGTATACCCACGACCGTACAGTCTATAACAAAATAAGGATTCGCTATTACGATCACAGGATATAGGTTAAGTGATGGGCAAATGATATACTGAGATTAATATCAGTAGGTCATGAGTTCGATATTTGGCTTAAGTAAGGGCCAAAGGCTTGCTTGCAATTTATCTCATCTGTCGAACTTGAGGGCATGAGTGATGGGGGACCGCGCAAGGGTGATAATCCCAAGGATTCACTATTACGATGAAACCATATGTGATATATTACAAGAAAATAGCTGTTTAGAGACGGATTTTGAGATGAATTTTTGGTTTGAGAGGGATTTTGATCCGTCGCAAAAATGCTCCTCATAAATTTTGTGATGAATTTTGAGACGGATTTTTTTGTTTTAAATTGGAATGAATTTAGAGATAGATTTTACTATGATTGTGATTTTAAATTTAATTGTAATTAAGATGTTAAATTTGATTGTGATTAGGTTCATCAAAATTTATCTCTGGCTCATCTTCTAATACATTAATTTTTTTTTGTATATATCTATAAATGAGTGGTAAATTTATGGATGCATTATTATAGTAATTATATCATAGTAACAATAATATATTAGTGATATTTTACTTTTTCTATTTCTGATTTTTCTCGAATTGAGTTTTATATGTTAAAATTCTGTATTATTTATTTGGGTGATTTGATAGTTTGATTATGATTTGTTTTTTATCCTAAATTCTGACTAACTGTCATCAAAGTTGTTGGATTAAATTGTCATTTTCGACGGATCTTAGCCATTGGATTTGCAGTCCTTCATTATCTTCCTGAGGTTTCAACGCTGCCATAATTGTCGCTGCCATAGTTGTCGTTGATCATCACCGCCTCTACTCCGTTGCCATCAACCACTTCCTCACTTGTCGTCGTCATTGTCGTTGATCATCACGACAGTTGTTTCAGCGTCTTCTCCGACTGCATATATTCGTCTTTCTTCGACCGACCAATTGCCTGAATCCACTTCTTCCTCGGTCATTTGCGATTGATTGTCAACCTTTTCCATCATCTCGGCCAACTCGACTGCCCCTTGCATCTTCCGTCTTGTCCGATGCTTTTCAACGGTTTGTCTTCCACAACCGTGTCTCTTCTTCAACGTCTGTCATTGTCGGTCGACGACATCTTCTAGGCTCTCCACCCCCCCCCCCCCCCCCCCCGGCGGATGTCCCCTAGGCTTTCTACCATCGTCGCCATCGACGTCTCTTTGCACCAACGACCATTGTCGACGGCGAGTTCAAGCTTTACCCAAATTGCCTAGATCTCAACCCAAATCGACCTAGATCCATCTAGATCCTGCCAATCAGATTAGATATGACCAAATCAGATCCATTCAAACCAATTCGACCCGTTACTCTATTTAGCCCAGATCCGACAATACAAATTTTTCTCGCCCAGATTTATGGTCTGGATACACTATCCTAATTTGTTTTCTGGTGAGTCTTAATTTCTTTCTCCATCTTTTGATACTATTTGGGGATATTTGTGAGAACATTGAAATATGATACTTACTGGAATATTAAATTTTTAAGTGAAGATGCAAGTAATTTTGACATAGATTGATTTATATGATGTGAATACTCTTAATTTAAATGGATATAAATACAAGATAAAATTATTAAGGTCAATAAAGATTTGTTGAACCTAATCTTATTGTTTATGTTTTGAGTGACTGAAGATATTGAGTACAATAAATATTGTGTGGATTTAGTTGATATTGGTGACTCATTAAAATTATGAATGTCAATATTGGAAGAAATTTGACCGTTATTATTGTGTGGATTTAGTACAATAAATTTGACTGTTAAAATTATGAATGTCAAAATTATGAGTACAATAAATTATTGAGTACAAGAAATTAATTATTCATAATTTTATTAGAAGAAATAATTATGAATGTCAATGTTAAGTTTGTGATAATTATGAGTCGAAATTTAAATTTGACTGTTATTGAAATTTTAAATTTGACTATAAATTAAATTTCATCTATAATTAAATATTTATATTATTCGTGACTCATTAAAATTTATCTTCGTGGCTTATTTTTTAATCAAAATATAAATTTATATAAGTTAATTATTTTACATGTATTATAGATGAATGATAGATTTATAAATCAATGTACAATATTATGAAATTATCGGAGTTATATTGTTATTATAATAACAATATCATATTAGTGGTATTTTATTTTTATTATTAAATTTTTTTAATTTATATTTTTCACGTTAAAATTTTGTATTTATTACTGATGGTTTAATTATGATTCATTTTCGATGTTAAATCCTTGACACCATGCTTCAAACCGACTGCCTGCCGGATAACTAACAATTTTCTTGTTCCTCTTAACAGCAGTGACTGCAAGTCATGGCGATTGGCGCAGCTGGGCTCTCTCTTTCGATCTCGAAATCGACAGGGGCGGAGGTTGGTACTTCACGCTGCGGTCTCGTTATCTCTCTAGAGTAGATCTCTCCACACCGGGTCTTTTCGCGGCTCGCACTGGTCTGCTGTGTTCAGAGTCAATGGTGGCCGGCAGATTAGAGGCCTCTCCTCTCTGCTGTGGACTCGGATCTTGCACGCGCAGGTGGCAGCAACATCTTCCGTGGCTTTTGAAGACGAGATTGAGAGTCGATGATCTCAGCGGTTAGAGCGGATTCTGGACCATGGCGACGTGGGCAATCTTCGCCTTCTCCCTTGCTTTCACAATCACACGCCCCCACTCATCATATTCATATATATATGACAAAGGTCTAATTGTGAAATGAGCTGGCTCTCGCAATCTTCGCCTTCTCCCTGTCACTCACTGGCGACTAACCTATGGCTACGAGTCTAGTTGTGAAATGAGCTGGCTCTGGGGATATCTGGAAGGATGACAAAGGTCGTTCATTGTCGGGTAAAGAGAGAGTTCAAATTTGTAGGTTGCAGGTAGACAAAACTGTAATTTCTTTTATATATATAAAAAAATAGGGTGATAGCAAAAAAGAGATGCTCAATCTAAGTTGCATGAAAAAGAAATAAAAAAAATATGAAAATGGAGAAATATTATTTTTTAAGAAGATAAAGAAAATAAAAAAGTGAAAAATGTAAATAAAAAATAAAAAAATATTTTTGTAAATATAATTTTTAATATTCAAAATTATAAAAAAAATAATTATTTAATTTAAAATTAAACATAAATTTTGTAATGAATTCAAACAAATTTTAGAAATAAATTTTTTAAAAAATTAAAAATTTTAAATTAGAGAACAAAAAAATTTATCTGATGAAAATAAGTTTTCAAATTGAAAATGTATTTTTAATATTTTTTATATTAAAAAACGTTTACAAAAACTTTTTAAATTTATAAAAGTAACCATTTACGTTTCGAAAATAAAAAACTTTTGAAAACGTTTAAATACGTTTCGGAAAAAATTTTGTGCATTATAGGATTACCCATTGCGAATAAATTTAATATTTAATTAACACTTTATTTTAGAGAAATATAAGATGTCAGATTGTCCCAAACTTCAATCATCTATTATACAAAATTTAATTAAAAAGTACGTCAGCAATTACGTTTTACTGGCTTGACCAATAGGACTTCAGCTACAATTATATATCTGGAGCAGCACCTTGGAGCTGATCAAAACCATAATCATGCCCGATCAACCACCGGCGTTGACCGCCATCGGCGATCAAGATCCCTACGCGTACCTCGGCCTGGTCCGAAACCCCGATGGCTCTATCACCCGTGTCTCCGAGTACCCATTTACGCCGGCGGCGGCAGATCTCGCCAACCCATCTCCGGTACTCACCAAGGACGTTCCGATCAACCGATCCACCAACACTTGGGCCCGGATTTACCTGCCCCGCGAAGCGCTCGAGCACCCCCCGGCAGCCAAGCTACCCCTCCTCGTCTACTACCACGGAGGCGGCTTTGTCGTATGCACACCTGGAACAACTGCAGTCCACGATTTCGTCGCAGTAGTGGCCGCCGAAACCAAATCGGTCGTAGTCTCCGTCGATTATCGCCTGGCTCCCGAGCATCGTCTCCCGGCAGCGTACGAAGATTCCTTCGAAGCGCTGCACTGGATAAAAACCCGTCCAGACGAATGGTTGAGCCTATTTGCGGACTTGTCAAACTGTTTTCTGATGGGCAGCAGCGCCGGCGGTAACATCACCTACATCACGGGGCTACGTGCAGCCACGGCTGTTGATGATCTGGAGCCTCTGAAGATCAGGGGGCTGATTTTTCACCACGCGTACTTCGGCGGGACGAAAAGAACTGCGTCGGAGATGAGATTGGCCGAGGACAAGGTAGTGCCACTGAGATTCAACGATCTGATGTGGGAGTTGGCTTTGCCGGCGGGCGCCGATCGTGATCACGAGTATTCGAATCCGATGGCGGGTGGAGGATCAGAGCAACTGGATGAAATCAGGAAGCTGGAGTGGAAGGTTCTGGCGACGGGGTACGAGGGGGACCCGTTGATCGACCGTCAGATTGAGTTGGCGAAGTTGATGGAGGAGAAGGGAGTGAAGGTGGTGCGGTGGTTCTTGGAGGGAGGTTATCATGGGTTGGAAGCATTTGAGCCGTCCAAGGCCAAGCCGCTCTGTGATGTTGTTAAGGATTTCATCTCATGATCATCTGTTTCGCTTTCTGTTAAGGCTTAATTCTGAATTGATGTCCAGAAACAACTGCTCGATCCCTTTACCGTTTGAGTAAACATAGGTGTTTTGTTTGTCCGTCCGTCCGTCCTGTAGTATTTGAATAAGCTGGTTCACCCAATTATTGCTGGCTGGCCGGCCGGCCGGCCGGCCATAAGCTAGTAGCATTTTCCAAGTCAACACTGTATCTCTCTAGCTTATTCTCTTTCTGCAAAATCATGACCACATCTGGTGTCTCAGCTTCACTAAATCATGCCATAATAACCGAGAATATAAACTTAATAATAATGCTATAAAATTACCCAACTTTACAGAAATAAGAATAATCTAATATTTAATTCCAAAAAATTGACTAGAACTATAGAAATGTTATAAAGTAAGTGGTATTTTAAATGATCTATAAGGTCTTTTGTTTCACATTAATTGGATAAAAAAATTTCTTCTTTTTATATATATTGAATCCACAAAAACTAATAAAAATTGTGAGACAATTGGATCTTGTGCGCCTTCCCACTTGTTGATTTCCAACTAACCAGTCCTTCTATTATTTTTTTTCATTTCCTTTTATTTTATCTTCCTCTATCTGTTTGAACCAATCCTCACACCCTGCTGATTTCCTCTCCACTGTGACACACACAAAAACCATTGCCCATTTTGACCACTATTTTGTTAGGTTTATCGATTATTTCTCACTACTCCTTTCGTTTTCAAAATTTATTGTGTCACCTTGAGGGATAGCCACCTAATTAACATTTGCATCATTTCGAGAAGTGATAATTATCCTTAAGCTCAGTGACATTTGTCAGTCCTTACGCTTTGTGTACCTGCTGCCCACCCTTGCCGTTTTATTTCAACAAAAAGTTATTTTGTCATAAAAGTATGTTTAAAGATTAAATAATATGAGAAATGATATAATCACCTAGGTTACACGAAAATAAAAATGAAAACGGAAATCGTTTCTGATACGAAACAGAAATGCAAAAAGGATCATTTTTTAAAAAAATAGACATAAATAAACTTCAAAAACAAAAAATATTTCAAAAAAGAAAAAATTACTCTTCTAAGTTGTTTCCGTGCAACCTTGACCATCAGTACGTCCGTAGTAATAATTATTGATGGCCGCGATTGGTATTCACTATTTTTGTCTTTTTTTTTTTTTTATCTTATTTATTTGATATATCATAATTCTTTAACAATTTTTTTAATAATGAATTAAATTGTAATAAAATGAAAAGTTTAATCCTTATTATAAAATAAATTAAAATATAAAAACTAATTTGTTATAAAATATAAAGTTTAAGAACTAATAATATTATTTATCCTATATTTAAATTATATTTTTTATAGTTAACTTATTAAAGACATAAATACTTATACAAAAATAATTTTAATTATATATCTCTCGTGCACAAAACCTTCTATGTTTACACCCATATCCTTGTAAACAAATAAATTGGGAAAAACTTCACTTAAAAAGATATAGATAGTGATCGTTATTTGATAATATTTTTATAATTTGAATATGTTATTGTCTAAATATAATAATAAATTTATTTATAGTAGAAGAGCGTCTCAATCAGAGTGTATGGATGACTTGTAAAGAAAAAATTGGATAAGAGTGCGGGTGACATCAGAGTTGTCTTAAGGATATTCGTGAGGCTAGACAAGAGTTAATTTATTGGCCCATTAATAATATAAAGAAATATTAAAAATTATTTAATTTTTACTCTATTTATTTTTTTAGATCCAAAATCACTAATTAAATTTTTGTATTCAAGTTTAAAAAATAAATCCTTTTCAATTGACGATATAGACAAGAGAAAAAAAAAATCTAAAAACGTAAAAATTAAATAAAAAATATATATGAAGAGTAAATAGTCAAGTTCTACAAATTAAAAATTCATTGATTTACTTTTATTTTTTTTAATGCTTAAATCAATGCAAATTCTCTAAATGAAATTTTTGTTGTCCAAAGAATCATTTTATCAAATTGTCCTAAAATAATATCACTTGTCTTTTTTTTTTTTTCGTTGCGTTAATAGTGTACACCCCATTATTCATTGCCTAATATTTAAAAATGATTCGTAAATTTAAAATGATTCCTGAACTTAAGGAGTTGGAGGCTTCTTCGTTTAAATGAAATAACAAAATAAATTGAGTCTAAATTCAAACAAAACTATCATAAAATAGAATTAATAATTTTGCATCTCAAAACATAAAAAATAAATTTTAATTAATTATTAATTCGCCCCCCCCCCCCCCTTCTATAGGGACCATAGGCCTTTGTGGCGTATGTCTTGAGTCGGGCTTGAGTGACCTTCTGTGCTAGCCCTTTGATCTTTAAGTCAATATTTGAATGAGAGTGTAGAATGCAAAGAAAATATAATTGTAATTAGTGTAGAATTTTGAGTTTATTTCAACCAATGAAGAGTTCTCTATTATATAAAAAGAATAGACACAGGAATACAAGAAAAATTACATTCTTTAGCAGGTTTATCAGACACATTTTTAGATTTATAGGCGAACACATCAGAAGTAGATTTGAATCGTTCTTCACGGTCTCATATAAATAATATCTGAAAATCAAGTTTCTCGGGATTTGTAGTCTGTAACACCCCGTTTTTCCCAAACGTGAGTTAACTCGAGATTTCAAGGATATTTTTTATTTTTTTCTCAACATACACAACATAAATTAAATTTCAACAATCCCGATCTACCATCTCAACATATCACCTTATAGGAATAAGCTAAGACAAGTAATATCATCACATTAGCAAAAATAAGATTGAAACTTTAATGATACATAATCATAATTTATTTATTCATAATATAGAAATCGTACAATCGATGTTCAAAATGACATCATCAAAATAATATACCTATAGCTAAATATCTCGTATTTAATAAAAGACCTACAAAAGATCTAATATGTAACTATCGGCTACATCTCGATAACTTCTTTTCCCTTGGTGCCGCTGTTTTCACCTGAAATGTTTGAGTATTCCAGACACATAGTTCCACGGGAAACGAGTAATCTCTCTAAAGGCAACATAATCATATCAACACATTAGCATAACACAACCATAGCTTAGGAAGGGCAATATCAACGCATCATTCCGACATCTTGGGAACAATCGTTACCACTCTTGACACGAGAGGATCAACATCAACGTAGGAACCTGGCTCACCACAATCAAGTTCAGATTACATTCCCACTAAAAAGTATCCTGAAACACTACCCATGTCCAACACATAAGCCAATACCTTAACCACAACATGTAATGATGTATTACATAAAACGACATTTTAATGCACACAAAAATAAAAAATTTGGATAAACCATCTATATGAAATCAACTATTCATGTGCCAAAACTATTGCGTAAAACAAAATTAAGTATAGGGTGAACCACTCTAAATAAACTAAGTTTTGATAGTAGAATAACTCACCTTAATTTCGCTTTTGGGGATTTTTCAAAGAACGCGCTGACATACGTAAAAAATCGTGCAAATCTCCAAATCCTATAGCCAAATTTCCTTTGATTAATAAATATCCAAGAAAATCAATTTCCATAAACGTTATTTTTTTCAAAATAATATCTCCTCAAGCTTTTCCCTAAATTTTTCTCCACAGTAATTCATAAAATAATATTCCTAATTTTTTGAATTTTTTTCAGATTTTCTCTATTTTTCATAATTCTTTTTTTTTTCCTCAAAAATTACAAAATAAATAATTCCCTCAATATTTTCTACAATTTTCCTCCACCAAAATCCACAAAATAATTTTTCAATTTTTTTTGTAGAATTTTTTTAGAATTTTCTTCTATTTTTTTTTTTTTTACTTCTTTTCTTTTTCTTACCTTTATTGGTTGTTTTTTCCGATGACGGCAATCGGGGACGACCTCCGATCGCTGATCCAGCGATATCTCCACAAAGGTCTCATTGAATCGGTCCTAAGGCATCCCTTGGATGATCAAAAAGCCAATCGGAATACCCTCGATCGGCCGAATAACAATCCGACTCTAGTAACCCTTCGAAACTCACTCAAACCAACACGAAATCACTTCAAAATTTTCAAAATCGATGGTTTAAATCCAAGGAACAAAAGCCCTTTATCAAGAATCCTTGATTTATTATCTAGCACGAGCAATTTAAAGTTTAAACTTGTTAAACTTTCGGCCATCCCTAATCCTTATTTATACTCGATTTTTGGTCCAAAACGAGCCATGCTTAGTCAAATCCAAGTCTTTAATGCTTGACACGACCTTAAATAGCCTCAAATAACTGAAATGTACGTCGAACACCCATTCCTTGTTTTTTTAGCAAGTCTCGGGCATATCCCCTCTTATCGACGTCAAATCAAGGCCATCCTTAGCCCATATCTTGCCCTATTTGACTCTCCATGCCCTAAAGCCCATGCTGGGCCATGAGGTGACCCCTACTGATTGCAGCCGGAGGTTGGCCGGCGATGGCCATGGCCATTTTTTATAAAATTTACACTTTGACCCTCTCGTTAATTCCAAATTCTATTTTGGCCCTTATTCGAGTTCCCTAAGCTTTGATATCTTGTCGTTTGAACCCCTAATTTCCATTCTCTTCGTTTGTCCCAACAAGTTTGAAAAATATCACTTCTGACCCTAGAATTTGAAATTACACTTAACCCCTAATTATATGTTTCAATCGTAAACCCTTTTGTTTCATCCCGAAAATATTTAAGAGTTGTTCGAATCACAAAATTAGAGCCTCTACATGGTTCCGCGGATTTCCCGAAAACCCCCTATTATCATTTGGTCTTTCATGCTATAATTTAGTTGTACCAAAAATCATTCCGAATTTAATTTCTTTCGACGTTATAAATCTCATATTGAGACGCTTGTTAATGTCACACCCTTATCTTTAGGTATTTAAGTTCTGAGGCATTCCCTTTCGTAGATTCAACAATTTATTTTACAATCGAATCAATTTTTTAATATTTTAAATTTATTCAGATTACGTGGCATTCTCGTGCCAACATGGGGAAATACATAGTTTCTCAAAAAGGGTCTTTTGTATTATCTGAAAAGAGATTTATGACCTCTCGAATATAGATCTTCTTGTGAGTGTGAGTGATCTATGAAGCTCTCCCAAAAGGGTTATTTGGCTACGTCGCGAGAGGCTTCCAAGAGGGATCACTTTAGATCTCTCGGTATAAGGTTAGTCAATATTCTCAATCCCTCGACCATACCAATCTCTCGACCACTTTGATTTTTCGACCACACCGTTCTCGAGACTCACTCAATCATTTAATATGGGCCTTTGGACCTCATTCTTTAAACTTGGACTAGTGATTGTGCATAACAAAATCTTAATTAATTCAAATCAAAAGTTTGTGTCACCATGCCATCACTTGAACTTGTCCCTTGAGAATCCATTGTACAACTTCTCTAAGCAGGAGAGAACGTTTCGTTCCCACACCTTACAGCCCTTAGGGAAAACAAAAAAATTCAAAAAGGGTGGTGGACAATGGAAGCTTAAATTGGACACATATTTTACATTAATTTCTTATATTATACATAATATATTAATATAAATATGCAAAATATTAAATTTAAATGTCGAAATAATATATCTGATAACGCCGACTTCTAGAATGCCTTTGCCTAGTTGAATTTTGTTTTTTGCTCTCCCCTAAATGTATTTACTTTGGAAAATAAAAATGGCGTAATAAATCTTATATATCTATTAACAATGTTAAATTGAAAATTAAAAAATCATAATCACGAGATATATAAAATAAACAATAGAGTGCGCCTTTAAAATTATCAAAGCCACACGCCAAAGCTGAAATTTACCCCAATTTGTTTTTTCAAATATTATTTATATATTTTATACACTCAATTTCAATAAATTTTATATTATAAACTTATAAGCGGTATTGTACACTTTGTTCCCTGCGTCAGCACTTACAGCAGCAAGAAGAAAACCACGCACCCACGCAAACATATATAGAGAGCGAGCGAGAGCTAGTAAAAACGATAACGATTACTTCCCCGCAAATCCTGCGGCCTGCGCTGGTCTTCTTACTTGACCAAACAAGACTTTAGCTATAAAATATATCGACTTAATTATAAGATATCAAGGGGAAAAAAGAAATTTGAATGGTATTCGTGGAATATTCGCAAATAGAAAATATATATCTGCATTTGCATGTCCTCATTTCCTCCCCAAAGACTGTTAGGATTTGTTTACGCGTGTGGGGAATTTTTTTGTTTTTTTATCTCAGTTCTTATTTTGTTTTTATGTTTCTACTTTTACAAAAAAAAAAAAAAAAAATTAGAGAAAAATAAAAAATATGTTTATTTTCATTAAATATGAAATTAATTTTACATTTTAAAAAATAAGAAAACATGCTCAAAATTATAAAAAAAAAAAAAAGAGAGTAAAAATCGACGACAATATATAGTAAGGGTAGCATGACGGAAGGAGAAGTTGTGGCCTTTGCAATCACAATTGAAGGTGGGATGGTGCTTATCAAGAGAAGAGACTAAGGATGCATTTGATTACAATGGTGAAATTTAAGTGTAAATAAAATAAATTTTTAAAAATTAGAAGTTTAACTTATTTGATTGGTGTAATTTTTTTACTTAAAAAATGATATTATTTTCCATCTTTTGGTGTTTGATTAGCAATATTTTTGATAGAATTTGATCATTTTTTATGGAATTCAATTATGAAAATGTATTAAAAAATATTAAATTTTGTACAAAAAAATTAAAATAATAATATATTTTAAATTAATTAAATTATTTTCTCAAAAAATTAATTTATATAAAATATTTTTTATTTTTTTTATAAATTTATATTTATTAATTATTAAAAATACAAAATATAAATAATTTGAAACCCTCTCCACCCACTTCCCCTTCTCCCTCATCGCCCAGCCGCCACCCACCCCCTATTTTCAATTGAAAATCCCATCTCTCTCTCTAAGGAATTTGAAAGGAATTTGATTTCCATGATTTGAAGTAAAATGGTGGCCTCACATGAACATTGCAAGAAAAATGATTTCTCTATAAAAAATGACTATCAAACAATACACAAGTAAAAAATTAGATGAAAAATTTGTGACTATCAAACACGCCCTAATTCGTGTTCACCATCATAGTCACAGAAAGGAAAGCAACGTGTTCACCATCATAGTCACAGAAAGGAAAGGAAAGCAAAGCAAGGCAAGGCAAGGGAAGGGAAGGTGTGGTGTGCGGCCAAGATACTAGTACGTGAGCACTTGCATCAAAGGAGGGCTTATAGACAATGAAATTTGTGGAATCTTCAAATCGGTCTTCAAATCGGCATCAGCACTTACAGCAGCAAGAAAACCATAAATATATATATACACATACACACACTCACCATCAGAACTTGCAGCTGAACAAATTGATTAACCATAACTATGGCCGATCAAACACCGGCGCTAGGTCCCATCGGCGATCTCGATCCCTACGCCTATCTCGGCCTGCTCCGTCATTCCGACGGCTCCATCACTCGCGCCTGCGACGACCCTTTCACTCCAGCCTCGGCTGATCTCAGCCACCCATCTCCCGTCCTCACCAAGGACGTTCCGATCAACCGATCCACCAACACTTGGGCCCGGATTTTCCTGCCCCGGGAAGCATTGGAGCACTCCCCACCGGCCAAGCTACCCCTCCTCGTCTACTACCATGGTGGCGGCTTCGTCATATGCACTGCCGGCTCAACTTTATTCCACGGTTTCCTCTCAATGGTAGCCGTTGAAACAAAATCGATCATCGTCTCCATCGACTATCGTCGGGCCCCGGAGCACCGTCTCCCGGCAGCTTACGATGATTCCTTCGAAGCGTTGCACTGGATCAAAACCTCCGGAGAGGAGTGGCTGACCCGATTTGCAGACTTGTCAAACTGTTTTCTGATAGGCAGCAGCGCCGGCGGTAACATTGTCTACTTCATGGGGCTACGCGCAGCCACAGCGGTTGACCATCTGGGGCCTCTGAAGATCAGAGGGCTGATATTGCACCACGCTTACTTCGGCGGGGAGAAGAGAACTGCGTCGGAGATAAGATTGGCCGACGACAAGATACTGCCACTTCGCTTGAACGATCTGTTCTGGGAACTGGCTTTGCCGGCCGGCGCCGATCGTGATCATGAGTATTCCAATCCGATTGCCGGCGGAGGATCGGAGCTGCTAGATGAGATCCGGAAGCTGGGCTGGAAGGTTTTGGTGGCGGGCTACGACGGTGACCCGTTGATCGACCGTCAGAAAGAGCTAGCGAAGCTGATGGAGGAGAGGACTGTGAAAGTGGTGCGTTGTTTTGGCGAGGGAGGCTATCACGCCATGGAAGCATTTGAGCTCTCCAAAGCAAAGCCGTTCTGTGATGTTCTAAAAGAATTCATCTCGTCTTCGATCGCTTGCTAATTAAGGTTTAAGATTTAGAAATGAGATGTTCTTGATGTCTCCACATATAATAAGCCCGCTGTATGTAACTGTTAGCTTAACTATTTGAATAAATAAAACATAGTGGGCCAGACGTGAGTTGATTATATGAAGAGGCTGTTTGGCTTACCTTTTTTATTGGAACTTTTAAGATAGTTAACAATTAGTATAAAAGTCATATAGCATTAAGTTAATAGAGTGTTTTGGATAAATATGCTTTTAAATTATCAGTTAATAGTTATGTGTTTGGTTTGTAAAAATTAATAAGTTGTCAAAACTTGACAAAAAGACTAAAATAAACATGATGTTAAATAATACAAATAAAATTTATAAAAATATTATTTTTAATAAAAAAAATTATAAATTAATTTATAAATATTAGATAAATTATACATACTTATTAAAAAATATATTAATATAATATATATACATATTTTATATTTTTCTTAAAAAATATTACCATTAATATATATACAATATATATATAGCGATGGCACGATCCAGATTCAGCGATGGCGTAACCCAGCTAGAACCAGATGCAGCGATGGCGACGACACATCTAGAACCAGATGCAGCGATGGCTCGACCTAGTTGGACGACGACGACAACAATTATGAAGGAGGGGTGACGGCTGTAGTGGCAGCGACAGTAATAGCTGAAGCGGGTACTAGCTTTGTGCAAAAGCATACTTTGTGCAAAAGCATAGGGGTACTAGCTTTTGCAAAACGCTATTATAATAGCTTTAAAGTTATCTAGCGTTTAAGCTGATTGTTGTTGCTAAACACTTAAGCAGAAAACACTATACAGATTATAAGTTACTTATGCAGCTTATAAGCCATCAAACTGCTAAGCCAAACAGCCTCGAAGAAAGATATCCAACAACGTTGGACTAAAGAAAACAGAACTAGAAAAGGAATTGACTAAAACCTTTCCTCATCCATCGTCTTCCCGATGAATTCATGTTATTGCGATGAAAATCGACCTGATGCTCGGGTCCGAGGATTAGGCCTGCACTAAAGACTGACCCAACTTATACCCGTCACGTAAATTATATTGGTCATGCCTTGGCCTGGCCTGGATTATAAAGAATGTATAATGTTTTTCACATAAGTCTCAATTCCATCAACAATAAACTCAATTTTTCTCATGTGTGACTTGCATGCGCTAATAATCTTAGGAAAAAGAGATGAAAGAAAAAAAAAACCCTAACTTCTCTCATCTTCCACCCAAAATAAAAACTTTTAACTTCTCTCATCTTCCACTAAAAATCAAAGATCACATAATCGATGAACTCACCAGCAAGATCGACTTCAAGTATTTCCACGGCATCACGACAACACCGTAATAGCAATCAACTTAACTTCCACTACGAGGGGTGTGCTAAGTGTTGTCACTGTAGCTAGTATGAACGCACCAATATGGGTACCTTGAAGTATTAGCAATAATTTAAGGAAAAGATTTTTCTCTTACAAGGTATTTATTTGCAAAAATAATACTATTTTTTTTTTAATTTTATAAAGGAGTTAAATAAGAAATTTGTATGAATAAAACTACTTGATTTTATTTTAAATTTTTCATTTTTTTAGATGATGAACTATAGATTTTTTGAGTGGCATGATTCTGAGTTTACAATGAGGTTCGTGGAATTGATAAATGAGTTAAGTTCAAATATAGAGACTCTGAAGAATGCAATGAAGAAAATAAAGGGATGAGTTTCATGTCAAGAGATGAAGGTAATTGTAGCATTCCAAAAATTTGGAAACAAGTAAAAATAATTAATATGGGTGTTTGAGGATATTTTAGAATATTTGGAGATTTTTGAGAAAACACTTATCTATGATATTTTAAAAAATAAGAAATTAAGGTAATTAATTAAATTAATTAAAAGTATTTATGAAAATAATAAAATAAAATATAATAAAAATAATAACAATAATAATATATATATTTGTTGTGTGTGTGCGTGGCTGCTTCCAAGTCATTTCTTTTTGTGACTTTAATGCCACTTGAATTGTGTATAAAAGGGACAATCTTGGGCAGCAACCATTGAAGCCAATTTTGGCCATTTCATAAGCCCAAAATTGGGCAGAATGCAAGAGGAAATAAAGGAAGAAGAGAGGGCACAAGTGGCAGCAGAAGAAGGGAAGAAATGGGGGAGAAAATGAAGGAAATGGTAGAGATTTTGGGATATTCAACGTTTAAAGTGACCAGATAAGTGGGTAAAATTAATATAAATATTATACGTTTAAATTACAAATTTTATATGGTTAGATTATGTGAATTATGCGGTTAAATTTAATTAATTTGAGCCGTTAACTTGATATTTTATATAGAATGTTTATTTCGCATCGGGAGCTCAAAAAGTATAAGAATCAGCCAAATAAAGGCAAGCTCTTAACCATCTCCTCGCATTATTTATTTCTGGTGAAAGTCTTCGAGATTTCTTGTATTTTAAACCCTCCCTCATCGTGACTCGATTCCACGCATTAATAATGCAAATCCACGTGACCATTATCTTATGTCTTATATGTTAATAATAGGTCTATTGGTGATTAAATAAGCTAAATAAATTATTCATTAATGTCGCTTCTTATGTTCGTCACGGGGTTTTGTATCGCCCTGCTCCTCTTGGGAATGATGCCGAACCCGTTGGGGCTAGGTTCTTAGAAGAATTGGTTATGGTTTAATGGGGTCATATTAATAATTTATTATGAATATGGAGATGGTTTCCTATGTATGAGAAGAGATGAGCATAAGAATGATATAATGGAGTTTATGTTTTCATGGAGAAAGTTTGTGAAATGATAAGCTTAGAGTGACTAAGTTTAGTGTTATTTGTAAGTGTGTATAAGGGTATGGGGTACAAAGTCACTGACTATCGATCGTGGGTCGTGGCAGTTGATGGCTGGATGTATGGACACCAGTCATCGACTATTACGATAAGCGCTAGACGGGCCAGAAGAGCTGGTACTGCCAGATTCCCACATTGACTTGTGCATATCATGATGTGTGTGCTGCATAGGGCTTGGGTTGCATTCACTTGAGAACATGCTTTGTGTGTGATGGGAAGTGTGAGCATATACATGACCCGGTTGGTCTAAGAGCTAACTTGGGTTCTTTAGGTGAGCCGGTGCATTTAGAGCATTTTGTATGTGCGTATTCTTAAGTGGGCGTAGCATGACCTGATGTTTAGTTTATAGGAGTCTTGTCATCACATTTATACTACAAAAGTCATTGCATTTCTTATTTGTTGCACTGCATGGTGAGAATGTGCGGTTTTAAGTGTTGAGTATGGGTGGTGGACGTGGCCACGGTAAGACCTTGGGGTAAGACCCACGGCGGCGTGGTCCATGACAAAATCGGGGGTTAGAGTCCCACGGCAACGACAGGATAAGACGATAGTGACAGGAAAATGGACGTGTAAGGGAAATGGAATAGTAGCCTATAAAAGGCTGCCAACAGGTTTGTATGTTAGACTTGGGCGCCAGTGTATGTTTTATGTGGGCCCCAAGGACCATCTATGTGAAGTTCATTGTTTGTTATGCATTTAGAAATACGACATGTATTGGGCATAGCATGAAATGACGTTGCATTGGCACGAATTGCATGGGTGTTATGGGAAGAGTCTTGTCTGTACCCTACAGCCTTTCTTTCATGAGCTTGCTGAGTCTTGTAACTCACATTTGCTTTCTATCATTCTAAGTAAAAATATCCTGAAACTGCAGGTGCGTTCAATGGAGTCGGGTCCATATCGTTGAGTCGTGATAACAAGTGCAGAGCTCTCCTGAACCTAGATCTTGGGTGTCATTGTGTAATGTTTTATAATTTTGAGTTAGATAAATGTTATGTAAACCAAGTGGGCTCACGGTCTAAATGTTTATGCAAGAACATCTATGGAATGCTATGTGATAAAAAAAAATATGGTTTTAATAAGGGCGATGCCCGAGTTTTAGTTTGTATTATTATTTTGTATCACTTGAATAATGACCCTCTCACGGATCCTCTATGCGCGGTAGGGGCTCTGGGAGGCGGGCCGTTACAGTGACAGTGAAAAAGATTTGAAGATTTTGAAGCTGAAGAAAAAAATGAAGAATGAAAGAGATCGATGTAGCAAATATATGTGGAGGGTTTATATATTAATTTTCTATTTATTGTGGTCATGAATTATATTTATGATTGTTGGTTTTGCTTGAAATAGGGTAGAAGTTGTAATACCCCATATTTTCGTGAGGTTTTCACGTGTTGTAAGTAAGTTTAAAATATCGAAAAATAGGCTTTTAAAGGCAACAAGTGATCGAATCAGCTACAGGGAATGCCTTGGAGTTTAGATACCTATGGAAAAAGGTATGTCATTTACAAGTGTCTTAAGACGTGATTTATGAGGTTGAAAGAAATCAAATCAAAGACAATTTTCGGTATAACTAAATTATAACCCAAAAAATCGAATAAGGGTGAAGGGCTTCCGGGAAATTCATAGGACCCTTAAAGGGCTCTAATTTTGTGAATAAAACAACCCTTAAGTGGTTTTGGGATAAAACAAAAGGATTTGCGATTGAAACACGTATTTGAGACCTAAGTGTAATTTTCAATTCTAGTTGAAAAGATGGTGAAAATGATATTTTTTTCAAATTTTTCAGGCTAATTGAGAAGCATGGAACTTGGGGATTCATGTGGTGAAATATCAAAATTTAAGAACTTGAGGAAGATGGCCAAAATGCAAAAGAAATAAGTTAGGGGCCAAAAGTGTAATTTTTGAAAATATTATACGCACAGCATGGCCGAACTACCATCGCACGAGGGAGCCAAGTCTGGTGATGGGATGGCCTGATCTCGCTAAGGAATGGACAAGCATGGGCCTTGGAATCGCGTGGGCAAAGCTATGGCCGTTGATTGGCCAAAATTGAGGCCGAAAATACCATAAATAAATGAGGGTTTGGCCAAGGGTTTTCAGAAGTTGGGCTTCAAATTGCTCACGTTTTGAAAAGTTTTTGAAGGAATGAATAAGGAGCTTTTGTTTCCCAAGTCGAGAGGAAGATTTTGGAGAGTTTGGTGCGTTTTGGAGTGAAAACGAGGGAAATCCAAGCTTGGCTGGAAAATTGGGTGGTCGCTGACTGCACTCTCACCCTGCAATTAAAACACAATAAAAACAAATCATAATAAAACTTTTATATTTTTTTTATTTTAGTGAGAGGTTTATACTCGCCAGTGTACGAGTGCAGTTGTAGTCCAAATTTATATTTATATTTTCTGGATGAATCCAGGTCGTCCACTGAGAGATTTATTTATGGCAAAAGAAAAAGAATGTCACACACACGCACACGCATTTGGACAAATTGACAACAAGATTTTTTATGGTTTTGTTTTTAGACAACAGATACTAGAAAATAAAGTAAGGCAAAAATTAAAATAAACATTAAACGTAAAAATATGAATTTGGATAGTGCTTGAGTTAAGACAATTTCAGTACCAACCCGTTGATTCCCAAATTTTAGCATAAAAGATTAGCAACATTAATTTAATTTCAAATATGAGGGTTTGTTATTAAATGCAATTAGAGATGATGATAGTTCTAGGTTAAGCAATCCCCATACATGATATGCGGGATTCTAATTTAAGCAACCACCATAAATCCAATTGCAATTAATACACAAAACAACTAAATTAATCATCCGGATTTGGGTATGATAGCGTTTCCAGTTCTAGTAACTCTCATACATGGCATAAAAGCTCTAAGTTAGGCTTACGCTCCAATCCAAACCTAGTGATTTTTTAATAATTAATACACACTCATACTGAAATTTAAATTAATGTTACTTATTTAAAGCGTAGCTTTCTTTGGGAATCATTGGCGTTGGACACTGTCCTTGCCTTAACCCAAGATTAGATTTAGCTACTCATTTTTATTTGAAAGTTAATTGACATAAATTTAAATGACGTAATTTAAATAACAGAATTTAAATGATAAGAAATTTAAAGGCATAAACTAACCGGCCATTTAGGCGGTGGATAATTAAATGACAAGAATTAAAATTGCAGAAATTTAAAGGCATAAACTAACCGGCCATTTAGGCGGTGAATAATTAAATGACAAGAATTAAAATTACAGAAATTTAAAGGCACAAATTAACCGGCCATTTAGGCGGTGAATAATAAAGTAATAATAAATGACATAAGAATTTAAAAGAAGAAAGAAAAAAAAGTAAGATTATAAGAGAAAGTACTAAAGAAAATGAGAAAGAACAAGAACAATTCTCAAAGAGAGAATTATAAGGAAACAACTAAACTTTTATTCAAGAATAATAATCACCCTTACAAATGCAATCAAGTGATCTATTTATAGGCCACAAGATGCAATACAAACCACACAATTTCAATTATTCAACTAGACATAATTATATCTAATGGGCACTCACACACTTAAAGTTAAATGGATTTTAGCTATAATACACACCTAATATTAAATGGATTTTAGCTAAAATACATACCTAATAAAGCACTCATAAAGTTAAATGGATTTTAGCTATAATATCCACCTAATAGTTAAATGGATTTTAGCTAAAAAACACACCTAATAAAGCTCTCACATAAAAAATAAAAATAGATTTCTATAAATTGGTTTTTAATCTTCATTAGGATTAAAAATAATCCTTGGGCCTTCTCCAAATAATATTTTCCATGGGTTGCTCAAATTGGGCCTTAATTCTTCATGGGCTTGAATTCTTCATGGACTTGATTTCTTCATGGGTTTGATTTCTTCATGGATTTGAATTCTTCATGGACTTTAATTTTTCATGGGCTTGATTTCTTCATGGGTTTGATTTCTTCATGGATTTGAATTCTTCATGGACTTGAATTCTTCATGGGCTTGAATGCTTCATGGCTAAAAATAAAAAAAATAATTTAATATTATTAATAAATTATATATTATATATATGTATTACACATAGCACACATATATATTAGATTATATTATATATATAGTACATGCATGCATATAATGATGTATATGTATTATATATAATTTTATATATTATTATTATTTACTTTAGAACTTCATTTCATTTATCTTTCAATTTAAACTTGCATATAACCATAAAATATATATTAATATCTAATTTAAACCATATTTAAGATCGAAAGAAGGGTATAATTATAACAAAATTTTTACAAAATTAACCACTAATCAGTCGCCGAAGTCGAGCTTTAAATCTGCCACTCGAGGGCTTTCTGGTGGGTTTTTCGAGTAAGAAAATGCACCAATGTGATCGACGTGCTGAGTATATCAAGGTATGAGGGAATCCAGCAAGTCGCCGGTGGTCGGCGTCAGAGAAGATAACTGGCGTGTACTGCGTATGGTACACGCGCAGTACATGGGCCTGGAGTGTGAGGGTGCGTGGCTTATGGGTAATTTCTAAATTTTTTTTAATAATTTTAGAAAAATATTTTATGAATTATTTTGAGAAAAATTTAGGAAAAACCTTGAAAAGGAATTTATTTTAGAATTTTGGGGGAAAATAGGAAGAAAATGAGAAATTATGAGAAAATTAATGAAAAAATAGATGTTGATATTATTTGAATGAATATGATATCTAGGGATTGTTAAGGCTCGAGGTTAAGTAATGGTACAAAAATTAAGGTTGGCACAAGAATAGAAGTATTTGAATTACCGTTAAGGTGAGTATTCCTACTTAAAAACTTGGCTTATTGTGAGTATTCTCCCTATAACTCGATTTTTTTGTGAGTAGTTCTATTTGAAATTTGATTTATTTGAGTGGTTTGACCCTATATTTGATTTGTTTTATACAAATAGTGTTATCTGCGATAGGTTGGTTTCATGTAGGAGGATTGTCTCAAAATATTTCATTCACGTGCATTGAATTTCGTGTGGTAAAATACATATATTGAAATATTGATTTTATATGATGCACGTTATGTGTTGTGACATTGACATATTTATGTGTTGTTCATATGGGATATGGGATATGGGATGTCAACTTGGCATGTAGCCCTTGAGCGATAGCACTCGAGATGCATGTCAAGGAGTAATGCCCACTTGTGGTAGGGGATGAGAGTAGATACCACCCTGGCAGGGCTGAGAGTGGACACCACCCCGGGTTCCTTTAAGCGATAGCATTATTGTTGAGGTGGACATTAAATTTCGGGGATAATGCTGATGTGATCTTCTTGTGGCCAGGGTTGTGTTGTGTTGAGATCCGTAATGCTTGTGAGTGAGAATGTAAAACCTAACATAATAATAGGGTGATACCCAGGTTCATGCGCGGTTGTTGTCCTTCTTAAGCATGATGGTGTTATGTCAATGCGTCGATGTGATTATGTTGACTTTAGAAAGTGTCGATACTTGAAATTGGTCGACCGTGATTCGTTGGCCTACACTGATGTAATAAATCCAAGAATGAGAGAATGGGTTATGTAATAGCTCATCTCTTGGAGCCCTACCGCGCATAGAGGATTCGTGAGAGGGTCATTATTTGAGTGATATCGAACAATAACACAATTACAACTCTCACACAACCCTTATTAAAATCATAATCTTTCTTTTATATAACATCTCATAATCGTCTTTACACAACTGATCACCATGTGCCCATTTGGCTTACATAACATTTATCTAACTTAAAATTATATATACACAATGACGCCCAGGACCTAAGTTCGGGAGAGCTCTGCACTTGCTATCATGACTCAACGATCTGAACCCAATTTTGTCGAGCGCACCTGCAGCACTTAGGGCTCTTTTACCTGGAATGATGGAAAGTAATGTGAGTCACAAGACTCAGCAAGCTCATGAAAGAAAGGCTGAAGGGTATAGATAAGACTCTTCCCATAATATCTCATGCAATTCATGCCAATGCAACATCATGTCATGCCATGCCCAATACCTGCCTTATTTTCATATACATGAACATATAATAAATTTCACATAAACGGTCATTGGGGCCCACATTAAACACACATTGGCACCCAAGTCCCACATACATACCTGTTGGCAGCCTTCTATAGGCTACCATTCCATTTCCCTTACACACCCATTTCCCTGCCATTGTTATGAGACTCTAACCCCCTGTCTTGTTGTTGCCATGGGACTCTAACCCCCTTTTTTTTTTTTGGTCCACGCCGCCATGGATCTCACCCCAAGGTCTTAATGTGGCCATTCTAACTATGCAATACAACAATCAGGGGTTGTTGGTTTATTCATGATCTTCCATATAGTCATGAAAATGTTTTGAACTCTCACTTAGATGATTCAACATCTAATTTGGACTATGTCACTGGAATATTCAAACGTTCTAAGTGAAAGTAGCAGCGTCGAGGGAAATGAGGTCATCGAGATGTAGCCGTCATTTACGTTTTGGAAGTTTAGTAGGTCTTTGACCATGTTTTGTGATATTCAGATGTTATGTATTATTTTGATAATATCATATTGAATATCGATACATTACTTGGTTACAAATGAAGAATTTACGATTATTTGAGGTTTCAATTTTACTTCCACATATGTGATGATTACATGTCTTAGCTTATTTTTAAGTTTGATATACTGAGAAAGTAAAACGAGATTGTTGGGATTGTTTGTGTTAAAGCGTATGTTGAAAAAAAAAAAAATCTCAAAATCCCGAATTAATGTGCACTTGAAAAAAATGGAGTATTACAAAAGCCGTAGTAGTTTTTCAAACTGGTTTAATAATTCTATTGAGAATTTTATGACATAAGGCAAACTTTCGATATCTTTAGAAAAATTGCTAGCTTCTTTAAAAATTTAGTCGACAAATTTTGCAACTTGAACTTGTCTAAAATGTCATACAAACGGTCAACTATTTTATCAAATAGGTCAATAATTTTGAGAAACTCTCGACATGTTATAGTAACAATTGATTTTTTTTAAACTTACATAAAAATTACAGAAAGTGTGAAAATGTCATATTGACAATTCATAAGAACGATCAACTATTTTTACTCTAAAACTAAAAATTGATGACTCTTTTGACAAAAAAAATTGAGTTTATTTGCGCTAATACTTAATTTTGGGCTCAATTGAGTTAATTGAAAAAGTTAAAAAAAATGTCAATTTGAACCTTTTTCATTATCTAATTATATTCCAATTTAATTAAGTGGTAGTGAACGCGCGCTAGTCAACGTGGGCCTTTCGCCTTAGGTAACTGCCAATAAAAGGAGGGGTAATAGGAAACCATCACTTTGAAAATGGGATTCCAACATAGCATGAATCCAAACCCACAATATACATACATACATACATATATATATTAATTCCAGACGTTGAATATATATACAATGAACAAAGAACTAATAAAGCGGGAATGATATAAAAGCATTATTTGTTTGTTAAATTAGATAGATCGTTCATAATTAATGCTGTTTTAATCGGACCGGGGCTTATAAAGCGGCAATAGCGACCGCGTCTCCGAGTACCCTTACAGCCCCGGCCTCGGCGGATCTCAGCCACTCATCTCTAGTGTTCACTTTCGATCAACGAATCAACCAAACCTGGGCCCGGATTTACCGGCTCCACGAAGCACTGGAGCGATGCCCTCCGGCCAAGCTACCCCTCCTCGTCTACTACCATGGAGGCGGCTTCGTCGTGTTGGCCGCAGGGTCAAACTTAGGCCGTCGAAATCAGATCAATCATCGTCTCTGTCGAGTACCATCGCGCCCGGGAGCATCCTCTCCGCTCCGGGCGGCGTACGACGATTGCCTTGAAGCGTTTGCTTTCCAATCTGAATAAAACACGCAGCTGACTCTTGTATTGTATCTGAGAATGTTCTATCAAATATCATTGAAGCAAATAGAGAGAATTGACATTTGGCTCTGGGTTCAGCTCTAACAAATTATATCAACTTCACATTTCTTTCATACCCTGTTGGGAACTATCAAAAATCAATTGCGATCTACCCAATAAATAGATCGAAACATGTAAACTCAGAGACCCAAAAATTTCTTATTTAAAAATGTTAGTTTTAATCAATTAGTTTGTATGTATCTTTAAATTTATTATTTTTAATTATCTTATATATTTATTACTTTGATAAAACTAGATTGGATTGACCCCAATAAGGCTATTCAATCTTAATCACTCTCTCTTTTTCTGTTCGATACAAGCCTGATTATGTAAACAATTAATGTTCGTAATTAATACTGTTCTAAAAGATTAAGGCCGGGCTTATAAAAGGCGGCGATGACGACCGCTTTGCGTTCATTCACGTTGCACAGCCCATAAAAGTCAACATAGCCTTCGAGTAGCAATTTCATCACAGAACCGACCCGAAGCATGGCCGATAAGATATCTGTGTTCGACCCCTACGGCTACCTCGGCCTGCTCCGAAATCCGGACGGCTCTGTCTCACGCGTCCACGAGTTTCCTTTCACGCCGGCAGCCACAGATCTCCTCCACCCATCTCTGGTGCTCACCAAGGACGTTCCGATCAACCAATCCACCAACACTTGGGCCCGGATTTACCTGCCCCGCCAAGCACTCGACAACTCCCCGCCCGCCAAGCTACCCCTTCTCGTCTACTACCATGGAGGCGGCTTCGTCGTATGCACCGCCGGCTCAACCATCGTCCACGATTTCGTTGCCGTCGTGGCCGCTGAAACCAATTCCGTCATCGTCTCCGTGGAATACCGTCGCGCTCCGGAGCACCGTCTCCCGGCAGCCTATGACGATTGCTTCGAAGCGTTGCACTGGATCAAAACCTCCCCGGACGAGTGGTTGACCCGATTTGCTGATTTCTCAAACTGCTTTCTGATGGGCACCAGCGCCGGCGGTAACATCACCTACTTCATGGGGCTACGCGCAGCAGCAGCCGTTGCCGATCTGGAGCCTCTGAGAATCAGAGGGCTGATATTTCACCACGCGTTCTACGGCGGGACGAAGAGAACTGCGTCGGAGATGAGATTGTCTGGTGACAAGATCGTGCCGCTGAGCCTGAACGCAACCGATCTGATGTGGGAGCTGGCTCTGCCGGCGGGGGCCGACCGTGATCACCAGTATTCCAATCCGATGGCCGGTGGAGATTGGGAGATCATAGATGAAATCAGGAAGCTGGGGTGGAAGGTTTTGACGACGGGCTACGAGGGGGACCCGTTGATCGACAGGCAGATTGAGCAGGCGAACGTGCTGGAGGAGAAGGGCGTGAAGGTGGTGCGTTGGTTTTGCGAGGGAGGCTATCATGGCTTGGAAGCGGTTGAGCCGTCGAAAGCAAAGCCGTTATGCGAGGTTCTAAAAGATTTCATCTCATCATCTTCTTCGTTTGCTTGCTAGGGTTTGGTTCAATTAGATTTTTCTTCGTCTTCTTCTTAATTGTTGGATGGACGCCAACGCACACACAGTACTGGTGTGGCTGGAAATCGCCCGTGTGAAATTAATAATTGGCTGTACCTTTTCACCACCAAACGCCGGCTTCTACGTTCGTTCCCCTGCATTTTCCTAATAACAAACACCATTTGGCAGCCTTTTTCTCACCAGGCCGCAGCAAATTAAACAGCAGCCACAAGTCAATGCTGCTTGCTAGCTCGTCTGCCATTCTTTTGTCGCCATACCAACTACCCGTGTCTCTTAAACGACATTATGCTAAAAATAATATACATTTATTGAATATTACCCTTATCCATCAATGGCCATTAGCCCACTCGATCGATCCATGCCATAAAATAACCATTGCCATGTGAACCACGTGGTTGAAATTCCATTTAAAATGATCAATTATTTTCAAAATAATTTATATATCTTCTTCGAAAAAACGAACTTAATATTATCTTCTCCACCATATGTAATTAATCCTACCATGCATAAACATTAATTTAATATATAATTTTGAATATATAATAAAATAATTTATTTTACATGATTTTTATATAAGAAATTAACAACTTCTAATAAACATGGTTTTTTTACTATCTGTATAAACGTTATTAATTAAGCATAATATTATTTACCTTTAAAAATATTTATCAATACGTAACTATACGTATTGTAACACATTAGATTGTCCTAGAGAAGCAAAAGACCAAGACAATTATTTATTTAACTCAAATGGTTTTAGAGCTAGCTAGATACATGATTTTGTGTGACATACGTAATTATTTCTAAGAAAAATTTGCTATAAGTCATTTTATATTTTTAACAAGAAATTTTTAATAATTTTCTTCAGATAAAAATAGGTATTTTATCATTAAAAAGTCAATAAATTATATATCAAAACCAAGCACGGGCTGTCTCCCTTAATGGGCCATTCCCGGACCACTGGCCGTAGGGCTCATAGTGGTTCTTGTCACATTTTGGTCCTACCAACGGCTTATCGTTTGAGAGATCTCCCATTTTTGTGGGGTTTCGTTTTTATTTTTATCGGATAATGCTGTATTTTTATTGGATAATGCCGTCATTGAGAGTCCGTTTGATTCATGGACAGGATATCGCAGGCAACATAATTTAAAATTTTTCGTCTTGAACTTTAGGATATCGCTCTGCATAAGATTTGTATTTGAATAAAATGAACAATTTAATCATGCATGATTCACTTACATCGTATGAAACATCCATACAATTGTTCAAAAACAGCAATGCACTGCTATGTATTAGCTACAAAAATTAATTAGCATCTATGCTAATTGTCCACAATACACATGAAATTAATTTAAAAAATAAGCAAAAGCATAAAAGATCTCATCACAATAACATTCTAACCAGAGTTGCTCTTTCTTCAGCTAGTAGGCTAGCTAAAGAAAATGTCTATGTTCATCGTATCAGAATCTCGACAGCCCTTGCCTTTGTCACATCAAATTAAAGTCATAGCCAATCATTTGTGTAACCTCAACCATATTGCCCTAGCTCTATCGTTTCTATGAATAATTTCAGAGGTTCTAATGATCGTTCATTGCCACCCTCAATTGACCTATACTTCTCTTTGCTCCCTATTTTCTCTTGGCGTTCTGAAGGATTTCGGCTATTATTGTTGTTAACATTTCCACATCATGTTGGGCCGAGAATCTGCAGCTGAGGTTGGAATTCGCCTCTTTCTGTTTCCCTTAATCACCAACAATAACAGGCCTTTTCACCTTCGTCTCTATCTCTTCAGCCACATCAGCTATGGCCTGAGCATTCTCTCCAATTGTCGTATCCTTTCCAATTATCTCACCCCACTCATCATAGAATGACCATTGTTTCAACCTTAAAGACATCTTCTTTTTTTTGTTTTCAATTTATTTTGAGTTTTTAATTTTTTAAAATATTAAAAACATATATATTTTATTCTTTTCAAAAACGTATTTTCAAAAATAAATAAAAATTTATAAAAAAAAAACTCAAAATAACATTTATTTTGAATGTTTTCAACTAAAACTAACTAAAAACACAAAACGCGAAAAACACCACCTCCCCCCCCCCCCAACCCCCAAACCCAATCTCACATAACCCATAACCCGCTCTCTCTCTCCCTCACTCACTTATGTCTTATCTTCTTTCTTCTCTTTTCCAATTGCAGTTGACCTTGCGCGCCACGGTTATCGCCGACTCCTCTTCTTTTCTCTTTCATCCTCCAAAACCAACGGCCACATAAAGTCAGTGATGATGGCTTTGTGATGCACCGATGGGCAAGCAACATCCAAACGACGGCCATGACAGAACAAGCAGGCGATGATGGCTTGATGATCGCCAGCTGACCAAACAACATCCAAACGACTGTTGGCCGGCCAAGCAACATCCAAACAACGGCCGATGACCATGAAACCACCAGCCATAGTGGCCGATGCGACTGACTGTGTTTTTGAGGATTGGCCGAAAATTAAAATTCAGATCTATCAAAATCTAGTCGTTAAATCTGACTTATTTTTGTGTCTATTAACCTTCTTGCCTTGGCATTTCTAATAGTAGACTCTAATCGTGTAAATCTCCGACCGACGATGGTCGCCAGCAGTGAAAAAGATGTAGGCGTTGGAGAGAATAGAAAAAGAAAAGAAAATTATTCTTAAATTTAGAAAATAAAATTATATATTTATTTTAAATTTTAAAAATATAGTATATATATTATAATTAAAAATATATATTGGATATAGTATATTATTAAGTGATTTACACATATTATGTATAATAATATTTAATATAAAATGTTATATTTAAAAGAGTTAATTTTATTATTTAATAATCAAATTTCTTAAATAAAATATCATAAAATATTTTTTTTAAATTTCAAAATAAATATGTTTTCTAGTTTTCTATTTTAAGAAATAATTTTTTAAAGTGAAAAAAAAATACGTTTTTAAATATCTCAAAACAAACACTTAAAATATAAAAGTGAAAATAAATTTAAAATTAAAAACTAAAAACTGAAATAGGATGAAAACACCACCAAAGTATTTCAGCCACCAAAGACAACTTATATTGTTTCCAAGGACAAATCAGCACCAATTCCAGTATCCAAAACACAAGCTAAAAACTATAAATTTCAATTTCAAATAATTAAAGTAAAATTAAGCAACAAAATAAATAAAAACATATATACCTTCAAATATCGTTATCAAGCATCCTCTCATCTTCACATATTATCATCTTTCTATCCAAACCCACTTCTCCCCATCATGCCACATAGATCTACCTATATATGCTGTTTGTTTTAAACATGGATTTTCGATCGGCACGATGATGCGAGGTTGAGCCCTTAAATATGAACCCCGAGAAAGACTTTGGCTGAGGCCTCTTCTTCAAGTACTGCCAATTAAATCCCTTCCTCGAAAGGTGACATTATCATAATTCCAACCTTTGGCAGCAATATCTCTCAACCAACCCTATTTCACATCGTATTTTAATTATATATTAGCTCATGATATTCACATTTTAAAGATAGATTAAGTTATAATGCATGTTGCTTAAATCACTTCCATCTCTCATTAATTACTACAACCTTCCTTTATCGGCTTAGATTTGCTAGAAATAAAGGTTGCAGCCTCAACAAATATATCAGCAGATCATGAAAGTGCTTCCTAATTGTTTTCCCAGATCTAATAAAATCGGTAACTAGAACTCAATTTTTTTTTTTTTTGTTTTATAATGAGCTAGAACACATAAAAACCTATCAATCTTCTCCTCCAATATAACATGCCTAGAGTCAGTAAGTCCACCAGCACAACATTTCTGTCTGCCATTCTATAAACAATGTAAAAAAAAAAAAAAATTACATTCAAGAAAGCACTCTTGGAGGGCCAAAAGAATTCAATAATAGTGCTGATAATTGACATCACAGTATAATAATATTTGTTGGAACACTACAAAAAGTGAAAGGACATAACTTACAAAATAACTCACAAAACATTTTTCTTTTATACATTTTGAAATCTTCTGGTGAGAGACCTGATCTGATCATCGACTATATCAACAAATCTATCTATCATTGGCCAGATCAACAGATCTGTTCATTGTCAGCCCAGATCTAATCGACAGCCAGATAAACAGATCTATTCATAGGCGATCAGATTTGACCAATGGCCAGACGAACAAATCTGTTTTTCATCTAGCCGTTAAGTAGATATGGCTGCCGATGAACAGATCTACTAATCGGCGGCCTATATGCTCAAACCGCCATCATCGGCAGCTAGTTCTGATTGATCGGGCAACTGAGAGAGAAAACGAGGGGATCATTGGTGGCCGGATTGATCCAGCAATTGAAAATTGAGAGGGTTGACAGAGATGAGCATACCTCGCTGACCGCTTATAAATTGTCTAAGTTTTTTTTTTTTTTTTTTTTTAAGACCTTGGTATTTAAGTTTTGCTTGAATAATCCTATAAAGAGTAATCTTTTCCCTTAATTTATTTTTCAATTAAATTTAGATGCGGTCACAACCTATACACATTTAAAGTAGATTTTAAGGAAATGACTATCATCCCCGTGAATCCCATTTTTAAGTTGTGCTGACAGGACCCCCAAAAGGAGCGCACTATAACCCTATTTTCACGTAAATGACTTGTCTTTCAACTTTGCTGTCGCCTTCCAGCAATAATTTTGAAAGACACTACAAAGATTCAAACATTCGATACTCTTATTATTCTCATTGTGCTATGCCTGTGGGGGGATAACTTTCAAGCTTTTTTTTTTTTTTTATAATCTAGGTGTTCAGGCTTCGCCCATCTAGTTCTGGAGGAGATTGGCCTTTCCCTATGATTCGACTTCTAAGTAAATTAGATGCGGTCGCAAGTTTATATACTCTCAAAAGTTGATCCCTCGTCACTCCCAAAAAAACTCGGAAGCTTTACCACTTGTACCATGCCCTTGGGGCATTATCAAACTTATTTTATTAAGTGTTTGAGTTGTTCAAAGAACTTAATTAACAGTTAAATAGCTTAAAAGCTCTCGTACCAACTTTTGTCAAAAACTACCCACTCTCTGATATTTTATTCTTAGTAAAATAGTTTTAATAATGACTATATGAAAATCAATCTCTATGGATTATATAAATGAGAAAACAAATTTGTAATATATGAATTTTGAAGCAAGGTATGAAATCCTATGGAAGAAATATTGAGTATGGTTGAGAGAGGTTTTATTTCAAAATATATTTTTGATAATCCCAACTTGCTTTCAAAAGAATCAAAATGAGGTTTTGTTAAGTTTTCAATGTTTTCAAAAGGATAGTCGACTATGTGTTTCATTCTATTGACTATGTTTTAGAATAGTTGACTATGCTGTTAAAGATAGTTGACTATGCAAAATGATAGTCGACTATGTTGTTTTTGATCTGTCGACTATTTATGGCATCTGTCGACTATCATATTAGGATAGTCGACTATGGCTTTTCATCTGTCGACTATTTTTGTTCTTAGAATTCAAAATTTTCTTCACATTTTTGCAATAGTCGACTATGCATATGTATCTGTCGACTATGGGATTTTTGTGTTATAAGATAGTCGACTATGCGTTTTTGTCTGTCGACTATGTTTTGTTTTATTTGTAAAAATAGTCAATTATGCATTTTCTTCTGTTGACTATATCTTTTACAGAAAGCTTCCAACGGCTAGTTTTTCAACTCCAACGGTCACAAACGGCTACATTTCTCTTCAATCTTTTTGGGAAGCCTATAAATACAAGTCATGGATGATCAAGAGAAGACTAATGGACGGGAACGAGTTGATCTAAAGAGTTAAAATCATTTTTACTCGAAGCTTACAATCTTTGCGCTTTCACTGTTGTATTTTCTATCCAAGGCTTTGTTGTTCTATCATTGTAAATTTATTATTAAGCCTTGTTTTCATTGTGAGAGAACTTGTAACTAAGAGTGTTAACTCTTAGCTTCTCTCTTTCATTTATATCGTTCTTATTTTCCTAGCTTTGTGCTAGAAGACTTGCTCGTTGAAGCAAGTGGCTGTAATTCCTAGCTAGGTGCTAGAGGGCTTGCTTGTATAAGCAAGAGGTTGTAATTCCTAGTCTTGGACTAGAGGACCTACTTGGTTTAAGTAGGGGATTTTAGTGGATGGTTTGAAAAATCCTTAGTGAGGAGCTAAGGTAGTGGATTAGGCTTGGGTTAAGCCGAACCACTATAAATCTTTTGTGTTCTTCTCTTGTGCTTGTGGTTTTATTTCATTTATTATTTCAAGCAATTCAATAATCCTCACTTGCATCGAATTTTCCATCAAAAGGATTTCAAAGTTCTATCAAAGATTTTTAAAATATCCAATTCACCCCCCTCTTGGTGTGTGCCATAGAACTTTCTGTTCTAACACTCTCAACTTTTCCAAAACACTGCCCTCAACTTATTTGTGTTGATTGATTAAATGACGATTTTACCCTCATAGATTTCAATTGATCCCTAGCCGTTAGACCCATCTCCAACTACTATTGTCGCCATGGTCTGTCACCATTGCCGTTGTCGTTGCCCCAATCGATCGCATCTTATCGTCGCCCTTGAACATCTCGTATGTTGCCTTCATCACCCCCTCTTTTCACCGTCCATCTGCGATTCATCATCATCGCCATCGTTTGTTTTGTTGTTTATGCTAAAGCTTTTTGTTATTGCATATATATTAATCTAATGGTAATATATTTGAAGGAGAAAAATAAAAAGTATATATATTGTATTAATATATTTTTTAATAATTATGTATAATCTATCAACATTTAATAATAAAATTTTATATTATTCAACAACATATATATTTTTATTTTTTTATCAAGTTTTAATAGTTTATCAACTCTTTTAAATCAAACACATAATTATTAACTGATAGTTTAAGAGCATATTTATCTAAACATATTATCAAGTTAAACATTATCCACATTTTTAACTTTACATAACTTAAAAGCTAAACAGATTAAAAGCTCCAAAAAAAAAAAAAAAAAAAAAAGGGGTAGGCCAAACACCTCCTGAGATCTTTTGTCTTGTCGAGGCTCGATCGTTCTGTTGGGTTGCTGTGGTGCGAAAGCGAAGCCCATTCGTTCTGTAGGTGAGAAGCTCAATTAGTTTTTATTTTTAAGGAGTAAAATAGTCATTTCACCAATTATCCTAAAGTTTGGATAATGGATCCTGACCACGCCCCCCTCCCAAGATTATGTTATCTTGTGTCCACCCCGGAAACCTTATCCCATCCTATAAATTATCTCATGTGCATAAACACAAACAAAATACAAGATAATTTTTATCCGTTAATTTATTTGGTCCTATCTCACGAACCAAATGGACCCTAAGTGTATGCTTTGAGGTCGAATGAGATGTAAACCCCTTTTTCGGCCCAACTTTTTAGTCCGAATTTCGGGGCAGAGTCCTTTTTGTTTTTCCTTAATTTATTCTTTTGGTCAAAACTTGAATATACTTGAATGATGTTCGGAGCAATTATTGGGCTTGTATTGAGCCCTTCTTAGACGACAAGGCCCAAAGGCGGATTGGTTACAGAAGGCAAGAATATTTTAATTACTTGGGCTTGATCCACCTCTAGTACTCAAAACTAATTATATTGGGCACCATGCAATTTACACAATATTGATCTCATACAATCATTCTTCCTTACTTTTATTTATTTAATTAATCTCAACTTCTATAAACCCAAAAGATATGTCATGTGTAGTGGAAGCAGGTAGAATTATGTGAGTTTCTAAAATAAACTCATAAGAATGAGTCTTAAATATTTCTAAAATAGCAGGGTTACATGATTCGATAGAAAGAAAGCATTTCCTTTTAGATAACTGAGCATGAAAGCGAGAATTAGAAACCCTTTTATTTTTCCTGTTTTTGGTCTCATTAGAATGATGCATGCAACTTTGGAGTGGAGTCATTTTCACAGCTAACAAAAGACAAACTCAAATGATAAACCCAAATCTATATGGATGCTTTTCGTGGACAGGTGTGTGGAGATTTAAACATGCAAGTTCTCTCTTGCTAGCAAATGCACATTTTCTTTTCTTTCCTTTTCTTTTTTTATTTATTTATCGTTGCGTGGCAAACTCAAACCCTAGTCGTTCTCACAAAAGAAAAAAAATAAAAAATAAAAACAAATAAAGAAAGAGATAGAGAAGATAATATTTAACCTAGCTAGCTAGTGAGGATAAGAGATATGAGGAGTTGCATGGTTAGAAGGGTTTCGTCTTCTGGTTATGATATCCTTAATCCAAGTCACTGTCAAAGCAAAAAAGTTTGGCAGAAGAGACAAAGAATGGAAGAAATAAGATTTTGTCGGATTAATTATCAACCATGTTATGAGTTTTCGACATCCTGGCAGGTAATTATGGGACTAAACGATAGGTTAAATTATTGCTTAATTAATCTTATTCAAAATAAGCTAGGAATCTCAACTCGATCTGATTAATGGCATCTGAATTGCCAACTTAACCTAACCGAGAGAGCCAATCTCACAAGTAATTCATATGTGCTATTGATGGATAAAATATTAATTCATCTCTCTCAATTATTAAAGGAACTAAACTCCTTTTTCCATTCTTCTTGTTAATATTGCTACAACACTATAATCTTTTTACAGAAAATACAGCTAAATTCATATTTCGTTGAAACAAACAAATCCATGTCCATACATACATATATATATATAAGCTTACAGTTATTAAAATATAATTAATACTGCATCTTTTTGGAGGGATTTTTTATTGACAAATTAAGATTATCATTTAACTTAATTACCTATTTTAAATCGAAAAGGAAAAGAAGACAAACAATTGGCTAGGGCTAGGGTTCCAACTTCCAAGCAGATAGAGCCATGAAAAAGATATATATATATATATTAATTAATTATATAAGTTAGTGACTGGAGTACTGTATGAAGGTTTGTGTTTTTTTTCTGGGAGGTGATAAAGAAATAAGAGGAGGAGGGGAGTTGAGTTGTAGCTTTGTTGTTTCTTTGCCATTTAAATAGGGGTCTTACGTACGTTACCGATTGCCATTGTAGATATCCGTTTTGGAGTAATTTTTGTTATTATATACAATAATAATTAATACCCATTTAATTATTATGAATACAGACAAAGAAAACTTTGTCGTGTCTGCACTGCACAAAAAATAAAGCAAGGTTTTCTGTTGCATGAGAGGAACGATCAGACCTTTCATGTGCACAAATGGATTGGACAACTTTGGCATGGCTAGGTGTCCCTGGATGAGCTTTCAAGCTTATTGCCATTTCACAACCAAGTTGTCATCTCATCATCATCCATCATATATATTATATACATGGTGTGTGTGTGTGTAAGAATATAAATATTAATCATAAAATTCATCATGTATCATGAGGTCTGATACAAATTAGATATAATAAAAGTACTGTCAACGTTAGCTAAGTTTAGGGTAAGCGTCCTTGATATTTACTTACACAAATTTTTTGACATTAGCCTAATGAGCGAGGTTAATTTAATTTTCAGAATGTACAGTACTGTAACTTAATGAAACTTAGGGATGTTGTTAATTTACTCAACATTAATTAGTATAAAATTAACATTGAGCACGTTTGTTATAGATTGGCCTTATATAGATCGATTGACATATGTTATACATATATATATATATATGGTCATGCTTAACAAGAAAATGTGAAATATTACTGCTTTATTTTGTGGCAACTTTCTCGATTTTATCTGTCAATTCTTATTGACAGTAAGTTTCAATCCTAAATAAAATAGAAAGCCTGTATTAATTAACTAAGAATCAACAAAGAGCTCGTCTAATAAACAATATAAATTTAAGATAAAAATAACATCATAAAATTATATAATTAAATTTTTAGAATAAAATTAAGACATAATAATATATTATTACAAATTCAGTCGTTAAACTCATGTTACCACTTGAAAAGATATGTAAAGTAAACTAGCTATATAAAATTACTTGGAAAGCAGGTAGGGACACTAAACCTAATCATCATTAAATGATGTTAATCACCACTAACCCTAAAGAAGTGATAATATTTAATATTAGAAAATCTGCATAATCTATTTCAATAAATTAATCTGATATAAGGTTTCATGTATGGTATCCTAAGCTTTGGCAGCATCCACACGTGAGGGGGAATAAGCTGGCAATGAGAATTTGAATGGAAGGTGGGTTTTCCAATCATCACTCAAGATTTCAATTATATTTATACAGGTAATTTGGTTTCGCAATGGTTAATTAATCTGAGATTAAATTACATGTATATGTAAATTATACACAATTCTATCAATTTTTAAAAACTACACTTTCTTCCTTTGTCAGTGACCCTGATATTACTTCATATCCATTTGCTAATTCGAGGTGTTATTATTATTGCTCAAAAAATAATTTAATAGTGATAATAAATAGGGCACATAACATAATAATAATAATAATAATAATAATAATAATAATAATAATAATAATAATAAAAAACTCTTATTTGCTTAAGAGCAAGAAATCTTTCATATTGGCTTGTAATCAAGAATGAAAATAAACGTTTTAGATTGTATATCATTCTAATAATATTTTAAAAATATGTATGTATATATAATAAATTTACAATTTTCGTAAAAGTGACAGAGAACAAATAGCACAAGAGAACAAACAATGCTACAGATAAATATTAGACAAGTGGAAAATCCTTGACACAATCCTAAACTGTGTCGTCTTCTGGCACAGATGGAAATAGAACTCAGGAGGAGAAGAAGAAGAGACCATAAGCTGTGAAACTTTGAGCCACAACATTTTAATATTATATATGCAAATTATATAAGTGAGTGTAATTAATTAATTAAAATAATATAATTTATGAAGTATGAAACACAGAGAGCAAACAACAAATATTGCCACGGGATGCGGGCCTTTTGGAGGGGAGCTTGGGAAAGGGAGTCTCCTTGTCCTTACCCATGGCGGCTGTTTGGCTCCGTACACCTCACTGAGTTGCTTCAACCCTCATTACCCAACTCAGTTCAAACCTCCAAACTCAATTAACTTCTAATTAAAAATAATCTTCAATATTAAGGGTTCGATATGTATTAATCTTCAGTTAACTTGTAATTAATATTAATGGGTCGTTCTGTCCTTTTATCTTTTTGTTTTGGTCCTTTGACTTTATTTGGTATGGTTTACAATAGGGTTTAGGGTTTAACTTTTAATTTATAAATGTTTAAGATTAAAAGTTAAAATGCTTAATGAAAATTGTTACCAGAAATTTAAAAAATGGGTTGAATTTTGTACTAAAAAATAATCTTTAAAAATACACAAAATAGTTAAGACTTTTCTGCGACTATTAACAACAAAAATTAAATAAAAAAAACTTACAACAAACGAAGCCTTTCTTTGACACATTGAGTGAGCTAGCTAGTTTGTCGGTTAATTAGGCGAAAAAAAGTTGGGATCTAATGGAAAAGAAAATTCACTTAAGGGTAAAATGAAAGTGGCTTCACAGCACAGTTTTATCTTTTTGAACGGCTCATCCACCTTTGTGGCCTTTTCAGCTGATGCAATAGAAAGCGCACTACAGAGTCAAGTAGCAAAATTGGAGTGGAGACAAAAATGGCACAAAGTTTGATAATTTATTTTCTTTAATTTTATTGTCCTTTAGCTTTCGGGGACCGTAGAAGGGTAATGGATTGTTTGGCTGAGGCCATGAAGAAAATGGTTAGAAAAGTCCTTTTGATTTGACCATTTTACAGTTCACAATAATATCTACTGGGGCCTTGAGCTTAGGAATTTGTCAAGACCTGCAGTCTAATGAAACAACAGGCATCATCTTTTGACATATTTGAAAGCTCCATGCTCCTTGGATTTGTTGTAAGTTATCATCAAATGTTTCAATCGAAACAAGTGTGCTCTCTCTCTCTCTCTATATATATATATATATTACACTTATATAGATAACTTTTGAACACTAGCTAGTTTATATATGCAAGCTCTACTGCCTTTTAACTGTTTAGTGGTGTCATCAAAACTTCTACATCTTTGCATTTATTTTGTTTTTGTTCCTATTATAGTTTTGAGAAGTTGAAATAATGACAATAGAAAACCCCATCAAAACCTAGTTGAATTTTTTCTTTTTTTCTTCTTTCTTTTCTAATTTAGAATATTTTCTAGAAGAATTCTCTAAAAAGGTTACAATATATATGAATATGAACTTTCTCCCCCTACTAGATAACTCAAAAGAGGATAATTTTTGTATTATAAATTAACCATATCTCCAATATGTATCTTATTAATCTTTAAATTATATATCTAGTATATAAAACTTTGTATATCTTACATAATCTCGAATATTGTGTTCTATTTATTTTAAAGAGTTCTCAAATATTAGCCAACAAGTTAAAAACTTGAGCTTGAGAGATAATTAGGGTAAATATTTTCATCCAAATTCAAGCAATACTTACAAAGTTTTGACTTCATATCCTATGGTTTATTTTTAAAAAATATATATTTTTTAAACATCTTTAAAGAAATGAGTTGTTCTAAAAATAAAATTAAACAAATAGTAAGATCCAAAATACTATAAGTACGTTAAAGTCATGTTTGATTGAGCCATTAGTTTTGAATGAAAAGAGAATGGGAATAAAATAGAGTAGTCATTTTCTTTGATTTTAGTGGAATGGAATAATATAAAAAAATATTTGACAAAAATACCCTTTAACATTATAAAAATTATATTTAAATCCAAAAAATCATATAATTATCAAATATATGTTCAAATTTATTTTCCTTTTTACTAAAAATATTAGATAAAAATTGAACTAAAATTAATAAGATTTTATTTAGTTGTTAAAAAATTATTTAATGGCAAATACATAAATAATATTCAAGTAACATTTAAAATATAGAAAATATTAATTCAAAATATAGACGTATTAATTGAATACAGCTAAAAGAATAAATATAATTTAATATAGTTATATATAATTAATAAAATTTGATTAGATGTCAAATATATATATATACATATATATAGATAAATTTCAATTTCTAGGGGAAGTGGCTGGCAACGGGCAGCAGCAAATGGTGGCGGGCGATGCCGACAAATTTATATATGACAATATATAATTTTAAGAAAAAATTGAGCATAAAATTATAATAATAATAATAATAATACTCATTCTATAAAAAAAAAAAAAAAAGAAGAAGAAGAATATTCATCTATTTTATGATAAAAACCTTTCCATCAATTTAAATAAATGAATCATTCTATTATCTCTTAACAATCAAACATGATGAAAGGAATTTTAATTTCATTCTCATTTCAAGTCTGGTTAAGAATATTTGTACCTTTAAGTAAGAGTAACATTAGTAGTCTTTTAATAATATAAATAAATATTAAAAATTATTTAAAATTTATTTTTTTTTATTTTTTGAGATATAAAATCACTAATTAAAAAATTTTTGTATTCAAGTTTAGAAAGTAAATTTTTTTTAATTGACAATATAGCTAAATTATTTTAATACTTAGATCAATGCGGATTTCTCAAATGACATTTTCGTTGTCTAAAGAATCATTTTATCAAATTATCCTCTTAAAATAATAATATTTTTTATCTCTTTTTTTTATTACATTAGCAGTTTGTGTAAGCACCCCCGCCCGGATATCCCCAATCACCCGGACTACCCGAACGAGAGCGCCTATGGGAGGAGAAAAAGAATGAGACATAAGACAAAAACTACCCTAGCATGCATGTGCAAAAATAAGAACAGCGAAAACGAAGCTAAACACATGCATGCACTACGGGTACCCTGCTATTACAGCGGTCACATGATAAATAAATAAATACAGACTCCTGTGCCGACATACACGAGACTCGAGGAAAAACCTGGCACAGTAAGAATAATAGAGTAAATCCTACTCAAACATCAGAGTTGACCGGGACAAACGGGACTGCCTATACACCATACCGACTCCGCCGCTAAAAGCTGACTCCCTTGCCATGGCCCACGCTGGTACTACCTGGAATAATGAAAAGCAAAGTGAATCGAGAGACTCAGTAAGCATAAAAAAAGAAAGGCTGAAAAATGAACATATCCAGAAAACTCTCCCCAGGATAAACCCCCAGGTACACACAAGTCATGAGACGCTACAACACAATAGCATAACATAATAAAAGCATATACCAGTCCTTGGGGCCCACACAAGACACCTGGCACCTAAGTCCCATACCAACCTGCTGCTGCCCTGAAAGGCAACATGTATCTCCAACAAAACTGTCCGCGTTGTCCCGGGTCGGTACTCCCATCACCCGTCCATGTCGGTACTCCCGACACCCGAGCCAGAGGCTCCCTCGAAACGGTACTCCCGTCCGAGAACTATATACTACCAGTAGCCATGCAATGCACATAAAAATGCAATGGCGTAATGAACATCAACGTGATACAAGGCGCCCATACATCCAGGCATCAGGCCATACTCCGCCCATATAGTAAGTCACACACGATGCATATGCCCGTGCTGGATGCAACCTGACCAAGCTAGAATGTCCGTGATTAAGCATAACCAAATCATGATAATCCCAACATGCAGCCCGTACCCATGTGCATACCAAATCATGCAACAAGAATAAAATATAACCAGACATACTATAATCACATAATGGCAGAGCTAATCAGCAATGCCTGGCACCGGTCAGCGGTCAGTGACCAAGAGAGACCATCTGACAGCCTAAGACAGACTGTAAGACAGTCACACAGTCATTGAATAGCCAATCCTTGCCCCCACTACACAACCGCTCTAACCGATAAATAACCAAAAATCCAATAATAATACCCGAACAGCTAAGAACCTAGCCCCGGGTAAGTACGACATCATTTCCATAGGCTTGGGAATGGTACAAACCCCCGTAGGCAACCAACGAATAAAACTCTAGAGACCAGTTTAATAAATTAAATTTTAAAACAAACCGTTTTAAATTTCATAATTTATTAACAGCTGAAACCAACGAATGGAGGTCAAATAAATTGATAACGAATGAATCGACAATGAGGGTATAAAGAACTTGCCTGTATCTAGTCGTTTACAGTGTTTCCACACTTGAACATCACCAAATTAATACACGCTGTAAAATAGAATAACTCAATAAACAATGCTAGGCGCCAAATTAGAGTAAGGGAGAGGATAAAATACGAGAAATCACGGGGTCTTTCACGGGAATTAAAGAACACGAGGAGATAGTTAGAAACTTGCCTGAAAATAGCTGTTTTCAACCTCTCTTATACTCTCGATGCGAATTAAATCATTTCCTAGCAAATAACACAACCAGGACTTAAATTAATTATTTCTAATCACGCAAAATTTATAATTTAAACATATCACGCTTCTACTAATTTTTACCCACCTATCTTGTCACTTTTCATGCCAAGACAATCCTAAAATCACCTCATTTTTCCGAATTTTTCATTCCTTATTTTTCTTTTCTTTCATTTCTTTTCTTTTTCTTCTCTTTTCTTTTCTTTCTTCTCCTTCCTTCCTTCTTCTTCTTCTTTCTTCCCGCCCCTGCTCCTGCCCGCCTGCATCTCTTTCTTCTCTTTTCTTCTTCTTCTTCTTCTTCTTCTTCTTCTTCTTCTTCTTCTTCTTCTTCCCCATGGCGCGCACGCCTGCACGCACCAACACCGGCCCCTGCCGGCCTCCGTTGCTGCCTCCACGCTCACCGCGCGCGCTGCAACTGCCGCAACGGCCATAGCTGCCGCTAAAGCTCCTGGCTACCACCTCACGCCACCACGAACCAGCGCTCCACAACACTGCAAGGCCGCCAGCGATGGCTGCCTTCGACGCGAGCTGCTTCCGCGTCGCTGGTTCCCTACGCGCACGCTACCTCCGCGTTGTTGTTGCTAGTGCGTCGGCCATGGCCGCTGCTCCAAGCGGCCACCACTGCTAGCCACCGCGGTCGCTTTAGGCCATCTTCAACTGGCCACCGCTGCTCGTCTTCACCGCGTGCTTGCTTCACTTGGCCACAGCAACAGCAGCTCGGTGATGCATCAACCATGGCGAGTTCGGCCATTCTCTCTCTCGATCTCTCTCCCTCTCACAATCTCTTGGCCCGGCTCCCTCTCTCGGCAATGCTCTCTCCTTCGCAATCTTTCGCGAGCTCTCTCTCTGCTCGCTCCCTCTATCTCTCACTCTCTGCGATTTCAAATATCAGAGGAATGGAGGAAGCTTCCTAGAAGCTCACGAGCACCGCCTCAAATTTTAAACAAATTAATTAATTTAGATAAATTTAATTTAAAATTTTATTATTTTTGGGATATTACAGTTTGTACCTTATTATTCATTATTTAATATGAAAAATGAGTCGTAGATTTGGAGAGTTGGGAGACCTCTTCGTTTAAATGATACCTCATTATTTATTACTTAATATTAAAAAATAAACTATCGAATTGGGGAGTTGGATGATCTTTTTCTAAATAAAACAATAAAATAAATAAAACAAAAACTCAAATAAAAAACTATCATAAAATAGAATTATGAATGATAGAAGGCCTCATTTTTTAGAGGAGCCCTTGTTCCGGTAAATCAACGGTAATCTAAGTAGTAGGAGTAGTGGTGGTGGTGGAAACGATTGAAATCATAAAGGATAAGAGTAAAAAAAAATTGGGGAGAGATAAATATATATATTAGAGAGATAAGAGGTGAAACTGTACATATGGAATTGCTTGAATAGCGACAAAAGAGAGCGAGCAACAGTGGTGGGGAATTGGCACTGGCCAGCACATTATTTTCACAAAATTGACGTAAGTGTAGGCATGTATAAATAATATCTTTCGAAGAATGTTGCAGCATTCGAGGACAAAACAAGAAGAAGACAACTCCCACAGGTGTTACTATATATACTCTCTGCCACAACCCTCCAAATCTCCAGATATATAATATAATATGTGGAAATAATAAATAGTTAAATAAAAACAAGAATACAACCAAAACACTTGCAGAGAAGAATCCCCTTACAACGAAAGCTCTGTCAATGGAGTCCGATCGAGAGGGAGTGATATAATTCAATATTTTGGGGGGCCTTGGCTGCATCTGGCGGCCATGTTCCATTACTCATCGATCCAACCATTTCAAAATTAACAATACTATTGGTTGATGCAAGATGTGACGCACCGCATACATACTAACACAGAATATGCGTGGTGTGTCGATGGTTTTTTCAAGTAGGAAGAACACTAAATTTTTGTGGGTATCTTGATTTTAGATTTTAGATTTTTTATTTTTTTTAAAAAAAATAAAACTATTATAAACAATAAGCACTTCATTTTGAGCCAAGTGATTTAATTAAGAATCACAAGGAAGAAAGTTGGAAGCTTGTAAATTCAAAAGAAGTTACTTTCACCTATAGGATTGTTTTGATGAAAAGTCGAAACGTTATAACTGATGCAGAGAGTTAATTCGAAATTATTATCATGTTCAGGGAAGTCAGAGAAATTGTTTAATTTGAAAGTGACTTAAATTTGCTAAATGAATTTTTAAAGTGACCCAAATGAACACAGAGAGTGTGTGTGTGTGTGCGCGCGCGCGCTTTCGGTAGTTGGTTGGAATGGGGAGGACCCACAAAAAGTTAATGGGAAAAAAAACAAGGGTTAAAGTTCAAAACTTAATTTCTAATTATAGGTTTTGGCATATAAAAGGAAAGCGAAGAGGTAATGCTGTTCATTAAATGTTTCTATATATTACGAAAGAAAATACAAAATTGGCCCATCTTCATCTTTATTCAGCTATCTATCTTATCGTCTACTCTAGCTAACGCCTGGTCTACTTGACTGATTAACATTAGAAACCAAAAAAAAAAAAAGGAGGAGATAGAAAGAAACAAAGATGGCCCTTCCCCTTGCCTCTGCCTTCAAAAAGATTAGCGAGAAAACCCCATCTTCTCCATCAATGCTTCCCTGAAGCAAGGAGGAGGCTGCCATGCAAGAAGCAAGCTAGCTTTAATTTTGATTGATCTGATGGCTTAACAATTATTTACGAGACCAGCTGGTTTTTGTTGTTTTGAACCACCCAGTTGGAGAAAGTTTCGAGGGTGTTCATGTCCGCTCTGTAATGCTTCTGGGTGAACTCGAGCAGCATCGGCCACGTGAAGTCTGGATATATTCTAGGGTGCTTGCTGTCCACCAATTCAGATGGCGGGCTCACCACCTTATCCTTCTTCGGACAGAGAAAGAAAGCCAGAGATTTCCTCGGCGTCTTGCTGTTTACCACTGCCCGGTGGAGGCAACTCTTGTATCTCCCGTTCGAAAGAGCCTGAAATACATCAAATCCAAATTAAGTTAAGCAACGGGTCCCCACTCAAAAATCTAATTGAATAATACATTCAAGACCTCCCCAATAAATTAAGGCGATGCGGTAATGGCTCTGTCGGGAAGCTAGCTTACCATGAAGGTGTCGCCAATGTTGACGACGAAAGCATTGATATTCGGGATGATAGAGCGCCATTCATTGTCGACAAAGACATGGAGGCCGCCGACTGCGTCTTGGTGAAGGATGGTTAGAGAGGTGGGATCACAATGAGGCCCTGTGCCTAAGGTCTGGTCTGGCTTCTGGCATGGTGGATAGTAGTTGAGCCTCATTATGGAATCGTTTTCTTCGAAAAATTCCTTGAAATGGGCTCGGCTTACACCCAGGCTCATCCCCAGGAGCTCCATGATCCCAAGGGAAAGCGTGCTCATTGCATTGCAGTACTCTTGGTAAACTTTCCTGCATGCACATACGCAACAAAATTTAGATTCCTAATCATGAAATTAACCTTAAGAGGGAAAGAAACAGAGAGATCCGACCAAATCACGTCAAGAGTTTATAACTCTAATAATACCATTTGTTAAGGTTGAAAAATTAAGAGAAAATAGAAATGTAAAAATTAATTTGAAATAGTCTGAGCTGATCAATGCCTGCCCGCATTTACGGACGTACGGTCCCACCACAAGGGATATACCATCAAAGTTATCCCAGCAAGCAATTAAGTGGTGTTAAAGCTATTCTAACAAATTGGAATAATTTGCAACATACGTACCCGAATTCGACAAAATCTTCACCCATTTTGTCCCTGAAATAGTCTTCAACAATGTTGGATGAGTTCTTCTCCGTAGAGAAGCGAAAAGAGAGAGTTTCTTTCCATGGCAGCTTGGACGAGAATCTTCCAGTGAAACTACTGGCATATCCACAATGCTCGCCAATCTTTCTCTGAACCCTTTGCTTCAGGCAGAGTGGGAGCTCAAAGAAGGAATCCATATTAGCATGAGCTTGAGATATGAGCTGGGGATCAACTCCATGGTTGACCACAAGGAAGAAGCCGTGTTTCAGGCAGGCTTCCCGGACGATCCTGGATGCTTTCATGACGGCGGCCGAGTCGCCGGAGCGGAAGCCCCCCAAGTCCAGTAGCGGAACGGGAAGCTCAGGCGTGGCGGCGGCGGGGCGTTCCTTGTCGGGCCAAATGAACTGGGAGGGGATGGTGGCGTGGTGGCTCAGCACGGCGGCGTCGAAAACAAGGGGCTTCTGGTCTTCGAGCTTGGTGTCGTCTTTGGCCATGGACAGTGGGTTTGGGTTATCGATGCAGCCGATTGCCATTGCATTAAGAATTAGGAATTGCACAGAGAGAGAGAGAGAGAGAGAGAGAGAGCGCGGAAGAAGAAGAAGGGGAAGAAGAAGAAGAAATAGTTAAGAGGCGGGAAGGAGGGTGGGAAAGGCGATAGAAGAAAGGCCAGTGCCGTTCATTGGGCAAATCGATCGCCAAAATTTCGAATCTTTATAGTCTCTCTTTGTCGCTGGTACCCTCCCATTAAAATTAAAAAAATAAAAATAAGATAATAACAGTGACATATTCTCAACTATTTATTTAAGTTCTTCTCTCTTACGTGAAAGGACGTTCTTATAAAAAAAAAATTATAATAAATGCCATTAGAACCATGAGGTAGCAATACTTTTGCCCATAAATTTGCAAAGAAGCACTCCTATTATTATTAAGTCCAATTAAAAGGCCGTTGGGAGTGGTAATGGCTAATTTTGGGTTGGATATAAATTGAATTTTTGTAAATTTTTTTATTAAAAGCTGATTCTCATTTTAAATAAATTAAGGTTATCCAATATCTACTGAATTTTGAAAGGTATAAAGTGGGGGTGGGGTCTTGTAACTTGGGAAAATGAAAATTAGGGGAAGGTGGGAGTGTCATATGTTGGTTAGGAGCGGGACAGCGTTTCCCAAGGCGTTTCAGGGAGACACAGCAAACACTATCGTCACCCCCGTTTTAGTTAACTGCTCCTCCTCCTCCTTCTTCAACATATATTAATAATTTATTATAATCTATGATATACATTATACTATACAATAGATCCGCCCTATGCCTATCCTATCCATCATCTCCTACGAAAGCATCAGCATGTGCCAGTGCTCGATGTATTAGCCCTAGCGCCCCCCTCCCACTCCGTGGCTCCATGACACCACATCCATTCGACACCCATGTTGTTGCTATTCTTGTATTTGTCCTACAGCTTTGTTCATTAGAGACAGAAGAATAATTATGTTTTGTTTGACACTCAATTTTCGAACAATGATTTTACATTACTACAAATAATAAATAATAAATATATATATATATGAATGTCATGTAACATACATTAGAGAGTTATTGACGATTGTCATGTAACATAACACGACTTTGTGGATAACATTTTCGTTTGCTAAAAGCCTTTTGACGGGGTCCTCCTTGTTGGATTGCAAAGGTTAGTTTCGTCTTGAAGGTTGATTTTTTTATTCTAAATAACAGCAAAGATAGGCGCTCGCTTAGCAAATAATCATCACTCTTCACTTGGGTAAACTGTTTTGGGTCTGACTTTATATGTATAATGCACTAATATCAGTCGCCAAAATGATTCGAAATTCAAGTTGAGAGGACGAGACAAGGGGAGGGTTGTGACTTGGAAGCACTGGGATCTTGAAGGGGACAAAGACACAGGGAGGAGGAGGAGGAGGAGGAGGAGAAGGCCAAGGCAGCCAAAGGGGCGGCTTTCATTTCATTGAGCCCTATATCTTTAATTTATCTTCATCAATTGTTAGTGGTTATATGAAGAAATTTATCACATTAGGATACTATATCAACACGATAACAACGTGACACGTACACTATTACTTGTGTGAGAGAAAAGTGAAGGTTGATAAAATAGACTGAGTTGAGTTGCAGGGGGAGGCGGGAAAGCAAAGTGATGGTGGAACATAACTATGAATGCACAATGGTAGTACAAGAAAAGGTCAACCTTCACCAACTAATGTCATATCTCTAATTAAATCAACCCTAACTTCAACTTCTTCTCTAACTTTTACAAGTTAAATTGTTGACAAATTAAATAACCAAATAAGTTGTCGAGGATAATATAACCACAACAATAGTGAACATTAAGACAACAAGCCATTTATTCAAAAAGCACGTTACCAAATAATGACAGGTAAATCACCAACCCTATGACTCATCCAAACGTTGCTCATAAATAGAGTACTGCTATTCATCTAAACTGAATTTTCAACCTAAGTGACACCTTTTGATTAGACAATGAAAAGATACATTATACTTTTTATTATTCAATGAAAAATATCGCCTAAATGAATAGCATTATTTCTTATAAATGATCATGAATGTTAATAGTGTCCTTAGCAACCTTTTAGTGATTTTAAAAACAAATCAAGGCCTAAACCTTTTACTTTCAATTTTCATTTTTTTACTTTCATTTGTTTTAAAAAAAAAATATTTTCATTGACCCAAAGTCATTGAAGAGGTCACCAACAATCTCCACACATAAAAAAAAAAAAAAAAAAAAAAAAAAGAATTTTTGTGAGTTGTTGATGGCCATGGCCATGGCATCCCATGTCATGGATAGTGGTGGAGCAAGCGAGAAAATAAAAATAAATGTAATATTATTAGACAAAATGCTAATTTTGAATATAATAAAATTAAAAAAAAAAACTAAAAGCCTAATTAGACATTGGAAGACAAAGCGAAATGAGGTGTGGATTTGCAATCCAAAACTAGGAAATGAATGGGCGTGAACATGTTTCCATATGTAGTTAATATGCTTTTCACCATCCACCACTTCTCCTTTGTTGTTTATTTATTTTTCTCTCTTGATAAGTGGTGGGTCTAAGTGGGAGCTTGCTGGGACTACGTAAGAAAATGGGCACACAGCCTATGCCCCCATTGGCTTTGGTTTTAGCTTTTACAAGGAAATAAAAAGAAGAATGGGACTTGGAATTAATACCAAGTGGCCTCGAAAGAAAGGTGTCTTGTTGAACAAAAATGGCACACGAACATGGCTGGCCCCAGTCAACACTATATATGTTCCTCTTTCCATTCTAAATCATGACTATGACATAACCCATAATAACTCCAAAATCTGATGTGAACATTGCTATAGCACAAGGCTACACCATGTACAATCCATTGACACTTTGTATGTTCCTACAAACTCCATCATGTAATACGCTAAGCAACAAAGTGGTTCTAATAATAAGAAGTGCCCTGTGGGCTGCTCCACTCCGATTATGGCACCAAGAAGTTAAAATAAATGATACGAGCTACAAAGACATTTCCGAAGATAAAGTCATGAAATAGGAGCAACCTTAGATAGTGAGATAAAACCACGATGATATGTCGATGTTGTTGTTGCAGTTTCTGCTTAGTCTCTCTTAACTTGTTTTACTAGAATGACAAAGTAATATAGTCATGGGAGATGCTAAGAAATAATATCTCTTTTAAGTTCTTAGTAGTGCGTCATGAAACATGAGTAGCAGAGAAGTCACGTTATGTGAAGCGTGGAAAGAACAGAGAGAGCCTGCTTCAACTGAAATTCAAAGCTCTGTGATTTCAAAACCACACTTGACAAATCTGTTGACAAGGGAAGGTGGGTGGAGAAGAGACAAGTTACTATGAGTGGACTTTTGACAAATTAAGTATGGAACTAATGTTGGACAGCATCCTCATACGATATGATAAACAATAACGGAACCAACTGTGTCAGAGAGTTGGGTCAATAACTTCAGCCAGAATTTTATTCATGTCAATATCGTACAGATTATTATGGAATACTGAATCAATTATTTTCAGACAAAAATCATACAGAGAACAGTTGCCCACTAATCACAAAGAGGTCGAGAGACAAGAAAGATATTTTGGAAAGACGAAGCATCACTAAGCAATCTAAGAATAACTTCAATCGCTACAACATATTCCATTGTCAACCACCAACACCAGTATTGGGCATGAGTTCAGACAGTGAGAACCATCAAAATCAACCACTAGTTGGCAGCTACAGTTATATTTTTTTACTCTAGAATCAAATAACAAGACATTCTGACTTAATTTGAATAGACAGCGAGTAGACTGGAACTCTGGTTTCAAACTTGCCAGAGTTTCAGAAGAAAATTCAGCTTGGCACGTAGAAAGACGGAGAGAGGCCCAGCACAAGTCCGACGGGCGTAAACAAGGACAAAGATAAAGGGGGACATGGCCACCCTGGATCTTCAAAACAAGCCGCTGCACGTAACATATTGTTGTAATTGTAGATCTAATTAGGAAAGAAGGAACCTGGCCTTGTTACTAGGCGCAGTATATAACTGCACTAAATTTAATGCTGCAGGGCAGCATGAGCTGTAATCGTTGCCATGGTCTGATCGCTTTCCTAGAACTAAACTACACCAAAAAAAAACACTTTTCAGCATCACCTAAATACGGTCTAATAAAACTCTCAGAGAAAAATTATGTGCACTCTTAGGTCGTGTTTTGAACAGAGATTTTTGACGGGGGAAAAGTGCACAAAAGTATACAACTTATGTGCCTGTGATCTAAAGATTTTGTACTTAGATATTGGATAAATTTGAAAGAATCCTATGCATTCTAGGATTTTTAGTCCACAAATAGTGATAATTGATCTACACAAAAATATGATTTGAGTTTGAATAAAATTGGTTACGATCCCCCTTATTTTGGTTCACTATCACCCCTCTAGAAAATTACTTTGTGTCTCGAAGACACATCTACAGAAAATCTTGATACTTCAAACTAATAAGTAGCTGCCATATAATTATATTTATAAAAAAATCTTTAGATCAAGAAAAATAATGGCGTTAATATATTTACAAATTTAACGTTACCATTAAAGCAACTCATTAGGTAAGGGAATCAAGATTTTTGCTCACGTGGTGCCCTCTTAGGGCACAAAACATTTTTCCTTTCCCGTATGTTTCTTCTCCCTTCCCCCAACTCCTCTCTATTCTCAACCTAGTCTATTTTCCCTCTCTTCTTTCTCATTTTCTCCTCTGCCCGCATCATGATACATGCAATATTACATTGACGTAAGAACATTCATTTTCTTTTCTTTTCTTTTCCTTCCACAAATCCTAGTTCCAAATATAACATTAGTGCTCCAAATTCTCCTTTATCAAGTCCCAGTTTTTCAACACAAGTCCACTACTTCCAGATAAAATCTGAAATAATTTCCAGCATCCCCATATTTCATTAATACAAGACAGGGATAGGTGGGGAAGAGGAAGGGGAACATCATGGTCCATCACCGGAGGCAACTAACATGATGGTGGAGTGGTCACAATGTCATGCAGACAAAAGGTGGGGGCAACTGACTCTCTCCAAGAACAAGAACAAATCCCATGAAACTGATTGACCCAACAAAGTTGGATCTATAGACTATACTACAACACTAAGGCTATAAGATTATCAGTGCGTCACATTTAGGACAAACACAGTTCCATCCTCTCTCTTTATCCACTAAAAGATTGCTTACTTTCTTCTGTCTGCACCATTATTCATTCGGTAGTGGGTCTGGTAAGGGATTTAATCTTATTAAAGATGGGGAGCAAAGACAATCTCAGTTGATTTTGGTTCTGGATTTACTTGAGGGCAAAAGAATGGTTTGAACAATGACAGAAATGAGTTTCAAAAGTTGGTTGTCTTTTGTTACGGAAATGCATAAAACATATCTTGTTTAATGCAATTACTTCCTTTTTCCTTTTAAGGAGAAATCAGAACCTAATGGCAACCTTCTTATGTTTCCTAGCCAAAACAGTGGAGCCCCGGGGCCAATATATGTTGGTTTTGATGAGTAAATATCATTACCAAGTTATCTCTCCCCTTTTGCCCGATTCAATGCTTCATTCTTACATTCCTAATCTAGCTCCTCTAGAGGAAACAGGCTGTGAAGCATGTTTGGCTCGCTTGCTCAAATTGTCATCTAATCCCAGCAATACCTAATGTATTCCTGCCGAATTACATCCGCACAGACATGTTCCTGTTGCACTTCCTTCCACCGTGCTAGTCATTTTACAGTATTCCGTGGTTGCTTCTAAAACCCAAAAGAGATCACGACTCTCAGGGGGAACCTACACGATCCCTAGGAGTTTGTCTGTAGATTTTTCTCTTTTCCTTTTTAACTTTTTCACAAGAAGTTGCAACACTAGATGAATCTTCATTAACAATTGAAAGCACAAGTTTGTCCCTGGTATAACCTCTGTGAGAAAAGGAATGTAGTCTGATAATAACAGGCAATGTCATGTCAGGAAAAGATGAACTTTCCCGAGTTTTTTAGAGGTGAGAGAGTGATACTACTAGTTGGAGGCCTTAATGTTTAAGTGCAATCTGCGCCAAGATGTCACTTAGGGGTGTTGGAACCAGGAGGAGCCAAATCCTCGGCCACCATATAGGAAAAAGAACCCAGTTGTACAAAGAGACAAACTTTTGGAAGTGAAGATGGTGGTATTTCTTGTCCTAGTTGTACACTAGGCTTCCCACATACAGCGGTGGGGACTTTATCCTTGGACGATTTTGATCATGGAGAAAATCATTTTAGCTAAAAGCAAACAGGTGAAGGTGACTCTCAACCAGGAGCGAAATTGTCGTCAGGTTCTCAAGCATACCCAGCTGAATGTCCTATGCAGACTATCATCAAGGAGAAAGGGCATCCACATAATGAATTTGCATTGATATATGCCAAAGACAACCTCCCACGCAGGGTCTAGCTGCTTCAGCTCATCATCCTGGCAGATTATGTCTTTGAATAAATATAACTGCCTTCAGTTATGGTATTTAAGTAAGTTTAGAAAAGAAACTAGACACCAATGTGAGACAATGAATCCAACGAATGCAGAAATGCTAGCAAATAAACACATCCAACCAATGATTTTAACTCCTCAATCATCTTTATTCATAGTCAGTCTCATAAATTATCCCAAACTAAGAAATATAACGCCGCCACTACCAAGCATTAATATCCCTAGGTGAAATCAGTCTCATAAATTCTAAACTCCTCAATCATCTTTATTCATAGTCATATTTTATGTAAGGCTATAAAATCCCATGCCATGCCTATTGCCAGCATGTTTTTTCTAATCCTCTCTCTCTCTCTCTTGCTACAGAACTCTTCTATTCAACACACTCTTCATATAGGTTTATTTATTGACCTACTTTTACATATCCCGACCAAGTTAATTAGGTCTTATACATCTTATTTTAATAACTCTTAACATTCTTCAACAAGCTCATCTTATTTATACTCGAATTTTGCACATATAGATAAATAACTATTCGTATTTTGTCATATAATAAACCTAATCGTATAGTTGTTTGATATAATTTTCTTTTTAGATCTAAAGAAAAAAAAAATTAACCTCAAAAAAAGCTAGACGCACTTTTCCGCTCCAACCATCCTACCTTAGTAACATTTTCAATAATCTTTTTTTTTTTTTTTTTTGCTTAAACAATTGTAATATCAAAACTAATTTTTTCTTAGCATAACTTAATTTTCAAGTCTGATCATAATTCAACCGTACTACTTGTACAAAATTTATATTCCATATATTCAATTTTGATCTTCTCAACTAGACATCTTTAAATTCTAAGGGGTCCCTCTATAATTCAACCTCAATGTTCTTACCTTCTTTTGTCTAATTTACCAAAAGAATGCCATCCGCAAATAATATACACCAAGACACCTCTTTTTAAGATCTTTGAGGGCTCAATACAAACCATTGATGTAATACAATTGTAATTGAAAAGGCATCAATCCCTCTTTCGGGTCCTGACACATGTTTTTACTCAATGATACATGTATTTAACATGCTATATATAAATTACTTGAATGTCAAGGGTAGTTTTGTAAGAGAAAATTATCTCACATCTTGGATAAATTACTTGTATTTTCCTAATCGTCAAGGATAGTTTGGCAATTATCTCAAACCTCAGGTATGTGCAATTTCCCTTTTTATTTAACTTTGCAAGCCTTACAATCTTTTGCCTCGTAAAAAGTCTATTTGGTTATTTGATAAGCCATTTTTATACAAATAGTTCAACCAAAAGAAAAATAAATAAATAAATAAAAAGACTTAAAAGTTTCAACACACCCCCACCCCCCCCCCCCCAAAAAAAAAAAAAACACATATTGGATAGTATCTATATACAAGTTTTATAAATCAGAACTATTATGAAGAGCAAATTTTATTTCCACATATACATTACAGCTATTTTACATGGGTTGACTTATTTGCTCTGAGGGACCGCATGTGCTGCGGTCGGCACTAAATGAAACATAAATATGACAAACGTGCAGGTGAAAGATGGAATGCCCAACCTGCTTCCGCATTACCACTAATGAGGCCTCTTTGTATGAGATTATGTCATAGACTACGCTCTTATGTAATGACTGTAGGCTTCTCCCTTCCGGTAAAGTCCTTCAGCTTTGATAGAGATAACGCGAGATCTGAGACCATTACCAAAGAAATAGTGAATGTATATTACCATAGAAACTTTTTTAAAATAAAAGTGAACCAACCTATTAATGGTTTTAGTGCTGTTTGGGCATCCATTTCATGTTTAGACACATCCGGCTCAAACTGTTCAATGTAAATTCTAACAGTTGCACCTGCTGAACCAGTCCCCTGAAAATTCAGAACTGGGTTATTTCTGTGACGGTGGTAAGTATCTCTTTGCTAAAAATCAAGAAGGATAGCCAAGGATTTCTGAAAGAGTATCACTAGCAACAGTGGTACTAAATCAGAAATCATAATACTCCTGTTCCCCCATTTATTCGAGGGCAATGTAATAAATTCATGCATACCGAAAGACGAAATATTATCCTTGATCCATCACTGAAAACAAACCGGACACCTTGCTTGGACACCACACTTCCATCTACCTGTATGAATGTATAATACCTCAATAAAACCAGCTCAGGTAAAGCAAGTTGCTTTCAGAGGAAATGACTACCAAAAAGAACAATAAAATTGTGAGCTGCTTCGACTTACAGGATCAGTATATGTGAAGTCATCTGCAAGTTGAAGGACATAATCTCCTACAACAGAGACCCTCTTTAGCATCTAATATAAGCAGAAGATTGAGATAGATTTTAGAAGCCAACTTCAAATTTACCATGCTTATCCCCGGCCTTGCTTGTAGATACCAAATCCCTAAGATATTCAATCATTTTGTTGGCTCCTTCAGACTCACATTCCTGAAGACAAAGTTAAAGTCAGAATACTGCACCTCAGAAAGAAAGCAAAAAGTACAACGTATAAACTGCAGCAATGCAATTCCATACAAATCATAGACTAAATCTTACTTCATAATCATATCTAGAAAAGAAGTTTCTTCCATAAGTGGCCCAATGCTCCTTCACTACATCAGAGACAGAAACCAATTTCTCCCCAGGTTTTTTATCCTTGTTTCTATATGCAATTATTGAAAGCCAAGCCAACACTGCCCTGCCAATATGAAACAATTGGAGTTATATGACAATGTTAC